>NC_081138.1:20193885-20818717 GCF_958295425.1 Solea solea
TTATATTGATATTGATATTGAAACAAATGACATTAGAGTGTATATTGTTATTATTTTATTCCCCAGCCCTGTTTCAAAACAAGAAGGTAATCCAGGCACTCAGGCTTATAACTTGTGATGTCGCGTTAATGGAGGTCTCTAGTCGAAACATGTTGACTTCTTTTTAAGAGGATTTAGCCATTCCTTCCTTGTATTTTGCTAATTTGTTAGGAGTGCCTGGCTCCATGCTAGTGTTGATGTGCAAGTTTTTCTCATTATGACCAACTATTTGAGGTCACATGTCAGTATCAGCTTTCTGTGGGAATATTGTGTTTTAGATTCTTTACGTTTAGTTACACAGTGTAATGAATGCTTCCAAGACTGCATCCATAGCAGTATTTTTTTTTCTAGTATGGATGTTGTGTTTTCAGATGGAAAACAATCTGTGGCCAGACTACAGTGTCATCTCTGTATCAGAAGTATTCTGCGTTCATGCTTAAACATCCTAAACATATTTCATGTGAAGTGCACCGGGCACCGGGCGCCAGTGTAAACTGGAAGCAGATTCGGTCCTTTGCTGTTGTTTATGTAGTTTCAGAAAATACTAACAAGAAATTCAAAGTAAGCGTTAAGAGAGCTTTTCTTTCTCAGGTGATTGATGAGTTGTGGCCACTAAAATAACAATCTAAAAGTGACACCGGGTGTTTTTGTTGTTTCTGCCAGTCCCGACTACAATGTAACCCCTGAGTTTTAAAAGGAAACAAACCTCTTAATGTTTGGGTCTCAAAACCTTTGATGTAGTGTGGATGGCGGGTGTATTCATAGCAGAATCTGTGGATATTGTCAGAGTTTAATTAAACCACTCTGAGCACATTGACTTTGAGGTGTCCCCCTAATTTTCTGTTGAAGACTGCAGTGTTTTAGATTTCTTGTTTTGCTGGTGTGTTTCAGACTATGTGTTTTGGCTGACTTGGTGTGTGTGTCTTGCTGAATTGTTTCCCTGGTGACTGGCGCCTTGCTGCAGACTCAGCATGTTGATGTTTTCTGTCTTGTGACATGAAACTGTTGCAGGACTGGCCTTGAATGTATGCACACACACATACACACACACACACCTGTTCTCATTAAACACACTTGAAAAAAAGACAGGCACACACACACACACAGACACACACACACAAACATGCAAATTACAGAGATGTTTGTCTGATTTGCACACATTTGCCTGGCCTGGTCTGCTTTGTGGGTTGTTTGAGTTGCAGAATGTAGGTATGATGGGGGGAAAAATTCAGAGGAGGAGGAGTGTGTTGAAGGAAGACATGTTGGAGGATGGAGGTGTCGAGTGGAAGAGCAAGACTCTCCTGCAATTTTTTTATTTTACCTGTAAAACACTACACAGACTCCACAATGAAACCCAGACCTCTTTTTTTCCTTATTTGTTTAAATGTACACAAGTTTTTTTTTTTTTTTTTTTCATTTAATGAGACACAGCATGAATCCAGGTCCAAGCATCATATAAATGGCAGCTTATATTGTCCACAATAAGTCCTGTGTAGAGTTGTCTTTACATGCTGGAAAAAAGGTAATTATTTTCATCTATAGCATCTCTTTCACCTCAATCAAATGAGCTTTACTTGACATAACACACACAGCAACCTTGGGTTTCCCGAAAGGCGCTTTAGAAATCAAAGTTGATATTATTTATGATTATTAACACCATTAATACAAACAACTAATACGTGGAATTAAAGATTACAAATACAATTTTTGTAGGACAAGGATTGGGCTGTGATTTTGCTGATGCAAATGTTTAAAATTCCTCAACTCAGTGCCTCCAATAAAAAATAGTTTGTAAAAATATTGACATTAAGGAATGAAGGAATTTGTACCAGTTGCACAAGCAGACAGTGGTATGGAGGTCAAGAGTAACAGTGCAGTGTCTGCTGGTAAGAGGCCATCGTTCTGTCTCCACTCTCAGACTAGATGGAAACATGTTGTTTATCAGAGGTTGGGGGTAGTGAAGTATGGTAAATAGATTTCCATACCATTTTTAAATAGCCAACTTCTTATACTAAATACCTTAGGTGGAAATTTTTATATTACCAGCAGTCCTGCAACAGCTGCTGCTACCTCTGTTTCTCTTACAACTGCCTCAGTTACTTAGCCATCTGCTGGTGCTACTACAACTTCTTTTATTACTACTGCTAATAGTACTTTTCCCAGTAAGAAGCCAACAGCCTATCTCTTGCTGCTACTAAATCCACCGTTTAACACCACTGCAAGCCCTGGTGCTCGGGCCATGCTTGTTGTGAGTATACCAGCAACTGTTACACTTAAGTCTAGTTCACATGACATGGTTTTCAGCCCTATAATCCACTCCTCAATTATTTTTGCTTAAGAGACCTTCAACTTCACACTTAAGTCTACGCCAGCACAATTCAAGGTGGTTTAAATTCCTTGATGTAAAATCAGTTTACTTTTATCCAGCTGTTCCCAGGAGAATAAAGGTAGACTTGTCCACTACTCTACACATGGGGGTCCAGACCATTTCACCACGTTTGCCGCCCCACAGGCAGTCTCAGAACCTGACTCACTGGACAGGATACTTTCAGGCATGGCTAATGTGTTTGTGTTCTATCTATGAAGTTGACATTGCTTGGCAAGTCGGTTTAAATAGACTAAATATAGAACAAGGGGAGAATGAACCCATGAAGATGCACAAGCAGTCTAACGGGCTCCAGAGGGAGTGTGTCAGCCAGGGCAAATGGGCCATCAGTTGCTGCTGCCGCTGCTTTAAAACAGAATTGATCTCAGACAACATGCTCTCTGCACTGCAGAGACTGCATTGTTGGGCTATTTATTAGGTAGTTTATTGGAGAAGTCTGGTGGTAGTAAAGCCCGGCTTCATTAAAGTGAGGAAGGCCAATGGCTAAGTGGTTGAGGTGGCCGATCAAACGCTGCTGATTTCCTCAAGCTGTTGTCTGGCAGCTGCAGTGCCTGTGGATTAGTAAATATGAAGCATTAAAAACGATAACACTACTTTTATTTGAAGGGCCTTTTAAAGACACACAAGGACACTTAAACAAGCATTTATAACAAAAACAAAAACTGGTGATACATATAATAATGATAAAAGAGTCATAGAATGGCTAAAGCCTGGTGTTTTTGTATGTTTATTTGAACTTGTGCAGAAGCTGTGAGCATAGTAGATCATATCATTATGATTGTCATTTTACCCCCTGATAAGGCTCTGTATTTAGCTTCTGTAGTCTTATCTGGGATCTGTTGTGTAAATGTGTTCACAGCCCCTATGCTGTGCTCACATGGAAGTCAGCTAAGAAAAAGTTTAATATCTGACCAGTTTATGCATCAGATCAATAAATGACAGAAGGGAAAAGTGGTAGCCTTGTTTTTGTAGAGTTGATACAAAGGGCATGCTTTCAGCCTGAATGCATCCATAAAAGTAATACAGGGAAAAGAGGGTTCAAGGCCTCTTTCCCTCTCTGGGAAAGTGGAGTGTTTTTTAGTTGTAGTGGTGGGGGCTGCATTCTCCTATGTTTACTTCCCTCATTTGTTGTTTGGAATCTGGTTTGGGTGTTTTGTCTCATTCATAACTCACTTCTTCCAGACTTCTTCTAAAGAAGGGCCATGTCTGTGCATGCTGGGACACAAACTCTGCCTCTCTCTCTCCTTCTCTCTCTCTATTCCCCCTCTCACACACACGCACAAACCCACCCACACACGATCACACATTGAACAGCATGGGGGATGTTTTTCCGGTGCTTTGTACGGTCTGAAGAGATGAAAGCACATCATTAAAGTACAAAGTAGGTCTTCTGGGATTTACTGGAAGGAATTTTTGCTTTTGTTAACCCCTGACTGAAGGGATTACACATTCAACCTGGAAGATTGTCTTCTGGGTTCTGTTGTTCAGCCTGTTGTGAGATTAATTTGATCATATTTGACATGTCAGTGTTTGATCATATATTACTGCTGCCAAGGAGGGTATGTTTTGTCCACGTGTGTCTGTCAGCAGCGTAGCTCAAAAAATAAAGTTTTTTGATGACATTTTCTGGGGATTTAGTTTATGACCCAATGAGGAAATAATACGATTTGTTGGTGACCTTGAGTCAAACATTTTTTGTTTCAGTTGTTATTGTTACTTGGCTAACATGTTCTTACGAAACAGTGGACCTAATGCATTAATATTCTTAGATTTCAAAAAAAGTAATGTGCATGTGTAGACTTGGTGTGTACAACTCGAGATAAATTTGTACACACAGATGTCCCTGGCACACACAGATATTTATGAGACAGTTTACAGAGAGTTGTGGTTACTCTGTGTACCCCATGTCTCTCTGCCAAAGTAGGGGCTTTCAATCTACATAGAGTGGACTCATGTAGGCTTGTATCCAAGATGCTGTCGCTGCTGCAGCTGACACGTCATATGATATTGTAGGAAACCTTACGTGAGCCCTCTGCCGGACTCTAAGGGGTACTAAATTAAATAGGCACTTAATGAGATAGCAGCATTTGCATTGCACGCAGTTAATTACAGTTTATACCTGAACTGAACTTTACATCCTGCATTTGAAATAATATCAAATTTCGAATAAGAACTGACAGCCCTAGTTCTCAATTTAATGAGACACAACCTGGGACCTGGAATGAGTTGAGTCCAAAGTATACTTAGTGTGATTGGGTCAGGTAGGGACCTGCGTTACTGCTGTGGATTGAGTTTCGATGTGTCAACATGTCAAACATCCAAAAAGGTTCAAATAGAGTTGTGATTATCCAATTCGGATACATCGGCACGGTAAAGGTACTGGTTGGCCGCTCAGCCGACAGCTGAGAGCTGAAGCAACTGATAGCTGAGACCCGGCATCCGGAGTGTACAACAGAAACCCGGAGACAGTAGACCAGAAACCGGAGACCAGAGCCTCGGGGACGGACACAGTAAACAACATGCCGCTGGTGTGTTTTAAGTCCACTTGGAGCTGAAATCTGCGGCCAACAGCTGGTGCCGTGGCACTGAGTCACATGACAACACTTGTCATGTGGCTCAACTGGCTGCATTTGATTGGCAAGATTTTGTCAGCCATAGCCAACAGGGAAAGAAATAAATTGCACATGTTATAAATAAAAAAAAAAAAGATATTAAATTAAATATCAGCCAAATGGAACGGCGTAAAAGTAACGTTCTTTCTTCAAATATACAGTATACTCAAGTAAAAGTATGTTGCAATCAAACTACTCCTAAAATTACAATTTATCCTAGAAGAGTAAATGTAGCGTGTTACTACCCACCTCTGGTCACTGCCCTCAGTTAGATTTCAAAATGTGTTTGTTTGCAAAAACAAAACCCATATACTGTAATTCCCCTCACAATGCATCGTATAAAATGCCCCAAAGAGATAAGCATGCAGGTGTCACACCCTGTCTTCAGGGGAGATGAACATGCTAAAGAAAATACCTGCATGAATCAGCGACTCTTGCTTCGAGGCTTATGATGGGGGTGATATAGTTTACTTTTTTTCCTCCAAATAAAATTGTTTCCTCCAAATAAAATTGTATCACATGTTGAATTGTATCACAATTACAGATACTATGTGTGAATACTAATGATCACGGTAACTGTTGCATGTCTTCTGGCAAAGATAAAATAAGAATTTATGTTTTAATCTTATAGCAGATCTTTCATATCACTCTGGGATCTTTCACAGTCTAGAAAAACATAGGCTTTTTATATATATATATATTATTTTATTTTTATTTTTATTTTTTTTACATGTGATAAACAACTAGTTATGCCCCCTTTACCCTCACCCAGATCCTAGAGACTGTCAGGCCTGGTAATTATAGGGACTGCTAGTAAACCAGGCACATCCATGACTACTTTTAGTGAACAGTCACACCCATCCCTGGAATTCCTGGAAGTGAACATTACTGGTTTGGCTGCGATGAAATGCCTACTGTAATTATGTGGCCTTTAATTGTGCTCTGTTAACACCGTCAGATTGGGATGAGCTGTGACCAGGGACTGAAATGAGTCGCTTGTTTGTGGATTTGAGGCTTGTTGGATTCAGTGGGAATAGTTTGTTTTGTTATAAAGTTAAAATTTTTCATCATTTCATTCTGCCGCAATCACGGGAAAACAAAAGAGGCCAAAACACCGTGGCCCTGTTGAAGGTTTTTGAAATGAGCATTTCACCTTGTGTTGTAAAGATGTATATATAATTGCAGCTTCAACTGGATTCTTTGTTGCCACCAATGACCATGTTTTTATCATATTAGTTGTAGAACAAGGCACTATAACAAGTTATAGGGTCTTTTAATATAATTTTGTTCAATATACCAAAACAATTAATACAACAAAAATAACTGATTGCTTCAGCCTTCATTTAGGGCTGACATTCGACTGATTTGGAAGTAATTTTTGTGGCCATATCGGCCAGTCGCGATGGGTCATTACATTTGTTAAGTACACATGTATTCAGTACCTAGTGACCTGGCTCCACCCAGTCTAGCAGGTAATCGTAAAAGTTGAAAAGTCTTTTGATAAGTGTAGAACATCCAGGCCTTGAAATCTGGTTGTAATAGGTTGTCCAAGATTTTTTTAAAGGCTATGAGTGAGTCACACAGCCAATGAGGCCAGGCTGCCACAAGGTGAATGGGAATCTTATACTCTGCCTCCATCACCCTTTCCATCAAATTCCAGGGATATTTCTGTCTTCCCACGCCAAATAAACACACTAACACAAAGACTTAGGAATGTAGACAACTCCTTCTGATCTTCACTCAGTCTGGGCCTCTCTCTCTCCCCCTCTCTCTTAGTCAACAACATGTGAAAAACAAGACAAGACTCACTATGAAGAAGTGGAGCTTTATGCTGTGTTTTCCACCAATCATGTAGACCGGTGGTTTTCAAACTTCTTCTTTCTTTTTTTTTTTACCTAGGGCTCACCAAAGGCCAAGCCAAAGACGCACCTGTAGGCAAATCCAAGGAAATAAACATCACAAACTTATAGGAAACACAGTGCACCTTATTAGAAACAAGTTGTTGTTTAAATAATCACAATTTCAGTTTGAATCACTTAACTTTGATCAAACAACATGGGTTAAAACATGTTCATAAAAAACATTGCTGTGTTTAATCCGTCATAGACGGATGGGCTGAATAGCAAACAATTGGTCACACTCTTGCCACTCTCCTCTGCTCAGATAGCCTGGATTCAATTATTTTTTTTTAAATATGAGTGCTTGATAATCTGATAATTATTTGTCAACTCTTAACTACCAAGATTAAAATGGTTTATGTAGACTCGATGAATGTATCTGAGAGAAAAGCAGGATGTCTTCAACACCACACACCTACAGCTGTGGCGATCTCTCTCTCTCCCCCTCCCCCTCCTCCTCCCGCCCTCCTTCCCTCTCTCTAACCAATCTGCTGAGCCAACAGGTGGAAAAGGTGTATAGTGTAAACGTTGTGCAACAGTTGGTAACGAGGGCCAATTACTTTTATCTGCCATTTAAAGCCATTGCGTATGTGATATCAGCGTTTTTGTTGTGGTGCAGACATCACATTAGCTTTAAAGGGAGGGCTACCAGCAAATGTACCTTTTTTTTATATTATATAATAAGTATATTTTCACAACCTCTAAGGAACTACAATCAGTGAGCATAATTAAATGTGATGTATCATCACAGGAACTACAGTACATTTTTGTAATGGTATGATCACAGGCAGCGGAATCTTCACACCCTGTGACGATGTCAGTTTATTGAACATCAGCCAGGGAGGGAAGCATGTCAAGGTTTTCATCACTAACAGGAAAGATGTTCCGCTCGTGCTTCATCTGTGTAAGTGTTTTTCCCTCTGACCACACTGTAATTATCAACAGGAAGCTTCAGACCACACGGTCCCTGTGGGACACCTTCATATGCTTAAAAGTGCGGCGGGAGGAGGAGGAAATTCAGAACACCTTTTGATATTCTTGTCAGCTGCTGTGTGCAAACTACAGCTCTTTACGTACCGAGCAGTTGGTGCAAGATGTGAAAACTGTCTGTACTTGTTTATTTATACAGAAAAGTGACACCTTGTGTATTTTCTCCCTCAAATAACTATTAAATGATTTAACTGTCAGAGACCCAATGAGGCTGCCTCTGAGTCATCAAATAGGCATCTGCAAAAATACTTTCCACCAGCCACTGAAAACAATACAATGTCTTCCATCTTGTCCAGTAACCAAAACCATTTTCTTCATCAACGTGCTGTGAGCCCATTTCTGGAATCTCTTCTTAAAACGATGTGATACTGTGGCACAGTGTGTGTTTTATTTGAATTTTCAATTACGTTGATTTGCAATTTTAATTAAAATTTGGAAGTTGGAAGACAGTTTTGGAGGTTTCGGTAAAAGATAATACACTTAGTGAAGTGGGAGTTTACTTCATCTAGATAAGTGATAGTTGGCGCTAGGGATGGGCATTCCATGCAAAAACACTATTCAAAAGTCATAACTAATTAGTCGAATATTTGTCTAATAATCGCATACTGGCTCCGTCATTGTTCCGTCAGTCTGTTGCTGCCGCTGAAAATATGCGTGTTCTATTTTTTCCGGATGATGGAGCACAACGCTTTAATTCAGCAGAATTCAGCAGAATTCAGCATGCGCGACAGGAAGTCAAATACTGATACAACATCACAAGTGTTTTTCCAGAATAAAATCCCCCATGTTGACACCATATCATATTTTACCAGAGAGATTAAATAAATGCCAATGAATCTAGACTGTTGTGTGTTCGATGCTAAAATATGCTAAGGTAGGTTACAAGTGAGCTAAAGCAGACAGCTGCCTACTGACTCAAGAAAAGCGATAAACTATAGCAACTAAAGGTTAACAGATAACTTGTGATAGATTACACAGGTTAAAAGTGTAAAGAATGTAGTGTAGACGGGAGTACAACAGTGTTCGATCTCATGGAATCCAGACGAAACGGGAAGCGGCATCGCAGCGGAGAGTCAATGATGTTGCTCAAAGCTTTATGACCCGTCTGTTTGTCAGGATGGAACGATTGGCAGGTTTTGCTGTCTAGTATCTGAACCTGAAAGTACTGCTCAGCCATGTGGAGCTATGAATGGAGTGAATGAATGGGGATCCTTGTCTTAGTAATGAGAATCAGCCTGAAGACACACACTACTGACTGACTGATCTTCTGAATGACTGATGCACTGACTGAACCTTAACACTGACAGACTGTCTGCTTGTAACAGAGCATGCTTTGTATCACGCTGGAAACACTGAAATATTGTTGTTTTTTCTGTCCATTATCAACTTATTTTTCCTGCTTGACGAGACGGTGGTGTTTCCTGATGAGTACGGGAACAGACTGTCCCGTTTTAGAGTTTGGACACTCGGGTAATGCAGTCAGCCACATACTCCAAACTTTCAACAAATAGTAAAAAAGTTTTGAGTAGCTCATATTGTATATGTACAAAGAGAAAACTTTAATTTCTTGCCTGCGAAAAAACAAAAGTGCACATAGTATGAAGAGCAGCTGAATGCTAATGAACGAAATGGTGCAGATTGATATGCTTTTGTCTGCTTGTCCGTAACAGACGGGTACATGGTCCTGTTCATTCTGTTGGTGGTGAAGGAAGACCCATGTTTGAATCTCCAGCGCTCTGGAGTGAATCAACAGTGATGGATATCCTGTTGTGTTTTTTCCTGTATGAAACTGTATCGCTATATATTTTGCCAGTCCAGGCCTCGCATTCAGCATGTCACTTTTTATTCAAAATTCAGTATTATTTACAATAATACAATACAATATTTCTGAAAACAAGATTGTATAGTCAGACAATCAGAGGTTCAACACTGAATGCCTGGAGCATCATGACAGCAGCTCGAGTTGGTGGCTGATCTTGTGGAGGGTGGCTGAAAACAGGGTTCAATGGTTAAAAAGGCTTTTGATTCTTTGTTAAACAGACAATCAAGTGGGACTGAATTTCTGTATGGCTTTTCATGCCACACGTTACTTGTTAAAGAGGGTGCTGGAGTAAATTAGTCCAGGAACAACAACCAGACATTTTCCTGCCAATCAGCCAGTGACTGGTGTGAGTTTCCCAGCTGACCTTCCTGCTGGGCTGGTATTTTCGTTTCTCTGGCAACAGGGTATTGGCTTTTTGACCCACATGAGCGGACTGTATCACAGAGCAATGACAGAATGGAAAAGATTAATTTCTTAAGTACTAACCCTAACCCTTTAATAACTTCATGAAACCATGAACTTCCTCATACCCCTGATTGAGCAGCTACAGGAAGGAATAACTTCCTGTTTATACATATATTGATTTAAATACACACAATTGCATGAAATTGAGATTTCCTTGGCAGAATCGTAGGGTTTTATGTGTATCACATTAATGAGCTAGAAGATATCTTGTCCTAAGTAATAATCTCATGCTAATGAATCGCATGTGGCCCAGTATTACTACATACAGTTTCTGTTTATGTTTATTTTTGTTGTCTGGCTCCCCCAGCTGGCACATACCACTATGTGTGTGTATATGTAAGACAAAAAAAACAACTCACTACCTTCTCCATTCTTCCTCTCTCCTCCTTCTCTCCTTAAATTCATCATGTACTCCATCCATACATCCATTCAATCCTTCCACATGATCCTCATTTTCTACTTTTTGCTTATAATCCTTCACCTCCTCCTCTGGTGCTGTGCCCCTATTTTAAGCTGGGGTCTAGGATGTGGCAAGCACTTAGTGAAATGCCCCAAAAAAAAAACACCCCAGAGCGAAACTAACTCCAGGCAGAGATGATCGCCGCTTGTTCTCTACAGTACGTCACAAAAATGTTACCTTTCCAAGCTCCCATCAACTCCATGCATAGGTCAGAGGGCAATATGGAGTCAGGGGGGTAGTGGTGCCTCATAGCAGAGAAAGAACATTCTGTACCAGAGATCTGTACTGGTTTTCTTCTGCTGAGCACAAACAGGCTAGAATGTCTGAACGTTCTGATTGGCTTCCGCGTCAGGTGGAAGGTCATCACATGGTCACTGCCGGTTGATGAATGTTGTATGAAGGCTGTGGGTGTGTGTCTGGATTAGGAGTCTGACACTGACTACACTGTAATTACACTCAGTTACTGCATTCATTCTTTTGTGTTTACAGTTAGTGACACACTGATGCCAGCCTATACCAGTGTTGAGTATTGGTCTGATACCATGGTGTTCTTTTCTCTCTTTCTCGCATGTTAGCATGACCTCACATTTCGCATAGACACAGAGAGTGAAGCAGACACGGCAAAAAATGAAAGTAACTCCAACTCTCAAATAATGATCCTTAATTTGGACAACAACCTTGGTGGCACTGGCAGCTAATGGCTATCTCAGTGTTTCCCAACCCTGATCCTCAGGGAACACGAACAGATGTTGCCCTGCTCCAACACACCTGATTCGGATGAACAGCTCGTTACCAGGCTTCTGCAGAGCTTGTTGACGAGCTGACCATTTGAATTGCAGACTGTTTTAAACTGAAATGTAATAATGTTACATCGGTTACATGTTAAAACATGTTAAAACATAGACCTGATGGTCAAGGCAAATGGTCCACATTCATTTATAATATTATTTGCCCGAAACACAAGTCTGCCAACCTGATCGGGATGGAGTTTGGCTGTCTTTTTTGTTTACATTACCGGCAGCTGAGAACACTGCACCCTAGCATACGCAGCAGATGTTTATGAGCCAGCCTATAGGCTATTATTGGATATTCAGTGCACACTGCCCCTCTACCGAAGGAGGTGGTGCTTGCTTTTTGCAGAGAGAGAAGAGTCTCCCTCGTGTTCTGTAGACTTGTATCTCAAAGATGCTGTCGC
The DNA here is from genome assembly GCF_958295425.1 of Solea solea. NCBI lineage: Eukaryota > Metazoa > Chordata > Actinopteri > Pleuronectiformes > Soleidae > Solea > Solea solea. The sequence goes on from NC_081138.1 coordinate 20,205,753, forward strand.
TGCTGTGGCTGACACTGTTACATGTTATAGTAGAAAAGCTTGTGATGGCCCTAGTGTGTCCCAAAATGCTGTTCAAGAAACCTTTGTTATATGCGAGGGCTGTAATGATTAGTTAATTAGTGAGAAGTATTTTCCTGTACCGTGAGCTGCTTGCACACAGCTGTGAAGACATGTTTCCCATAAACACACTTCCTTTTGGTGCTGAGCTCTGAGGTAGAGAAGTAAAAGATCAACCAGATGGTTGGAAACTTTCTGTTGTGTCTCAGGCCCTGGGAATGACTCGAATTTGACATCTGTTTTTTGGAGGTTTTTCTTCAAAGGCCCTTACAGTTGGTGTGTGTGGCTCTTTCGGCACCCATTCATCCATTTTGAATACTCTACTGAAACAAGAACACGCCTCATGAATGATGAGGACTAAAATGTTGATTCTGAAGCCATTCTGGGTAAAACAGTGAAACTTGCTATTGTTACTACAGTAGCAGTAGGCATCGCCTTTGGTCTGGTGTATCTATTTGACAGAGCTAATAGGGGCAACATGCTGAAACATGTGTCTGTGTTTTTATCTGTCAACATCCTGTAAACAACACATAATTTCCTGTAACTTAACTTGGTTGGTTTCTCTTTAAACACAGCCCTATGGTTAACCTAAGCAGATGACATAATCAAAATTACAGTCTTTATTCTTGTTTTCCCCCAAGATATCCATGCTCCTTTGTTTGTGCCCTACAGACGACACATTAGTAACACACACCAATGACTTCAAGCTGGGATTTAGAGTTATTCCATAGTGGTCAATTGTTTCTCTGGCAGATTGTGTGAACACTTTGAAGGTTCTGCGGGTTTGTCAGTCAAGCTTCAGGGTGGATGCTGCTAACCTTTTTCCTGTGTGTGCAAGTTTATGCTTCTTTTCTTTCTTGCTTGCTTTCTTGCTTTCTTTCTTTCTCTCCCCATGACTGTGTAATTGGAATGTGCTAAACCAAACTTCTATTGTCGATATTTCCTATGAGTGTCCATTAAGTTCATGGAGGCCAACTCTCACAGTGTTTCTGTTGCTCTCCGTCTCCTTCATATTTGATAACAATTCACCAACTACAAAGACAAAACCAACAGTGAGGTGCAGCTCCGTTCCGTACGTGGGTCAGTCCAGTGTTTTCCTTCAGTAGCTCCCAATCAGATTTTCCTCTCATCGGTTACAGTATCCTCTTATTTAGAGGGACACCACAGCAACTAGCTGAGTTATTTGAAGCGGTGCCTTTTGGAAAACCTGGACAGGAGATGCCATTGTCAGTGAGGATCTGGGATGAGCCTCACAGTACTACTGGGCTCAATACCAACAACTGAGTGGAACAAAAGCTTCGACTTGCTGTTTGCTACATTTGGATTTGTTGGCCGCATTAACATTTCTGAGACAAAAGAAACACATACAGAGTTGTTGTTTGGATATGAAGCAGTCTGAACTCATCCCTGTGAGTGCCTGTTTTTGATTAGTGTTTTAAGAGCTCTATTCTGGGCAGGTTCACATGTGTTTACACATTCTTTGTCAGTCATTCTCCAGTAAATTTGAATCATTTGTTCAGGACTGTAGCCAGTAGCATAACTGCCAGAGGCTAAATCAAGCTGATATTTCACTGGTTGTGATTATTTCTCATGCTGGTAGTCAAATGCTGCCTTACAGTGTGGGAACAATTGTGTTACAAGCTATTAGAAATGATCAAAAGTGAAAGCATGTTCATGCAGGTTGTCAGTGACACCCTGAATAACAAAGGTGCAACATCAGTAGTGTTGTAGATCAGACTACTTGTCGACAAATTATTATTTATTTGTGTATTTGTGATTTATGGCCTACAAGAAGATGAAAAATGTCCATCAGAGACCATTGTGACTTTCTTAGTGGTCTTGTTTTGTCCAATCAACAATCCAAACCTCCCAAGTTCCACTGTAAAAGATTAAATCAACAATCAAAAAAATTAACACGGCAACTGATTTTCAACCTCTTTTAATCAATTTATTGACAAATCATCTATCGTCAGCGCAGTATCATGCGAGAACTGTGTCCTAGTTCTCGGTTTGATTAAAAAAATGTCAATCTGTTACTGTCGCCATTCCTAATATATTTATAAGATAAAACAAACTTCATGTGTGCAGAAGTAATGAAATTGAAGAGATTTCTTGAATACATTTTGAAGCTGTAGATTCCCAAGCGGTGGTGACATTTTCCAGGATCTTTAAATGCTAATTAAACACTGTGAACCTTGCATTACATTCAGTAGAAGTTAAGAATATTCTGCAAATAATACCATTGATATTCATATCGCATTTTGGCAAGAAATACCCCTCCACGGAAGGTGAGGTGCATTCTGTGGTTGAGCAGTGGATCGGTCCCTTCTGCTACAGTATACATTTATGCTGACATATCAAACTGATATTTGAGAAAACTACAGGACCTAAAGCGTTAAACATTCTTGAAAACCATCGATAATTTATGTTCCACATTTGGTGTTTTTATTTATGCACAGACCCATTCGCCTGTAAATTGCTTTACTGTTGATAGGAAAGCTTAATCATTGTAGCCTGTACAATTGTAATATGCAATTATAGGTATCGGATTACTAGATACTGTTTAACAAAAGTACCCAAATGGGAACACAGGCATATATGTGTGTTGTCGTTCATGTCAGTAAATAATTTTCCCTCTGTTTCTGTCTCCCTGCCAGAATGCCCCGAGAAGTGTGAACGAAAAGTGTGCACAACAGAGGGCGAGTGCTGCCACCCTCAGTGTCTAGGCAGCTGCACAGTCCCTGATAGTGACACAGCATGTGCCGCATGTGTGCATTACTACCATCAAGGGCGCTGTGTGGCTGACTGCCCTCCTGGAACCTACAAGTTCGAGGGCTGGCGCTGCATCAGTGCTGAGCTATGCTCCAAATTCCACCTCCCCGAATATTACAGCTTTATCATCCACGATGGAGAGTGTATGCCAGAATGCCCATCTGGGTACACGCGCACTGCACCCAACAGGTGAGATGCATTCTACACAGAGCTAGGCTGCGAAAAGGGCTACTGGGTGGAGGGACTTCTATTGTTCACCTGACATGTTGTGGGTTTGACTCCCGGCTCCGCTAGTATAGATGCCTATGTGTCCTCGGGCAAGACGCTTAACCCCATTTGCTGTGCCTGCAGCGTGTGAATAGGTATGAAAGATGAATGATAGAAATTGAGCTGCACATAGATGCACTGTATGAAAGTGTGAGTGAATGGGTGAACGGCAAAACTGTAGTGTAAAGCAGCTTTGATTGGTCATCAAGGCTAGAAAAGCACTATATAAATACAGACCATTTACATCAATACCAGTCCCACATTCAGCCACTGGTTTTAATGTCAACATTTCATTAAGGCTAGAACAGAGTGTAATACAACAGCTACAATTAAGGGCCATGAGTTTATAGTGTGGACGTTTCTGGTTAAACCTCCCAGAATCTCCCAGAAAGCGTTCAGCTGTTCCTGTAAAACCATTGACACAAATTGTGTCGGGGACAGAAATGAAAAATAAAAGGTCAGGGGAGAGCTGAAGGACTCTGGTTTAACAATGTGTGCTCGTGAAATGACATTGTACAAGTTAACCACATCCTGTCTCTTACATCTATGTCTGTCTATCTGTCGCCAGTATGTACTGTACAGCCTGTGATGGTCTGTGTGATAAAGTATGTGACGAGAAGGTCATCGACTCCATGGATGCTGCTCAGTCTCTCAAAGGCTGCACTGTTATCAAAGGCAACCTGCATATCAACATCCGCAGAGGCCGTAAGTACTGCAGTGAACCACAACAACACAGCAATAACACCAATCCTAACATGTCTACTGCAGCCTGTGTTAGTTAATGGAGGGCAGACAAGTTTATCTTTACTTCACCATATCCTGCATGCTTTTTTGGCTAATCTGTTATAACGACCTGTTAGTTGCATACCTTCATTGAACCATATCAATTATGTCATCACAAAGAGTCCACTTTTGTCTGAGAACATCAGCAGAACTCTGTATCTATACATTATTTTAGAGGGGTAGTGCACATATTTAGCATCAGCATCTTACACACTAGGAACTCCTAGTTAGTTGACGACTATGGATGTTTTTGAGTGGCCGATGATGATATTTAGAAAGCAGGGTGGCAATGGCCCCATGTATAATTTTTTATATTTAAAAAAATATTTTGTTCATCAACCTTGTCAGGGCAACCATTAGCTGCCGCCAACTAGCTCAGTGCTGGTCATTAGTTGGGGTGTTTTCATACTTAGCTTGTTGTTCCGAAACCGGGGGCATTTCTCCCCTAGATGATTTTAATGGGTTTGTGTGAGCACAGCAATCGCATGTCGTTATGCCACAAATCAATCGGGTTGCGCTTGGTTGCAATTGCTCCATGAGGCGGTTTGTTTGCACTGTGTATACAATCTATCACCATCCAGAAAAAGGCTAATTTCCCAAAAAACACCTGACCAATCACAAAACCGTTTACAAGCACGTAGCGCTGAGGGCATGTCGGTTCTAGACTGTCGTATGAAAACGAATCAAACTAAGGTTAAGTGCAACACTGTGACATATAACCCCCTGAATCGAAACGAAATACAGGTATGAAAGCAGCCCTTCGATTATTTGATCTATACTATAAACTGCATAACTGGAAAAATCCCGTTCATGGAGCCAAGTGGGACATGAACAAATGGGCCAAACAAGTAGCAAACAAATAGATTAGGTAATTCAGGAAATAAGTTATTTATTCATTATTTAACTCTATAGATGTTCATATCTCGAAACACCTAAAAATCTTTCACACTTTCAATAACTTTTGCACAGCTTGGCATATTTAATCAATAATTACTTGATGAACCTAATTGAGTCAATCCAAAATGACTAACACAATAATAAATAGAAAAAAAGAGAATAATTGCATAAATGGACTAAGAGGATACGTATGTACTAACTGAAGTAAATCTGTATTTAGACAACATGGTGGCAGAGCTGGAGAGTTTCACAGGTTTAATCCAGAGGGTGACGGGCTATGTGAGGATCAGACACTCCCACACTCTGAGCTCCCTGGCCTTCCTCCGCAGTCTCCGATACATCGATGGAGAGCAGCTTCTGGATGAGTAAGAGACACACACATCACACAGTCATATGGTATTTTACTTTATGAGTACATACAATCACAGTTTTAGCCCCAAATTGTGTTGGCATATGGTCACACTTTGACTAGAGTTCTTCTCTACTAATCTACTAAAAGAGGATTCTCCTGAGAAGTCATTTATTCTACTAACTTCATACCACGGTGCGTGTTTGTGTTCTAATGTTGCTGGTCAAGGTCACCGCTGAAATTTTGCTTTGACTCTGAGGTGGGCGCCTGGAATGAAGACAGACATCGCGTGTTTTGAAATGTTAATTGTGATAAAGTATCTCAAACTGACTTGGAGAATCTTGTTTTTAATTTGAAAAGTAAATCAACAGACTGAAGCTAACCGCATATTCTGCCCCCCTTTCTTTTTTATAAGACCTAGACTGCAGCATAACTTACAACAGTCCAAGGAAAGGTTTTCTCAGGGTCGTGGAGTGGCCTTCACAACCTCATCCGTCTGCTTCTCCTTGAGCTCGCAGGAATCTTACTGTCCCAAGGCACAGATTACCGTCATTCCCGGATGTCTGGGTGTTACCCACTGACTCATAAAACCTCTCCTCTCCTCGCCTGTAGTTATTAAAGAAATAGTTAAAGACAAACTCGTCTATCCTCTGCCTTGAGCTCGTCATGAATACCCACATAACCCGAAGCAAAAACACTACACGGTGAATGTAGAAAAGATGTGTTTCTGACTATCATTCGTTCATCCTTCCTTTCTCTGCCCTCTAGCATGTACGCCTTCTCAGCATTCGACAACCAGCAGCTACAATATCTTTGGGACTGGAAACAGCACAATCTCACCATCAAAACAGGAAAGCTGTTCTTCAGAGCCAACCCAAAGCTCTGCATGTCTGAGATCCGCAGCATGTGGGAAAAGACGGGCACCCAGGGCCACTTTGATGAGAGCGATTTCCGAAACAACGGAGACCGAGCCAGCTGTAAGGGTCAAATGAGCTTCAGTGTTAGAACCCACAAAAGTATCTAAATGCCTATATCTAGTACATGTGGAGGAGATACAGTAGTTTAATCACAGCTAGTAAAAGCCTCGAGCCTGATCTTGTTCTGCACCATGTGTCTGTATTTACTGCATTACTCTGTCAACAAGACTAATTCCTGCACATTTTAATAGAAACATATTGAAGTACTTTGATGTTCACTCTGCTCTGCTTTCCTGCCAGGTGAAAGTACTATCCTTAGGTTTAAGTCCAACAGCACCAGCAACACAAGGATCAAACTGACCTGGCAACGGTACCGGCCGCCCGACTATAGAGACCTCATCAGTTTTATTGTTTACTACAAGGAGGCGTAAGTATTTCACAGTAGCCCCAACCATTGCTTTACTATAATTAACAATAGATAAAAAAGACTATTACCAGTTTCTATCCACACAAATTCTTTGGAGCCATCCAACTGTTGCAGGAGACATTTAAATGGCCTCTCGTCTCGTCAAACCTCAAATAAAATGATGTGGCCGGAAATAGAGCTAACACTGTAAAGGGTTTGTTTACATCCGTTTTAAATGATTAATGGATGGATTGAATAACTGCAATAAACACAAATGGCCAAAAGGTTTGTAATTAACATGACGTCCTTCTTATTAATAGATTATGAACTGTTTGTTCTCCTTCCAGACCATACCAGAACATCACAGAGTTCGAGGGGCAGGATGGTTGTGGCTCCAACAGCTGGAACATGGTGGACGTGGAGCTGAGACCAGACAAGGACTCTGACCCCGGAGTTTTACTGTCCGCCCTGAAGCCCTGGACGCAGTACGCCATCTTCGTCAAAGCTATCACACTGATGGTGGAAGACAAACATATGCCAAGTGCCAAGAGCAAGGTGGTCTACATCCGGACCAGCCCCTCGGGTAAACATTCTAATCTCACAAGACAAAGGATGCAGTCTGTAGGCTGAGAACCGAACTATATGAGCCTTTAATGGACATGAGATTTCACTTGTTAAACTGTATTATTAACATACTGTCTGACAGGTAATATTCTGTTTACGTTCCATGTGGCACTGGAATTAAGTAACATTTCTGGTTTTGATCCTGGTGCACTGTAAGGGGATGTAGCTGAGAAGACTTTTGACTAAACACAGCTGGAATTCAAAGAGATGGACAAAATGTATTTACTAAAACTGTAATACAATTAAATGAAATGCAAGACGTCTTTAAACAAATCCAGCTGCAGTGGAAAGACCCAGCAGTTCTGTGATGTCAGATGTGACATCTGCACGGGTAGAATCTGCAACCCACCCTGAAGGAGAGGGGTTTCATAGAGGCTGTTGGAAATAATCAGGTTTATCAAAGGGCCATATGTGATGATACTGAGTTCAGACTATTCTCTCTCTTTCTCTCTCAGCGCCCTCCATGCCTCAGGATGTGCGAGCATATTCTAACTCCTCAACGCAGCTGGTAGTGCGTTGGTCTCCCCCTGTCTCACCAAATGGAAACCAGACATACTACCTGGTCAGATGGCAGCAACAAGCTGAAGACAGAGAGCTGTACCAGCACAACTACTGCTCCAAAGGTAAACACACACACACCCACATACATTATGGCTGTGCCATATCTCCTTACGGGAACAGAGCTAAGAGGAACAGGTTAGAGATGTTTTCAAGGATCCCAGTAAATGTAATCACTTCTGCCAACGCATGTGCACTTTACCAACAAACAAATGCTGCTGTTGCCACCTTGTGGTAATAGATGCACTTCTAATGAAGTAGTCATCAGACCAGAGGAAAACTAATAGTAAATAGAAATGTAAAAAATCCTCTCATTACTTAGGCCGAAACTTGACCCGTTTGTCTGAAAAAGAGGCTCTGCCTCATTAGGAACCAGTGTTGGTCTCCATGAGAGCTGGTCTCGGCAAGCTCAGGGTTTATGCCTGAAAAGGCCCTCAAGAGTAACAAATACAAGCGCACACACACTCTTAAACACCCAACTTTACCGCCAGCTGTTAATCTTGTACTGATAATGAAACCCATCCTCCTCCTCTCCCCTGTAGAGCTGAAGATCCCCATAAGGATTGCTGCTATCGGTGTGGGAGATCAGGAAGATGACACCAAGCCTATGAAGCCAGATACTGAGGGGGCAGATAAAGGTCCGTGTTGCCCCTGCCCCAAGTCAGTGGAGGACCTGGAGGCAGAAGCTGCTGATGCCTCCTACCGAAAAGTCTTTGAAAATTTCCTGCACAACTCAATCTTTACACCACGGTAAGCGACAAATTGTCATCAGCTTATTGTTCATACTGTGTAGGTATGCACTGACCACGATACTGTTCATCCTTAGAGCTGTAATAGCAGAGTCACTAGAAAAGCAGCTGAAGCACCTGCTCTCACTGATCTGCAGTGTTTTGGTCAAAGCTACCCGTGAAGGAACAGAATTAGCACAAGCTATAAACAGAGCTCAGATGAGTCTTTTATTTATTTATTTATTTTGGGTCATTGTACAATAAAGCATGTGTTTTTAAAAAAAAAAAAAAAGAAAAAAAGAAGAGGAGGGAGTAGGTCCAATTTATCTCTAGGTCTTTTTGCCGCTGTAGGACTCTGTGCTTTGTTGTACAATCAGACACCTGCATCAAATTTACATGCACACACACAGGGTTCAGACCAGTTGATGTTATTTAGTTTCCTGTTGCCTGTTTTGCAGATGCAGATGTTCTCAGTTCCACTGAGAAAATAGTGGTCAACACATTGCGTTTCATTTCCCCCCCTTAGCCTCTGCAGTGTGTGTGATTGAACATGTGTGTCACTTTCTGAATTGGTAATGTGATTGTTTTTTTTTTAATTTGATAGAACTGTGAGAAACTATTGGAGATAGAAAACATGATTTATGTATGAATCATTTATTTTTTCAGTCACTCTGAAAGTAAAATATTTTTGGAAAAGATGGAAATGCTTCATATTTGACTGTAGATGAAAGAAATTGTCCACATGGCAAAACTTTTTTTTTGTGAGGTTATACAAAAACTCCTCTTCCCTTAAAACAAATGAAATTGAATGCATATGCCTGAGGAGCAGCTTGGTAAGATGCTGTTGCACTCTGGTCAAATGTTATAGCAGTGGCTGTGGTATGTCACATGTTGGCTTACACTGAATGTTGCTTGTGAAAGTTCAAAACAATTTGGCTGTTCTTTTCATTTATTGCCTACCACGTTTCATCCCATCTTGGGAAATTACTGCCACATGACAACGAAAGCAGGTCACTCACACGCTGGAAGCTGAATGAGAAAAGTTTTCCGATAACTCTGGCATCTACATGAAAGACTAAAAGACTAATGAACAAATGATACTTCTTTGTCATCATCTGCCGCTCTGCAAAAAGCTCTCGGCTTGCCTTGCGTCTTTTTGTAATGTTAAATTTTCATTTACTGTTTACTTGGTTTCAGTCGATTAAACGATTAAAGTACTTAAGTCATTGTCGACGTTTGGAGAGTACAATGAATAGCTCTAAGTTTGATGTTTTTAGTGAACCCTGCCATTTACTTTGTCTCACTTCCAGGCCACCAGATCGCCGCCGTAGAGATGTCTTTGCCATCGCCAACGCCACTCACTCCCGGCACAACCGTCTGCACACCAACAGTACCACTGTGCCTCCTCTCCAAGCCACTGGTAACAACAGCAGCACCACCGCTTACGTAGAGCCAGCAGACAGGGAGTACAAGTTCAAGGAGAAATCTGTGACAGAGCGCGAGTTGCAGATCTCTGGCCTGCAGCCATTCACGGTTTACCGCATTGACATTCACGCCTGCAATGGACAGGTTCAACGTTGCAGTGCGGCAGAGTTCGTCTTCTCCAGAACCAAGCCTGCAGGTTAGAAAAGAAGTGTACCTCAAATCCTTTCCGACATATGATCTCAATGTTTAGTCTCTTTGGTAACCTATTTTCCTGTGTTCTACAGAAAAGGCCGACGACATACCGGGCCCGGTGACCTGGGAGGGCCATGAGGACTGGGTGTTTCTGCGCTGGCCCGAACCCACTCACCCCAACGGACTCATCCTTATGTACGAGATCAAGTTTAAACTAGCCACTGAGGTAAGATGACTTAACAAGGATTAAGGAAAGTGAACGTAAAATTTTACTTACATATTTTTTGACTTCAAATAAAATCTATATCCTTTTCATACATGACTTCGCAGACACATCTTTACACACATCTTCATTTGTCCAAACAAACATAGAAGTAAGATATCCGGTATCCAAGAGCTAAAATAAGATACATATAGTATAGAAACCTTTTCAGGTGGGCCATAATTTAATTGACTAATATCGCCTCCTTGAGGGCAAAAGGTGGAGCAGGTTGGAGAGTCGCGGAGTGAGGGAAGAGGGCTGAATAAGATTGGACACAGAACAGATTCACTCAATAAATAAGAGTGAAACATTAGAATTATAGTCATCGACCAAAACTATCTGTTATTTAAGTGTCAACTGGTTACGTAATGCCATATTATACAATCATCTGGCCCAGTGACGATTGATGAATCTTATTATTTATGAGTAATGAAGTAGATTAGGTTTTTCACTGTAATTACAGTGAATATTTACAGCACTGTAAAGATTCGTCTTTGGATCACAGCAACTTTTTCCATAATAAGCTTTCTCTTATTTGTCTGTGTGTGTGTGTTTGTGTGTGTGTGTGTCAGACTGAAAAACACGAGTGCGTGTCTGGTCAGATGTATCAAGCCCAGCGTGGTGTTCGGCTTTCCAACCTCAGCCCGGGAAACTACTCTGTGAGAGTGAGAGCCACGTCACTGGCTGGCAACGGCTCCTGGACACAGACTGTGGATCTTTATGTGGCTGAACGTAAGACTCACATTCTCACTCATCATCGTCACTCCTCTCTGTCTGTTCACAGTATTTTGCAGGGGGGGGGGGGTTCTAATAATAAATAAAAGATGCTAATTATAACAATCGCAGTAATCCAAAAATGTTTTGACCCAACAGGATATGAAAACGCCCTCTATGCTATGATCTTTGTTCCCGTCGCCATCATCCTCTTCATCTGCCTTTTCATCACAATGCTGGTGGTCTTCAACAAGAAAAGGTGTGTGATTCTGTGGATTGTAGGAATTGTGTATCAGAAAAATATAATACGGGTATAAATATTAGTTTACTTAACCTGAGTCACCAAGCTAAACTAAATCAAACCAGCACAACAGATAACTAGAGACTTATAGAGGATTTTTATTTATTTATAAAAATCTACCAAAAATTTACCAAGAATAATTTAAACATCAAATGAGGGGACACTCAATTTTCTTTGATACTGACCATAAACAAAGACCCCAGAATAACACATCAGGCAAAACACGTGAAAACACAATCATACAAAACTTAAAAACACAATCATGCAATTTCCAATAAGTCAATAAATGAATAAAAATCATATCCATGTGAAATAAAACACAACATCAAGTAATACAAACTGGCGAATTACTGTAGGTAGCTGTAATGATCTGTTCAGGAATAATCTCTGCAAATGTTTTAATCTTGAGTCTGCTGTAATCCCTGTATGCTTTGAAAGTGACATGGTTCAATGTTGTATTTTGTCAATATTCTTTGGAAACTGTGGCAAGTGTGCGGGCAATGTTTGTGTGTGCGTGCATTTGTACATAGAGGTGTGTAGTATAAGGGTGTGTGTGTGTGTGTGTGTGTTTGTGAACGCTTTTTCTTTTGTTTTGGAGCAGGAACAGTGACCGTCTTGGGAATGGAGTCCTGTATGCCTCTGTCAACCCAGAGTACTTCAGTGCTGCAGAAAGTGGGTGAAATAGTATTGTGTTGTCAGGAACTGAATTGAACAAAGTTTTTTTTCTCTGTATAAAGACCTCATTTGACATATGGATATTTTCATTCTGTGCAGTGTATGTACCAGATGAATGGGAGGTGGCGCGGGAGAAGATCTGCCTCAGCCGCGAGCTTGGCCAGGGCTCGTTCGGCATGGTGTACGAGGGCCTGGCAAAGGGCGTGGTCAAGGACGAGCCGGAGACGAGGGTCGCCATCAAGACTGTCAACGAGTCGGCCAGCATGAGGGAGAGGATAGAGTTTCTCAACGAAGCGTCCGTCATGAAAGAGTTTAACTGTCACCATGTGGTACGTAAACACAGACAAATGCACACATTCTGTCTTAATTACTTGTTCACTGGATGTTCCTTTCAGTTTTTAGTCAAATTAGACTTTTCAATGGTTATGATTACCAGAATATGTTTTGAAGTCACATCAGAATTATGGAAAGTAAAACCATGGTCAGGTTCTGTTCTAGGAGACAAGGTTGTGCGTTCATTCTTCTTATCTCATGGCGTTGTGCTGCATTTATTGCAGGTCCGTCTCCTGGGAGTGGTTTCTCAGGGCCAGCCCACCTTGGTCATCATGGAGCTGATGACGCGAGGCGACCTGAAGAGTTACCTACGCTCCCTCCGACCCAAAGAGGTATTGTCTGATTTAATATCTGCATTTGTTTTTTTCCAACCAAGTCATCAAACATGTGTAGAAACAAATGGTGTTGATCAGCCTCCCTTTTGCGGGTAATGGTTTATAATAGGGATGGTGTTGCACAGCATTTTATTATAGTGAGTTAATGAAAATTATTTCTCTGCTGATGTTAAAGCTTTGCTTTGTGACTGGTTAAATGAAAATGTTGTTTTCATAATCGATTAATCTGTCGATTATTTTCTCGGTTGAGTACTTGTTTGTTCCCTAACATGTCAATCAGAGTTTACCAAACCTTGAAATTATGATGTTCTCGAATGTCTTGTTTTTTATTTTATGATAAAATGATTCAGTTTGAAGGATTTATTTGCGATATGGAGCAAAGAAACCAGAGAATATTAACACTTAAGAAGCTGAAAAATCAGAAAGCTTGTATTTATTATTGAAAAAGAGACGCAAACCAATTATCAAAGTTGGCAATTAATTTAGTAATTGATGAATATTGGGTTCGCCTTGTGCTATAAAGGGAATAAGCTGTGTTTCTCCTTGGATTTTCAAGCTGTGATAGACTTATGCCTGTTTCTAGGACTTCAGGTCATTTGATGACTCGCTTAAAACTTGATAAATGGAGTCGTCTAACATATAGAGGAATTCCAGGGGTAAAAAAATGGAATAATAAGAGGCCTCCATGAATTTGCTGAGTGAAGCTGCAGTGCAGGGTAGTTCTATCATAGCCGCAGAAGTTTGAGATTCTTTAGAAAGTATGAGACAGCAATTCCAACTAGAACATGTGCATTTCCCCAGAAAATGCAGATGGGAATACTGAGTCATCTTGTGGTGTGTGTTTCTGTCTCTCTGTGTTATAATAGTCTGGAAAATTTAGTAGGTGATCATGAGTATGGATGATAATGGTTACAGAAAAAAAATAAAAAATGTGTACCAACTATGAAAATAGTCTGAAATTTTCCCTCAGCTCAGATTTCTGAAATTCTTACTCCGCATTCTCAACTCTAATATAAACACAAATGGTTAATATCATAATAATCATCAAGACCTTGTGTTTTTTTGGAAATACTTACACTTATGTCCTGTCTGTCTGTCTGTCTGTCTGTCTGTCTCTCTCCAGCAACAGTGGTCGAGCCTGTCTCTCCCTCCGCTGAAGAAGATGCTTCAGATGGCAGGACAGATCGCTGATGGCATGGCGTACCTCAACGCCAACAAGTTTGTCCACAGAGATCTAGCAGCCAGGAACTGCATGGTGGCTGAGGACTTTGCTGTTAAAATAGGAGGTAAATCACCACAGGGAGGTCAGAGTTCACTGCCACCTACAAAATTGGAGCGGCAGAGCAACCCTTATCCATGCAAAATGAAACATCTATGAGTTGCATTGTAGTTTTGTCAAGTTCTGCTCCACCAAATAGAATGCACTAACTAGGTTCAAGCGTCACTGGAACCTGACTTTTCACTAAATTATCATGATCGAGGCACAAAAACCATCACATGAATATAATCTACACAGGTAGACAAAACTTAAACGTATGTATGGTCCTGAATTAGATCGGTACAAGAGAGTTGTCTTCCGGTCGTAATGTCGGGGGCTCAGTCCCAGTCTACGTGCTGTTGTTCATCTGGGCAACACACTCGACCACAAGCTCCTCCCAATAAAAACAGGAGGTAAAGCGCTCTGTGTGGTCATCAAGACTAGAAAGGCACAATAAATATGGAGACCATTTACTTCATGTCATATGTGTCTCATAAAAACTGATCAATTTCAAATGTTTGAACTCTTATACATTGAAATATTGAACTTAAATTACTTTAAGTGTGTGGCATTTTACAGGTTTATTATAGCAGCACAGATTATGCTTACACAAAGGATAGGTTCAGACTGCAGCCCCGTCACTTAAAATTGTTCAATTGAAAAAAAATTGTCTATTGTTAAAGTAATCAAATTAGATTTTTAATACCAGACATGACCAACCTACCTGCAAGGGTCAAGGTAGTTGGTGCAGCAGAAAAAAATAGAGGTGCATCATCAATAAAAACTCCAAGGACCGATGTACAGATATGGCATAAGACAATTTTAACTGCTTTGGGCAGCCAGAGCATTCAGTCTGAGGCCACGTCACTTTGCTCACTCAATAGCAGACTCCATCTCAGTGACCCCCTTTCACATCTCGATTCAGGTGAAACTGGGTCAGAGGGCTGAGCGATCTGCATTGTTCAACTTAACGAGCCACTACACAGGTTTTTCAGCCTTCAGAGGCTAAATGCCTGGATTTTCCCACCAGATAGTCAGAACTGAAGAAGCCTCTTGGATGAGGGGTGACGTGTCTTCAGTCTCCTGTAGCTAACAACAGAAGATGACATTGTCAGTGCTTGACTTCTCTTTGTGTGTGTGTATTCGTAGATTTCGGCATGACCAGAGATATCTATGAGACGGATTACTACCGCAAAGGTGGTAAGGGTTTGCTCCCTGTGCGCTGGATGTCACCAGAGTCTCTGAAAGATGGAGTCTTCACCACTAACTCTGATGTTTGGTAAGCAGCAAACCTGCAAACGGACATGGGGACTTAATTGTCTGTGTTTACTGCTTTCAGAAAATGTCTTTTGATGATAATTGTGGTAATGAAAGACACACTTGTTTACCCCCCCCCCACCACCCTCGTTTCCTCTCCATAGGTCGTTCGGGGTTGTACTGTGGGAGATTGCCACTCTGTCAGAGCAGCCCTACCAGGGTCTGTCCAATGAGCAGGTTCTGCGCTTTGTCATGGAGGGCGGGCTGCTGGACAAACCTCAGAACTGTCCTGACATGCTGTAAGAGAACCCCCCCCCCCACACACACACACACACAAATCTGCAAATTAGCACCTTTTGCTGCTTTACTGGTTAAACAGTCAATCCCTTCTATTTATTCTCACAGCTATTGAAACAATTCTAGTGATCCAATCCACAGCTGTTTGTCACTGTAGGCTCTTTTGTCTTCTGCGATGTGTTTGCACTTAATCTGAAAAAGGGCCGAGCATGAACCCTCATCAAAGGAGTAGTGAATGTGGAAAATGAACTTGGCCACCGACCACAAAACACTGACGCTCGTGGAGTCATGAGGAGAACAAATGTGAAGCCGCAAGGGGTTTTTGCTGTGAGAATGATGATGGCGGCTTATTTTCCGAATCTTTATTTGTAACTGGTGAGAGGGAGAGTGCTGTTTATGTGTGCGCAATCAAGTTAATATCAAGTGATTCTGTTTATAAGGTGGTCTGCTTTATTTTAGTTCCCAAGCACTTTGTGACAGCTGCGATATACATGTAGCTCCAGTGCCTCACATTGGCGTCACAACCCCTTTGCCACCCAAGCTCCAGGTTGATTACACAGTACACACGGACCTAAAGTCGGCAGTTACAGCGGCATTACAGCGCCGCCGTATGTCACTCTGTGACACATTGTTAAGTTGAAGTCGCTGTGGTAGCACAAGTCCGTCCGTCTGTGTGATGAGTGACAAGATAAACAAATGGTGCAGTTTATACACACTGTTGTCAAATAGTTTGTGTCCCTTTTCAGTACTTACTGCCATTACCTGTGAAAGAAAGACATTTCCTCTTATGCAGGGAGAGAATGTATTCTCTGTGTGTTAGTGCAACTTTCTTTTGTCTCAATTCTACCCCTTTGAATAATCTTATAACAGTATGTGGCCATTGTGGGTGATGGAGGACTGCTACAGATACTGTACGTGTATATCAATATACGGTATAAGTCTAATAGCGGGCAGAGTTTAGTGACAGTTCTTTCCAGGTAACCCGTCTTAGTCCTTAGCTGTACATAGTGAACCAGTCCTTTCTCGTCGGGAAACGTCTTTGTTACATTCACCATAGGTCAGGAACCATGTGGAGCACTGGGATCCATAATGACCACTGTATCACCTACAGCAGAACTCCTTTGTCACACTGACTGACTGACCTGACCTTTGTGTGGTTTGTGTGTAGGTTCGAGCTGATGCGAATGTGCTGGCAGTACAATCCTAAGATGCGTCCCTCTTTCGTGGAGATCATCAGCAGCCTAAAGGACGAACTTGAACCATCTTTTAAAGAGGTTAGTTTCTTCTACAGCGCTGATCACAAGCCAGCCGAAAATCCACAGGTCCACTTGGAGAAAATGGACAACATGGACGAGGTTCCCCTGGACCCCCCTGCTTCCACACAGCCACAGCCACCCCCCACCCCCCAACAGACCCCACCCTCACCGAGCTCAGAGGTTCCACCTGCCCCCTCACTAAGCCCCGCCTCCCCTTCCTTTCCCTGTACGTCGGCGGCTGCTGCCATGGACAAGCAAGCGTCCACCCAGCAGGCGGCCAACGGGCTGTCGGGTCCAAGTCTTGCAGCGGGATCGGGGGTCGGGACAAGTGCGGGCGTTGCAATGCGTCCGTCTTTGGAAGAACTGCCACCGTATGCACACATGAACGGAGGGCGCAAAAATGAACGTGCCATGCCCCTCCCGCAGTCGTCTGCCTGCTGATAGGACAGAGACACCCACCAGACTGCAAACCCTGCCTCCTGCTGCTCAACAGAGGCCGATGTCACAGTGGGGCATATCTCTCTTTGGTTTTTTTTTTGTCGTTTTTTAGATAAAATGCTACCGTCTACCAGCTGGGTGTGGCTACTCGTGAGGAGCAAAGACTCACGGGAAGGCGGAGAAAGAAATGGTTATTTCATGCTCTGCTGTAACTCCACACACTTTTTTTTTCATATTATTTAACTTTTGGTTTCTACCAGCTGGCTGTCAGGTATGACACTGCCCTTGCTGCTGAGTGAAGGAAAGGAAAAAGTGATGTAAAAAAAAATAATTGGGAGAAATCTCAGTATCTCTCTCTCTCTCTCTCTCTCTCTGTTAATAGCTGAACGTATTTTATAAATTGTTGTTTGCTACTTTTTTATATGCATTTCCAAATGGGAAAAGGCCTTTATAAATGACTGGCATTTTGATGGCTTTTGGGCGGGCATTATGGTGAAGCATATCAAATGAAAAAGAGGTCAGTGTCTCCCTCAGTCATCTTGTTGCTCTGCAGGCTGGGTGTCCACGTAATGCCAGGTCAACAGCCAGTCTGCTTAAAATGAACAACCAGAGGGAGATAGGTCAAATCTGCCAAACTCGTTGCCAAAATTTGATCTGTTTTTACACGGTTCTGACGTCCCTCTACAGTTCCGCATCACTCCTGTGTTGCTATTAAATATTGTACAGCTCCTGTATTCTATCAGATTGATATCGTAGACCTTGGTTAGATCGGCGTGTCTGAGATCGAGCCACATCTTGTCACAGTGCTGTTTATTTACAGTTTAACTGCCAAATCCAATCAGCAAAGAAGCAAAAAAATAAATAAAAAAGGAAAAAAAAGATGAAGACTGCAAAGGGAAATGTATAAAAAATGGGGGGGGGGGGGAACAACTCTAGATTTATGTCTCGGTTGGGTTGTGCTCAATGCTCCGAGGCATCCTTGCTACATACCAAGTTTTTTTGGACTAGTTAGTCAACGTTACATTAACACCATCTCAACATGGGCAGAGCATTTATGTACACACCAGTAATTTGTGTCACTTTTTTAACTTTTATATGGTTGGAGACATTTATTGTGTACAGAAAGAGGCTGCTATTCTTTATTTCTCTTGTGGTTGTAATATAGTTAATATCTATATATATAAAAAGAGAACTCCTTCAGGTTGGATCTACGAACGTTTCCACTACAATCCTTTTTTTTTTTTCATATATACATATATATATATATATATACATATATATATATATCTGACCTAGTTTCATTTCTGTTTGACAATTCACCTTGTGTTTTCAAAAGCGCTGCAATGGTTACGTCCCCTTCTGTCTGACTAGAGGACAGGAAGTAGTGCCAGTGACCATCAGTGTTCTCCCAGGACACGTTAAGACCTCGGTCCTCTAAAGGTTTGGACTGGACCAGCTCTACCCATCATCGTACTCAGAGGTCAAACATCAACTGCTGAGTCCCACCTAAATCTCAGGTCTAAGAGAAAAGTTAAATCCTTCTTTCTTTCTTTTTTTTTCCGTTGCTGTCACACCCAGAGACGCGCTGTCTGGTGTTTGTCTGATTCTATGTCCCTCCAATGCTGTTATTGCATCTTTCCTGCTCGAGTAATTAGACAAGAGCAGTCCTAATATCATTTAAAAATGGGCTTGCACTTATCATATGGAGACTCAATAGTGACAAAATGCAGTCAAATGTTATCAGATCATTGTTAAAAAAGCTTACACATTTAAGTCAACACACCTGTTAGCAGAGTTTGCGAGCTAATGCTATTTGAAGCATTTGAATTATATAGTAGTCTCGTCACGTGAGCGCCAAGAAAACAGGATACCATAAATAATTGAATTTGTGTCGACAAGACAAAAAAGGGAAAACTAAAGTCATTAAAAATAAAATGAGCAAGTAAAAGTAGAAGAGTAAAATGAATAAAACATTTTAGAAATGTATTCAACTCTCCACTGTATTTTCCTTTTACTAATGAGCGGAGTTTGACGAATCTGGTAGCATTTTAGTTAGATTTTTGTCAGTTTCGCGTCTCCATATATTGGTGCTATGTAGCGTCACTGGTTTCAGGATACAAAGTAAAATAGAACTTATTTAATGGTGTGAACAATAGTATTTTTCTGAAGGCAAGTGTTTGGATAATTTCACTTAAATCAATGTCTCTTGAATCAAGGGTGCTGCTGGAAAAAAACTCCCTTATATATCTTTTTTTCACCGCGTTTGTTATAGATCGCTGAAATTTAAGTTGGTTTGAGAAATAAGTGGAATTGTCTCGCGGCACTGAGAATATTTTTTACAACGCTTTCAGAAAAATAGAATTTGACACTAGATACCATGAACAAATGCTGATGAGCTCCTCCTCCTCCTCCTGGATCTGTTTATTTTCCTACAAAACTGAATCCACCTTCAAAAGGACACCTTTGCACGGTACCAACTGTAACTGTATAATCAGAGAGGAAGGACCACATGGAACAGGTTATAAAGGCTCATCCAAACTTTATTTGGATTCCCAGCCCAGATGTTTCTTGGTTATTTCTTGTGTTACTTTTCATGTGAAGTGTAAATCACTGTACAAATTCCCCACAAGTTTTGTTTTTTCCGTCTGATACTTTCGCGTTCTTGTGCTTTTTTTTAGGGGAACGTTTTCTTAATACTCCCTCAACCATTCATCTACCTCAGTTTTTCTTTCATTTTGTCTTGTTTTTGCTTCTTCAATCTATTCACATGTACAGAAAAGCATCTCTGTCGTCTGTCTGTAACGATATATGGTCAAATTCAGACCACAAACCAAACCATTCTGTCCGTGCGTTCCGTGCTATTATTCAGGCCCTGAACAGATAACAACAACAGCAGCTGCTAATGATATGAGAAAGATTTCACCGCAATGAGGATTTTGGGTTTTCTCGGATACTCTGCTTTCGGACGAGTTGTTGGCGCACGTTTCTCCGTGTTATTAAGACCTCCTGACCGCTTACCCTTCCCTTTCTCCACGGCCTCCCTCTCCTCTTCACCCTGCTCCGTGTTCAGACCTTCAGCTTGAAGTCTATCCCTTTGTTTGTTTCTCCCGTGCATTGCCATTTCATTACCGCATGCGTCTTCTGTTCTGTTTCTGTTTTGTTTTTTTCTCGAAGGACACCCCCGAAAAACCCCAGATGGTAAAATTATTCTATTCTGTTCTGTTTTTTCCTCTTTTAACCATCTTCATGAAAGATGTTCCTATCCCAGGTAGCTGTGAAGTGAGATATGGACAACACTTTATTTTGTATGGCAATCTGAAATAATATAATGTGACATAAATATAGCGATAAATAACTCGTACTAAACCTGTAAGGCTATTTGGTTTTTTTCGTCACACAAATTAAATATAAATATTTATTATATAATTTTCCAGCTACCATTTTGTTTGGATCGGGAAACGGTGTCATTTGAGAACAAAACTTCACATCCAAAACTATTATGGGATTTCTGCTGGGGGGGGGGGGGCATTGTCTGTTTGCATTTCACAAAAGAATGGATGACTAAGACATTAGTCTGCATTGTCACACACTCGAATGGGCTTAAATCCTTCCAGAGAGCAGTCTGTTTCTTGTTTTTAATGAGTGTGGTACCAGTGAGACAAATGTCTGTCGTACGAGATGTGTTTGACCTGTTCTTGTTGCTATAGAAACAACTCTGGTGACTGTGGATCAAATTAAAATGTTTGTTTCTTTCCTTCATGTCTGTTGACAGAATACTCTTGAGGGGTTTATTTTACTGCCATTACAGGAATTTGGTACTGCTGCTTGTGCTTAGACCTGTTGCCATGGTGATTGTAAACCCATTACTGTTCCCTCTTTTTTTTTTTTTTCCCTTTGTTCCTTTTTTTTTGAGTCTTCTTCCCACCCTCACAAGGCAGTTTTGTAATTTCAGGCTGGGAGTCTCAGTGATGTGGGTACTGATGTGGACAGAGTCCTCTGGCCCACTCTGACCACAGCACACCACTCACTGCAGGGTTCTGGTGCCAGATTGGACTGATGTGATGAGGTCAGAATGGGTATTTCACAGTTTGTGGTCTGATTTTTACCTCTTATTTACCACTGGATTACCTCACGGAGCAGACGTAAAAAAATAGAACAAATTTCTTTGTTTTCCATTACATGATGGCCAATTTGTTACTCAGATTTTGACGTGTATAAATTATTATTCATCGCTTTCCAACTCGTGTTTTAAATTAAATGATCTGTTATGGTAAGGTTTCATTTTTGGTTTTCTTTTGTACATGCTGTTGTAAGAATATTTCCTGATATCTATATATTCTGAGTACTCGGACAATGGCTGAAGGGAAAGAGAATGTCTGTTTCTCTTGTTCTTTTTTCTACACAAGATTTAAGATGAATAAAAATGTATGCAAACTGTTTTGCTGCTCCTTTTTCCACACCACTTGCTACTTGAGGGCAAAATGTGCATGCTTCATATTCAGCTCAGCTGGTAATATTTGTGCAATGCTGTCAGATAGCAGGACTTACTGTGCAGTAGAGGCGCTGCTCCACATTTGCATATTGTAGAGCTGACAAGTTCTCAAACGAACTTTAAAGGTCCAGTGTGTTACGCTGCGAATATACACTTCTAATCGCATGTCTGAATGTCAAGAAAAGTTGAGTGCAATTACTGCAAAATGAGGGATTGAGTGAAGGAAACATATCCAAAATCAGGTTACATCACAAAAATGAAAAGATCGCCGTATGAACTCGGAGATGTCACCTTGTATTACGACATGTTCTGAATCGGCTGTGTGGTACTTGCTGTTAGTAGGTTGCTATAGTGACGGGCACCTCATGAGATACAGAGCAGGTCCATTAAATAAATACACAGAGAGCACCGTTAACGCACCTTCCAAATCTACTCATTGTGAAGCAAAGAGCGTCGTCTGTATTGCTCAAATGTCTTCACCGTGAGTGTCGCAAGGCCTGGCTGAAGAACCTGATCGAGGCTTTTGTGAAAATACAGAGTCCAAAGTGGCTGAGAAATGGTTGTTTTAAAAGTGGGGACGTAAGTGTTTTTGCATCACTGACACTTGACAGAGGAGGAGAAGACGGTTTATATTGCGCTCAGTGGAGAAGATGGATGGTACATCTCTCACTCAAAGAGTCACACATTTTGGTTGTCACATTGTATGAAATAAGACTAAAGCCATGGATGGAGAGTGATATTTGTGAACGGAAGAGCAAGTTGATTAGAATATTTACTTTACTTTACTATTTACTCTAGCTCTGTACCTTCCACACAGTACAAACCAATGTCAAATCCTGGAATAATCTGGAAAATTCCATTCACTTTTAACTGTAATGTCACTTGTTCTCAACATTTTGAAGTTTGAACCAGTAAATAGTTGAAAATTCAAGGATCTGAAATGTGTTTCAATTTATTTGATTATTTTCCAAATGTATTTTTGCTAATATACCAAAATTCTGGCGGGATTATGTCTAAACTGAGCCGAACATTTTGAAGTTTGAACAAGGTTTCTACATTTACGTCTTTGGAACTAATAAGAACCTGAAAATGTGTGTCTTTAAAGGTCTTTAAATGTGTTTTCAATCAATATTAATAGGGAAATACAAGCAAAAGTTTTGAATGAAGCTTCTACATTGAGGTATGGAACCAGGTAGTAGCTGAAAATGTGTGTTTAAGTATTTCCAAAAGTATCTAGCTAATATACCAAACTTCTGAAGAGACTGGATAATGTCCAAATTGAGTGGAACATTTTCAAGGATTAATTATTATTTCATTATTGTGATTCCAACGTGCAGACATGAAAGAACAACATTTGGAACTCAAGGCCCGGAGAAACACAATAGAATAAAGAGAATAATAGACACAAAGCGAAAGGGAATAATAATAAAAAAAATCTAAAATAGACACTTCACTAGCACAATAGCAATATTTTTGAAGTTCAAATGAAGTTGTTTACGTCTGTGGAACTAGGAAGAATTTTCCAATTAATTTAAATAAGGAATAATGTGTAAATTAGAAAAAAGAGCAATAATTTGGCTAAAGGTTTTGAAGTTTTAATTAAGTTTCTACGTGGAACTAGTGAACGGACACATAACGGCGAAATAAGAGGTATAAGTAGAAACAAACGGCCGCCGCAGAACAACATAGTGGGAGAAATATTTAAAAAAAATTACACACAAATAAGAGTTGTGGCACAAAATGCGTACATTTGCTATTGTGACAGCAGGTGGCAGCAAAACGACAACTGGCGCATCCGGTCCTTAGTGTCCTTAAAACGAGACGAAGAAGAAGAAGCTGGTCGACGTCACACGTTGTTTACGACCGGCAGTCAAACAACCCTTTACCTCCATAGCTTTATGTGTTTACATACTTAAAGTTACATCATAGTTACAGCAGTATCACTGAGCGTATGTGGGAACCAAAATGAAATAAAAACAGCCATGTTCTCTTCAGGTAAATACCGACTGTCTTGTCATTGAACGTAGGGTACTTGTGGCAGAAACTTAGCTAGCATGCTAACGGTGCTTAGAATGGCAGTGGCATCGGGCTTCAGCAGCACTTTCCTCCATCTCCCATTGACATCGAGTGGAAAAAAGGACCGTTAGAATGCGGATGCTCTTTCTGAGAAGGTGTCTCCCTTCTGAACACATTCTGTAGATTTGTCAGTCAAGCTCACACAAACCGAACTGCAGTCAGTACCTGGGATTAGCGATAGGAGGAAAACATGTCTTCGCAATTTTGTGACCGCTATCACGATTGTGAGAGCAATATGTATTGGATTTAAAAACATGTACCATATGAGATATCCGTCCTCTACTGCGTTATCCTCATCATGAGGGTCGCTGGATACATGAGATTTGTGTTGGCTGCTTATGAACGTAGATCTATTAATTGGGATTAATAAACATGAAAGATGTATAATGACACAAAAGTGAGAACTTATTTGAACTGATTCCAAGATGAATTTACATTTTTTTACATTTGAATGGCATGGGACAGAGAACAGTAGCAAAACATGAATATTAAAAGTTGTTTTTAAAACGCAGAACATAAGACCTTCTGTAAATATCTGACACAATATCCTAAGGTTGCAGTCTTTGCACTATGCTAATTGAATTGAATTCAATTCAGTCAGTGCCACTTTTTGATTGTAATTGTGCTCCTGTTTATCTTTCAGTAATGCCATAGAAGAAGGAGACATTACTGAGTCTCCTCCACCAAGGAGGAAAAGTCTCCACAAAAATGGCAACTGAACTTCATGAGACGATATTCATGGCTAAGCAGGAGCGCCACAAAAACCTGTTTTTAAACTACAGAAACCTGAATATTTTCCCTGTGGAGTTGCTAAAAGATGAAGGTCTGCAGTTTCTGGAAAGACTCTACATGAAGAGGAATTCACTCACTACACTGGTAAATCCACATAGCCTATACTGGATTAACTTTGTCAGTGATGTTGTTTATTGTATATAGTCTTGTGTTAACAAAAATAGCAGTGCATACTTTATTATTGTTTCTCAAATGACTTTTTATTATTTTTATTGGCACATGCAGCAGTGGGCAGGCAGTTTGACAAAATACATTTCTGTTACTAATTGTTCCTGTCTGTCTCTCTCTCTCTCTCTCTCTCTCTCTCTCTCTCTCTCTCTCTCTCTCTCTCTCTCTCAGCCTGACAATCTTGCTCAGAAGCTCCCAAATCTAATTGAACTGTGAGTACTCAGCTAAACTGGGATTTCTTTTTTTTTTTAACAATTAATCATTGTATTTGTTTTTACCATTTCATTACTTGACAGCAAATAATAAACAAACAAAAGCACACTAAGACTTAGTGTGTCTTGCAGTTGACACACTTCTTGCAGTTGACACAATTCTGATCTTTTGCTTACACCATGAAGGTGTAAGCAGGAAAAAAAAGCAACATATTGGAATTGGGCATCAAGACCTGCAATGTAAAGGAAGCCTATGTGTAATTCGTATGTGCTGTAATCCTTTTTAACTCTGACAGGCATGTGAATTAATGCGTAACATTGAAAGCTTAACCTCATTGACATGAATATATTGGTCAACAGTGTCCTGTGACAATACAAATACTTTGGTCTACTCAAAGAGTGATTTTTCTTTCTCCTTTCAAGGTATTTGCACTCAAACAACATAGTCATTATTCCTGAAGGTAAGCACTCCGTTATGACATGAAAAAATGCCACTCTTGAACTCATGTCTTTCTTTTCTTATACAAGAGTTTGTGAAGGCATACACATTTAGGGTGCTGGGCAGGACTGACAAAAGGATCAAAAGTAGAACATGTCCGTCCACACACTAGTTGTTGATCCCAAAAAGGCTTGTTTTTTAGGGAGCAACAACTGGTCTTTGGCCAATTTCTGTTTTTTAACTCTTGTTATACCACATGGTTTTCTTCTAACATCAATCCAGTTTCTTTCATTCTAGTTTGTCTTGATGACTTTATCAGAAACAGTAATGAAATGTCTGTGTATGATTCTTATGCCTGCATATGCTTCCCATTTTAAACAAAATGCTCAGGCTACTGAAATAGTTTAAAACACACTGATTTGTGACATTTTAAAGAATCAACCCAATGATTATGTGTTGATGATGTGGTTTGATTCCAGCCATTGGAAACCTGGCCAGGCTTCAATCGTTAGACCTGAGCAATAACGCCCTCCAGTTCCTCTGTCCAGAGATTGGCCGACTGAGGTCACTGCGGCACCTGAGACTGTCCAACAACCAGCTTAAATGTCTTCCTCCAGGTAATTCAAGTTTACTTCATAACTATTTAAATATACAGTATAACAGTCAGTTTGTATAATTAAAAACATTAAGACAACAACATGACATATTAAATATTTGAAGGTCCACTGCTATAAAAAAAATGATATTACTAATTTAATGAAAGGTAAAAGAAAATATACCAACATAAATGGACAATGTCTTTGTGCATTTATGCACCAAACTGCTTCACTCGCTAAATAACAGATTCAGTCAGTTTGTGTGGTACAAAGTCCACACAAACTGTGTGTGAATGTGAATGTTTTGCAAACTGGACATTGACTTGTAATTTTCTGAGGTTAGAATACTGACTGTAGTTTGTAGACTTGTATCTTGTTTGCCAGCAGAGGGCGACAGAGACCCATAAGAAATGAAAAGCCTTGACAGAAACAGTTATTAAGAGAACATACTGTCCACACTGCGTGTGATGCAAATAAAGGAGGGGAAATGAAAGGATCTTAATTACCATCATACAATTGAAATTGCACAATGAAATTACGAGGACTGATGGAGGGTTGATCAGCGCTGCTGCGACTGAGCACTACCGCCACAATGCATCAACCTGACAGAATGTGTCTAACATTCATACATGACTGAATCCACCAAAGCTTAATGCTAATATCCAGATACGTCTTTGAATGGCTTATTTTTCAATTAGTTCATTTTTTTTAAATTTGGTACCACAATATGGCTAAATAAAGGACACATTAAAAAAAATAAAATTACAATTCTCTTTCCTATTACAATGTTTCAGTCACAGTATATTTGTAAATAAATAAAAATCACTGGAGAAAAGTTGTGCAAATGTAAAACATTGTCCATCTACTCAGAGATTCAGTTGTTACTTATTTTCATACAGATGGTTGTTCAATGTGCATTTTCTCATGATCCTTAGAAATGTTTAGTTTCAATTTTAAGCATTGAAATGTGCTAAGTTACATGTATAAACCTCACAACAACTGTCTGGTTTCATTTCTTTGACTTGTCTGCAGCCAAAATCAACAACACTGATATGCCCACACATTTCAGCCTGATTATCTGATCTCTGTTCCAGACTGTTGAGAGATGTTGTGTCACATGAATGTGACATGAAACATTGAAATAACAAAGGGTTTAGTCAATCTAAACTGTTTTAATAAAATGATTCAGTAAAGACAAAAGAGAAAAGACTGACTCGGACCATCTCTCTCATGTTTGCCTGATGGTATCAGAGATTGGTGATCTACAGGAGCTGGAGACTCTGGACGTGTCGATGAACCAGCTGATGTCTCTGCCGTATCGACTTCATCGCTGTCTGTCCCTGCAGAATCTGACAGCGGACCACAACCTGCTGAGCCACGTCCCCCGTCAGCTCTGCTGGCTCCACCGCCTCAACCAGCTCTCCATGGCGGCCAACCAGCTGACCTTTCTACCGCTCGGTCCGCATAGCACCCGATTTATTTGTGTGTTGTCATAGTGATTTACATGTGGGGAGCAAGGCGATGTTAACATACTTGTTTTTCAGATCTGGGCAGGTCACGAGAGCTGCAGTTTGTGTTTGTGGACAACAACGTGAACCTAAAAGGCCTCCCCTCCTACTTGTATAACAAGGTCATCGGCTGCAGCGGGTAATAAAGCTAACCTCGTTACCTGAAGCTGAGCTCAACTCAGGTTGATATGAATTAGTATGAAGTAGTTTAGCCATATATTGATTTAATGGTTGAACTTAATTGCAGAAAAGTAAAGAAACATTCACTTGCCACTTTGTTAGGTACACAGGACACTGAATAAAGTGTCAGGAGACATGGCACCTGGTGTGGTCTAGGTCCCTTATAGATAATGAAGGGCAGTCTTAACACTTCAGCATACCAGACATTTTGGACAATGCTGTGCTTCCAACAGTTTCTATTCCAACACAATTGTGCCCCAGTGCACAAAGGACTATAAAGATGCAGTTAGATGAATTTGGTGTGGAAGAACCTGACTCGCCCGCACCGAGCCCTGACCTCAACCCCATCAAGTACGTTTGGGATGAACTGGAATTGAGATAGCGAGCCAGGGCTTCTTGTCCAACATCAGTGGCTGACAGATGCTCTACAGAATAAATGGGCACAAATTCCCATAGAAAGACAAAAAATCTTGAGGAAAATCTCCCATGAAGTGTTGAAGCTCTTTCAGCCACAAAACAGGGAGGAACTCCATGTAAAATCCTGTGTACGTATTTGAATAGGTTATTACAGTCCCTGTTGGTGTAATGGTCAGGCATCCAAAAACGTTTGTCCATATAGTGTATATTATGATACCATTTTGTTCTATAAACCCGAAAGATATTCTTGCATGAAAACCTAAGTAGATTGGCGGTTTCTTAAACACTCAGACCAGTCAGCCATGTCAAGTCTTGGCTGTCTACATGCCTAAATGCACTGAGTTACGATTGACTGTTAAGGTATTTGCTTTAACAAGCCGTTGAACAGGTGTACCAAATAAAGTGGCCGGTCAGCTTATGGTAGGAGCTCTTGATGAAATGTAGTTAATATCATTTTGTACACCATAATAAAAACTGTTGTTGGACTGTGTTGTTTTGTGCAGGTGTGGTGTGTCGTCACGTGTGTTGGAGAGCGACAGGGGCGAGGCACTGAGTCAGGCTCTGGTCGGGTTGCCACCTGAAGTGAAAGTGGTCGGCTCAGAGGCGGACAGCGTGGTTCCACTGGAGGAGCTTGCCATGAGGACTCTGCACCGCATCTACCACCACTGCCCCACAGGTAAGCTGTGACGGTACACTGCTGTGTATGAAGCATTTACACACACAGTAGTCTCTCTACTGTGTTTTACATACATTTCCTGTGTTGTGTTTAGACCTGAATCTGCTGCCTCCCATCACCCTCCCGAAGAGTCTGCTGGACCTGCTGCAGTTCCCGCTGGGCCACTGTCATCGCTGCAGCCAAGCCATGTTCACCACCATGTACCCCAAACTCTTCCCCCTCCGTGACACCGCCCTGGCAGGAGTGCACCGCAGGTCAGAACTAACACACCACCTTTGCCTCCGAATTTTGCACATGAAATCTGCTCAACTCCACAAAACTGTTCACCTCTCACTCTGTGTCCTGTCTCGTCTCCTCTTTAGGACGACTGTAAGTTTTGTGGCCTATTGCTGCTCCAGTCACTGCCTCCGGACTTTTGACCTCCAGGGCTGACGCCTCTTTCTGCTTTCGCCCTGAGAACATTGTTTTCCATGGTGGCAGATAGCGATTTATCATTTGTGTGGATCTCGAAGGTTTGTGCGGCAACAGTGCTGGAGCTCTGCGTTTGCTTAACAATACCGAGAATCACAGAGATATATTGTCTGTGGTTGTTTGGCTCAGAGGATGGACACAGGGTTTGTTCAGCAACGTTTGCTGACAAAAACCCAAACCCTACATGGTTCCTCTGTCAGGAGTCAAACCAACTTGGACAATTGTATCCCTGTGTGTGCATTCATGAGTCAACATAATAACTGCTATTAAAAAGTTAGGAGTTTTAGACTTAAAGTAAGTACAAACCCCTTCTCGCTAGTAGGCGCTTTTTAACGAACAAGCATTGTTAAAACATTAGTGAAATCACTACGTTTTCACGTGGAGGTATTAACACTTGTGATGTGAATGCAATTCATTTTACTGATTACTGAAGACCGTTTGAAGGGTTATAACTAAAACGCGCGTCTATGTAATGTGTGTCATTTGCAGCAGCAGCAGAGAAGAACACTAACAGAAGCCACATGTCTTTGAGCAGGATACACGAGTCTCACAGGACGTCACATACATGTCAACATGATATACTCAATGAGTCATTGTTGTGAGTTTATTTCTGAAATCTTGAAGCTTAAGTAACTGAGCCGAGGATTATGTATAAGAATTGTATCTGCTTGCATTGTCTTTTAAAACAGGTGTCCAAAATGAACGGTTTTTGTTTTTAATTTCCATTATCAGAATTAAACATCTGCCGGGACCCCTGTCATTGTCCAAAGAATTTGTTTGTTTGTTTGTTTGTTCACTTCAGAGGCACTGTGTGCTTCTCTTGTAGGACGGACGCTTGCGTGTTAATGTTCATTACTGTGTTGTACAGTCGTAAGTTATGATTGTGTTGCATTCCACAGTAAATGTTGACTGATGTGTGACTCTCTGTGCACGTGTACCTTTTTATACTCCTCAGACACGTTGTCACGGCTTTTGCAAGTTGCAGCTGCGGTGAGCGGGGATCGCTGGGAAAGCAGGTGATTGTTGAGTTTCATCCACAGGATATTAAAATACAGAGACACACTCCTCTCATACGTGACACATAACCTGCAGCTATCTCTTCATCTCTAAAACTCTGCCAATATTGAGTAATTTAATTGCTTTTTTTATGTGACTCTCAGGCTCTTTCACTTGTTGTTTCTGTTTGTTATGTTTCTTTGCACTAAGGCAGATTTTGACAGTGCTACCAAGTAGGTGTAGTGAATTACTTTCTTTTCAAAGCCTCCAGTCAAGCTGCAGATTAGCAAATGTCAAATTCTCACATTGTCAAGTCATTTCACACAATGCTTCACACAAACAACTCTGCATTTCTCTGTATAGCAATGTTTAGGTCCTGTTACCCAATGTCTTTTGGGCACGTGCACACAGGAAATGATTTGTTTTATGTCGAGACAGACTGGTTGGAGTATGACTGAAAACACAAATGAGTGCCCACAAAAAGTTTCAGAAGTGAATTACACTGCTCAAAAATGCTTCTTGGACACAGCATATAAATCATTTTACATCATTGCTATCAAAGACAACCTAAGGCAGAGGCAGAATAGTAGCATCAATAATGACAAAAATGACCAAAAATGATGCACTGCAGCTTAAAAATTTGAATTTCCAACCTGGTGGCATACACAAGCTTCCAATACACCGCACTTGAAATAGATTAATATGAGTTTGAGCACAACCCCGTCCATCACCTGAAACTGCTCTAAAGAAAGCGGACCACTTGAAATATGTATGTAAGTGATAATGGAGGGTGGAGCAGAAAGCAGAGCGGCACGATCGATGGCATGTTCGGACAAGTGCGGGCCCGTGATGCTGCTTCGGCTTTCTGCCCTCACTCTGGGAATATCACATCTCTGCTGACTGCACACATGAACCGACACACAAGCATGGCGATCATTTGACACAGTCTGTGGACACACACACACACACACACACACATACACTCACAAAATGGTTGAGGAGGTCATACAAGCACATCTTCACCCAGAATGAGGACAGGAAAGAGGCACATTGGCTTTATCTTATATTAAACATATTGTTAAGCAGAAAGCAAACAGATATGAATACACCATGTCACCCTGTGACTCCAGGAAAAACTGCATATAAAAAATATACCGCACACACGAAGGGGAACAATATAGCAAGTGATAAATGCAAAACTAAGGAATATTCTCCCTCCCTTTGTCATAAAATACCATACCACAAAACCATATAATCTCAAGCTTATTCCCATGCTTAACAGTTGCTCTGATTTGAATCTACAGTATATCATGAGATAGCATGTGGCATTTAAACACATCATGTGTACTGAAGTGTTTGTGGTTTTGCTTTTGATCACCCATTTTGATCTCATCGTCCATTTTGTGCAAAATTGTGATGCTTGAGAATTTTCATTCCCACATTGACACCCTACATACAATGTGGTTTTCACTGCAGGGTTGAAGTCAAGTCACCAAAATGTAAATCTTTAATCCCTAGTGGTTATGTTTAAATCAGAGAGTCACCAAAGAAGAGGCAAACTGAGCTCTCCATCAAATGATGCCAAGCCATTGAGAGTGAATGTCACGTAAAATACCATGTACCAGCATCTTGTCTTGCATCAACAGTTCAGGTTGGGCATCATCCGAACACCTACCTGCACCTACCTGAGTTGTGTTGCTGAGCATGTCCAATGCTTTAGGAACAAAGCGAGTACTCATCTTCTCATGGCTACTTCTAGCAGGATAACGCATCATGACAAAAGGCTCAAATCAATTAAAACAGGTTGATCTCTGTGTCCTTAAGTGGACTCCACAGTCACTAGGTCTCAATTATTCAGCGAGCAGCTTTGATATGGGGCTGAATGGTTGATTCATATCATAGATGTACAGCCAACAAATATGCAAAAAGGGATGATGATAATGCTACCAAGTTGTTAGGAAATGTTCCCAACACCTTGTTGAATCTATGTCACAAAGCATTGCAGCAGTTCTGAAGGCAAAAAGGCGGTTGGAACGCCTTTTTGCCTTCAGAACCACTGCAATTCTTTGGGGGTACGAGCACACTGTACCTTATAAAGTGGCATAGTGAGTGTATTTCACATCTCTGCACCGTTGAACAGAGAATATTTTCATAGCTCCTTTGTGCATGTTCTCATAATTCACAGCCGTTCTGTCTGCCAGAGCAACAGCCTAACGCTCTGTAACACATCAAAGAAATCAATGTGTGATTTATTTATTCCTAATGGATGTTGTGTGTGTGTGTGTGTGTGTGTGTGTTTCTCACACATTTGTACTTAGGAGGAGAGAGATGGAGAGACAGAAAGGCACTTCAGCGAGATTCACTGTGCTCAGTCTGATGACTATTGGATCATCAGTTTTCAGGAGCGACTTTGATGGTTTCATCAATGCACTGGACAAGATTGTACCCACATGTGGAATAAGCCAATCCATCACCGGTACAGAATAGATGCACACTGATGCTGCTTATCACACGTGGAAATAACTGCTTGAAATGGTTAGTTAACTGAGTTTGCTGTGAAAAAAAGCTTTGAAAGAAAATTTAATGTGCATTTTAAGACACTCATTATTTGAGTTTTTCAGATCTGATGCTGCTGCTTATCACACTAACTGGATCTGAGTTTGTGGTGTAAAACAAAAAGGGAATGAACGAGGATTGAAGAAGGTGGAGAGAAAGGAAAATAATGGCAGAGGTGAGATTTCAGCATTCAAATGACTAAAGTGACAATTGGTGGAGAGGTGAGAAAGAGTCACAGACAGACAGAGCGGAGGAGGAGAGGGATGGAACCATATCTCCCCTAACCATTCATCTTTTCACAGCGTGTCTTTTATCAGTCTCACTCAGAGTGACAGGAATAATTAACACGCCGTTTGTTTATGACGCTGGATGTTGTCAGTGCAAGTTGTTTCATCCATGATGTGCATTTTCCTTCAAACATCATTAAGACCAGAAATCTTGTGATGTGATATGCAATGATGAAGTGTTTCACAGGAGACACAATTATCATCCTGCCTAAAGATTCATAAAGATAACTGTTAAACAGAATCATTGTATCGCGATATTATTGGTATCGTGGACCATGTATTGTACCATATCGCAGGTTACCCTGTGATTCCCTACTTTATACTGAAAATAATGTAATTTAAGATCCATGTGATGTTTTAAAGGAACAGGTCGGAGACTGTAACTATTCTCATCAGCCATTTTATTAGGTACACACTGAGTAGCACTCAGTGACATATTCTGCTGGTGTAACCCATCTGCACGTCTGTTTCAACGTTTGGCATGTTGTACATTCACACCTTGGTTGTCATTCTGTGAGTGTCTTTCTTATTATTCTGAACCAGTCTGTCCTTTCCCCTTTGACCTCTGGCATCAAAAGAGCGTATTTGCTCAGAAAAATGCTGCTCATTGTTTTCTCTTTTTCAGACCGTTCTATGTTCTATGTAAATCCTAGATATGGTTGAGTGGAAATCACAGTAGATGCAGCAGTTTCTGGACCCCAAAACCAATGCCCCTTTCAAAGTCTCTTAAATAATATTTCTTTCTTACTATGATGCTCAGTTTGAACTTCCACAGGTCTCAACCTTGTACATGCCTAGCTGCTTTGCTGTCATGTGATTGGCTAATTAAATGTTTGTGTTCCAGAGCAATTGAACAGGTGTACCTAATAAAGTGGTACACCTGCTTTATACTGGCAAGGTGGTCGCAGTACAAACTGAGTGTGGACTGAGAAACTGGATGTACTGCGAGACCATGACTTATATTTTTAATAAGAATTATTCTCATTTTAACTTCGCACCTGCTTTTCGCTCTAATCTGAGCGGCTGAGCTGCCCTACCTTTTATCCTCTGCGTGTGACGTCAGAGGGCGCGGCCATTTTGTGAGCGGCATCAATTATCACAACGAGACAGGAAGAAGGAGGACCTGACCGTCAAAATAAAAACATTAAAAGTAGAAAAAGTGAGCATGCCTCCCCCGTGCACACCACTGTCCTCATGTCCTCCTTCACAACAGCCACGAACCTTCTCTTTCCCTCCTCCTACCCAGCAGCTCCATCTTCAACATCCTTTGTCTAATATAATCACTATCCCCACATGCACACAGTCTAAGGTCTCCCTAATTCCAAATCTAGGAGGGATTGGACCTTCTAACTGTAAATATGAAATATTCTGAATTCAAATAAATTCCAGAACTTTGTTATACTTAGTACACAAGATAGTCATTACATTAAAACATGAGCATTTAGTCTTACATTTTCCCATTTTATATAGCTATATATATATTTTTTTTTTTTACATAAATCTAAGATACACATTCTAGGCTGTTTTTTTTTTTTTACTCTTCTTACTTTTTAATTGTATTTTAATCCTTCTGTAAGCAATGTGTAATGCACTGTATGTTTCAACTTTGTATGAATTATTTTTGTTCTGTGCAGCACCTTGATTATTTACTTTAATTAGTCCTTCATTTCAATGTGAAAAACAAAGACAAGGACACATTTAAGTGGATTTTATTTCAGATTTTTCTTCCCATTTAACAAAAAATATGTTATAATCAATTTGGTATCCATATGAGATGTTTTTACAGACCAGTCTAAGGCCCCGCAAGTGATCACGAGGTTCCTCCATCACGATTTTATTTTGTCAAACATTAACAGGAAGTTTGGAGTGTTTCAACCTCGGCTGCTTGACGCTCGCTTGGCCGGAGGGCGGCGTCTTTTCACCGGGGACGATTCCGCTGAACGGAGCATCAGGACAGACAGACGCTTTCACCGAGAGTCCAAACAAATCCAAACAAACGAGCAAAACAAGAGAAAGCCCGAGCAGCGGAAACTCCACCAGGTAAGTTTAACTCGTTTATTTTTCTGTTTTTCAATCGCATGACACTGTTTAAAACAGAAGAGCATTTGAAGTTAGTTTGTTTTTAAAACAAAATTCTAAAGTTCATATTATTTATCATAAGAGTATATGTGCTGCCTTGTTTTACAGTCCTGTGATTGTCTGGTGTTTGCTGTCGCTTTGGTCTTTGCGTGTGTTTAAGTACAAATCAGTGTAAATGTTGATGTGCGCTGATACAGTGTTTGCGTCGTTCATATATTACACAGTTAAGGCAGTTGTTTGTTGAGATTGTTAAATTAGTGGATGGTTCAGCCTCAACAAAGTTGTGCCGAGGTAAAAAAAAAAAAAAGAAAAGAAGAAGCTTTATGCATAAGGAATCGTGTTCAGCACCGTGGACAGCTCCATAGTACTCACCACACACAAACCTTACAACCCATTCTTAACCCTCAAAAACCCTTAAAAGTTGTGAGGACTTACAATGAAATCCTCAAAGGATCCCCAGGAAGAAAAACATCCCCCATAATGTAACAGTAGACACACACACAGGTTTGCACAGCTATCCCTAACCGTAACCAGAACCACTTAATGCCTAACCCAGCCCTTAACCTAACCACAGTACAAAAGCAAAAACAGCCCTAAACTTAACCAGTTACTCAGAAATGAGGTTCTGCCTCATTAGGACCAGCTTTTGGTCTCCATGAGGACTATTGGTCCTAACAAGGTCAGTGTTTATATCACCCTCTTTTAAAGAATGTGTTAAACTGCCACCAGGAAGATGCCACAGAGCTGCTACAGCTACCAACACCATCTACAAGAAGTCTTTTGGGTGTGTGTGTGTGTGTGTGTGTGTCCGTGCCCAGGTGCTCTGTGACTGCAGATGTTGAGCTATGCTGTAGTTCAACAAGGCACCTTGAAGGAAAATCACAGTCCTATTTTGCTGTAAACAACTCATCAGAGGCTGAAAAGCCACCATGTGAACAAGCGTGCATAGAGAGAGAGAGAGAGAGAGAGTCCTCGCTGATTCTCTAGAGATGAGATGCTGTGAAGAACATGAACCTGGGAGCACAAATAATGACCACACTCCTCCTCCTCCTCCTCCACATCCATCAATCCTGCTCATAAAAAGATGAGATATTACCGCCAGCCTTCAGTTTTCTCTTGCTCCATTCAAACCACACAGTTAAAATTTTGGTGGTGATCTGGATACAAAAAGAAGTTTATTTAGGGGGTGTATTGACACTGTGAGGGAAGTGAGTGGCCTTGGGGAAGGTTTGCGCCTTCTAAATGTTGCTCTTGTTACATATTCAGTCTTCTATTATCTCCATTGTCCTCATTGAATTTCAGTTTGATCAGCTATAAAAAAAAATGCCGACTACAGAAAGACAGTCATATCCAACAACGCACAGTCTTCTTTTTCAGTGCCTTTCAGTTGCTCACTTACTGAAGTTTCAGCAAAAAAAAAAGGAGCAGAGCAGAGGGTTGACATTTGCAGTCCATAAATTGTCACCAATGGAATTTGTTTTTGGATTTGCACTCCTTAAACGTGTTAATGTTCCCACGAGAATTGGATTTGTCATCACTGGCTTGTAATAATTGTCACGCAGTTTGTCGTTTTTTGTCGGGGGAGATCAGAGTTGAGCGGTTTGTGCTTCTGAGCAGCCACAGGAGAATCCTCAAAGCCCAGACACTGCTGGTGATGGTGACCGTTAACATGAGGAGACTCAAAAAGGAAGTGAGTCTGTGGAGACTTGCTGGTGATGGTCAAAGAAAAAAAAGTAAGAAAGGAAAACTTCAAAGAAAGGAAACTATGATTGAAGCAAGCAGCCGGCTTAGTTTAGACTATCGCTTCAGTTTAGTACCAACAGTGACTAAAGCTGTAGTGCGTAACTTTTAAACAAACGTCGGTTCCATTTCAAACCGTTGTCGAATCAGTTTGCACAACACTACTCTCTCTGTATCTATATTTCTCTGAATGACGATGTGTCGCTGCACGTCATTACCGTGCTGCACACAGGAAGTAAGTCGTTTCATGTCAAGACAGACGGAGGCAGCAACAAAACATGAAATTAGTAAAAACGTGAGAAGTTTCAGAAGTGAATTCTATTGTTGTTGTCTGCGTGTCACTGTAGACACAAAAAACTGAGCCTGTTTTAAGAAGAAGGTCCCAGAATTGTTATTATTATTGTTTTTTATTTAACCTTTATCAGATAAATCCCACTGAGATTGAAATCTCTTTTTCTCCAAGGGTGACCTGGCCAAAGACGTCTGCAGCACGTCATAGTGAATAGTACAGATTTATGAGACAGGTTATAAACCGTCATTGTAGACAAAAACACTAGTTTAACAGTGTGCACAGTATGCTTGACATTTAAAGTGCAGGAGTTGAGGTCACAGTAATAGTTTAAGTTTCTCGTTGTCTGTCTAATAAGATAGAACGAAAGGCTCCAAGGGAAATCAGGTCAGGTCTTGGTTCAGGATTCCACAGTGTTTTTTTTTTTTTTTTATCATTGACATGTATGAGAGCACAGATGTGGGCGACACAGATGTGTTTTCTTAAACACACCAGTATGAGGGCAAAGCTGCATAATATGGAAATCAACCTTTTAAAGTTCCCTCGACAACCATTTGCGCTCTTGCTGTTAACATGTGCATGTTGTGTGTATTTTAATCATTATGCATATTATGGAGCAGAAGGTGCATTGTGCATCCATGTGTGTACACAACCCATAAATAAATCTTCATAAATAGGCATACCAATACACCCTCACCAGCTAGTTTATTAGGTACACATGCCACCGAATACAGGGGCAGGAGTGGTGTGTGATGTGGTGTTCTGCTGCTGCAGCCCAGGCACCTACATTACTTTTCCCCACATTCTGATGCTTGGTTTGAATTTCAGCCGCTCATCTTGACGATTTGCAGTCAAACGGGTGGACCTGATAAAGTGGCTGTGCATGCTCTTTGCTGTATGTGCCTCACCACCATGTACTGTATGTGTGAGTGTGTGTGTATAAATGAACAGCATGATGACAGGTGTCCATTTGAATGTGCTCACGTCGAGAGAGTGGAGGAGAGAAAAGAGGGAGGAAAGGAGGGGGTGGGGAGTGTGTGTGTATACTTGTATTTACCACCTCTTTAGTACCTTTTCTGGGATAAACACTGGTCTTGTGAGGACCAGTAGTCACCAAAACCTGGTCCTAATAAAGCAGAACCTAATTTCTGAGGACTTTGTTATGGTCTAAGGTTTGAATTGTGGTTAGTTATTATATATACTGTATGTATGTATACATTATAAATATTAAGTGGTTATGTTTACAGTTTGTGTGTGCATGTGTGGTTTTGTGTGTCTGAGCCAAAGTGTGCGAGTGGAAGAAAAGGGAATGCATGTATGAGAGAGGAAAAGTGAAGAGATGCAGAGGCAGAGTGGTCGATGTGTTATGTAAGTTTTGTGAGGCTTCTCTGTGTTTGCTTGTGTTTGTGTGTGTGTGTGTGTGTGTGTGTGTGTGTGTGTGTTCTGTAGGCCTACAGATTAATCCAGTGGGTTTTATCCTCCGTGAATGGGACAGTGGGGCTTTGCAGTGATTATCCTGCAGGCCACAGATGATTGCTTTGACTCGCCTGTACAGTATATGTCCCACACTACCTTGTTCCCCAGCCTGCATTCTCTCTACTCTGTCCACATGCCCAAGTCCACCCTCAATTTATTCTGACTGTGTTGATGTTCAGTGAATGTTTTTGTTGCTAAATGCATTATGTCATAAAGAATGTATGTTAATTATTCCCCTGATAGATAGATAGATAGATAGATAAATGGTTGTAAGAGCTGCTTTAAGCTGAGTCAAATGTGCACTTTCTTTCTTTGTGACCGAACGACCACTCCACCTCTGCACCTATCAATCTCCCGTCCTCCTGTTACTGTAGTTAATCTGCCTCTCTCAATCCTATTCTTATTTGGATTATATAATGAGGAAATGTGGGAAATACATCCCTGGTTAATTGTTACCCTGCAGCCTTCATTTTTATTTATTTAGGTCTTTAGGTCTTGTCACAGTGAAGATTTCAATATCAGAGTAGGACTCATGGTTTCAACCAGAAATGAACCTCTATGTTCTGAAAATGAAGGGGAAAGTTGGTGTTGTTGGGTAGTGTAACGGGTAACAGGTTTCACTGGTTCTTGGGCTTTTATTCTGTAGATTTCCTTAGTGATTTCCGGAGTGAGTTGCCACAGCAGATTCCTCCCTGTGTGTCCTTCCTGTCTCTCCATAGGGAATGTTTTAATTCACTGAGGCCATATGGTCACAGCGGGCGCTGCTGAGGGCAGAAAACTGGCTCTGTATGAAGTTATGTACCTTGTTTCATTTACATGCAGCTACTGTGGTCAGCTTGGGTTTAAAAAAGAAAAAAGAAAAAGCTCTATTATAAAGATGTTCTTTTTAAAATGTGACATTTTTCTAGTGCTTATTTTATAACCCATGAAATCGTAGATTAGGGTTTTCTGGTTGTTAATGATTGACATATACTATTTAGGGATTATTTACTTTAGTGATTCAACACTTCTATTTGCGCTACAGTCATTGTTAGTATTTGTTTTTTTTTCCTTTCATGATTTATCGTGTGAACATTGTGACTGGTTTCCATTTGTATTCTTGATTTGGCATCGATTCTACGCCACCTGTCCTTCCTAAAGTGTCCATCTCCATTTATGCAGCCCAGCACAAGCACCAGGAGTACATTTATGCCCCCAGTGGCTGGATATATCAGGTAGTTTGGTGTCGTTTAAGTGTCTTGCCCATGTGACTATGTAGCTATGACTGAACAATCTTTTTTTTACATTTAAGTTGCAATTAGCACATATCATAGGCTGCAGTTTAGGGTATGCATGAATGATTGATTGACTTCAACGTTTGTTTGTTTTGGGAAATTATTATCTTCTTATTGGACTTGTTGTGAGTCACACTCTAGTCCCTAATATTGTTTCAGTGCAGAACAAACATGACTAATGTTCATATCTTACATCCTGGATTTAATAATGAAAAGCAGCTTTGACATATAGCTTTGACACACTTTGCTATAAAGCAAAGTGCGTGTGTGTGTGCGTGTGTGTGTGTGTTTGGCTGTTGGTACATGCTTGGTATATTAGCAGTCAACTGTAAGGTGGTGGCTGAATAGTTCAGCCCTCAGGCTCCCATCATGCTCTGTGGCCTGGTCATGTCTTGGAGTATGTGATTGCTGCTTGTAGGTCATACACTGTGCATGTGTGTGTGTGTGTGTGGTTGTGTGTATGGTAATGAAAAAAGTGGATACAATCTTGATGAGCAACATGTAGCAGTGATGCTGTAAAGGTCAGGAAAAAAAGGCTCCAGCCTCATTCAGGCCTCATAAATGCATGTGGTGGAAAACACTACCTTCATTTACTGTGGAGCTTTGTTTTTTTGCTTAAACAACATGCTTAAATGATTTTCAACAGAAAATAAATACAGTCTTCCTTCAGGAAAGGACTCTGAATTTTCTTTTTTGAGGATGAGCACTCATGCAATCTTTTCATAGGTTTATTTTTAGTCGGGCTCGTTCCTAACTTACTAACCGTAAGTAACCATAGCTACTTCCCCAGACAATCAAGCCTCTCCACCCCAACATGGTGGCAATTTAGAGAAGTGGTCGTGTGTGCTTTCTATATGAGCAAAAGTCTCACTCTGCCTGGTAAGTGTTGGTGTCTGCACAAATGTATGCTTCATATGAAGTATAATTACTGAGGGTAGAGTCGAGCAGTGTAGGAGTGAGACACCCTGCAATTTTCAGCTCACGTAATAAGTAAACACATTTTCTCTCTTTTTATTGTGCAAAAAAAACTCCAGGATGGTGAACACTGTTAGTTAGTTACTTACTTAGTTTTTCAAATCAAATCAGATTCATTTGTATTTCCCTGTTGACAAAACAACAAAGAGCAGTATCACACAATGCAGCCGGTGTGGAAGAACTGCTGCAGGCAATAACAGAAATTGAAAATAAAGAGCTGGATATAAAACCCTGTTTGAAGACAACATGGCAGAGAAAACATGGAATGCACAGACTGGAAAAAAATGCTGATTTATCCCCATAATGCAGCTGAATTCACACGCTGCCGCTCTCCTTATTATTCATGAACCGCCGTGATATTTTCAGTGTGTCTGCGTGTCAGGTGTTAAACATCCGTACACATGTACGTACGTGTGCTGCATAGTGTTCACTCACAGTCTGCTACATATTCAGCGTAAATGGACGCCAGAGTCATTATGGTGTGCCTGTTTTTACAGTCAAAGACACTTTAACAAACATATTAATTCATCTAATCTGCTGTACTCATTCTCAAGAGTAATTAGAAGGTGAAATATCACCAGATGTAATGCCAGGAGGTTAAGTTTGGTGCAAATACAGGAGGGAAATGGGGAATTAGATGTTTCCTGCTGAAACCCTGCACTCCCCGGGGTTCACCTTTGTGTCTGTTTCCCTTCCACACAATTAGTTTAACAAATGGATAATCACAGAAGGAGCAGCACCATTTGTCAGATACAGTGTGCCCACCACCTCTCTTACTCATCCACACTAACAGAAATAAGCATGAGAGAGAGAGAGAGAAATGTATTAGCTATTTAAAAATTAAAAGCAGATTTAGGTTAAACCTATACGAGAAAAACACAAGCTATGATCTGGTTTCCCTTGAATGCTAAATGTCCTGATGTCCTATTTTCGTCCACAAACACTTTATCATCTGCTTATCTCAGCTCGAAGGTAAACGGTGCTCGAGTGACAGCAGTGGAGGCAGTTAATGCCTGACAGACTGGAGGAGGTTAAACCAGTGGTGCATCTTGTTCTTGCGTGTAGGCTGCACTGTGTCTACCTGCTGCTTTGCATTTCACAAAAGAGGTAACTCGAAACACCTCCCTAGAAATACTTACTGTGGTTAAACTCCTGTCTTGCCCACATCAAAATGACCATATTACTGTAAAATCTTCTTCTGTACATAATGAGATGAGAGGATGGAGTTGTTTTTACAAGATTTATATTGTTTAGATTTTTTTTTCTGGCCAATTGAAATGGTTTCATGAATGTTTTACATTCATATAAACATGTTATTCACTTCATTCGTGTGGATCAGGAACTATATAACATGGCACACCTTGTTCTGTAATACTGTGGATTAGAAAGGCGGAGTGATACTCTGAAAGGTAACG
The DNA here is from genome assembly GCF_958295425.1 of Solea solea. Lineage (NCBI taxonomy): Eukaryota > Metazoa > Chordata > Actinopteri > Pleuronectiformes > Soleidae > Solea > Solea solea. Next base: position 20,247,968 of record NC_081138.1, read on the forward strand.
AGGTGATGCGGCACTGTTGGATTTGATGACGTAATCTTGTAGTAACGACAAAAAAAAAACTCTACCTGTGTTTTTACAGCACTCACAGCCCACTTTGTGTAATTTAGTGAGAACCATGTAATGGGTGATCTTAGAAAAAGACAGAATCACTAGCTTTAAAATAATAATAATGATATTATCACTTCTTTTTTTTTTAGCAAATGGTTGTAGTGAATTTCCACAGTTGCTACTGTGTTTGAACCGTGTTCATCGGCAGTATTTGTGGTCTGCATGTGTCTTTTTATTATCGCATTGTTGTTATGCATTACAACTGAGAACACATACTGTAATATAGTACTTCTCAAATAGTGGGGCGGGGCCCCCTGGGGGGGTGCGGTGAGGTGTCGGGGGGGACGTGAGAGGCAGGGTAGGGCAACTCATACAGTGGTTTATACAGATAAATAAATAAAAATGATCAGGTTCTCAATAGTATTTCAATTCGGGGGGCGGGGGCGTGAAAACATTTCTGTCCTCTGGGGGGGGGGCATGACAGAAAATAATAGAGAACCACGGCTGTAATAGAACCCTGCCTGAATGTGAGTGTAATATCTGTATTGATTCATATCATATCATCCATATCAGTTTAATAGCTCAAATTTTGCTGCTTAATGGGGTTAACACAGCAGGTGTTTAGATTAACAACACTGTATACAAATAATGCTACATCGGGACTATTCAATTACAAACAGCCAGACCTTTTCTGCAGCCAGTAAGCAGCAGGTGATGACAAACAAGTGCTTTTAAAAAATAATAAAAGGTACTTTAAGGTCATACCTGTCCTTAAAGTACGTAAAAAAAAGTGCACAGTATTAGCTGTAACTATTTCACATTAAAAATGAAAGTGTTTGTCATCTCAGGTGCAACTCAAAGTACATCAAATCAAAAAAAGGTGCACGATATTAGCATTTGTTTCTCTTTGAAATGAGATAAACATATATAGTCATATTACGACCCTCAAACACCTCAAAGTGCCTTTGAGAACAGAATACAAAAGAAGTAACACGGCTATCAAACCTGTCAGACTACTGTAGGAATTGATGTAGGAATCTACAATCTCTGGTGGAACCGCAGTAGTTGGTTATGGGCTGCATGTGGCCCACGGACCGCCATTTGAATAGACTGGTGCTACATAATTTCTGTGCATGAGGACTAAAATGAATGAGACAGAATAATAGCCTCACCACCAAAAATAAAATCAGGTTTTATTAGGTATAGGTATTAGGTATAGTCAACTATGCTCTGTCCTGAATTGGAATTGAACAATGCGACCGGTGATGTGAACATAGCTTAGTGTATTGTAGTGTTCAACATGGATTTTTTCCACTTGTATGCTTTGAAAATATTCCCTTTGTTGCCTGAAATTGTTTGCCGTCAGATTCTTCCTTGATTGGGGCTGTGTAGCTCTGTGTTAATCGTGTCAGCCTTTAATAACGGCACTAATCCAGTCGTCTACCGGAGCAATGTGCAAAAAATCTATACAGGTCCATTCTATACCGTAGACAATCCAGTGTATTTAAAAGTGGCAGCAGAGGAAACAAAAAGAAAAGATGTGCTGAAAGTGTCAGACGAGGCAAACAGAGGCAGACGTTTAGAGGAACAAATTCAGACTTTTTAACCAGCAAAATACCAGTCTAGCAGGTGGATTTCTCACTGGGATTAAGTCCAATTATAAAACACAACATCCATTCCTTTGTCACAGTTACTGGCTCTGCTGAGTCATGTTCTGGCTCTTTCCCCCTCTCATCCTATTTCCACATTTCCCTTCACCAGCTTTTTAGCATTAATGCTATTAATATTTTTGATCAATAATTCATCGGTGCCCTTTTAACATCTCCGTCTGTTTGAACTGCACTAATATTTTAATGTGCTGCACGTTGTCCTGTTTGATGCAAAGCACTTAATGTTGTGGTCTTTTCTCTGCGCTGCACTTTAAAGACATCACCTCCCGAAACAATCACCGGGGTTTCGCTCTTAAATCCTCTCACGTTCCATGTGATGGAGGATTTAATCTGACACCAGTTTAACACTCATAATCCCTGCTGTTGTGGCTTTCATGTATAGGTTAATTGTATGGTGATTTTCACGGAACATTTCATTATGTGTACCTAATAGTGTCTGGTGTGGTCTGCTGTAGCAGATGTGCTTCACGGTTTGACGTATTATGATGTATATCATATACAGTATATACGAATACATATACTGTATATGTATTCGTTGTAATGAGCGATTACGGAGTATTTCAGCGGTTTCTGAAGTTGGTTGATGAGATATTTACATCAGGGACAAAGTGAACTGGTGTAGCTGTGAATGAATGGTCTCTCGGTCTTGGTCCTACTCGAGGGCTTGGGAAGTGGACAAAGTAAAACAGCAGGAAATTCAGTTAAAGGTGAGAGTGTGAGAGAGTGAGAGAGAGGAGAGAGAGAGAGGACACTGGAGAATAAATCCTCTTTCCCCTCTGACTTTAATCTCTACAGACTGAGCCTGGCAGTTCAGCCATCAGTCAAGATGAGCGACAGGCCACGGGGCCACAGGTGGGGGATGGTGATGGCCAGACCTCGTATTAAATCAGCTCCACTAGTGTGTGTGTGTGTGTGTGTGTAAGTGTGTGTCGAGAAAGAGGAAGTGACTTTATAGAGGAAGGTTGGACAGTTTCGACGTAAACATTAAAAAAAAAGTGACTGGAAAAGACAAAAACAAAACAAAGAAACATTCATTTGCTGCCATGTCTATGCTGTTGTCACTTTGCTGCACATATTGTCCTAAGTGTAGACTAGTACAGGGTGTCTCAATCTCGATTTTAGTCTGACTAATGTGTTTACATGACATTAAAGGCGACATAGAATGCTTGTATCACACATATATGTTAGTTATGGAGGTCTACTTACATATATTAACTTGTTTTCATGATTAAAAACCTCCTAATCGCTGCAAACGAGCCGATCAAAATATCTCCTCACTGACGCTCTCGTCAGCCGCGCTGTTTCAGACCAAACAGTTGCTGTGATTGGCCAGCCAACGAGAGCTTTCCTACTGTCCTGTGATTGGCCAGGTACCTGGAAGTGACGTAATAGATAGGCCAGCTCTTAGATACACAGCTCCCCCTCTGGCACCGTGGATGCTCTGCATCTCAGCAGCTACAACGAGACTAGTTCTTCTTCTTCTTCTGCGGTTGAATGTACGCAACCGGATGTGCCCGGACTAGTGCCCGCACCGGGAGGCGCTACGGTGGTGAGGATTTCTGATGACGACATCAAATTAAGGAAGTGTCGATCCGCTTCGCAGAGCCCAGGAAAACAATACAACACTATTTTCTCAGCAGTGGCTGAACTATTTGTTCTGAAACTTTAGGGTTTCATAAACGAGGTAATGACGCAGATACACACACAAACGCAGCGTTAATTGGAGCTTCCGGTCTATGTCACCTTTAAGAGAACCGAATTTTTGTCATAGTCTGACTAAAATTGGACTTTTAACATGCATGTAAACACACTGTGAGTGTCAGCTGCAGCAGCAACAGTTGGTGATGCAAGTCTAGATGAGGGAGAACAAATTGTTCTAAACTTTGTTCTAACGAAAATGTTCAAACTTGATTTTTTTTTTTTTAGAGTGACAGTCCACAATGCATCGGTTGTATTCAATTACTTTTGCACGTGTTTAGATGTTTAAGTTGATGTTTAATATAAGTGCATGAAGGGTACAGGCGTTTTATGGGGCAGTCGTCACTGCAAATTCAGTACGGTTGCCACTGACAACACAACCACATCCTCACTGATAACAAGTGGGCATGAAGGCAGCGTCGCCAGAGTCATGATCAGTCTTGGTTCACTGCCATTCTGGAAACAAAACAGTCGTGCAGACAGTGTGTGCACATGGACAAAGCAAAGTGTCTTTTCCTCAAATCATTTATTTGTTCAGTTTGTTCTCTTTTGTAACATTAGTGTTGTCTGTATATTCACTTCTTATGTTGCTGATTTATGACCTGGAGCTCGAGGCTATGTTGTCCCAAGTTGTCCCAAGTATAAAAAGTAAAATCATGGACATAATGCAGACCCTAGCCCCTTGCCTTAACCATCACAACTAAAAGCCTAAACCTAAACCTAATTCTAACCCTAAAACCAGGGTTAGAATTAACCTTAATCCTCAAAGCTGTTGAAGTTGTATCCTCACAAAGATAGGTTTGCTTGACAGTTGGTCCATACAGCCTACTATACACACACACACACACATACACATACACATATACACAATTAGAGAAGCTCTTTAAAATGGCTGTTTTTCCCCTCCTCCTCCTCCTCCTCCTTTTTCCGGGCACATGTTCAATTATTAACTGGCCTGACAACTCCACTGGGAGACAGACAAACATACAGGCAAGCAGCCTAACAGACAGACAGACAGATAGGCAGGCAGGATAACAGACAGACAGATAGGCAGGCAGGCAGGCAGGCAGGCAGGCAGACAGATAGGCAGAGGGCGGAGCAGTACAAGGAGATACTTTATCAAACATCCAGCTGTGGCTCTTGCTGACCTTGTGGACGTGATTGATGGATGGATGGCCCGGGCTGTAAACTGACTAACAAGATCTGGTACAATCCACCAGTCACCTACCAAGAAGTTATATACCATAACCAACTCCTGCATTCATCCTTCAACAGTCTCTTTCTGCTGTCACAGCCCTTGATTGAGTCGTGAAGTCAATAGTCCCTTGGTCTGCTGTCCCGTTGCTACGCTGAACATAAAGTAGATTACATAAAGCATGAATGATCCCCAAGCTGAAAGCTGCTGCGTGGTTACGTTTATATCAGCGACAAGACACGTACAAAAAAAGAAAAAGAAAATCCTCCGTATGATTTGTGCAATTGACAGAACAGAGCACTAGACGCACAAGTGAGATCTAATTGGGCCAAATCAGATTATGAGCCTCATTAGTGGCTTTATTGTTCAGCGTGAGGCAGCAGCGGCAAAGCAGACGAGTGAGCGAGTGAAGGAATTAAAGAAACAAAGAGACGGAGCTGGTTTTGTCGCCTCACCTTCACCCCGACCACCAGCAGCATGGAGAGCTGTCAGCTGCAGAGTAACAGCCACATACATTTTTCATGGGCCATATTTCCTGCTCCGCTGTGTGAAGCTTCATGAAAAACTGTCTGGCAGAGAGCCAGAGGAGCAAAAATAGATCCCTGTCTCTGTCCTGATACTGTTCCTTCTCACTGTTGGAGCGACGGTGTGCGCTCCTCTCGATTTACCGTTGATCCCTGAAACTCTATCTTTAGCTCCGTCGATATATATTCGCTACCTGTTTCATGGGTTGATGGTATTTCATTGGGCTCTTCACACTGACTAAGCAGAAATAACAACACCCCTGACACTGGACCTGAGCACTGCACGGAGTGTTGACTTTGGGATTCATAGAAGGAGTCAAGTCTGATCTTCAAACTGATTTTTCTTTATTTCTCTATTGTCGTTGCTGCTGAAGCACGGCAAATTGAGGGTGATTGTGATCCTCCCGACCAACTTCTCCAAACTCTGGATGACGCCCCAGATGGGGGAGAGACGATATCTTGATACTACGGGATAAATAATAGATTATATTATATTTGTCTGAAAATTAAATGCAACTCAACACATTTTAGTGACCTCTAGGGCTGAACACAATTAGTGCATGGCATACACTGCAATCAGTTGAATTGCTCTATGTTCTATGCCAGTTTTAAAAATGTAATACATGAGCGTTCTAAACAATTCATGTCATTAAGTTTTCATCCTTGCTTCAGAGTATAGTGGTTCATATTTTATGGTATCTCACAATGCCCCAGCTTTGATTCTATAGCAAACAAAAACTATGTTCTAAAGCTTGACTTTTTCAAATGATCAGAGTAGAGCTGCATTTGTATTATCTGGGTTTTACGGCAGTTGGCATCCATACAAAGTGCTGTCCTCTTCAGGAATGAATAATTCATTATAACTCTTTCTCTTTTCTTCCCATCTCAAATGTGTGAATAAATTGATCTAAGTTAAGCTGGTGTAAGTTGAACACTTATGCTAAACTCTTTCACATGATATCTTTTATTTTTGAAGTGTTGTTGGTGCACTAACCTGCTTCTTCCTCCCCTTGTCTCACCCCTTTTCCTTTAGTCTTTCCTGTTTCTGAGGTCAGAGTTCAGCAGTCGTCATGGCAGACGAATCAGACATGCGTAATGAGCTGTCCGACATGCAGACACGTGCAGACCAGATAGCCGATGAGGTACAGTGAAACACACAGACACACCTGTATACCTGGACACACACACACAGGTTTCTGCAGCTATTCTTCTTAGGACACTCCATTGACTTCCATTTATTTGGACACCCTAAACAAAGGTTATTCTATTCATTCATTCCTTCATTCATTCATTCATTCATTCAACTATTCAAAAATAATATTGTGTTCTATAGAAATGGCAGTAGAATATTCAGAACTAACAAGTTTGGGAAACACAGATATAAAGCTAGAGTGATTTCCAAAGTGTGGGCCTACTGTTGCAAGAGAAGTCAATAAAAATGATATTATATTATTAATATTATTATATTTCCGTCTTCTACCTCTACATGAGGGTCGCTGGTGCCACTCCCAGCTGACATAGAGCGAAGGACGGGGTACACCCTGGACAGGTCAACCAGTCCATCACAGGGACACATAGAGACAAACAACCATTCACTTTGGTCAATGTAGAGTGTCCAATTTGTCTAATCTACAAATCTGCATGTTTTCGGACTGTGGGAGGAAACTGGAGGACCCGGAGGAGACCCACACACACACACGGGGAGAACATGCAAACTCCATGCCGAAAAGGATGAATTATCAATTTTTTTATTTTTTTAAAAATGTATTCATATAAATATATATAATAAATAAAGAAATGCAGTAACAGTGTGACTGTGTTCCTGTGGGTGAAAATAGTAGCAAAACCCAGAAAGAAGAAAAAGTGAGGACTTAAGTTCCAAACTTCAGACATGACCATTAGCGTCTGACATTTCAAAATGTCCTGTTCAGACACAAATGAGCCTCCACAGCCTCCAGGCCACAGGACACATCTGCTTCACTGTGACCTCCGCTTGTTTAAGTCATTTCTTCTCCACGTCTCCTTAATCAAGACTGTGAATTTTTTCCTTTTTTTTTAAATTTTTTTTTATTTTTTTAATAATGGAGAACTTTCCCCTTTTATAATGAGTTAGGATGAGCCGTGGAATAATGGAGGAGCTCAAATAGCCTCATTTAAAATTCATGAGGAGATAATGCCGGGCCAAGAGGCTCAATGGATGTGATGGGCGGAAACGAAGGGAGGAACGTGGGACACAGGGATGGATGGTGATGAGATTACCAAGGGGAAACCGTGAAATGAGGATTAGGAATGAAATAGTTGTTGGGTTTAAGACATGACCGGGATTCAGTCAGAAACTAAAGTTTGGTAGAGGAAGAGAGAATAGAACAAAGGAAGAATCAAGGCTTTTTATATGACCTGAGTATCAGTTATAAGTTGTAATTTACATTCACACACACTGTGATGCACGTGATGATTGTTACACGTCTGCATTCCCTCTCTCGTGGACTCTCAGCTAATCAGCACTCTTTCTCTCTTGCAGTCTTTGGAAAGCACTCGACGAATGCTGGCTCTGGTTGAGGAGGTGAGTGGAACAGTAGGACAAACACCAACTCACCAACTGCAACAGCATGAAATTAGACACATTCACATCTGTTTACAGTTATCGTTACCTTTGCTAAGCAGTGGAGCTGGGTTTTTTTTTTCTCTTCTTAACCTGTACATTACATTACATGTTTTTTTTCATTCATATTATCAGCCAATGATTTAAAGAATTGACTGAGGAGGTTTTAGGGTGCACTTGCTTTTTAAAAACAATTATTAAAATCAGCTAAGTATCTTTATACATACAATGTTTATTTTTTTAATTTATAAACATAAATACTGTATATTTGGCTTTTAAAAAAAATAAACAAAGCATGAGAGACATCTTAAATGTGAAAGGTCAGTGATCATAAGAAATGATCAGCTTATATTGTTCGTACACTGACACTGTAAATTGCAGTGCTTGGTGTCCAGGAAGTGTGGCTTTCTTGGCACAGTGACCATCTACACAAATGTAATGATGGTTTTATAACCAGGTGTCTGTGCTGCGTTTGTACATGACACTGTGAGCTCCTACAGTATATCTGTAAGTTTGTGAGATTTTAGTTGTAGAAGAGCAGCAAACAGCAAACAATATCTTTCTAAAGAAAATGGTAAAAGTATCAACTTATACTGCAGTATATATGCTTTTACAAAGAAACATTGGCACAAAGTCAGCTTTAAATGCTGCTGCCGACATTAAATCCACATGTGTGTTGGGAACTGTCATATCTGCTGGTTTCGGAGACCAAAGCCTGAAGGAACAGTGTGAGTCCTGTGGCTGACAGTGACCAGTTCGACAGACAGACGTTTTCACTGATGGTGGCTGAATATTTGACCTTTTGTGGATAATGCCAAGAGAATGCCATTTTGTTTGTTTCAAACGGCAGTCTCTGATGAAAATATCCCGAGTTTTATTCGCTCAGAGTGTTTTTCCCCTGTGATGCTCACGGATGCTCTTGGGCGAGGAGAGAATGAAAGAGAACGAGGCAAACGGCCACTGTGTCATGTTTATCTCGTCCACTCTGTCTGACTGACAGCGTGCTCTTTATCCATCTCACTTAGTGTCTCTCTCTCCAGAAACGGGCTCAATACAGACTGCCAATAAGCAAATGCTTTATGGATGAGAGCCAACAGCTTTCATATGTATCTGTGTTTTCTTTTTCCAGTTTAGACTATGTGTCTAGATTCAGTGATATAATATGCAACATTTCTGCACTGAAATGTCTAAAAGATTGTACTAGTTGGCCAGTATGTTGTCTTATGTTTTTGCCTTTTATTGTGTGTATTTGTCACTAGTGGACCACGTCTACTCTTTGCCGTGTGCTGCATCTTCTGCTGTCTATGTTCTCCCTGGACACCAATTCCCATGATTCCATGCTGCTTCACAAAGGCATCAAACTAGATCTTTTGTCATTGTTTTGATTGAAAGATTGAAAGACTAGTGGCAGAAATGGCAACAGTATCTACGTGACAAAAGCCATATTTAATTATATTTTCTCTGTTGACCCTTTTGAATTGGATGTATTGTTTCCTCACAGAGCAGTACAGTGCACCTTTCACTCACACAGGAGGTTGTGAGCATGCACTAATGCTCCATGACCTTGGCGTTAAAAGGGCTTATAGTGAAGCTTTACGCTAATAGAATAAGTGGGGAGCATTCAGTGCAGTCAGGCTACACTCGTCGTCCGGTGATCTATCTGAGATCTGTGCAGTGATACCTGCTTGTTTGAGTCTGTCCAAGTACGGGGTCTGGACTGAAACTATATCAGGTTTATGCATCTATAGGCTAAGTGGTTTTTGTTATAGTGTAATGTCTTGCATAACATCTATTAAAGAATAGTGGAGGAATTAGCCTTTAGCTGTATTGTGCTATACACTGTACCCTCATTATTACCACTACCATGCATTAATTCAATTAAATGTATCTGTATAACATACATTATCTCAAGGCACTTTAAAGAAGCCAAACAGGAACACAATGAACATGCACTTGGCAACAGTGGAGAGAAAAAGAGAGAAAACTCTCTTTTAACAGGAAGAAATCTCAAGATGTTGATTTAAGGTCGTGTTCAGACTCACTGCGAGATATGTCCTTGAGTCACGTGAATGTGACCAAACCTTAACCTCTAGACCAGCATGCAACATAGAAGTATCAACTAAGTGATATGTCTATAAGTCTGCAGCATCTCTGAGTTTGTTAAATAAATTAATAATCTTTTTTTCTTTTTACATTTACAATATAAAAACAATTCCTGGGTTCATTTTAGGGAGTACCTCACAATATGATACGTTACGCGATACATGCTAGATTCTGTGATAGTCAGTACATCACAAGACAATCATATGTCATGATATTTGTCCAGCTGAAGAAAACAAAACATCCGTGAAAAGTTAAAAGGGCATGATGTCTCCGTTTATTCACAACACAGAGAACAAAGTGCATAAAGTCAATGTATTGAACGTGGTTGGGACATCTCTTAAAGTAGCTTTCTCCACCATTATCCCGCTGTAGACTAGAGCTGAAACAATTCATGGATTAATCGATTATTAATCAATTACTAAATTAATTGACAACTATTTTGATAATCGATTAATTGGTTTGGAGCTGTTTTCATGATTAAAACAAGATTTCTGATTGTTTAAGCTTCTCAAATGTAACTATTTTTATAATTTCTTTGCTGTGGATAACAAAGAAATCATTAAAAGTTAATCATTTTCAATCAGTTTGTGGACAAAACAAGACATTTGAGAACATCATTTCCAGGTTTGACGAAAAACAGATCAACATTTTTTAAGGTTTTCTGATATTTTATGGACCGAACGATAAATCGAGAAAATAATCGTTAGTTGCGGCTCTACAGTAAACTCCCTCTTCTTCAGTCAGGTAACTTCCGCCTAAGTTTCCCTCATACATTTGAGCTGTGCCACCATGAGGAGACATGAAACTGGCAGGGACTGTTTACTTTAGAGAGCCTTAATTTGTTAATTAAAATATCGATATTTGCTTTGTAGACTTTGTAAAAAGGAAATATTTATCCAATAATATCAAATAAAAGTATAGTAAAGCTCTGAAGACAGGATTATATATATAAAACAGCAAATTATAGTTCAGTCATGAAATCTATTTGTCATGAAGTGACTTCACGGAGCCACACATTGAAAAGGGTTTTTATCAAGGGTGGTCTAGAGACCTATTTTTATGAAAACTCTTATCTCCTCTCGGGGGCCTGCAAACAAGAGAAATGAGAAACTGCTTGGTGGCTGAAATGAGATGTGAAGAAAACAAGTGTGAGAGATGGAACGTGGCCAGGAGAGGAGCTGAGAGGATGAGGACAGTGTGAGATAAACAGAGAGATAGAAAGGAGCCTGTGAAGTACGTCAGTCAGAGACGACATTACACAAGGCGTTACATTCACTCGGGCTGTGACATAGCTACAAAACGCTATACTTACCATAGAAAGTGGTTTAAAATTAGTCTTAATCATGCATTTAATATAAACATATTAAAATTATTATTATAGAATTTAAGTTGGACATTTATAGTCAGCTGTAAACTAAAGGATGCACTACTTTTTAATTTAAACCTGTATCTGTTCCTGAAGTGGTGTTTGTGTATTAATGTAACTAAACCATTACTATTTCGTAAACTTGACGGCACTTTCATAACTGTAACCAAAATGCTCAGTTATGTCTGCCACTGTTGAAAACAGCACAAAAACACGAAACAGCGGGTCACAGCTCATCCAGCTCTGTCCAACAATGTTCTGGTTGATAATTTCATGTCGTATTGTGTCGTATATACGATGAGTTGTATGCTTGCAGTCTTTCTCGACTAGTATTGGTAATCTCTGCTGATTAAATATAGCTGTGTTTTGCACATGTTTCAAAATCCCTGTACGTCAGTGAAAGTGATCTTTATAAATCTTTATAGATGCTGGTAGACTAACTTCATTACCTCTACACAGACCCGGGTTAAATGTTTTAACTCGTTGTCTGTCTTTAAGTCAAGCTGCTGACCAAGAAAGCAAATAAATAAGTTAATCGATTAAATGAATTGACAAAAGAAAGAGGAAAGCTTGAACATCACCTTTTACAACCATTAATCTGGTGTATTTTGCGGGATGTGACGTGTATCTTTAATCAACCATCTGATCCTTTGATTGATTTGAATACTAAATGTACGGCTCCACACTAGATTTGTGTGTGTGTGTGTGTGTGTGTGTGTGTATCGGATACAGTATCATCTCAAGCGCTGGTTGACCAGGTCATTGTGGTGCCTCTGTTTCTACACTGACTGAGTTGAAATAGATTTCAGGAGACAATAGAGAAGATATCCAAGTAAAAAATCAATAAGAGGCCACTGAGGACTCTGTGTTAATATCAACAGTCCTCTTACTCCTTCCATTGCTTTTGCCATCCTCTCCTTTCCGACAATTACTAGATATTTTTATTATTATTATTATTATTATTATTATTATTAATAATAATAATAATAATAATAATAATAATAATAATAATAATAATAATAATCCACCCTTTTTTGTGAGGCAGACTATGTTTGCCAAACCTCTAGTCTAGACATTTTATGTAAAGACAGACATTAATTCCTACCTTCTTTGTATTCTTTGTTGTAGCAACTCACGTTTTTTGCGGAGAAAAACATTGTCAGGTTTCAGCTTGGGATTGTGTAGCAAGTGAGCTGAGTTGTGTAGCCATGCAGAAAAATGTGATATCACCATATCGGACTGTGCCAGTTGGCATCTTCAGAATCCCTATTGTTTGTAGTGACCCTCAAAATGGCAACGACTTCTCTTTCCCATGATTCCTGATGGGTAAACAAACAGTTCTCCAAGAGTGCTGACTCTTCAAAAAACACTAAACTTCACTCTCACACACATCAGCACCTACTGGCTCATTATTATCATAGCTAATGTGATTGATATATGAATATCAGTGCCACATCTGACTGACTCCCTATGCAAATTCCATCTATCACTGCTCCAAGAGGGTCAGGATGCTCTCTGATCCAAAATAGCCGACGCATGAACTGAATGTTCTTTGGACTTTAAAAGGCCTCGGACTCGTGGAGAGCACAAAGCTGTTGTTTTGTTGTATGCACAGTGGTTAATATGGTTATTGTGTGCTTACTGAAGTGTGTTGTTATGTGATGAGGTGCTTGCACGCGGACTGTAGCAGCATTCTGAATTTGCATGGATGCCTGTGTTCTGTGTACTACTGCACATGGGTGCGTGTGTGTCTGAGAGTGGAAGCCAACTCAGAATGTAACATTACTGGAGCTTTGTCAACAAATCTCTGGTACCCGCTCAGAACAGAACAAATATAGCACATGCCATTTGGTGGACAAGTCTATTGTGTGAAATGTGTGCAAAATCTTGCAGGAATATATATACAGTACAACATTATTTTTTTTTGGTCTTTCCCCTAGGGACTGAGCCTACATATATTAATTCATTAACTGTTCAAATAATAGTTTTACTGGGTTTTTACTTTACATTAAATATTATATTAACTAGAAACAATGTGGACTGTGGATGTCCAAAAATGTCAACCTTTAGGGAAAGACCTCTAAAGTTGACCTCTTCCCATTAGACCAGACAGATTAGTCACAGTCTAAGAAAAATTATTTCAAAATGTAAATTGTTACCTCAGCTGCCCTGTGAGCTTTGCTTTGTTCTGCTCTGTTGACCTTCACTGATCTGTTTAATTTATTCCTCGCTTCTCTTCATTCTCCCTCTCTCTTTATCTGTCTGTCAGAGTAAAGATGCTGGTATCAGGACCCTGGTTATGTTGGATGAGCAGGGAGGTAAGATCTCTCAACACCGTCTCTCCGGCTTTTACGTGTAATCTGCTTTACCATAGTGTGAGAGAGTCATCAGCTGCAGCATCTAACACATAAGAATCCCAAATTCAAATGTACAGCAGCAGGGAGAAAAGAAATCACCTTTACGGTTTTTAATCGCTGAAGTTCATGCCACTTCCCCTGAAAGTATAACCTTGGCTGCAGTCTGAGGTCATGACGCTAACATGGTTATACTGTATGTGACTGCTGAGCCAGCCTTCTGCTTTGCTGCCGCTTATTTCACTGAATAACATCAGTTATACAGTTTTACTGGCGTTTAAGTCAAGTATATCTTTATTTAATATATAATTATTCTTGGAAGTTCTGCTACAGCAGGGGATGCAGTAGTGACTTAACAGTGGTGGTTAATACTGAGCATGTTTGTGATACTTAATGCACGTTTTTACCAATGAGATGTGGTATGTTATTTATTTATTTATTCATTCACAGCTATATATATATATATATATATGTATACAGTACATATATACATACAAATATAGTAATGTATTTATAATTTGCTGATGTATTGTTAAATGTCAGATCAAATAGGGACATTGGAGGTTTTGATATTAAAAATGCCAAATTTAACCTTTGCGACTCTGAAAAAGAACACTTTTTTATATTACAGAGAGGTTTAAGTGCATGTCACGATGAACTTTGACTGCAGATATTTTGAAAAAATGTTACAGAGACAAATGTCAATAGTGTTGTGTTTGGACTAATGCAATGGGACTTGAAATGAAGTGCTAGTTCATACCCCACATGGCTGATGATTTGTTGGTACGTTTGCCAGTGATGTGGAGTGTCCACAATGTGTGGAGGATGTGTGTGTGTTGGTTCTGTTCTCAGTTCCAATGCGTGAACGAGCCTGAGAGTAGTTGGCCTGTCAGAGGGGCAGATAGCAGCCACCGCCCTCCCTCTCTTTCCTCTTGTCTTCACCTTGGACTTATTGCTGCCACGGTGCACATGCTCACTGCTGTTGTCACAGGACAGCAATCAATTCACAGATTTAAATGACCTCTCCCTCTCAGTTAATTTTTTTTTGCTGCATACTTTATTAATCCCCTTAGGGAAATTATTTCTCTGCATTTGACCCATCCTAGAATTAGGAGCAGTTCTCTCCCTTTGACCCTCCACCTATCCAGGCCTCCTCTTCTTCTTCCTTTTCCTTTCACTACTTCTCTCACTTCTCTCTGTTGTTAGCAACTGAACTCTAGTTTCCTTTTAAGTCCTGACCTCTTCTTCTCTTCTCCTTTGCCTGTAGAAGCCTTGTCTTCATTCCCATCTCCCCCCTCCTGCCTGTGCAAGCCTTGACTCCATTTTTCTCTGACATACAGTCTACTCCATGATATTAATGTCAACAATTTCCTCTTATATTGCCAAAGAAAAAAGTAATAGCTTCTCATGCTGCGGTGATTAATGAAGTCATGTCAAGCTGTAAACAGGAGTGTAGCTGCCCTTTACACACTTGTGTGAACACACACACACACACACACACACACACACAGGCCATACAGGAGGACATTTGTCTCTCAGTGATGTATTACCTGTGGTGGAGGTCTCACTGCAGCTATTGACTTGCTCCCTGCATGGCTGTTACATGCACGTTGACCCAAATTACACTGTAGTCAGTGCTGATGGATTGCATCTCCGCCTCAGTGAACTCAGCTTCATGTAGCAAGTGTGGTGTTGGCTCAGAGCACAAAACATCCCTTTGATTGTAGCTCCTGCAGGTTGTGCATGTACGTGACGTATGGTTGGTCTTTATTGCTAATGACGTTCCTTTTTTTCCAGCTTTTTTTGTTTACTACTCTATTATGAGACTGGAACATCACAGCTTGTCCCATGTCAGGATATACACAGTAGAGAACACTTAAGTAATAGACTTATCTTTTAGGGACTGTAAACGCATGAATTTGAAATGTGACTGAGATCAAAGTCTTGGAATTAGAGAAAAGACAATTGGGAATCAATGGGATTCAAACATAAATAAAAAAAGGTAAGCATTGAGTGCAGCATCTTGACGATAGATGCAAAATTCACTCTTGGCAGCACTGCTGTAATACATTTTTATCCATGGACATGTTGCCTCACTGTTTGTGTTTGTAAGATACCACATAGAGCGTTATTATCGACTGGTAACAACAGGGACAGGAAGCAGACATGGTCAGGTAAATGGTGGGGAAGCTAAACTAAGACCAAGAACAGGAAGTGGGGAGCAACGGAGTCCTGAAACCATCTCCTGAAGATGACTAAGAACCCTCACAGATGTTGTCACCTTCATGAAATTCACTCACTTACTCATCTTCTACCGCCTCTATCCTCCACATGAAACATTTGTGCAATTTATTTCTTTAGTTTATTTTCAGATTGAGGTATCTGTTGAATCAGGTGTAAAGAAAACTTTTCTCGGCCATCTGTTTATTGAGACATGAGTGGATCAGTATGACACGACAGAACTTAACTCAAATGAATTCTATTGTATAAAATAAGGGACAACATCTGTAAGCAGGTGCAAGGCAGAATAAAATCCCTCCTGAGCATCATTATACTATTGGATTGTTAATATTGACACAACCGTGCACATAAAGCATTGTACTGTAATGAGGTGGAGCAAATCTTAATTCTTTCATTATCAGTCCCAATCAATTACATGCTGCTAATGAATTCAGTTCATAATCTAGTGTATTGCAGCAGCTGTAGCACCTGAACCTGCCCTCTATGACCACCGGTGTCCTCTGCAGTACAGTGTGACTAATCAAATCTCCTGCAAGACAAAGTGGTCCTTCCCACTGATGGAAATAATTGCTATGCTTTCCTATAACCATTAAAAAGGCAGAGCGAGGATCTGACCTTGAATCAGAACCTTTTATTAGCTCTTTGGACTCTCAACCACCCAAGTAAGAAAGTGAGCGCAACCCTGTGTGCGTGATTTATGTTCCTCATCACATTTATTTAATGACTTGTTCATTGATTATTTGCTTTTTCACTCATGGGTTGGTTTGAGATTTGGTTTGATCAAAGCAGCACCAGCTTTCTTCCTTTTCAACATGTAAGACCAAATAAGACCAAATAAGACCAAATAAGACCACATAAGACCACTCAAAGTCGCCGCTCACAAAGATCCAGGTAACCTTAATGCTTGTTGCCTGCTTTGCCTTCTGCACCTAGCCAAGCATTGTGCCTCTTGCACAGTAGCGTAGAGCGCCGTCTCTCAAAGAAACAAACCAATCAGTCAACCTTATTTCACTGCTCTCATGCCTTTGTCCCTACCAGAGCAACTTGATCGTGTGGAGGAGGGCATGAACAAGGTGCACGCAGACCTGAAGGAGGCCGAGAAAGATTTAAAAGATATAGGACAATGCTGTGGTCTGATATGCCCATGTGTAAAAAAGTAGGTACCGGCCAGGAGCCTCACGCTCTTGCCTGTCCAGTGCTGGTGGTGATGGTGATGTCCGATGTCTCTCTTGTCACAGTCAATGTCTTTTTTTGTCTCTTCTCCTTTGTTTCCCCGTCTCTACTCCCCCTTCCTTCCTTCCTTCGCTCCACCCAACACTTCTTCCTCCTCTTTTCTCTTCTCCTGTGCTTTCGTACTTTTGCTGGGAAAAATGACAATGTGTTGGTAATCAGAACAACTGGAGCGCATCGAGGAGGGGATGGACCAAATCAATAAGGACATGATGGATGCAGAAAAGAATTTGAACAATCTAGGACAGTTCTGTGGTCTATGTTCATGTCCCTGTAACAAGTAGGTGCTGCCTGATGTGTCACCTGACTGCATGTGTTTCAGTGCCTGCCTGCCTGCCTGCCTCTGCTTCTGGTGTATAGAGCATGGTGAACTGTGGTGTGAGCAGTCAGGCCGATAACCAAAACAACACACTCTCTGAACAGGCACCAGCACTGCACGGATGTATAAGTGTGTTTGCTTGAGTTGAGAGCGACTGCATGAATCTTTGCATGCACACGACACACACATGCAAGAATGGTCCGCTGTCACTGTATTTGCTCTGCGTTCCTCCGTGGTGGTTTTCCTCAAAAGCCCTTCATTCCACATTGGATGATAGATCCCCCCCCCACCCAGCAGTGATCTGGACACAGCACCCACCTTTCCCACTGAACCCCATCCAGACACCCACCCTAACACCCTGCAGCATGATCCACCATGCTGTGTACAAAGTCAGACCAAAGAAAAAGACCAACGAGCTGCCTTCTCTGCTACACATTTCTACTTTATGGCCACTACATTGGTTTCTTGGTGTGCATTCAAAGTTAGGTATCTGATTTTTTTTTTTTTGACCATACTTAGAGATAAAAAGCACTTATTTTACATATGAATGGGTGCTGACTACTTTTTTAATCAAGTATTTAACATTAGCATTAAATTAGCACAGTGAGCCAAGTAATCTGACGGCCAGGTCATTAAATCTGAAAACTCATTTTAAGGTTATGGTATTATAGTAGGTTTAGTATTTTTGGAAATATGTTTTCCTTTTCTTGCAGAAAGTCAGATGAATATATGAATAGATTGGACATGGATCAGTAAAATCTGTCTACAGTTGAATCATTGTACAAATTCAACAAAATACATATACAGTATATAAGATGAGATTCGTGCACAGTGCCAGACTGGCAGTTCCCATTCTGTGTGATAAACCAACATTGCTGTCTACTGGTGACTGCATCATATCAAGGAGCACAGAGTAGAAAGTGGTATGTTCTCAAATTAGCATGTTTCACAAAAAAAATTGGTTCAAATAGTTCAGCATGTTCTCTTTGCTGTACTGTAATTACAGATGTGAAGGTGATGCAGCATCTTATTTCACTACTTAATATGAGTTCAGTACAGTGACTTCAACAAAGATAGACAGTGAAGATTCATTACAAAAAAGAGATGTAGAATTATCTCTTTCTTTCAGTTGACCTTTCCCTCTCCTCCGTTAGTGTTGCCCCACGGAATGAAATTATTATTATAAATTTATAACCACACTACATTTCAGTGTGAAAACTTTTAAATCCTATACACATATATTAGAAGTAGGGCTGGACAATATAGCCAAAAAAATATTACCAATATAAAAGGTTTTCAAATCAGTCGTTACAGTATCAATTATCTTGATTCATGTCAGAAATTAAAGATTCACTTTTGCTCCAGGGTGAAAGTTGGATAAAGTACTTAATTGTGGTCTTAAACTTCTTTTATCGACAGAAAACAATCAAACAACCTATTGAATAGCAGTTATAGGTGTTATGTCTCAAAGTGTGTTGCACAATGCATAAACATTATAGCTATATTGGGGAAGGCACAATGCATTTTTGTGTCTGATACCAATATCTCAAACCTGATTAGACATTTTAAACTATGAAGCTGTTACCAACACATTTGTGCCATTTCAAGCTCTTTCAAAGACACAATTCTCTAGCTGTGTAACAAATATTCGTCTCCCATAAAGAAGAAATAAAAAGCCCACAACATGACTCAGCTAAAATGCTGTTAATGACTTTTATTTACATTTTTACAGTCTGTACATAGCAAAGCATGCGATACATAGGACTTTTTGATGGTATCCGATTTGACGTTTTTATCTGTCCAATATCCGATTGAGTGATTTTGACCAATATTGGACCAATACTAATACTGATTATCGTATCAGTTCTTTAATCTATATATATGTTGAACATTTGTTATGTTGCTACTGAGGCAAATTATATCACAGTATTGTTCATTATGTTATTGCCCAGCCCTAAGTTTGAAAGCTTTTGATATGAAGATAATGTCAGTGTAGCCAAACTCCTGTGTGATCTGTTCTCAAGCCTTTTAAAGCCAAAGCATGGCCACTGAGTCATGTATGAGCACATTATACCCTGAGGCCAATACATGCACTGCCCTCTATATACAGCTGTCTATCTGAGAGCTATAGAAAACACAAGTGGATGACAAACCAAGACGTATAGCACTACATGGGTCATTTTGTGTTTGGTTCACTGCTACACATTTCTCAGTATATTCTCTGGAAATGACTGCAGAATTAATTATATACTAAATGCAGTCAATGGAGTACGTTGTATCTTAGGTCAGGTACTTTGTGTAGGATTTTTTTTTAGCAGGATTTATTTTTTTCCATCTTGAATCTGAGCTAGAATGATACATTTTTAGTGTTTATTTTTTTATACATGTTTTCCTTTATTGTGTGAACCTTTTATAACCTTTTTGTGGATTTATTACATCAACAGATGGTTCTTTTCTTCAAAATAGGGCTTAACCGGATCTTGGCGGTGGCACATGTAACTCATTCACTTTATTTGTGTCACAGCAGTAATCAGAGGTGATGCCGTTTTGTTTTTTTGTTTTTTTTGTTAACAGTAACTACTTTTTGTTTTCTGTATGACGTTATATTAAGGACCTCCTGCTTCCACATTCACAACTTGTCTGCTCTATAGCTCTTTGGTCCTCCTCATGAAAACACTTGTTATGTAACCCTGTGGTTATGTCATGTGTTCCATCTGATCCAGACTCTTTATATGACGGCCCTGGGTCAAATAGCATGAGACAATGTATTCTTGCTTGTTGGTAATAAACAGTTTGGAGCACCTGGTGGCTGTGATGCACCACCTTAAAAGTAATGAATGAATTAATCTGTCATTCTTGGGGAGCTGGGACTCTCTGGTAGGATGAAAGAGATTTTTTTGAGGAAGGGGGTGTCACCAAATAAATGTGCTTACTTAAGATCACACGTATACTGTGTCTGTATGTGTAATTGTCTGTAATTTACCTACTCAAAATAACATTAGATGTTACAGAACTGGCAGTTAACATAGTCTGAAACAGTTTACAGTATTATGCACAAATTTACTGATAAAGTAATTGGGGTGTGACCTGTAAAATTTGGGTTTTAAAAAAAACCCATTATGTCGTTGTTGGTGGTGACTCCACTCACAAGGCACTCCAAGCATAATAAAAGCTAAGAATTACATGTGACTATTTGACTGTATGTGTATCATCCAGAGATTAAATGAAGGGCTTACGGTACAACAAGTGTTTTATACTTATTCTTGCATGTTTTGTTTTTTTATTGGCTGACTCTAACAGTTTGCTTTTCTTTAAACAGATACAACGTGTATCTGATCTTGTTCCTCTCTACGTGTTGCCCATGTGTCCCCGACAATGTGTGCTATGTCTCTCCCTTGCATGTCCTCCCACTCTGCGTGTTGACATAGACCGTACATGTGTCTGTCTGGAGTCTCTGTTCTGTGTCTGTGCCCTTCTATATAAATGTCCTTTTTTTTTTTTCTTTTTTAACACAATTGATCTGCACGTTGGATCAATTATTCACGACAGACTGCAAATGCATGTACATGCATGTGCCTCTGATCACACGTGGCATGTCGCTTTTAGCAAATGGCTTGAAATCCTACTATACAGTGCATTCTAAACATATACTCATGTACTGTATATGTTTTAATAGTAAGATCATCAGACACACACACACACACACACACACAAAGTGCACACGTAACAACATATAACACGTGTACAGTGTTAACACATTTACATCAATGTGCCACTAATGATTATAACTCATTACTTGCACAAGACCAAAACTAATAATCTACAATGATTATTAGGCCATTTAATGTAAAAGTATTTTGACTTGAATGAATATGTGGGACCGCGCCACAACAGCACCACTGCTGAAAACAAAATCTACTGCTTATACATACTGTACATTTATACAAACAAATACACTTAAACACACACATGCACGGATAAACATGACAACGGTTCCAATGGCCCTGACAGAAATGTGTGTGTGGCAGGATAAAGGGCGGAGGCCAGGCCTGGGGAGCAAACCAGGATGGAGTGGTGAACAGTCAGCCTGGAGCTCGAGTGGTGGACGAGCGTGAACAGATGGCTATCAGCGGGGGCTTCATCCGCAGGTAAGTGAGTGTGTGTGTGTGTGACCGTCTGTGTATTGTGTAGCTACTGTAGTGTGTGCTTTTGTTTCTATGTGCATGCAACAATACTCCTGTAGATATATATGTGTGTGTGTACCTACCATTTAGTATGTAGTGTGATACTACTATGATTATACAGTAGAATATCCTTGAGAACATTGCCTTCCCTGAGCGTTTTGGACAGTATGTCAGTTGCTCGTCTGATGTCTTATTTTGAAATTACTTCTTTTATTGTCTCTGTTGTTTTTATTCTTTTAACATTTGATTGTTTATCTTGGTGCATGTGTTCTTTCTGCATTGTTTGTGCAGTCAACCGAGATAGTTCTTAAATGTGCCACAAAAATCAACTTTGACTTGATTTGATGTTTCATACTCTGGTTTCCCCAGAGCAATGATAACATTTTATTTTCAATTTACTGTAAACACATTCTTCTCGGTCTAAAACAATAAGTAGCCAGGAATTATATATAGAAAAGTCAACACAGGAGCAAAATGTTGAAACATATACACTTTATTATGGACAGAAAATACCGAATGTGTTGGCCTTCTGCTGCTGTAGCCCATCTGCTTCAAGTTTCAATGTGTTGCATACCATCATTGTAACAAATGATCATTTGTGTCATTGTTCCTGCTCTATCAACTCAGTCTAGTCATTCTAGCCACTAGCAGAGCCAGGAATCAAACAGCTTGCTCTACCACTCACCCACCGCATGTAACAGTAGTGGCTGAACAGGAGTCATGTTATGTGCTGTCCACGTCACTGAACTTCTTAGACAGTCCATAACAAACAGTCGGTGCAGTAGTGCCCCTTTTTATTTTCGTCCACAAATTAATTGATAACATATTGTATCTACTTGCACTGCACTGTACCAAGCTATACAGTTTTTGTGGGCTTAATTGTGCGTCAACCAGGGTATAATCACATAACATAACATAATGTCTGGCGGGTAATTAGTCCCACTTGTGCCTCTTGTTCTCCAGGGTAACAGACGATGCCAGGGAAAATGAGATGGATGAGAATCTGGAGCAGGTGGGCGGCATCATTGGCAATCTGCGTCACATGGCCCTGGACATGGGACAGGAAATTGACACCCAGAACCGCCAGGTTGACAGGATCATGGAAAAGGTACCGTACAAATAAGCACCTCATGGTGGCGCTTGCCATGAAGGATATTGGAGTGTATTTGTTTTGGAGACTTTGTCATGTTTGAACAAAACTGAATGACTCTGATATAGTTGCCACTTCACTATTCGTAATAACTGATGGATACAAGAAGACTTTAGTGGTTTCTAGGCAACAATAAAGTCTCTGAGTTGTTGGAATAGTAAAGTTTGATCCAAAGCTGGACAACTAGTTATACTAAGACATTTAATTTTCTAATTGGCAAAATTAAGAAATATACAGTATGATAATCATTAAGAAGCAGAAAAGTGCAAAAATGTCCAAGCTTTCTTTGTGAAATACCTATTTAAGGGGCTTATTTACATTACATTACATTACATGTGTGGTGACTTGGGGATATTTTTTATTGTAGTATTGTAATAATGTTGCTAATAGACTGAGCACATTACAGCATTTAATTGATATTTAACATGGATTACATAATAAGCATGAGGCTGCAGCTGTGCCGATTTTGAGCAGATTAAGTTTGGGTTTTACACACTAATGGATAAAATCTAATTTGCATGCCAGTGAACAAAATCTGGGTGTTAAATATCCTTTATTTTAGAATTAAACATGTAAAGCTTTATTGAAGTTCCTCATTCTAGTAATGTAGCACTGATTTTAACACTTTTTCCTCTTCCAGGCTGATTCCAACAAGACCAGGATTGATGAGGCCAACCAGCGTGCGACAAAGATGTTGGGCAGTGGCTAGAACACTGCAGCGAGAATTGCTTTCATCCCTGTTTCACCCCCCCCCCCCCCCCCCCCCCCACCAAAAAAATAATGACACCAACCAAACCCATTCAAACCCCCAACACCAGCAGCGCTCACTTCCTTGGCTCAACAGCAGGCGCTGCAAAATCATGCTTTTATTGTGATACTCGTAGAAGTTTGCACATGTACACATATCATACATCCTCCTCCCCATCGTTTCCTTACCTTTGTCAGTATTGTTCTGTGTTGTCACCCTTCTGATTTTGTTAAAACAGTAATATTTCACTTGCACATCCACTCAAACTCGACTGTACACAGTGCTTCTTAAATTGTTTCATTGATGGTTACAGTGCATGTCCCGTTTTCTTCACACACTTTTTTTGTCTATAAAATATATGTGCACCTTTGGCCCAAAATGTCCTTCCCCTCTGTCAGTGTTGTAGTCTTGTCCATGTAAGACACGCTGTGTGTTCATCAATGACAGTGTTGTGATGCGACATGACTTCAGTGTTTTTCCATTAATATAGTGAACTTACAAACTGCACAGCTTGTGATTAGGGTTCCTGTTGGAGCTGCTCGGATCGTAAATGTCGATCAAGGTTAATCACCAGATTATGTATTTGGATGAAAATATGACATTTGTGGTAATGACTGTTTAGTATTTTACCAACCCTGTTGACAGAACAGTATTAAAACGACTTGATGCCATATATTGTATAGTGTATAATTTCCTCAGGGAGCTAAATCTTACCATTCAGAATCAAGGGTTGACGTTTTAACTGATAGCATACTTCAGCAATGTCATATTTGTATCATAAGGCTCTGTGTCTGTGTCAAAGTCTGTGCATTGCTATGTCACTTGAATGGGATTATTGATAATGTTTTAATCATCAGACACATTTGTGGACATTAATCATAAACGTTTGTGATTGACAAATAAACTTGCTATAGGTTGGAGTTTAATAGAAATTCAGATACAGGATGTTTGGCAACCTCTTCACATACCAGGCCGCACTACTTTACCCACAATACAACCCTAGCAGCATTAAGTAGAGCATTAAGTGTGTTATGCATGTCCATTTACTGCTAGAAGACCATAAATAATTCATCTATCCATGCTAAAATATCCTAACATTACATATTTAGCTACATATTAAGGCCACACTGATGAGAGGCCAATAATTATCTGCAATAGTGCCACTCTTTTTGTTTCACGTCTCTTTACCTTTTCCAGACTGCAACCATCACTGTAAAATAATGGAAAAAAATGCCAATAAAACATCATAAACGTTGAATCAACTGAGCGTCCTCAACTGTTGTTTGTTTCATGATATACAGCGTAGCATATACTGTTGCCGCCATAACAACTGAAACCTTGACAGCTCACAAGGGAACATAAATGTGATCTATTATTATAACCCACATTGTACTGTAGTGATCCAATTCAAGGAAATGTCTCCTTGTGTGTTTCTTTACAGTGAGGTGAGAGATCATGAGGCTTATCCTCCTAACTACTGGATTTGAAGTACCCTCGACTTGACTGGAAACTAGAATTCTATCAAACACCAGTGTGTGGCAAGCATTGAAGAAAATACAAGATGGATAGAAAGAGACAGGCAGGGGCAGAGAGGGAAAGACTGCAGCATATTACACTAATGGATATCTACTGTGGCCTAGGCTTAGGGCGGATTAGAGTTTACCATGTCACGAGGAACACATGCGCGAGCACACACACACACAGGTTTGCGCAGCTGTTCTACTTGGGACACTGCATTGATTTCTACTAATTTGGACAGCCTAAAAAGAGCACTATCCCTAACCAGAATCATTAAACTAACCATAATTCAAATCTAGGCCTAAACTTAACCAGTGCCTCAGAAATGAGGTTCTGCCTCTTTAGGACCAGGGTTTGGTCCCCATGAGGTTGACTGGTCCTGAAAATGTCTACTCCAGAAAAGGTCATAAAGAGGCAGCGAATACAAACACACACGCACAGGGTTGCACAGGTATTCTTCTTGGGACACGGCATTGATTTCTACGAATTTGGACCGCTTAAAAAGGCACAATCCCTAACCGGAGCCAGAACCAATGAATGCCTAATTCAAAATTTACCTAACCATAAATCAAATCTTAGCTGTTCCTGAGGGTCTGCCTTTTTAGGACCAGGTTTTTGTCTCCATGTGGACGACTGGTCCTGAAAAGGTCTACGCCAGGAAAGGTCATAAAGATGTAGTGAATACAAGCACACACACATACACACACTGTATATGCACTGACTGTATACCCACACTTACACACAAACCAATGCTCATGACTGACCTGCTGCTGCTCTCCTTATTATTGATGAACCACTTGTCAGTGTGATATGTTCTAGCTGGTCCTGACAAGGCTGGCGTTTAAGCCAGGTCCTCAATAGGTGACAAAAACAAGTACACACACACGAAGTTGAGTCCACAAATACACACTACAGACTAATCCACTACACTTTGCTCACGTCCTTTTCCCTGCCATGTGTTGTGTGCATATGCGCACGTACACTCACACATTTTAAAGTAAAATAAAAGGGTTTTGTTTTATTCAAAATCTTACAGACACAACATGTGCAATTGTAGTTTATTCAATACAAATTTAAATAATAAACTCCTAAAAGCTCATGTTGTTGCTCTCTGAGTGCTGAAGGTATTTTTACACCAGGAGCTCCCTCTGCTGGTGCATATCTGCAACTTCCGAATTTATCTTCAGAATAACACTGGGCAAAACAGACTTGTTGTTGTGGCAATTGCATGTTGAACATGTATAATTATTTCTTGCAACACATCCATAAAATACAGTGTTTACTGTGATCTCTACATACACTTGACCTATAGCAGGAACCTGGCTATTTATAAAAGTAAAATATAAAAGGAGTGGAACAGTAATTAATGTCAGTAATTTCTGTTATCTCTGTAACCGGTATTTCTCCTACAGTTTCATGTCATATTGGCTGCAGTGAAAATGTTCTATTTCGCCAGGTTTATTTTAGAAATGCTTGAACATTACACACATCAGTAAGGCCACTTTTCACTTTTTAAGGGAAATCAGCAAACAAAATCATGTGTTATTCTCACTGTGCAGGGTTTTAAAAGGCAGTGATACAATCTTAAAGGTTTTAAGATTAAGATTTATACTTCATTATTCCCCTTAGGGAAATTGTTTCTCTGCATTTGACCCATCCTAGAATTAGGAGCAGTGGGCTGCCACACTGAGTAGCGCCCTGGGAGCAATGTGGATTGGGAACCTTGCTATGTGGCGATCTTCCACGGGTTGCCACATAGTATAGTATGTCGTCCAAATTGTCACAGTATAATGTATTGTATTGTCCTAAATGACCTAAATTGTCTGTCAGTGATGGGATTTGAACCAGTGCGTTTCAGGATTGCAGTGTTTCTTTGTTCCAGCCAGGGTTTGAAACTGGGTCTTCCATGTGAAAGGCATGAGTGCTAACCACCACACCAACCTCGTTGTCCAAGAAGTAGTTCCCTGACCGGGAATCGAACCCAGGCCGCGGCGGTGAGAGCGCCGAATCCTAACCACTAGACCACCAGGGACTGAAATCAATCCTTGGAGCAGCAGGTAACCAGGATAACTGGTGATGGTAAATATTCTGATACCAGCAAATACTGAATCACAATAGTTTAATTTGTGGGCTTTTTAAAACATGAATAAGATGTTTTACATTTTGGCGATTAGTCTGAATGTAGTTTTGTTGAGTTGTGTAATCTAAATTTCACTACTATCTAGTGAATCTGTTATCTAGTAATCTAATAATATAATAATAATACTTTGTTTGAATGTATGTAATCCGTTTAAATGGTACATTACTGGTGTGGTCCAAAGGACGTCGGCTCCCGTCTGCTCTGAACGCTGTAGGGGTTTAAAGCAACCAGAAGGTGGCAGTAATGCAGCTATAGTGATGCATTGATGCGTTGCACGCATCAAAGACCAAGTAGAAGAAGAATAAGTCAACCTCTCTATCTGACTGCCCGGTGAGCGTTAGCATCCACTGCTGCACTATGTTCCGAGCCGTCTCCCGACTGTCGGCGGCAGCGAGCCGGAATCTGGTTCAGTCACGAGCCGGCTATTCCGGTAGGACCTTCTATTTTCATTCCACGATTTATATTTAACAACTTCTGTCATGAAGTTGACCAAATTAGGCTTGCCCGGTTAGCTGCCTAGCATAGCTAATGCTCTGTGTGTAGTGCAGTAGTGTGTGTGTGTGTGTGTGTGTGTGTGTAAAAGCTACTGCAGGGTGACTTTGAACTGTACTTGTCAGTTTCTGTTTTTGGGAGCTCGAATGAAATAAATCATGATTTACTGCGTGTCCATGAGTGCAGTTTCTGAAGAGGCGCTAAATGAATTAAAGCATTTAATGTCACGACCTTGTATTGACCCTCCGTAGATTGTTCATGAGCGTCAATGACCGCAATTTTACGCAGTTAATCGCAACACTTTTTTTTTAATGCAGTTGAATTTCGTGACGAAGTATCAGATTTTATTTGCAATATAAGACCAAATGTTACCCAGCAAATTTGTGGCGTATATGGGTTATAGCTAGATAATTAGGAAGGAGAGTAGTTGGTGTCAAGGCGGAGATGAAAATGAAAACGAAATAATAAACATGTTTTGGAGGTCTACTTATGAGGGTTTTTATGTGGCACATAGATAAAAATATAGATCTTACTGCCTTACTTAATAAAAACAACAATGTCTAATGTCTCTCTACTCTGCATTTTGTGCCTGCTCAATACGACACTTAAATATTTTAATTACAATAGTTAATATCTCAATGTAAAATGTATGAAATGGTTATCAACAAATAATTATTAGCAGACTGATTATTATCAGTCTGTATCAATTGTAATAATAATGATTAATTAATAAATAAATAAATAAATAAACAATGACCTGTGAGACAAAGATTTTAACCTTCAGCCAACTAAGTTTAATTACTCACATATTCTTATAACCAGACCTGGTGCTCAACATTTTAACAGCCATAACTTACGATAAGACGGGATACACTATCTCCAGGGGTTACTTACTATATGTATCAAACCTGGCACACTGCTCACCAGAATCTGCGATGATGCCTCACTGTTCAGATATCAGGCATTGTCTCAGTTCTCCACGGATCTGAGCTGTCAATAAAATCTTTCAACTTAACTCATCACTGACTCCAGAGGTTCCATCATTGGTCATCTCACCCAACAATCAAAAATCTCCATAACATGACCAAATAATGATGTTATTGCCCATAAATGTGTGTTGATGTATCGTTTTATACGTTTTAGCCTTTTGGCTAAATGTGGTAATGTGGTAATGTTCTCATAAATAGTCATATCACATGTATTTAAAAAAACTGAAACAAACACGTCAAGTTTTCTTTATTCCTGCATTATCTACTTTGTTTAAACAAACCAGTGGCACCAACCCTGGTTAGAACAATATGCTGCTGTTGTGTTACCTTCTGGAGATATGGACAATAGAGAGTATTCAATGTCCAGACACACTCAAATGTTTTGTATTTAATGAAGACGTTGTCTCATTGAACCCATTGAACAGTGTATACTTTATGTAATCGCTTGCAGTACTTTTTCTTAAAATTGTCATGGAAAATGTTACAAGAAATGACAAACTGAAAAGACCGCCTGAAGTCAACTTAATGTAGCCTCACTGACATGAGAACAATGTGTGGTAGTAGAATTAAGAATGTTTTGATTCTCTTACATTCATCCATAATCTTGTTTTTCAGCTCCATTGGCCTCTAGATGTTACTCTCATAGCAAAGTGGAGACCGATGAGGAGTTTGATGCCCGTTGGGTCACTTACTTCAGCAAGCCCGACATTGACGGCTGGGAACTGAGGAAAGGTGAGTGTGTTCACAGGAAATGTTTTATCATGTCCATCTCTCATGTCCACTGATCATAATTATGGTTCCTATATGATTAATGGACCCTTTTCCAATCATACTAAAGGCATGAACACCTTGATTGGGTATGATCTGGTACCTGAGCCAAAGATTGTGGATTCTGCATTGAGAGCTTGCCGGAGACTGAATGACCTGGCCAGCGCCATCCGCATCCTTGAGGCTGTCAAAGTGAGTAGCACCTCTCTTTATTAGCTCTGTAAGAGTCTGTCAAACTACAAATGTACCTTGTAATGTTTTGAATATTTTGACACTGTGCAGGACAAAGCAGGACCCCATAAAGACATCTATCCCTATCTGATCCAAGAGCTCAGACCCACTCTGACAGAACTCGGCATCTCAACGCCAGAAGAACTGGGCATTGACAAGATGTAAAAGGTCAAGGTGAGAGTGCAGTATACATCTTTTTTGGAAGGTTACTGTGACTTTAGACTGAGTATTTGATTAATCTGGAAGTACTGATTCAGTCCAGCACTGCTTCAAACCCTGTGTCCTGTATTGTTGTCCTGATCAAATCTCTCAATAAGATCATCTGTATAAGTATAAGGTTAAATATAAAATATAAAATGTATGCAGGACCCCTCTAAGTGCACAGTAGTTCATAAGATCTTGCCTGCAGCTGAACGGGTGTTTTGTTTTTCTGTCCTCAGGTCAGGTGTGTATGAAGAGATGAGCTCTGCAGATTCTCTCCTGTCAAAAATTTCTATATTGTTAATTAAATCCATACCGTCCTGTTGTGTACAAAATGGTGGACCTAATAAAGAAAACCAATAACTGGAATGTGTGTTTTTTTTTTTACCCCCTTCCTGCTAAATCACTCTTTTTTTTCAACATATTTGTTGGGAAAAAGGGGGAGTGTATGCCATATGTTCAGTAAATGTGGGTAAGACACTTGAAGACACAATCTGATTTTGGTGCTGATCTGGACATGGACCCAGATTCAGATTTAAAACAATTATTAACCTTTCCAGACAGGAGTATATTGACACTGGGAAACTAAGTGTCTTTGGTGGATACTTGCTCACTTTATATGTTTTAAACAGTGATGATATATTAGTAATAAAATATTCAATTTTAATGTACAGGATGGAAATTAAGTATACTGTATACTTAAATGCTTCCTTTAGGTTTAGGTATTCCTTTGAAATTGCAGCTAATGTATTATTTAGGAGGTATATGGCAAGCGGTTTTAACATTAAATCAGTAGACAGGACATTCACTACCGATATCTGCAATGTAATTTTTATTAGGCAAAATGACCTCACTTTTGTAATTCATGTGTATGGGGTTTATCATTACAGATATCTGCAATTTAGTTGTGGATATCCACATCTTTAATTCCAGTTTCAGATATCTACAACGTCATTACGACAATCGTTAATTATCCTCAATTGAATATATCCACATTGTACTTTTCAGATATATTGAATTATGAGAGTATGAGATAGTCGGAATGAAGTTGTAGATGTCTGGAACTCGAATTGTAACTAGTCATAATTATCCTGTAGATATCTAAAACTGAAATTGTAGACCTGAATGTCTTTTATGACAAACCCCATACACATGAATGGCAAAAGTGGTGTCATTCTGACAAGTAAAATCTGAATTGGAGATGACTGAAACTAGTTTTGACTTATAAGAATGACATCACATACATCTAGAACTACACTTAACACAACAAAATAACAACTAGTCAAAATTACGTCACATATATCTGTAATGGTAATTCCAGATTGTCAAATTTGGCGATTAAATGTAAACAAAAAGCTTGCCATAGGAGGTGTGCACAATCTGTCCAGCTGGTGGCGGTAATGCACTGTTGCCGCCACTAAATATACAAAAGAAAAAGAAAATCCCAAAGAGGGGGAAAAAAAAATAAGGAAGAGGAAGGGAGTCCCAAAGAAAAAGCTGAGGCTTACCTGCTTTTGACAGTTCCTCTCCCGAGGGATGCCCACCATCATGCCCGTGTTGTGGTGTACTTTGTGACAGCGAACCTAAAGATGATGAACGACATCATAGAGGAGCCGGAGAAGGACACGCTGCTGGAGGCGCAGCCGGAGAAACAAGTTCTGTCGGTAAAGTCTGCTAACGCTTTAGCTAGCAACGCTAGTTGGATGGTGAAAGTGGGTGGTGGTTACAGCTAACAGCTAGCTAGCATGGGAGTGTGACAGTGTTTAGATGAGACACGCTGACGTAATTATCTTATAATATCGGTACGTTTGACTGTAAATGACTGTTGTATGACGTACTTGATAAGCTTTATAAAAACAAACACCTCTTCTCCTTTTTGTTTTCACAAGTGCAATGTCTGTGGCTGGTGAAATGTTGTTGTTTACTACTGGAGACAGTGGAGTTAAGCCGATTGAGAAATTGCTTAAATAAACAAACACTGGTTAGGTTAGACAACTTAGCCTCACTGTTCTACTCTATGATTTCATGGTCTCCCTCTCTCTCATACACTCCTACTTCTGGTCTCTGCCCTCTTAGTCCCTCTGTCTTTTTTCTCTCCTCTCTTGTCCCCAACCTCTTATCTGCCCCCCATCTTTTCTTGTGTCACTTTCACCTCTGTGGTTTCTGTGGAGGCTTGGTCTGTTCTAGGTTGCCTGTTTTTATTGTTCTATTGTTTTGTTCTTGTTTGTCTTTTATTGTTGGTTTGTTTTGTGTCTTATTGTTGGTTTGTTTTTGTTATTTAGCAGTTGGTTCATGTTCCCCTCTCCCTTGTTTGCTGTAGTGTAACCTACTCGTTATATTGTTTGATTGTTGATATGCTGATTGGTTGTCGCTGTCAGAGCTTTCCTCGCCTTACCAGGCAAGACGCCTTGCAATATTTGATTAGGCTTGATTGGTCTGTTAAGCACTCCTAACATTTGTTAAGAAACAGGTTTACAAATAAAGATTATTATTGTTACTTAAAGCACATTACTGTTAAATAAACTAAAGCATCCCATAACTGTGTCGCCTGTCTGGTTGAAATGCACAAGTTTATTTATGTTTATTGTGTAAGGGATAATAGGGATACTGGCAAAGTGGTTGTCTCAATTAAAGGCTCATATCTTCTGTATTAATATTATGTCCTAATATTGACAGTAAACACTGTTATTAGTTATCTGGCTGCAACATATTAATAAAAAACTCATCCATGCCATATTATTAGGTACACAGGTCACCTACTATAAAGTAACTGGTGTGGTCTCCTCCTTCCATTTCCTTTAATAATTGGCATGTGCATTCAGAGCTGGTCTTCCACATACTTCAGTCACAGCCAGTGGTTGTTTGAGTTACTGTCTTGAACCAGTCTGGCTGTTCTCCTCTGATCTCTGACATCAACAAGGCATTTTTGTATATTTTCAATTTGTTCTGAAATACTCAGACCAACAACCATTCCACACTCAAAGTTACTCGATAATATCTCAACCTTGAATTTTTGATGATAACGGCATCAGTTCCATATACAGGCCTCTTTTAAACAGCGTAACAGTTAATGGGACATTTCTACTGATGCATTTACCACCCAGCTAAAAGTAGCCATTTAAAAATCCTAAAGCTCCAACTCAATGACATTTGCAGGTCCCACTCGTCCTTGTCATAGGACATTAGTGGCAGACATGTCTCATTAAAGCATGTTGCCTATGCTTAGTGAATCATTTAACTATATTAAGGTTTTACATATTGTATTTGATTGTACTTTTTGTCTTTTTTCAATATCTGATCCTGTCACTTTGGCCAGGGTTGGACCAATACTGAGTATCGTTTCAGCTCATCCCTACTTTCTTCCCCTTTCTGATGCTCTGTTTGTACTTCAGTAGGTTGTCTTGACCATGTCTACATGCCTAAATGAATTGAGTTGCTGTCATGTAATTGGCTGATTAAATATATGTGTGTGTGTGTGTGTGTGTGTGTCGACAGTGTTGTTTTAAGCATCAGTTTTCCTTTTCAGGGGCCCAGCAGTGGCACAAGACCTAAGACTGCAGATGGAGGCATCAGGCCTGTGGAGAAGAGAGGACCTTACATCATGTCCAGAGCTCCAGCCATCCACCTCAAACTACGTAAGTGTTTTCTTGACACCGATTGCAGCTACTGACTTGAGCAGATAGTTATTATACTGGTCTGTAGATCATATATCCTCTCATAATCATTTTTGTGAGTTTGCGGTATTGACTGCACAGCTATCAGCACAGCAGCTCCATAGTCATATTACACTGAGGAGCTCAAATGCCCTTCACTTCACTCACACTGTCACTGCAGAGGAGCAGTCAACTTTTAATATGTCACTGCTGTCACTGCGGCCGAGATGTCTGCAAGAAAAGGAATGAATTACATCACAGTCCTGACACTCTGATTCCAACATTAACTTGCATAGAAAAATTTATTGAATTTCCACCCTGAGAAGAAGTGATGGTGGATTTTGTGCTTGAGAATTCAACACAGTCATGTGAGGCCTGAGAGATGCACAACATGAAGATTCATGATGACAAAGGAATGTAATGGAACAAAGATTATACACCCAATTCCTTAAATACTATAAGCTCTTTTGTATCCAAATCCTTTGGAGCAACTTGTTAAACCAATATTGACCAAATGCCTTCCTTCCATTTTTGGGGCATTTCTTTCCTGTACCTGATTAAACATGACAGGGGGAGACAGGAGTTAGACACACAGCAAAGGGTCACGGTTTGAATTCATACCTGCAGCAACAGCAGAAGACTGTAACCTCAATATATAGGTCACTGTATGAGTAATTCAGAATGCTAGTTCTGTGGTTGTGCAACAATTTTGTGAACTGTTCACTTTGACACACAACATGTCTGTTATTTACAGAGAAACACAGAGAGATGGCGAGGAAAGCGTTGAAGAAGAAAGCCCTCTCACCAGGACCTCCAGTGATACATCAGCCCAGACAAGGAGCCAAGAGGTGAGGAGAGGAGCCATGAGGACATAGGAAACTGCTTCTTGTAAATGTTGTGTCAGCATAATGCAAAAGAAAAGCAGTGTGATTTGAGCAGTTTTTAATCTCTGGCTCTCCTTTCAGGACAGTGAAGTATAATAAGGGCTACACTGCTCTGAGTCAGCATGCTGAGGAAACTTTGGTGGCACTGGACTCAGACAGGTAAGATTATACCAAGCAGTGCACAAGTGAGGCTATGACATGTTCATAGTGTCATCTGTCAGAAGTTATTGTATTTTACTGTAAAATGTGCGTGAGAAGTAGATCAGAATGTGTTATAAAATATAAAGAAAACCATGAAAAGCAAAGTCACACATTTACACGTGTGAGCTGGTGTAATTACAGATATTAAAAGTCATACTTTTTGGGTGTTTTTTTTTTCGAAACATGCCATATCATTTTCTCCGCTCTTTTGTCCCTGAACACATTTCCAGTTTTGACATTTAAATAGTTGACATAAGAATGAACAAACCTGTCCTTCTTGTCTGTGCAGTGATGAGGAGATTGATTTTGAGCAGTATTCCTCAGGATACTCTTCAGCAGAGGTGAGTTTGCCCCATGGGATGTTCTTCAGATGCACTTCTGCTATGTGGAATACCAAACAATGATTTATTTTTTGGTACAACTATTATGTCTTTCATCTTTGTAATCCCTGGGCTATCTTTTACGAACAAATTGCTTTGGCTTGTCAGGTCAGCCTAAACTTGCATTGGGGTACCACCAAATTAGTTTATCAAGCAATAAATAGGTAAGAACATACTGTAGTTGATCTCAGGGCATGTCATAGAAAAATATGTATATCTGCTATGCTGAACAAACAGGGACCAGGGACTTCATTTATAAAACTGTGGGCAGGATTCACCCGAAAAGTTGTTGACAAAGTGTTAAACCATGCGCATGCATGTCCCATGTCAGTTCTATTTATAAATCACAGTATACGTGTAATTTGGGGCAGCTTTTGCGATCTTTAGATAACGCCCATAAATAGTCCGAAAATACTCCTCTCCTCCGGGCACTGTGTGTTGTGGAAAAATAAATGACTAACCACCACTTAAGTGGGCATTCACTGTAGCCTGCACGGTTAGTCAATGGTTTAGACATCGCAAGGGGGTGGTTAGTCAAATTGGATTGGTATGAGCAGTAATCGCCATACCTAGAGGACCTGATTCTGTGCATGCTTCTCTCTAACCCCGTGGGCCCAGTGTGGCACAGAGATACAACAGGACAGTGTGTGGAAG
The DNA here is from genome assembly GCF_958295425.1 of Solea solea. Classification (NCBI taxonomy): domain Eukaryota; kingdom Metazoa; phylum Chordata; class Actinopteri; order Pleuronectiformes; family Soleidae; genus Solea; species Solea solea. Next base: position 20,283,511 of record NC_081138.1, read on the forward strand.
TTGTAATCGGCTCAAAAGCCATTTATCATCACTGGCCACAGATCACTTCACATCCTGCTACCACCCTTATTTGATTGATGGCAGACTGTTCTGCACAATGATGACAATAATACTAGTAATACATTTAGTGTGTTAAACAGCATTCTTCACAATGGAAAAAAACGCCTCACCTCACGCCTCATTCATGTACGTACACATGGATCAGAGTTTCTGTGAAGGACTGCGTGTTTACCATCAAGTATGTTAAATACCAAACTGTATAGCAAGAAGCGTACACCTTCTTTTGTGTGTCAGCAAGCTTTATAGCCACAGATCTTGTTTTTCAAGATTTCATTCTTACATTGTGTAGGAACAGTACACCGTGTGCCTGTTGGCCAATAAATGTCAGATGAGCCCCTGGCCATTTCTTTACTTCAGATATGTGGTCAGAGTTGTTTACACCTTAAATTCAATTGTACCTGTTATGTTACATTGCTACTTGAGTCATGGAAGATTTTTTTCATAGTACTTAAAAGACATATAGTGTATTGAGAAGCACACAGACATACGGTAGACGCCACATTACCATGGATTTATATATTTAGGAGGAGCCCCTTTTTAATATGGATTAAGGATTTTTGATACTAATCACCTGACTTAAACTGACAAAAGCCAGTTTTTTTCTTTGTCCAGCTACTCGTGCAACTCTGACCACAATTTGGTTGACTGGATAAATACTTCATGCCCCTGCCTGCCCCTGCGCTGCTGGTGTATACACACAAACGCCCCCTTAGTCAGGTCTGATAGACTGTTCAGATGAAGGACACAGCAAACAAATAATGTTAGATCATGTCTGTTTACGAAGCTTAAACAGAGGCTGACTAATAACATCAACAACAACAAAAATCACCAAATGTTTTGCACTGCATGCCACATTATTCTGTGCCAATCGCGTGTTACTGAGGTCCTTCTTTTCGGTCTCCAGGTCCATCCTGATTTAAGCAGACAGCTGCTTCAGGACGGCTACCGTCTGGATGAGATCCCTGACGATGAGGACCTAGACCTGATTCCGCCCAAAGCCATGGGCTCCTCTGTGTGCTGTTGCTGCTTCGAGGGTCCGTCTTGTTTCATGCAGTGATGCTACTGGCGTGACTCAAACCTTGCAAGTTCTTGGATCCATATCCAGTTACTGACTGAAGTCACTGGTGCCTGAGGCCATCTATTTGACCCAGCTTCACCGCTCACTGCTCTAAAGGCCAAAGTCCCGATCACAACGGACTGCATGTGCCCGAGAAACTCAACACACAAGAAAGTGGCAGGCGAGTGGGCGGATGTAAGAACAGGCCTTATCCACTGTGACCCCCAAAACTTGACCTTTCTACTTTTCTTTATGAAACCACAGGAAATAGAGTTACTATGCCACTGCGTCAAATTGAGTGGGAGAGTTCATGATTTGGGATAGGTTTTTGGTTCCCGCGGTGGAAAACTAGTGCACAACATGCATACAAGTATTGCATATTGTGATTTCATATTCCAGTCCTTTCATGGATTTTCTTTTTTTTTTTTTTTTTGTTTACTTCCAGTTTTTGAATGCACCTCATTCATCTTTTACATTGACTGACTACTAGTACATTGCCTGGCTGTCTTGTGTTATGTGTTTGTTTGTTTATTTGTTTTATTCAATGTTTCATTCCAAAATAAGATGCACATGTATGGCTTTAATACTATTATTACTGATATAACTTAACTGAGCAAAAGTAACAAAGAAACACTCAATGTGTTGGGTGTGAAACTTTTTTTTTTAAATGACTAATGTATAATTATTATTTTTACAGCAACTGTTGCTGTCTTCATAATCTTTCAAATGAAAATCAAAGGTCATGGTTCTATACTATGTTCTGCTTTGTGTTTGAGATATACAAAGATAACCCATCACTGCTACTTACTGTACTGAGAGGGACTCACTCATCCACTGCCTGCAGAGAAGTTGTCTTTCAGTGTTACATATTCACAGTCAAATCTACACTTACTATACGTTACACAACAGTATACGGCACAGATGTGTAAGCCAATGAGTTACTGAAGTGCTGATATGTGGTTATGCTTCACAGTCTATAAATGGTGTAATTCCAGAGAATTGAAAAATGTTAAAGCTGCTTCTAAACGATTGTAAGCATAAAAATGAAATATATTATGAATTCTAGTTTGAGACATTTTAATACATTTGTAAATGTAGTTCAATATATATATATATATATATATATATATATATATGTCTAAATTCTATTTAGTTTTATTGGTATGCTTTTTTTTTTTAAAAAACCCTGTTTGGCATAGATGTTTTTGAAGCGTCAGATCCTGGACTGGCTGTTAATCCAAAAATGTGTCTGTGTCTTTAACACATTTATGTGTGTGGGCAGAAAATCAGTTGACATTATTTAATTTAATGTATTTGTTTTCATACATTTGTCTGACACTAAAGAATAGCTATTCATAAAACCCATAAATCAAATGGTCATTGGAATTTAAATCCATTTCGACTCTTGTTTATTGCTTAGCTTTTTGATTTGTTAAACTGTATTCACGCAGGTCAGATCATATTCTGTATTATGTTGTTGTGTTTATTTCTTACATGAATGGGAAAACAGATTTACTGAAAGTGGCAATATAATATATTGTTTTTTTTCACTCAAGTTGCAGCTTGGGTTCTATTTTACTATTAAAATGTGGGTATATTTTGAAATTGTGAATGAAGAAAAAAAGATCAGAGCAGGAGGTGTTTGACATCTTGAGAAAATGTTGAGATCTTTGAAAATTGCTCAGAGGTTTATGTCAGGATAAATGAGTGCTCACGAACCTGTTGGTCACGACCTGAGGCTGTGAGGTTGTTTTTTTATTTAGAAAAACAGAAAAACATTGCAGCAGGTTGTGGTAAAGATAGTAGGTTGGTTGATTTTTTTCCATCATTCTCCAAATCCATCTAATCCTTGCAAAATTGTTAAAGATGTTCCATAAATATAAATAACATGAGCAGTGTGTGTATGCACTGTCTCCTCCCAGACACTCTGTGGTTGTAATGTGGGCCTTTTCGGAATAAAAAGCTAATTTACACCAAGAGAAAGTCACTTGTTATGAGTGTGATTTGAAGTGTATGAACCCCCGGCCATGGTTTTTTGTTTGTTTTTTTGCATGTTTTCATATTCACAAATATTGCACTTAATACCAGCGGTCAGTAGCAAGTACACTTGACTCACCTGTACTATGCAACTAATGGGACAATCTGCTTGCTATACAACATTGTGGTAACAATAGTGTGTAGTGTTACTGAGTGTTAAATGCAATAACTGAAATGGTTATTTTATGATGGAAAACACTAATCCCTTTCTCTTTAAAAAAAAAAAAATATATATTATTTGACTGTACTCTGCATTGCTTTACTTTACTTTACGTTACTAAATAAAACGCCTTTATTAAAAAAAACACGTGCATTATTGCCATCTGTGTCGGTCAATTGTGGTAGTTGTTGCCACCTCAAGGGGGCAGCATAGAGCTGCGCTACCTTCTCAATGCAATATCGATTACATTTTACCGTGGGACGCACTTGTGTTGTGCCGTATGTTCGTTAAAATATTATTAATATGTCATCGTTGTTACATCATAGTTATTGACAGCAGCGATACAGACACGCATTTCCATTAATTTCCCTTTATAAAATGACAAATAGACAGATCCACTAGAGCAGCACAGAATCAGGTACACACAATAAACTGGAGAACTATTAAATATTATATTAAAAAATATCATTCAGTTATGAAATACAAATAACAAATATTTGAATAATACACTACAGCAACACAGAGACCAAGAAATATTGGAATGCAACTTAAATAGCGAAATGAATACAATTAATTTATGGCGAAACACGCACTAATATTTCTATTTGTCTGTATAGAGGGGTGTGTCGTGCACACTTTATTTTACTTTTCGTGTATTCACACGCGCCCCGAAATGAACATCTATCAAAAACAGAGTGTATCAAAGAGGGCGTTTATATTAATATATTGTTTGTGTTATTATTATTATTTTAATCATAAAAGGTGCAGGTCAAGTGTGTGAGAGACAGTCGTGGAAGTGAAAAGGCTGAGACTTGTTGCTGCTGCTGTCGCTGGGCGGGCCCACTGTGAGCACCACGCGGGGGGTGTCGACTGAAGGGGAGGAAGAAAAAAAAAACGAGTGAAGGGAGTTACCTAAGCGCTTTCTGAGACATGCGATCGGGCCATTTTCCACTCAGCCCCCTTTCTATTAAAGAAGAAAATCAGGAAAATCAGCGGGGAAGCTAAACACAGAAAACGCTGCCACATTCGAAATAGGACGCTCAGAAGAAGAAACAAAAAACAACAACAAACGCCTTCCGCACGCGGATTATACAGAATCTGCGGCGCGTGCACACTACCCCTCTCTCTCCTTGTGCGCGCGCGCGGAGCGTATGTTTGTGTTTACAAGTGTTTGAACGAGCGTCAGAAACGAGGGAAGAAGGAGGATACAGCCCAGGGAGAAGGGATGGTCGACAACTCCAACAGTAGTAAGGCACAAATGGTGAGTCACGCTCCTGCTCGGCGCCCGCTTACGTTCACATGAGCTCAAACCTCCCGACAGAAGCAGCTGGACGCAGCTTTTACTAGCGGAAAAGAGTTGGCCAACTCAACTTAACGTTTTCTAACGGGAGAAAAGAGGAGTGAAACTTTTTAACCTGAATGGTAGGTTAGGTTTTAACCCATTCAACAACACCACACTGTAGTACATGTTTTTGCATTCCGTGCGCTAGTTTTCTGCTCGCGTGTACGCTAGCATATCCTGACTCTCCTGAAAGCGTACGTTTTCCACGTAGTTTGAGGATGTGGCACTCTGCCAAATGTGAAAAGGCTGCGCTGTTTCTTTCCAGTTTAAGCTGAGATTTTGTGAATTAAATTTGCCGCAGGCTATTTAGAAATTTATTTAGATACAGTCTTGAACACTGTCTTCATGAATGACCGTTTTTATAGTAGAATAGTTGAGGTCAGTGATTCAGCCCGTGCTATGACGTGTAACCGTTGTGTGAAATTGCTGTATTTACGGGAATTCTTCTTTTAATGTTTTGTTATTGTTTGCGTGGACTCAAAAAAGAAAACCTAAACTTGTTAGCTCTTTTAGTTTGAAACGCTTGGCGTGACTACTTTTGACAGTAACAGTTTCATTAACGTTTTATTATTTTTCCATTTGGTCTTTTGCGCATATTCAGGTCTTTGCGTTCATTAAGGTGTAAATTTAGAGTTAAGAGCTCAAACTGCCAACGTATATGCACATTTTCTGTTGATTTGTCCAAATATAGCTCAAGAGCTTCTGCTGTGATGCTGCAGATTGTCAGCTGAACGATTCCATTGTCGTTTTTTGTTCAACTTGAATAATCTATATTTTACAGGGTGAGGTTTTAACAGGGCTTCATATGAAGGGAGGGGGGTGATGCATGTGGCTCATTTCATCCTCTATAATGAGATGAAGGGGTAATTTGATTTCAGTGCATGGTAGATCATCTGTGACTCCGTCTTTCCCCCCTACAGCCCAGCATGTCTCAAGATCCTGGTGTAGCCTTTCCTCAAAGCACCTCTACAGGGGGAATGAAGCTGGAAGCAGTAATGGAGCAACTCCAACGCCAACAGCAGGCCCGACTGGAAATGGAGCGCAAGGAGAGGAAACTCAGAGAGGCTCACATCATGTATGCTCAGCAGGTTGCTGCCCAGCAGGCAATTCTGGCAGCCGCCCGGGCTTCCGGGGCCAGCTTCATGGGCAAAAGCCTGGCTGGGGGTATCCCTGGTGGCGGGTTACCACCCCGGGTTTCCAATCAGAGCAGTGTAGACTCAGAAAGAGAGGATGATGAGGACAGAGGCAGGGATTCTGGGGATGACGATGATGACAATGAGATGATGGAGGGAGATGAGGGCAGTGATGAGGACGAGGGAAGTGCCAGTGGTCTGGAGTTCCTCCGCAAGCAGACCCTTGCTTTGCAACAGAGTGCCTCCCGCATCCCGGCTCGTCCATTTGGCAGTTACTCAGCTTCAGCCCCTCAGAGGGCTGCATCGCCACCTATCAGAGTGAAGCAGGAACCCGACGAGGGCCTGTCTCCTGCAGGGCCTCACTCTGCTGCCTCACCTAATGGACAGGCGGACTGGGGCTTTGAAGATCACTTCAGACAGGTCAGTGCTCTGCCTTGGCTCCTTGCCACAACACTTCCTCCTCATTACATCACTTCCTATTTCCCAGTAATATTTTCTAAACACTGCCTCTCAAAGCAAAGCATGCTTCTTTATATGTATTAAACCAGGATTACCCTGTGAGTTTGTTCTTTGTGACCCTCAGGAGTAAGACCTTTCACTCTTGTCCACTCTCCTTTCGAGTGTTTTGTTGAATTGGTTAGTCCAGCCTCCTGCTGTGAGAAACTGTTTAATCTTTACTGTGGGACAAACCTCTCTACTAGTATCTTTGTTGAAACACTTCAAATCTCTTTGGAGGGTTGACCGCAGATTGACTTTTGTGGCTAAAAATCCTCCTAAGTGAGTCCTGGCAAAGGGCCAGGCCGAGGCGCAATGTGTTCACGCGTGCTCGCTCGCTCCCTCTGCTCTCACATGCTGTGAAGCTCTCTCGCTCCCTCTCTGTTTCTATCCCTCCTGGCACTTTTCTCAGGCTGTGCTTTGGCTCCAATCCAGGTAGTGTAGTAGTAGCAGCAGCAGCTCAGATAGAGTTGCTGCTGTGAACCTGTGGGCGGTTGGCCGGGTCAGCACGTGGCTTTTTGGAGGCTGGGTAGGTTGGCTGTCGTACACAGTGGCAACCTGTTACACTCCCACCCAAAGAGTTTAGGCTGTGTGCCAAGTGTAGTTTTTCTCCAAGGTACAGTACAGTTGTACTCTTAAATGCACTAAGCCAATGAAGAATTTAAGACGCATGACTAATCATGTGAAAAACATATCTATTCTAGTTCTCGAGTTAAGTGGTAACCAATAATATAACATTTATATACTCTTCCATGTTTGGCTTGATGATATATACACAGGTTTAATGCAATTATCCAAAGCTATAATACATCAGAAACACGTCCACGGTGCAGTAATTGCTGTGATATTTGGAAAAAAAACAACACAAATTAGGTTAATTAAACAATGATCAATTTAAGGGAACTTTCAGTGTTTGGGCCAATAGGTTTTTCAATGTGCCCAACCACATCATAACACTACTTGCTCATGTTACAGCAGATGTAGATAAATAAATAAACATAAAAAATAATAGTTGGAGAGGGTGCAAGCAGGAGGGGGAGATCTCTAACATGCAGTTCACACAAAACACAGAAAGACAATGTAAGCTTTTTGCAAAGAAAAATTGGCAGCTCAACCATCTGAGACAATAAAAGGCCTATACAACTATCACAGAAGTTATTATTGTGAAAGAGGGCAATACACAATATTGAGAACTAAGTGCATCCAAACCTTTGAACCGAGAGCAGCTCAGTATTTTCTTTAATGCCACGTTTTGTTTAATGATTTCCCATTAAAAGTAAAACAACATATGTATATAGGTATATAGGTAAATGTTGTCTCAGCAGTGTTGCCGTGCACTGGACTGCCAACTGGCAAACAGCTACATACAGTTTGGCATAATATCATGGGGCATAGCACGTAAAGAGAGCTCAGCAGCCTTTGGATGATATAAAAAGCCTTCGTTGCACAAGAGTGTCATAGGACAGATCTGTGCTTGATCAGTGGGCTGAGGGTATGTCTGGGTTTTATTACTGTCTATTTAAAGGCAAATGTCTTTCAATGGTGCCACTGCCTCACCAGACCACATATCCAATTTTAACTTTAGAGCACATGCATTTGGTAATTATACACACTCCAGAGATGCTGATAGAAGGCAGTAGGTTAAAGGTGGTGGGAGAAGGAGCCATAGTAGTTTGTTGTATATATCAACTTGAGTCACTATCCCTCATGTGGGTCTTCTGTAGGTGATTAAAACACTACTTTACATGACCCAAGTCAGTAAAAACTCCAAGGCACTTTCTCAAACAATTAAAAAATGTATTTAATGTAATAGCAAGGTCATGTTCAACCCTTTTTAAAAAAAAAAAAAAAAAAACACCAATGCTTTTTGGTCTCTGGCCTTCACTCCATGTCTCCCTGCTTTGCTGATGAGAGCGCCTATAGCCATATCTTTCATGACTTTACAGCATATGAGCAGTGTATGTTTCACTGCATTGTTTAGGCTGTTCATTGTTACCACAAGTGTCAGAAAAAGGAGTGGTATTATCATGTGAGGTGACCAGGCATTGTGAACATGTTGTCAGAACAGAATATCACAGCAGCAAAGTTGTAGCTGACCAATGCCCTATCTGTGGCCTGGTGTTTTTTATTGGGAGAGACAGGCTGAGCCTGGGGGGGTTCGGGGAGGCATTATGGGATGAGAATCGGTCTGGCCTTTTTTTGTTTCCTCTCTTTTATCTTTCCTGTCATTATGTCAGCTCTGCAGTATTTAATGACTACTCATCTCTTCAGGCAGTTTCAGGTTGCACTGCTGTTGGGGGAGGGGGACAGTGGATTTTTGATGTCATTGTCTCCAAGAGGCCAGAGACAAGCCTGACAGATGCCACAAATACCAAACCCCCCCTGTAATAATGGGGGAAGCACATTTATTACGATCTAAAAGCAGCGACGGAGAGAAGTTTAGATGACTAGCTAAGGAGACACGTACAGAAAACCATTTACTGTATATTTACATTTTCATGCAGCCAGTCAGAATGGTGGATTCAAAGCACCGTGGGTGTGTTCATTGTCACCGCTCTGACAGACTGCTGAGACTTGGTGAACTGTATTTAAAGCGCTCGGCTCCTGATTTTAGCCGCAGCAAATTACTGACATACAGTTATAATTTGCTGCCTATAAATAATAGTGATGTCTGCAGTGATTCATAGTTCTCAGACGATGACACTTTGCCCATATATTTTAAAACAGGCAGTGTATGCTGGAGGTCAACCGATATGGGTTTTTCTATGGCTAATGCTGATTTTTAGACATTAGGGCAGATATTTCATGCCAATCAATGTATTAATTTGTTGTCACACTAGTAAAATTTCTCAGAACGAAAACACATAATTTGTAATAAGTGGTGATTTATAAATAATAATTCTTATTAAAAAACTGGAAATATTAATATACTGATTAATGGGTCTCACCGCCAATGTATACCTCTGTTGTTATGATGTTCTAATTACATAAGAATCTGTCGTCTCACCTAGCAGCAGCACTTGACTGACAGCCATTTCAATGGTCTGACTTGTCGTCTTATACTCATGGGTGTTTTGAGTGTAAGCGAGTGGTGAGGGCCCATACAGGTCAGTTGGGGGTTGGACGGACACGGGTAACTAGTGTTTTCATGTCAGTGATGTATGTGTGGTGACCTCAGCCTTGTCTTTAACAGCAGAGTAAATAATTGTCAAACAAGGGGACGGACAAAGCCGTCGTGTGGAGAGAGAGTTGGGGTGGACAACTGACCAGCCTCAGCACTCTGGCCTCCACTATAGTGGGACAGAGGCTGCATGACCCCTGTACTCCACCCCTGCGCCGTTGCCACCCCCCTCGCTCATATACATCCACATGTCCCTGTGATCATTGCACTGTGATTGATTTAGTTTTAATCATGCCTGCAGAGCAGAGATTGTGTCTTAAATCCCAATGTACACTGGGGGTGATTGGTTCAGATGATCGACTGGTTGCTGTAACCAAGGGATATTCTTTGATGTTCTACAGGTGGTGCATTTATACCGTGGCTTTTGTCTACAAGTTTATGTGCACAAGCCCTGTCTGCCTTTTTACAAATGAGACAAAATGGAGGGGGCAAGCAGAGCATATCCACATTTGCATTGCTGTGATCACAAAGGGAGCCTGATGAAAAAACTGCAAGACAAGGAAACCTCACATTAATACTCACACTTCACCACACCACAGGGACGAATAGTAGGTTTACCAGGCATGGAACTGAACATGTTGGTGGCTAGGGCTGCAACTATTGATTTTTTTATTTCTATAATTAATCAATCAATCTGTTGTTTATTTAGACACCATTACTAGATAGCCATTGCTCCTAGAAAACTACAAGTATGTTTGTGATGCGCGTTTCGTCTCTGTGCATACGTTATCGGGATCATTGGTTTGAGTGGTTGTAGTGTATTGTGTATTGTGTATTGGTTTTGCGGGTCACGCCTTGTGAAAGTGGCTGAAGGTGACTACACCCTTTCTATACTGGATGGAGTCTGGTAGGCTACCTCGAACCTCATTAAATTCAATATATTAAAACCGCAGTGTGTACGTTTTAGTGATTTTTGTTGTTGTTATTCTGCCTGTTTGGTCTTTGAGAACAGAAGTGATGTAACACTGTCTGTGTATGTGTATGGAGTGTTTGTGTGTATAGACCTTATTTTTGGTTTAAGCAAAAGGTTTAATGGAAAGGGAACATTTTGATCATCAGCCGTAAATAAGACGGGAGTGTGAATGCAAAGCACCACACCAACCTTTTTACTCCATTGAGGAACAAAGAAATGAGCTCTGGCTAAAAGCCTTAAATTTAGAGAAGCCAATGAAGCTTCAACAGCAGAGTAAATAATTGTCAAACAAGGGGAAAGGAGAAGTGGCTACGCTGTGAAACGCTGGTAAAACCTCCAAGGCGACTGGTCCGACTGTAGACACAGAGGGAGTGAGAGAAGCACTGTGAACAGTGACCACACAGAAAAGAGCGAGCTGTGGATGTGCAGATCATTCCCTAATTGGAATTGTTCATTTCAGTAAAATAGCATCTGTGAAAATAGGTTTTCTCCTCTCCTTATTTTACGATTCAGTTTCACTGTTAACTATTCATTGAAAGTAGGTAGCAAAACTGCCAAACAATATCCAAACACAAGAGAAAGAGAGGCGTCATCGTTCTCCCAAAGTCTACATTAAAATGCAACAGCTGTCTCACTAGTCTGTCTTGACATGTAATGAATCACTTCCTGCTTGCAGGGTGGGAAAGTCGTCGGACAGACCACTGCTATACTGGGAAACATAGAGTCACATCGAGCTGATATGCTTCATAAGCAATGTGTAAACAAACAACTAACAATTATTTCAACAATTGACTAATCTGTCAATGATTTTCTCGATTAAACCATCAGTTGTTTCCTCCATAAAATGTAAGACGTGTGACAATGTGTTAAATGTCTGTTGTTTTTTTTAAAATCTAAAAACCAAAATAATTCAGTTGTATTGTTTTTGTTATATGGAGCAAAGAAACTGGAAACTGGAAAAACTGGAACACATTTGTAGTTTCATCCTAACAGTCAAAAATCATAGAGCTCCGTGGATGAGACACGATAGAAGTGTTTTGAATCGTGTTGAGTGAACGGGCATTTGAGACAGAAAAAGAGGCAAACCCACCAGAATATGGTGGTCCCAACATGTCACGGTTGGGTGCTGCCATCATTTGCCATCCATGAGCCCACCTCTGCTGCTGAGGGACTGATAGCTGTCTGTTGACCCAGTGCTGTTGCATAATTTAGCTGTCGCCCCAGCAACACACCAGCCAGGATGTGGGGAATTGCATGGCTGCAGAGCAGAGATCGATAAGGAATATGTGTGAGCTTTTAGAGACAGGGATGTTTTGCCTCATTTATACGTCATTTATGATAAATGAGGAGGGAGAGGTTGCAATTAGCTGATGGACTCAGAGTTTTCAATTCGACAGTGGAATGTGGAGAAAATTAACCTTGTTTATCAGCCCACTGTGTGCAAGGGAAGACTGTTGTGCTCACGTATCGGCATCTCTTGTAGTAGTGGGAGCCAGGGGGCCTCTCTGCCTCTGTCTTCTTGCTCGGTGTGCATTCTGTATATGCCAACGTGACCTGGTTTCTGCTGTCTTCATTGTTATGTTTCCCATGCCTTAACTGAAAGTGGGTTTTAAATAGGGATGCACCGATATTAATATTTCCGCCAATACCGATATCCGATATTAATATTGCTTCTATGGCCGATAACCGATATCTACCGATATCGATATATGTTTAAAAAATAAAAGGTTTCTGAGATGATAAAAGTTTGTACAGACTGAAAATCAAGCAAGCTGAATTTTTGAATGTCTTCCTTTATTTTCAAAACATGTTTTACCTCCAAATAACAAGGTTACAGGGCGACCATAAGACACAAGTAAAGGTTTTTAGAATCCTTTAGCACTTGTAGCAAGTGTGTAACTAAATTAAAGTACAGTTTAACTCCCTCAACTCACTAAACTCCTGTGAGAAAGTTTGGATCATAAATTACAAACATGAACATAAATAAAAATAATACCCTGCCAAAGTTACTGTAACCGAGATAAGGGCGTCTATACTGGGTACGTCAATAAAGTCAACAACCCTTCCTCCCGGCAACAACAACCGCGCCACTTCCCTTAACAATAAAACTACACAACAGATATGAGAAACAATACCTGACAAGCTCTACTAAGAGCTGCCATAATAAAAAAAAAAATGTAACATTACTTTATCAAACTTGCCAGTGTTCATGGCAACCAGATATTTTTTAAATTGCAAAACATTGGAAAAGTAGCGCCGACTTGGCAGGTTGTTGCGGGGTTCAATATGCTCTATCAGCCGTCGGAACCCTCGGTCCTTCACTACGGAAAAGGGCTGGTCGTCAAGAGCAATCATTTCCATTACCTTGATCGTTATTGCCCTGGCCAATGTCTTCCTTTGTTCGATTACTTGCTGTATTGGGCTCCCAGCTGCGCTGCTTTCTTTTTTGTCTGCCGCCTAACGTTACTAGCGTTAGCTTCCTGCCGTTGTTTGTATACTTCTGGGTGGCGTTTTTTCAAATGACATAATCAAATTTGTGGTATTGAATGACTTGACGCGGAACCCTCCTCGCATTACCTCGACTTTGCAAGTGTTGCATAATGCTTTTCGCGTATCTTCTATCGACACCCTGAAAAAACGCCGCTGACATTATCTCTCCTCAACACACACACACACACACACACACACACCTTGTGCTGCACTTGCGTCACTGTCACATGCTGAAACAAATGCAGCATGGCCTCCCCTTCCCGAACACATACACAAACAGCAAATGGACGGGTATTAACATCGGTTGTTAAAATCGGCGCAGTTTTACTCATTGGACCGATGCCGATATGTTAAAAAATGACGAACATCGGCCGATACCAATATTAATGCCGATATATCGTGCATCCCTAGTTTTAAATGATGTACTTAGTCTGATGCTGTTGTTGACTGGACTTCCTTTTTTGCTGATGTAATTAGGCTGTAAATGATCTCATTCCCGTTTGTACAAACCACTTGCAAATGGAGAAATGAGAAGTAATGACGAAGGCCGTACATGAATGCTGTAGTGCTTGATCCGAACAAAAAGCATGTAGACTGTATGTTTCAGACCTGTGTTGCACCTTGTCTGTGCTCCGTTTACAGCCCCACAACCAAATGTATTGCATCACAGAAGCCTTTGACAATTGCAGAATCGCAGAGCAGTTTAACTGGAGCTTCTACTGGCTGTTCCAATACACCTACTCATCTTCTAGGTCCCATGTGGTGCAGGTTTACGACTCATAACTTCAAAGAAACCTGAAAAAGTAGTAGGAAGGAAATATATGTGTCAATATTGCAGAGAGTTTCAGAGATGGAGCGGAAAGAGCTTCACATTATCTTTCCAGCTACATTCTGCACCTGCTTCTTTGTCATTTGGGTGTTTTCATGACAACAAAATTGTATTACAAACAGAATTTGGGATGAATGGCTTCAGCAATTATATACACTACTGATCTCATTTTAGATTAGACCATTAAATGTGTCTGATTCTAATCATATTCATAGCTCCCATATGTGTGGTTGTCTATTGCGGCTTTCATGTCATATATTTTCTACCAGAACAAAGTCATGAATGAGAAAAGAGAGGATTTGTAGTGGTGGTCAAGGGTGGTGTTTTTCTGAGCTTCTATCTTCTTTGTGTTGGTGGCCTGTCTAGTCAGGCATTCATGCTGGTTTCTGAGATGTGTCCAGTGTGAAGGAGGATGTTTTTCAATAGTGGTGTCAAGTCAAGGATTTTAAAACATTTTCAGATTGGCCAAAGAAACGAGGGGGCTAGAAACATTTTTTTCCATTTATTATGTATTCTTGGTCCAACATTAAATATAAATCATAACAGTCCTTTTTTTTAATTTAAGGAGTATTCACCACTTTTATTTAATAATTTTGAATGCGAACTCTATTTTTGAATAAAAAGTGTCTTTATCTAAGGTGTATGTTACCTTCCTGGTATAGACCAAGCCTTGTTTTGCGCTGACTTGCTCTTAACAGCCAAGTGTGGAAGATTTCCCCTGCCCAGAAATAGAGGTATTGAATTTAGAAGGGAGATGAAGGGGGGTGGTTGTGGATGCTGTTTAGGAGTGGTTAGTGGTCTGGCTCAACACTACTACACTGCCCCACCCAGAGGAAACATTCCAGACGGAATTAAAGAGTTAACTCTTCAAACAGTGAACATTCCCAGCGGGGGCTCCCAGCAATAGACAGGGGGGGTTGATGGGGGTGGATGGGTGGGTGCATGTCCGTGTTGTAGTTGGGACCCTGACTGGTGATCTTTCAATTAATTTCACTCAGTGTCACAGGGGCTGTAAAAGAAAAAAGCCAAAGGGTCTGAATGGGAGGAGTCGGATGGGAGGACCCACTGGTGAAAGACACTTTTTTATTTGTTTGAGTCCCAAAGGGCACATCTGCTGCTGGCAGAAGGGAGGAGGATTCTCGTGGTGGCCAGTGGGCCCAGTCTCCACCTCTGCCACATCATGGCCTGGTCCAACAATCTTTGAACTCAAAAATACCCAATTATTATGCTGATAGAGTGTAAAATATGTCTCCTCATCGGTGTAAAAAAATGAATATCTCCTTATTTTGTTGCTGTTGCTAATTCTTGTATTTAGAGGTTAATCTGTTATTTCCGGGGGTATATGTCTGGTAACACAGGGGGTAGTGCATGTGTAGGGCACCCAGGCCAGCTTGGGTCTGACTGAACATACAGTAGCTTGACTCCAGATCGCATTATCCAGGAGCATTTGTCTGACTTTGACAAACCTTTCTAATACAATTTCAGTTGGACTAGCATGGTTTTTTTAAAAGTCCGATTTTAGTTGGACTGACACATGATGATTCCGCCATTTACACATGGAGCCTCTGGAATTAGATTGTTTGACCAGTCACTATTTCATTTATAACCCTGCATCCTATGTTGTTCATCTAAATGAGCAATGGTTTACTTTCATTGTAAAATTTTTACTCCACACTGGTACCGAGGATGGAATATAAACCACAGGTGAAGTGTGCTTGGACCAAACTTCTTTCAAATGGAAATCGGTGTTGGAAGTGCTTTTGAAAACTGAAGAACACCGTTTTGTACCGCAGCATAAAAGAGCCATATATTTACAGGTTTTATGGCATTGTGTCTGATCAAGTGGTTACTTATCTGCCAGAAGTAAAACATTAATGTTGCAGTAGTGAAACTTTATCAAATTATAGTTTTACTGTTCATTTCATCAATTAACAATTCTTCTTTCTTTCTTCTGTGGTTGCTTTATCACTCCACGTCTGTAGCTCCTTTTGAGACATAGAAAACACTGTATTATTGATGGTTGTGTTTGTTGTTTTACCTTTTATGCTGTGTTTCTATCATGGTACGGTTCAAGTTTGGAATAGTAATGCCCTGGTTCGGGCTTGCGTTTAGACTGAGAACAGTACCTTCACTCTGTAGGTGGGGTGTGCATGGTTTCGTATTATTTGTGTTTCCACTGTGCCATCATAACTGATTCATACTGTCCCAGTTTTTGATCAACAAACTTGTTTCTCAGAGCAGCCTGCAGCCTCCTTAGACGAAGCTTGCCTTGTGATAAACAGCGACATGTCAAGATGAAATGACACGTAATGCTTGATGTCCTCCATTGTTGCTCTTTAATTACTGTGTCTCGTTCTTCTCCTTTGTGGAATTTATTTGTGTGCTACACGGTGTTGCGCTGGTATGAGGTCATGCTATTTATGTACCTGACACATATTACATAAACGGCAATGTATTTTATGTAACCATCCCACACATGCAGTGCAAACGCAGGTGACATCAGGGTGTGCCGTTCCAAACCGCACCATGGAAAGCTAGGAGCATGTGGGCTTCTTTTCTTTGTGTGAGAAGTGGCTGTCCTACAGCTGAAGTAATTGCTCCTGCAACATCATGCAAATGACTTGTATGACCCCTCGTATGCATTGTTACTGAGGGCTGCAATTCTCCTTTCTTTTTAATTGAATTGAAAGGCAAAAGTTGTCACATTTAAATGCAAATGCAGGATGCCCATTAGAACTGTCACACTTTTTCCCAAATCGACCCTGGAGGATTGACTTCCTTGCTTCTAATGGAAACTGAGCTACTGATGCCTGCTGTAATTTGATCAGTTGCTAGTGAAACCACAAGCCCCTCTCCCCACACCATTGCTCGTTCCATTCCTCCTTTACAACCACTCCCACTCAGCATATCTCAACACCTGCTCTTTAATGAAGGCAAACAGAGAAAAGGGTATAGCCAAATGAAACAAAGACATCCACTAGTGCCCTTGGCAGCTGCAGGGATATAGACCCAAGGTCGTATGACACTGTTGTCATCTCACAACATCTCCTTTTTATGTAGGCTTATTATGTGTAGTGATACACACACTACACGTGTAGAGTATATAGTATACTACTCTGGTGTGACTATTGTTCAGATTGTGTCGTCGAGTGACCCTTGGCACAGTATGTAGCTTATATCTTATATCATGTGTATTTGCCTCAGGATTAATTCTCAATATTCTGACTTATTGGCTTAATTAGACATGTAAGAACAAACTTTAAGTATTCTAGCATGAAGCATATAAAGTTAATACAAATATTTTACTGTATAAACATTTAGTATTCCATTACTGTCATCCACACATGATTGTACCTTGATATATTATTTCAATCATAGTGTCATTTTAACGTGTACATTTTCATACAGAAACTTAATTATACTCTTATTCAGTGATTTGCATTAAGGAGTGTAAACTTTTCCCTTTGCTGATGAAGCCAGACCCATGTAATGTTCATTTTTAGTTTGTTTTGTTTTTGCTGGGTCGCACCGTATTATTTCTGCAATACAATGGATGCACCTGTTAAGATGTACATTTAGTTAAACTTGCATTGACCCAATTCTTTTTTTTTCCCAAGTGCCCTCTAACATCATTGTTGTATGACAGTGTATTCATTTTATATATAAGATCGAGTGGCTATGCTGTTACTAACAGGACTGTACTTGCATGTTTCAAATTGGTCCTGTTGGACATCTAGGAACAGTAGGCAAATTGTTCCAGGCGTCCTTCACCCTCTAAAAATGATCCAACACTTCAGAGTTCTTACCCAGCATACTGTATAATGAACTGTTTGACCACGTCCTGTCACATGTACGTCCTTTCAAATTAAAGCCATACATGTTTCATCCAAATACTGTAGGTTTTGAGTTTTTTTTTTTTTTTTTGACAAGAAGCAGCTACCAATAAAGTTTTGTTTTTTCCCCTGCAATTAAACGACCATTGAAATCCCACAAGCTAATGATTTTTCTGGTTGATTAATGTTTAGCCAACTATGAGGGGAGCAGCCCTACTGTAGAGTTGGTGCCATGTGGTTGGCTAATTAGATATTTGTGTTAACTAGCAGTTGAACAGGTGTTTTCAGTAAAGTAGTCAGTGAGTGTAGGTGCATGAAAAGTTGCTGCTTTTTTGTTTCTGTACTTGTACAGTATTATGTATAGAGATCGAATCCCTTTGTTGTTTTTTTGACTGGACACAGTTTGGCCTTAAAACAGCTGATACTATACATTTTTCTTATTTTGGTTCTCGCTAATGCTATGCTCATTTACAGAAGACCAGGCAGTGAGGAGGTGTGGAGTTGAAGAGTGAGAGTTGCCTATTGTTAGTGGCTTTCTTGGCTGTGTTCTGCAACTGCTTGGCTGAGCTCCAGGCTGGTGTCAGGGCTTTTAGGTGCTAACTGGGCCACTGTGTCAAGGCCCTTGGGTAAACACAGCAGCTGACTGGGACTTGGCACAAGGCCATGTGGAAGAGAAGGAGGGGAAAGAGATGCATGAGGCTTTACTTTCACTATGGCCCGCTTACTTTTCAGTCTGCACACTTATTGCGATACCTGCCAAAATCCCATGTAGTTTATAGTAGCATGTGGTTAGGTCGTCTGCCAAGTCTTCAAACACAAGCTGAGTGTAATCATGTGCTTGTAAGAGGGAGCCACCGGCAGAGGAGGAAGGGAGAAAAAAAAGAAGTTTCTGGCTGCCGCCCAGGAAACGTCACATTACACTAAAAACAATGTGTTCACAGCTCAGCTTCCAACATTTACGTTCTACATTTAGGCTTGCACAACCCCCAAAGCTGCTCACTTCCTGAAACACAAGAAACCAATGGTAAGTAGTCTCTGCCACAACCATTGACTAGTAATAACAATGTAAAAAAGAATCCTTATTCTAACTAGCTTCATTCATAATTCCTTTGTTCATTCATTAATTCATTAATCCATCAGAATACAGAATAAATCACACTGTGTACTCCTTGTCTATTATTAGTTAGTATTCAAATTTTTTGTACATTATTTAAGTAAAATATGTGTTTGAGATATCGTTTTCTTTTTTTTTTTTTTTCTTTTAGACAGAAATTTGCAAAAGGTCTCTCCAGCACACGTATCGTTGGATCTACTACCTGTAGTAGGCAGGAAAAAAACCCACATCATGCTTTGACCTGTAGCTAATCTGGTTAATAGACAAACACACTGTGAATAGTACTATGGACCATGTAAACTGCAGTCGATAATTTCAAAAGTCATGTTAGTAAATGATTAAAGAGTGGCACCAAAAATTGAATTATTAACAGCAAAGTCTACACTGAATGTAGTATAAGAAAGATATATTGTTAAGGTTATTAGAACTGTTTCTCTATCCTTAAATGTGATGAGGGCATTCATTTATTTATTTGTACTTATTTAACAACAGAAATATCAGAGAATAGGACATTGTCTTTGTGTGCAGTATGTGCCAGTTACACACAGGTACTGAAACAATCTTTTCTGACAAATATCAGCATATTAATGTGGAACATGGCCTAATTCTGTTTGTGGCAGATTTGGGATACCCCAACCCCCAGTGGAGCTGGCCTTGATTAGCCAGCCATCTGGTCAAACAAAGACATCTTAGGTTTTCCTGCCCTTAATAAATATGATTAGAAAACCTGAAGAAGGCCCACGCTTACAACACATATGGGATGTGTGATCAGATCGTTTGGTTCAAAACTGTGAGCATAAATTATTCTATCCCTGGTAATTGATCTAAGGCATTTGGAGACCTTAGTCAATCACTTGTATAGACATTTTTAAGTTGAGCATCTTGTAAAGTGTGTGTAATGTAGGAGCTGGATGAAATAACTATATGAATCATGTACTGCATAAACATCTGTTTACTTGTAAATATGTCAATGGAATTGCTGTGTCTTTGCATTTATTGGTTTAATTATTCTCCCTACTGGTCACTGGTCCCTTATTATTTAAAACCTGACCCATTAATCACAAAAAAAAACAACTTAACCATACTAATTTTCCTATAGTGAAACATCATCTCATTTCACTCCTCTTTTTGATAAATATATTTGTAGGTTCATTTGTTGTACTTACCTGCTAGAAAGAGCTAAAATGGCTGAAAGACATTACCGCTGGTGATATCCAGTGCTCTGCTTATCGACTGCCATTACTTTTCTGCTACAGAAAAGTGCAGTGTTGAAATAAACTACTGTGTGCTAATTTCAAACCTGTCAAAAAAGTGCAACAAACCATAAACAATGTTACTGTTGCAACACCATAGCAAACTATGACGACTATTGAACGTGATAGCTGCTGGCGAGTAATAGTTGCTTGATGATTGCGTAACTGCCACAGTAATGTCAGTGAAGTGACTCTGGAGGTTCACACACTAACTGTTAAATCTCCCAAGGTTTTGTGAAACTCTGCTGCTGTTTTTTTGGCCTTGTCCAGTAGAGATGTTGTAGCTTGTCGGGCCCTGAAGATGAGCTCCAGATGTGTGACGAGCTGCACCATCCAAGCTTGGGTCCCCGGGGGGTACTGGCCTGTCAGAGGTGGAATGCCCCTGCACACTTAACGCTAGCTGAGAGGAAACAGATACCTCTGGTACTGGACTGAGAAATCGCTCCCTATCGATTAGACTCCATAGAAAGCTGTGAATTGCATTTATGGTTTGAACATTTGATACTGCAGATTCAGAGAGATAGTCATAACATTAACTTCACTGATGGAGGAATCCCTGTGAATAGGGGAACTGGTTTTTAGCCACCCTCTTCCTCTCTGCTTCACACCAGACAATGAAGTCTTTTACCCATATGACTGTAGACATTGTGACCTCTGTCATTTCAAATGTAATTAGATGTGATGTGTCTTAATAACAGTGACTTTTTTGTTGATTGTGAATGTATCAAGTTCCTGCTGCTGTCGGTATAATGAGAATGTGTATAGCAGTCTATCAGGTCTGTGTGATGTCTCAAGCTGCCATTAGCATAGAGGTGAAGTGGATGTTTGCTGCTTGAAAGATGTGAGATATGCATGGTATTTTTAGCCAAAGCTTTTAACCTAGAATAAATTGTTAATAGCTGCTTTGACCTGAATGGAGCAGTATAACTTTTCACTCAAGTCAGCATTCATTACAAGGGCCCCCAAAATGTGGTGTTATGTGGCTTCAAATCCCTGTAAGACTATGACAGTGTACATATTTAAGACAACCCAATGTCTATTGTTGTAAGAGTATAACTAATAAATTAAAATCAAATAATCGGTGAGGTGGCACCGAGGGCTCTCCATGCCAGCCTCAGCATAGTTTAGCTGAAAAATCTAGTTGTTGGGGCCTAGTTTCTCATTGAAAGGGTTAACATATGGAGTACTGTATGAGCTGGCATAGATGTAATTCACTAAAATGTTTGCTCTGCCTGTGAAAGGGTCTTTGAACCAATGAGTGTGAACTTCTGGCCACACCAGCCTATAAACGTTTTTGTGTGAGCAAAGGGGGCCAGCTAGTCATGTAATGGGGGATGGGGCCTCTGCCTGTGGAATGTAGTGTCTTGGTGAAAGGGCTGGAGCTTAACAAATGCAGTCAGTTTATTTGGCAAACCAGACTTGCTGGTCACTAACAGAAGTGTTTACCTTGGAACTAAATATACAGATCCACCTCTTTCTTTCAGACATAGGTCTTTCTCGTGGAGCCGGACTGAAGTCATAGTTGACACAGTATATATGTATATATGTTAATACTGTGTTGTTATATTGAAGTGGTGAAAATATATTAAAGTTACCTCAGAAAGAAAAGACGTTTTGCACCAAAGTTAGCTATAAAAACATTTTCATTTGTACAACAGGCACAGATTGCTTGGATACATACTCAAATAAGCCTCTGATGAATAGAGCCAATCTATCCAAATGTTGTCGCAACAATTGCTGGCCTTGAAATTGTTTTAATCTTAACATAATTCTTCTTCATTTCCTCTTATAAGGTAGTGTTGTTCAAGCTCTACTTGTTTACAGTGTCTAATTGTTTACAGTGTGCTCTCCTGCTCACATGCTTGGTAAACATGAAAATTTGAGTCAAGTGAGAAAGGGTGTTGATGAGTAAGTGAGGGTGTGTCCATATGGAATTAGGTGTGTCAACATTTTCAAAGAACACTTTTCATGACGCAAGCAAACAAAAAATGAACCACAAAATCAAAATAAAATAATTGATTTAATCATTCAAAAATATTGTGTTTTATTTGTCTGAAAAAGCAACAACTCTTTTGCGCTTGCACTCCCTCATGATTTGTTCTTTGCGTCGTGCTTTTTTGTTTGCGATTCTGACTATGGGCTGGCCTTAGGAAGCTGCCTGCTGATTGGCTACTGAGTTTTGGAAGACCGCTCAATGGACTGGAAGTAGTCACGGGCTTGTTTCGATCGTTTACCATTTGTTAAACGTTCTATACTTACAAAAGTGAAAATAAACCGAACAAGCGCACGAGAGAGGTAGGATTATGACATCATTGTTTCTCAAAGTAACGTATTGGTTGTCTACGTGCAAATGCCATTTTGAG
Source organism: Solea solea (assembly GCF_958295425.1). Classification (NCBI taxonomy): domain Eukaryota; kingdom Metazoa; phylum Chordata; class Actinopteri; order Pleuronectiformes; family Soleidae; genus Solea; species Solea solea. Next base: position 20,305,771 of record NC_081138.1, read on the forward strand.
ATTTTCCCACTGTGGGACCAGTTTCAAAAAATAGTGTTTCAGAGCTCCCAAAACTCAATTCACCAATTCAGCTAGACGTGTTTTTGTGTGGACAGCCCCTTACTCTGCCTGTTTTCATTCTGGATTTACCTGTGACACCCTACCTCCCTCTTTTCTGTTTCTCTTTTTCAGCTTTGTAATTGGAGTGATTAATGGAGGGAGGGTTGGTCATGCCTGGAGGCCTGTTTTTCAGTGGCCTGTTAGAAGTGCAGCACCGCTGAGGCTGGGGCAGGTAGCAACATGCCCTGCCCCTGGACATTTAGCCACTTGTCCCCGCCACTTTGTCTGTTCCCCAAAGAGCCAGAAACCTCTTCCAGCTACAAACGTGACTGGACACTCAGAGAAAAGCATGCCCCTGAGTCCTGTTGTCGATCTGCGTTCATGTGATGTGTGACCTTTTTATGCTCCATATAATTCTTAATGAGAGCAGAGAATAACTACTAACTACTGGATCTGTTGGGAAGTTCAAACTCCATCATACGTTACAGGGTGGCAGTGAGATTTACTCCCCTCTCCTCACACATGAAATCATCATTAACCAGAGCTTTACAGTAGTAAGCAGATAAAGGACGCCATCCGTCCACTCAGCTGAACTCCCGACACACACCATGTCGTACCCCTCCCCCTCCCCATGGCAGGAGGCACTATAAATGATTCTCAGTGTCCCACAGAGGGATCAAGGCCCCAATTATTTGATTTGGATTAAAGATTGCTGCCCCCCACAAAGCTCGTTTTGAGAGGCATGCTGAGAGGAAGCAGATTCACTTTCACTGAGAGCATAAAGGCAGCTTCGCAGATGGACTTAAATAAAAGGCTCAAGTTCTCTACTAAAAGAAGAAACATTCTTTTGACTGTGTATATAATCTGCTTCACAGATCTATTTATTTAAAAGGTGTACAAAGCAAATGCCTTAACATTTTCTTTATACTAAAAGGAAGAACCTGGTCCCAGAGTAGTTTTGATGTTTTTCCCACTTTTTGCCATTCACCACTCCTGTGATTCAGATTTCTGCCTGGAGGCCTTGATTGTAATTAAATTACTGCTGATGTGCATTTTTAAAAGATTCCCCTTGCTGAACTGTTTTGACAGGTAGCAATTTTGGCTGAAAAAGATTGGTTCAGGGATGAGATGTTAACAATACCTGTGTGATGAGAGAGGCTCCCCTGGCATTGTGAGGTCCTGTTATTGGTGTACAGGAATATTGGGGAAGGTGGCTTCACTGAAGCCACCCTTCTGTGTCTGGTCTGGCAGAGCTTGCAGTGAGAGCATTGTGACATTTGTTTCCCTTGATTTACTGCCTGGAGTTACCATGGGGATTTTGCTTGTACGTGCATTTATTTTGTTTTCATTTAGGATTGTTGTCTCTTTACACTGTTTTGTTTTGCAATCCGATGAGGGTTAGCCATGGAAACCTCCAGTGTTAGTCAAAGTTAGGTTGTCTTGTTGGAGGTGAAGGGGTTAGGTCACCCTGGGAGCAATGATTCTGCCCTCATCTCAGTTTCCCTGGTGTTGCTGTAGATGACTGAGGATGATGAGTATTGACGTGAGCTGTGAGATTGCGTCCGGAGGGGGCTGGGGACTTCCCCGTGTTTGCACATCCAGGGCTATTGATTTGGGCCTCCTGTTCAATGGCTGTGGCCCTGGGGACTTGATCTGCTATGTGAAGCTTTGTTGGGTGGGACACAGAGCCCGTTTAGGCCTGGTATTAACATGAGGCCCGAGTGGACAGATTACAATTGAACATTTCCAAGTACAAATCTGAATGCATCCAATGTGTCCTGAAAACGTCTTCATACCTAGTCAGAAATAAACCCTTTCATTGTGGCTTGGCGAAACATGTGACCACATTCTTTGACATAAATGAAGATGCATTACAAATCTCAGCTGACATCCTCTGACCCGCAGCAGTTTCACAGTATTTTTACACTTCTGCCTTGAAGTTGCCATTCATTTAGTTTATAATGCAGTTGTATGCTGACCTGAATGCCATATAACCACTACAATATGGTTAGGATTTCCCCTGTTGATTATATAACCAGCAAAGCAATGTCACCATTTAATGTGTGTGTGTACATTTGTGCTTCAAATTAAGACAAATATTTACCTACAGCTTATTTTTTGTCTGCATCCGTTGTTTACAACCCTTAAAATTTAGAGAAGCATCTTTCTGGCCTTCATTAAAAGGTATGTGGTGCCTAGCCGAGAAGTGGTAATGCCCAAATTGAAGTGCACAAATGTACATATCAATGAATATATACCATTACCTCTCTCTCTTCCCCATTTGACACATAACTGTCGTGTCCAATAAAGGCAAAGAAGCCCAAACTAATCTTTATGAAATAAAAAAAAATATATGATTGAAAATATGAAGAAATGAGATTGGATTCCCACACCCTACATTTGACTGTATATAAAATATTTTTTTAACAACACTAACGGCTGTGCTAAACTGAAAGATGAATACGTGTTGCAGCATTGCACTGGAAATACACTGGAAACAAAGCTTTCTTCGTGCTGCTATAAATATTTTAAACATATAAATGTTGTTGATCAGTCCTGAGGATGGATTGCATTCATCTCGCTCAGGAATGTTGCCACATGCATCCTCAAACGATAGTATCGGAATTGCGTGATCCACTCAGGAGGACAGATGTTCTGAAAAGGGTCACAGTGACACATCTTGAACAGATATGACGTCCTTGTGTTTCAACTCGACATTTCAGATTAGCTATGGGGTTCAGCTGCTTTTTTGCCACCCCATTGGTCGGTCAAAAGCCTGTTATGTATGATATGAAAATGACCCACTTCACATAGGTTCAACTCCACCTGCAAAGTATGCAATATGCTTGTGATCATCTTAAAAGCATGTGTGGAAATTCACTTGATCCAGGGTTTTTCCAGCTTTTATTATATCGACATGATTGCCAAAGTGAGCAGAGAGCAGGGTATATTTCCTCGGCTCTCTTGTTGCTATTTGAGCTCCTCAATCTGCTACTGGAAGGCTCAAGTCAAATTGCATGATGCTTTTATTAAGAACAAGCATCTTCATGTAATAACGGCCCCACTATCAAATTGGAGAAGTGCTGTCAACATCCTGAACAATCAATGCCATCCATCCCCCACTCCCTAAGCAGCAGCCATTAACCCTTCTTGTTCTGGCATGCCTGGTCTCACTAAAATGGTGGCTGTACTCCAGGCATCTTTCTATAATGGCTGCATAGAATTACCCTCTGGCTATGCATCAACATTCAAGCTAGAGTGTGTTGCGAGGTTTGTCCAATACAAGGTTATGCAAAGAATGTCAATTTACTGCAGATGAAAGGTTGTCCTTTTCAAAAACCAGTGCACTAAGAATTTAGTGTCTTCGTGTGAAGATCAACAGACAGCGATGGTGTGGCTAAGTGTGGCTGCTCATCTGAACTGGGAAAAAAGTATACCTTATCATTATCCTTGATATGGCACTGGGCCAGTAGGTCATGTATGGCCTTAAATGTGATTAGGCCACCCACCGGCTGGCTAGTTAACCTGCTAACAGCATGAGAGGGAGACTGAGAGGAAACACGGGCTGATTAAATATAAGAATGCTTGTGTTCATCCTCGTCCACACTGACACACATGCACAAACACAGACATAACTTGTGTTTAATGTTCTATTTAAACATTTTTTTAAAAATTTCATTTGGTCTAATTGAAACCCCCATTTTCATACATAATCTTGCATGTCTATGTAAAAATGAAATCTAAAATGTAAGATGCAACAGGGCCACTTTGTACACAAACTTTGACACGTCAGTCATTTTATATCTCTTAATTATGACTTTTATGTGGGAAGCCAACCCTTGTACAGCTCCATCATGAATGTAACCAGGGTGTGGGAATTTCTTTTTTTAAAGCAGTAATTTCTGGGTGGAGTGCTGGATGTGATGAAGGGGCTGAGGGGAATGATCATAAGGAGTGGTCCTAAAACATCACAATCCACTCTAACTTGACAAAAACTACATAGTGTTAACATTCCTCAGCTGACCAAGGTGCCAGATCAAGAGCTGACATGTCTTTTCATGATAAACAGCCTCCACGTTCCAATTACTGTGCCTCTTTTTAACCATTGGGGGTAGAAGACAGGTTTTCTATAGATGCCGTTCAAATTTTTTGTCTTATGGCAAGCGACAGAAACCCCCAGATCAAATAAGAGGGAATCTTCTGCAGTTTTCTCCAACTGATGCGATAAACAAGATATTTAGATTGAAAATGAAAATGCATGGACATACACTGAACAACCTTGAAAATTTAAGTATGGAAACTTAAAATCTTGTGTGCCCCAAACAGTCAGTTAAAGCATTCATCTATCTCTGCTTCCCCAAATATTATGTTATTTCATTTATTTGGAATGACTTGTATTTGATCTATTTCAGGCACATCAGAAACTACAGCTACTGCATGAGGCCTAGTCTAGCACTGGCTGGACAGTGTGCTCTCACTTCTGACCTTTGTTCTTTGTTGATGTCAGGAACACCTTGACCTCCCTGCCCCTTAGGGAGGTGCATGTGTGTGTGTGTGTGCATGTGTGTGTGTACATTTGGCTTATGTATAAACACAGTTGTGTTCCACTAAAGGCCAGTAACTCACCACTTTCTGCCTGTTCTCTTGAAGTTACATCCAGTTGTTGTTCGCTGCAAGTTAGTGTTAGACAATAGGATCAGTTAAATGGATTTATTCAGCATTCGAAACAACTTTTTGATTTAATTGGCATGTGGACACAAACAGGTCATCCTGTCATTGATAATAGTTTTGATCACATTTGACATTCATGCCAAGGTTATTGTTGCTGCTGTAGGACACAGAACTGGAATTACAGTTTTATGGAACATTGCTAAATTCATTGACATATCGACTGGCAAAGTGATAATGTTTTACATTTCCTTTGTTTTGTCACTCACTGGTGAAAACGCAATGGTCAAATGACCTGAAATATACATCAAGACTTTTATCTGCTCCAGCTTCAACAGTCGCTCTGGAAATAATGCAAACATGACTTTATTTTGACAGTCTAGTTTGGAGCCTGCACATTGTCCAGTGGACATTATGATTTGCACAGATCTAAAATTGTTTCGTTTGAACGATTATAAGTGTTATTGTCAGTGCTCTCATTGCACTTTTTTATGATCTGTTGCTCTTGTTTTCAGTGCATTCATGAGATTTAAACTCCTAGTGGCAATGCAGAAGGTGGTTAGTTGTTTTTTTCTTAGCAGGTTGACCTGTGTTTAAAAAATATACATTCCTGCTACTGTTGTTACATGTTGGTGGGAAAGAAATGAAAACTTACAGAGTGACCTCTGAGCCATTGAACAGAGATCATCCAGTGATTATAAAAGGTGCTGAATGCAAAGGTTTTTTTTTTCATGCAAGAGCAAGCATTTGAGATTATATATGGCTTCAAACGAATTATCTTCCGCTATAATCATTTATAGTGGTTAAAGGTTAACAGAGTTGTTGAAATTGTGAACAAAGGTCTATAAGACCTCCAAATGTACCATATACTGTATATTTACCTTCACATGATGGTCCTTTTGTAATCTGAATGACATACTATAGATCTTGCAAGTTGACAGCAAAATGTATGATTGATAAGGAAGGAGAGCAATCATTTTAAACCAGGATATAAGCTGAAAAGCAAAAACTATTTCTGTTTTGAAATAAAGACTATTTTTTCATTTAAACAATCTGAACAAATACATGTTTTTACAGACTGTACATAAAGCATTTCATAACAAAACTTTTCATACAATAAGAAGAACTGATCAATATGTATTTTGTGTGAAAGGAGATATTTCCGATATTTAATTGTGTAAACTTAGTCTTTAGGCATATAACTTAACCGTAAAACATACAGTTTGCAGTAGGTTTGCAACTCCATGGCTGATATGTGTTTGTTTGGGGAGAATGGATGTTGACAACTGTTACTTATACAGCAAATAAGAGGGTGAAAATGACTTGCTCTCAAGGGCCTTGACAACCTTTGCCCCCTGCTCTCATTTCAGTCCATGTAATTGCCACTGACCAATGGGCTCCTGGTTGAAACTGGACCCCGGGCTGCAGCCATTAACGTCCTGTGCCAAACGGATCTTGTTTTGATTCCTGATGCTTTTATAGGTTTTGTCTTTAGGAGACATTCCTAGTCGGCACATACCGTGCACCCCTTTCTGCCCCTATTTTCCTTCCTTCCCGTCTTGTGGGGCCATTGCCACCCCCCACACTTACAAACATGCACACGGCCACGATCAACCTTTGCTTGTGTGTGTGTGTACGCACATTCAAGCTACTGACCAGCCCACCCTCCCCTGGCCCCTCCTGACAGCCAGCTACACTCCATGAACTTGGCCACCCATCACAGCTGCATTAAGATTGAAGGATGGGGGGCCCTTGTATCCAGCTGGGTCGGAAGAAATGGATGGGGGCAGGGCAGGCCCAGATGCAGATGGTTTAGGTCAAATGGAGATGTTTGACGATGAAGGGGGAGGGGAAAACAGGAGCTCAGGGGCACAATGATTCCAGAGGTTACTCCTCCAACCCCTGGAAAAATGCAGAATGTTGGCAGTTGTGGTAACTAACATATTGAGTTCCCTCAGTGTTTTTGTCTGGACATGAACTTTCTAGTCAATAGTTGCTGTTAACCCGATCAGATCTTTGTATACCGATCGGAAGTTCGAAATCTATTCTTAAGAATTTGTAACCACTCAGATAATGGAACCAGGCCATTTATCCTGGTCAGTTGCAGCCATGGACCTTGCTACATTGTCATACTCTGTCCCACCTTCTCTGTCCACATTCTGTCCTTTTCTCTAATGATTGAATAAAGGTGAATTGCCACAAATGTATTTTCAACTGCAGCCCTGTGATGGACTGGCGAACTGTCGAGGGTGTACCCCACCTTTCGCCCTATGTCAGCTGAGGTTGGCACAGCACTCCGCGCGACCTTCATGTGGAGGATAAAGCGGTAGAAAATGGATGGATAATTAACTGCATTCATTTTTTAAGGCTCATAGGTAATGAGCTGAGGTCACTGCTGACTTGAAGCTCTGCTCATGTTTGTAACTACCTATTGTTTTCACTGACTTGATCTGTGTTGTTTCTTTTGTAGAATGGGAGTGCAGGCTGGGCAGATGAGGCTGACAGTAGCAGAGGGAGAGGAGAGGCCTCCAGAGACTTTGCAAAGGTCAGCACTTGTAATATTTGATCACTTAATAATAAGACACTGATGAACACCATTGACTTGGTTGCTTAATAACATTTTTTAATAGCTCAATAACAACAACCGCTGAAGAAATCTCAGCAACGTCTTCTTTAAAGAACAAGCACCGATGAAGACAGACTGATCTTTCTGTTCTTGTGCACACCACAATGATAAAAGCCAACCTGCCCATTGACATGCATGTTCTCCACATGTGTGAGGGGAAGAACTAGTATCTAATAACACTACAGAGGCTAATTGAACTATCTAACTGATATTATGCAATTGCAAAACTGATTAAAATGTAAAAAATTGAGAATACTGTAGGTTTGATTTTTCTTTTCTGTGCACTAAAAATGTCAGAAATTTGAGATGAGATGTTGAGGTGAAAGGTGAAGGTAAAAATAGCTGAATGGTGTATAATTGAAGCAATAAGCCTTTGTTTTCTCTTTTAGTTGTATGAGCTCGACAGTGACCCCAAAAGGAAGGAGTTTTTGGATGATCTCTTCACCTTCATGCAGAAAAGAGGTAAGACTGCTCTGAAGATAGGCATGTCATATTAAGAAGCAGCTGCATTTTCACTCTATCAGTGCTGTCTTTGCTTGTGTTCTTTGTAGCAAAGATGTTCCTTCACTTATGTTAGATTTCCAGCTGTCTGGCATACACCTAAAATTAGTGGTTCTGCTGGGATTAAGGAGTGTTTCCTGAAATATCTTTACATGTTTGGAGTTTTGTGGAAACGGTTTGTCAGCGGGTTCCCAATTGAAACATCTGGATTTGCTCTTTGGTTTCAGACTATATATCCTGTTGACAATTTAATATACATTCCAAAATAAAGGCTTTTGCGCCTGACGTTAAATGCATGTTGGGCGTTTTGAATCCGACAGATAAACATTTGCATTGTAAATTGCAGTGTTTCAGGTCTTATCACATGGAACTTTCTCTATACCATCTTTCTTTTTCTTTTTCGTTTTCAGTAAACACAGCATAGTATAAAGAAATATCGTCATCCACATGTGGCACTTTATCTGAACAAGCATACATTATAGTACAGTTCATAAAGAAACCGACAAAGTGAACCAAGCCAGGGAAATAAATATGTGTCATCTTAAAGCAAATTACAAGTAGAAGAAGACAACAATGACGAAGATAGCGACAGTGAATGCAAAAGAGTAAGATAGAGGCTCCCAATATGCCCGTTTTGTGTGGATTAAAAGCCTTAAAATTCTCCATAACATGTTTTCATATGCATTTGCCTTTTCCTTTGCGAAACAATGCAAATTCCACCTGACTTCCATTTCTTAAGAAACATTTCCTGTCTCACTGTGAGAATAGGTTACTATTTTTACACAGAGCCTGGGATTTCACAATAGATTTTGTTTTTTTCAAGCCAACAAAGGTGAATGGTGTATTTGGTGAATTGATTGATAAAAGCCAGTAAGGATAAAATAAACTCCATTGTGGCTTCAGTAGCCAAAATGTCTCTGATTGTTTTATCTTTGTTTTGTGTACTTTGCTGCAGATCAACTTAAACAAAAACATGCTGCAACTCTCACTGGCCTAGAAATCCTTTTCTAATTCCCTTCCCAGGAGTTAAGGCCTTAAGAGGTCAGCAGGTGAGATCTGCCTCCGTTGATCCTTTGGTTGGGCAGTATCAGAGCCAAGAGGATCTGGCAGTAGTCTAACTTATTTAGTTAACCAACAGCTGTGCAGGCTCAGCTGACCGCATGCTGATTTGACACTGCTTACAACACTCAAACAAGTCTGTTGCCAAGCATGTAACATGACTTGAGCAATACCTCCCATTGTGAATCATCATGTTTTTACAGTAGTGCATACTTAACATTAGAATTTGTCACGCTCTGATGTGTGAGTGTGATCTGTGAGTGAGTGCACGATTCATTCTTCATTATGTTTTGTCACAGGCTGTGATGAGTGAAGATCTTCGGCGAGGGTGTGCGTGTGTGTGGGCGGGCTCATTCCCCATTATGTTTTGTCGCACACTATGGTGGGTGATATAGTATGTATGTGATTGTATATGTGATGTGTGGTATGTTTTGTCAGACTGTGACTGATGAGGATGGTATGGTGCATACATTTGTGTAAATAGATCCATAAGCATTGACATGCATGTGTGGGTACTTGTGTGTGTGTGTGTGTGTGTGTGTATCACACGAGCAGCAGCTTCAGAGTGTCTGGTGCTATAGTAGCACCCAGTAGTCTTGTTTGCCGGGTGATGAATTAAGCCGAGTCAGAGAGAGGGAGGGACAGGATCTGTCAGGACCCTGTTAGCATCTCTGTCCATTTGCAGATGCTGGGAGTGGCTGACTGACCCTTTACTCACGCTGGTCAGACAGAGAAATCCATCAAGCTCACTAAAATACTACTTGACAGGAGATAACTAGCTGATAGCAGTTCACCATGTCACCATTGTTTTCACTAAATTTACACTCACCAATGACAACAACAGAAAATGGTTTAATTTATTTCAGCCAACATTAACTTCTTTCTTAAGTTAATTTTAAGAATCTTAAGAAACGGGTTCTGTCACTTGGTTTTAAAAACTCAAAAATTCAGAAAAGGTGTATTAGGGTATTAAAAAAATGAAGTGTCTTCAGGAGAAAAATCACGACTTGAATCTGACAATTATCGTGTTTGTTTCGATAAATTGCATTTCCCGAGTGACATAGAATGAGTGCAATTGGAAGCAGCTTGTGTGGATCTGGCATGGATCATGTTCCTGTATCATCATTAGTACAAGTGACCAGTCGTGAGTGCAAGGGTCAGTGCTCGACAGAGGTTGTAACAAATGTAACTGTGTCTCCCTCTAGAATGCTCATGTATAATGGACAGGTTTGAGTCAAAGAAAAAGAATATGGTGGAAGTAATAATGATGGTAGTCTGGTTGTTTCAAAAGATGGTCATAAAGGTGAACATTTACAGCAATCATGCTTAAAACATAGAGGCAGCAACATTAATATTGGCACTGAGAACCTGGTGCAGCTGCACCACAGGTGTATAGGATATTAGTTCACCTCATCCACCTCCAACACCTGTAAGACAAGAAGCACTTGGCTGATGACCTCTGCTTTTTCAAACCATAGAGCTGAGTTCACACTACACGACTTTAGAGTCGGAGGATTGCTGTGTGTCCCACATCACACAACATTTTGTCACGTGATCGCACTTTAAGTGCCAAACTAAGGGGTGAGGGAGGGAGTTACTCACTACACGAGCGTGTCACATCACAAAAACACATGTGGTCACAAAAAAACACCTAAGGAGTGACACAGGGAATTGTGAAAACAGTGAATTTAGCTTGGTTTCACGTCTACATGCTGAACTTTTGTTGATCTGATACACTACTGTTGTATTCCTGTTTGGGTTTAGCCACTATCACATTGTCCTGGTCTCCGCTTTGCCAGGGTGGCATGAGTCGTATCAGACAAATGTCTCATTTTGTTCCCAAACCAAGATTATTCCGTTTTCATGAATTCTTTGTCATATGGCGCAAAGAAACCAGACAATATTCATTTAAGATGGTGACAAATCTGTGAACTTTTGATTATTAAAAAAACAAAAACCTCAAACTGATAATTATCAAAATAGTTGCTGATTAATTGAGCAATCAATTCATCATTGCAGCCCTAGTGTGAAGCAGGCTTTAATCACAACTGAACAAATTGCTTGGCAGGATTCCCCATTAGCTTTTTGTGTATGAGCTAAATGGCAAGTCCTTCTTGGCACCCTGTAATTACTGTTTGTTTACCCCCCCCCCCCCCGCTTCTTTGTAACTCTATAGATACATGGACAATGATTGCATGTGGGTTTTTTTTTTTCAAATGAATAGCATCTAGTAAGAATTTGCATTATGTGACATTTTTAAGAGAGCCGATTAAATTGTTGATGTACGTAGTAAAATACTTTCTTTATTTGACAGACCATAGCCAGATAGTACTGCATGTTGTGATGTGTGTGTGTGTGGCAGATAGTGAGGTGAAGTGGAATCCATTGGAATCTGTGGACAGAGAGACAAATGGTGAAGTGCTTTTCCCACCTCGTTGTGGGGCCTCTAGGCCTTGAGAGGAAAGCAACAGCGGAAGGAAAACTTACAAGGGATTCCCATTTCCTGCCTGTGCGCTTCAAAACAGGCGTGTGTGTGTGTGTGTGTGTGTGTGTTAATGGTTTAGGAATTTTAGCAGCTGTCCTAAATCCTTTTTTTGCGTAATGGGGCCCATTGATGGGCTGCACATTTTAAAAATGGCAGAAGACATACAGTACATACATACCCGCTCTACTTTTACCCCTTGTGTCTTTGTTGACTGCTGCTATGTCATATAAGATCATTGGAGAGTCACAATCATTTTTGTTTGTTGCTATGCCCACTTGTGCTTTAACCACTGACCTCCATGCTATTGGTTACTTGTAGTTTCAGAGACACTCAGCCGTATTCAAGTGGAGAATCTCTTGAGGTTTGCTGCAGAAAAAAAGCATCATCTTATTATGACTTAACATGTAAATGTAATAATAATGTCCTAGAGCATGGGTGGAGAGTAGCCTCCATAAATTACATCAAGATTACTGTTCATCTTTTTTTCAGTACAGGTTTTGCTGTTTCACCACCACTGGGAGCACAAAGAAAAGCTTTAAAGCTGGCTTCATGCCATTAACCACCTCATAGATTTCAGTGAAGCAGATGGGTGATTGTTTGTTTTGGTTTGACACCCGGCGACTTTCTCATCTGTGATGTGAGGTTGTGGAGCAGGAGGTTGGGTTGTGAAGAGATAGTGGAGGTGGGAGCAGTAAGTGCGGCTGCGGGATCTATGGTCTGCTCTTTATAAAGCCAAAAAAAAGGGGAAGAAAATAAGAGTGATGCAGCCAACTGCCTGTCAGCGCTGTCCACTTGAGATGATTAATGGCCACAGACTGTGATGGACAGAGACAGAGAGAGAGACGGACAGAGAGAGCGAGAGAGAGAGAGACTTCTGTTCTGTGAAATCACCAGTTGAGAAGGGAGGGTGTAACGGGGGTTAAAACAAGTGTTTTATCTCCTCATGCACCAGCCAGAATGCCTCACATGTTGCAGATCCACCCCAGTGTGACACTCTTCATGGGAAGTGTAGATTCAGCTTAAATAGGACCCCATGGTGTGATATCACGGCTTCAGAGTTATTTCAGGTGGAAATCCCCATGTAGAAGATTTAGGTCTGTTGATGGTCTGTTAATAAAGTGGTAAGCTGCACTTGATTGTGTCATTAAATCATTGTGGCCTTGTTGGGGCTGGAAAAATGTAATTCGAGGGAAGGAAGGTGAGATAGTAGTGACTTTAATGAAGATGTTGTTCTTCTTATCTCCACAGTCAAACCCACCATTGGTGGCTGTGCTCTGTTTGTTCCTGTCAAGCATCACAGAGGCTACCAGAAATGATTTCAGCTGTAGCAAATGGGTATTTTGTTTGGTGTTGAGTTATAATTAAGTTATAGAATATTTTCTTAATTAAAAATGTTTCTCTCTGCAACCTTTAGTTTGCCACAGAGAAGATGAGGAACGTAGACCACTACTACCAATACACAATGTCCATTAAATTAATTTTATTTTTCTTTTATGTCCAAGTTATTCAAGATATTATTTTTTTGTTGCATTTGAGGTGTGCAAAAACTGGCCTCACAGTAGGACATTGGAGGAAGTTCCCTAACTGTATCCCTGAGACCAAGAGCTCTGTCCACACCAATTACACCATGAATGGGCTCTGGGGAATCCATGTATGCATTATATTACTCCCCTGGTCAGCCTCGCACTGGCCCTCGTAACAGGCGGGCCGTCTGTACAAACACCTCACTACAATAGGAACATTCTCTGGCTCTTTGATACGGCCCCTTTTCCTCTAGGTGACACCACACAACTTCTGGAAAATGGCAGAACCTGGTTGGTCTAACTACAAAAACAGTGGGTATTGCAGCCCCATTTTAGTCAGTGAAACCATTTTCATTACCGACCAATCATTTGACCTGACCACTATTAAACAAATGTAAACACATATATCTGCTAAATTAATTAACTTAATCAAAGTTTCTATAATCTGACAGATGCATTTCTCAAATATTAATGTTGTTTTCCAGAACCAAGATGAATGTACCAATAAGTTGTTGTTTGGAAAAATACATTTTGTCTCTGTTTCTGTCCTCCTCCATTGCCGTCACCCCATTCTCCTTCCTCTCTGTTTATTGTGCTACAGTTACAACCACTGAAACTTGATAACACCATGGGGGATAGGGGCGGAGGCCCATGCTGTGGCCTGCTTGGTGAGGCCGGGGGGAGGGGTTGGATTAAGGGGCCTCCTGTCCAACATGGGATGATTAATGATCTCCATATAAGTAGGGGCCAACCTTTTTGATAGGGCAGCGTTGAAGGATGGCAGACAAGGGAGTGACAGTCGCGTGTCTCTATGTGTGAAAAGGGTGAAAAGAGTGGATGAAGGATGAAGAGAGCAGACATGGAAACCACAGTAGGAGACAAGGGCAGACAGGGGTGCCGGGTTGAGGAAAAGGAGGTTAAGGGAGGCATCTGCCAGCTTGTGTTGGGGGAAAAAAAGGCCACACTCTTTAATTTCCCCTTAAAAGTCCCTTGTCAGTGGCTGAGCCTGAAGAAGTTCTCCAACCAGACAGAAAGATAATCAGGTAGCACTGGTAGCAAAGGGCCTCTACTCTCAGGAAATGGTGGGAACCCAAATGATACACATCCCAACCACTGCTTTCTAATCATTGCCCCAAAGCAGAATTGCAGTTCTCATTGGACATATCCTTTCCTGCATTTGTGATCAAAGATTGTATGGTTACTGTGAGAAACTTATTTAGGGCTGAGATTATTGTTGCCTTCTGTAAACTCCACCCAATGGCTAGCAAATTACAGCCCATTGCTAAAAAGCAAGCACAACTTAATAGTTATACAGTTCCTTCATAACATAAAGACGTCTTAGGATTTCAGATTAAAATCTTAACACTTTTTTTTTTGTTGGTCTTTGTGTCTCTTCCACTTTCTGTCTCTTGATCCCAACCCCCAGCCAGAACCACTTCCTCTTGATTTCCTCACTCATTTAGCCCGGCTGTTTTACAGCCCAGGATTGCCACTGTGCTGTCCATCTTTAATTACGACCATACTGTACAGGGATTTAAGTCTCTAAGCTGCAGAGCTGAAAGATTCTTAATCACCATGCTCATAAGTAACTGATCAGGGACTACGACCAGTGCAGGCCTCATGCTTCCGAGCAAGGTCATCTGTCAGGGTAAAAATATCACTGGCTGTTCAGTTCATCCATGCATCTCATTAAGTCCTCAACTTAGTGCATTTGCAAATACTGTACAACACAGACAGGGCAATCAGACACTCAACTGGGAAATGTGCAGATGGTAAAAGACCAGTGTGACAAATCAAATCGGACTAAATAAAACATTTCAAGGCATATGAGTGACGCACACAAAAAACCCCAATCCTGGATGGAAGGCTAGAAAAAAATGGTGATGCAATATTCAATTAGATCAATGGCGGTAGTAGATAGACAAATTCATTAAGTAGTATTTGAATTGCGAAACCGGTGCAACTAGATGTAATCTACTAGATTGCCTACAGTAATTTATTAAATGAGACATTTACTGTTTCCCCACTTTCTAATATCACATAGCTGTTCCCAAAGGCAATTCTCCTGTAATGAACAACTGTCCCACAACTTTTGCTATCTCTGCATATCTGTGTGTCTTGCTTCTCCATCTGTGTCCTGTGTGTGCTCTTAAAGCAATGTTTCCTGGCCCCCCTCATCCCTGTGATGGATGGTATGAAATGCATTACAGCCCCCAGAGGAGTCCTATACCAGTACAATAGCTCTGAGCTCACTTCCAGTGCTGGTCTGCAGCAGTGTTGCATAAGCCACACAGTATCATATCTGAGTGCAAAGGGGCTCAGTGGAAAACATGATACTTTATTTGAAGGATGAAATGGACGTGACACACAGACACTATTGCCACTTTCCAGTGACATTTTCATTGATATGTATAATGTCGTATACATATCAGGTCATTTCATTATTCCTTTAATGAGGCGTGATTCCACTTGGTAGGGGTTTTAAGGGTTCAAAACCTTGGGTGAGGTCTCCTTTGCATTCTTAAATCTCTTCTCAATCAATTGTTTGTAATGTGGGAGTCAAAGCATATTCTACTGTTGACCTAATTTTAAGTCACTTTGCATTAAGAGCATCGGCTAAATCCCTGAAAGCTAAATGTATGACCCACTGTCATGGATTCCAAAGGCCAAAAGTAATTAGCATTGATGGGAGTTAAAATTTCCGAGATGAGTGTACAACCCCCCAGCAATCATTTCAACATATTCCTTTTTCTCCACGGCTTATAGCAGCTCATGTCTCCTGTATTGATCAGTGGTGCTGGTCCCCAAATGGGGTTTGTCAGTTGATGGCTTTATCTGTCAGTGCAGGGTGTCCATTGATTGAAGCAGTTAGCTGTGCTATAAGACTCACTGGAAGGACGAGAGAGCCCCTTCTGTCAATGCCGCACCTGCCACTGAAGACATCACTGTCACCTACTTATTCTTTAAAACACACACCACAATAACAGCAGTGGAGTGAGACCAGCTAGTAGCACTGAATTAAATGAAAGGGACTTATCCTACTGTGATATTTTGATGGCGATTTGACTTGCTGTTAAAAACAATTTAGTAACAACCTCATAAAGCATTGATCACCATTATTACATTGAGAACTTAAACGTTTTCTTTTATTTATTTATTTATTTATTTATTTATTTAGTTATTATGTGTGTTCATCAGTCTCTCCATTATTGTCATTTTATGTGAATAAGTCGTTTGCTTAACCTTTGTATACACTTCCCTGTTACCCTCTCTCACTCACTCTCTCTCTCTCTCTCTGTCTGTCTCATTTTTTTAACCACAGTTTCATGCTACTAGAGTGGAAAGTGTTAACCCTGACCATTGCAACTTAATAAAATGAATCTGCAGTGAATGTGAGAGTCACTTCCTCTATGATGCACAGAACATACCGTTGTCATGTCGCTGTGACATACATTCTTAACATTTCTGCAAAGATCAGAGATGGCTGTTTACAGGGGCAAACTGTTGGGTTGCTTTTCTCCCACTCAATCTTCCACACATATGTGAATATAGAGCAGAGGTCAAACCATTATATTTGACAATGCTGGACAGTTTTAAATTGCATAACAAAAAGGCATTATTCACATGATGTGCTCTGCCAGAACATGTTCTCTTAATAAGGGTTTCATGTGTAGTGTCTAATGCAATAGACATGAAAATTTCGTCTGTGGCAAAGCTGTCATTAAAATCATTAAAATCAAATCATTAAAGTCTCATATCATTTTCACTTTCCAAAAATGTGCTTTTAGACCAATTGCATTCACAGCTTGGATCTTAAAAGCCGGCTGAAATTAGTAGAGATACACTGTCCTTCACATGAAGGGGTGAAATATATGCATATGGATATGGTAATATACAAGGTTAATTTCAAATTTGTATATATTTGAATATGTTCAAAAAGTTATCTCTAGAAAACAAAGTAGATGAACAATAAGGCCAACTCTGGTATTATATCAGCAATAAGAGTAAAGACAGTACTCTCTTGACAGTAAGAAAACCTTACCAGAAGTGTGCAGTTAGGATGTGGACATACTGATTACATCGCTGATTTGTGAGCAGTGCGACAACCGTTAGTATTCGCACTCATTTTTGTGACGACATATGACCTGTGGTGCTGAAAACATCAAGTCATTAGAAGAAGATGTTATATTTTTACCGTCTGATTGATTTGTCGTGAAGCGTCCAGAATGCCTTCCTCACAATAACACACTGGGAGCACTGCCCTCTGGCTAGTTCATCAACCACCTGCAGTTTTTCACTGAACAACTAAATGTTTACTGAAGACAAACATTCCCAGATACTGGTTGGTAACCTTCAAAATATGGCAGCAGGGTGGAGTCATTTAACCATATACAAGACACGAAGAGGAATAACCTGAAACTCTAGTGTCTCGATGCATAAACATTATCTGGCAGATCTGTCTCACCACCACCCCTCTTTTTTATCAAGCACAAAAGAGCAGAGAAGAGCTCAAGTCAGACATCTATCAAGCTAATTAAGTCAATCCGATGTCCATCTGTATAATATCCATATATGGGTTTTCTCAAAAAGATAATGCCATTTTATCACTTGCCAATGCAAGTGATTGGTTTACTTGCCCAGCAAAGCAGTTGGTCCAGTTTCTATATGAATTTTGACTAATATGAACAGACATCATGGGAAAATCAACAGTTTCCTTGTCTGGTTTACATCTCTCCCATGTCACACACACTTTCTGAGATCCTCCAGATATTGAAAGACTAGTGACCCCGTTTAAACATGTGGCATAAGACACATTCATTTAACCATCTCACTGTCCAAATTCATGAACCCTTGTTCGTATTGGTGTTGATTGGGGTCTGGTTAGCTGATCTGCTTTGGTCTCTGTGGATTGAGGAGACTTGGGTTACAGTTAGAGAGGCCATCTCACTTTTCACGTCGTCCAACCTTTTCAATCCCCCTCCCCCTCCATTTCACCAGGTGACCCATCTTCATGACCCGCGGAGTAGGAGTCATATTTCCCTCTCTTTTTCTGTCTTTTTCTCTATTCATGTCTCTATCTTTTTTCCAAGATGCCTTGAGTGGGATGACAGTCATAAATGTCAAGGTTGGACTAAATTGTTTTAAAGATGTAGAAATCCTTTCAAATTGTATCAAAGCAGAGATTTGTTGCAAAATCGCACTTGTGTCATTATTTGTAGTTCGAATCTCCCCAGTGTGAAAACAGCACCCGCTGAGATTTACAGCTTTTGGCTGTTGTTTGGACCCTTGCCAAGTTTGCGATGTTTTACACCACAGGCTAAAGGCAAAGACGGTACACAGAGGACAGCTTCTTAAACACACTGGCTGCCTGCTTACTGTAATCATTTTTACTTAAGAGCCAGTCTTCCTTCTCTGTGTATCTGTGTTAGATGTGGTTACGTTTTTGGAAAATCTTACCTAAAGGGACTTTCTTTGTTAATATATTATTATATTGCAGATATTTTCACAAAGATGTTTTTCTCGTTTTTAACATTATGGTTATGTACAGTCGACAGAAGCAAAGTCATTATTAATTCTTTGTCTTTTCCTGTCTAGCCTCTCTTTGTTTGTCTTTGTCTCTGTGCCTTTCTCCCTCTGTCAATCTTCATTAATTGCACTTTATTGACATGACGTGAAAGAAACCTATGCAGCCAACATTATAGAGCATATCGACCAACATGTTGGATGACAGTTCCTGCCTTCCCTTCTCTCTGTCTCCATCAGCTGTGGCATGAGCTTCATGCTTGGAATAGCAATGTATCTGTAGCGTAACGTTACAGCACTTGATATGAATTGGTCCATCAGGCGAGTGGTGGCTCTGCCTGGACTAAAGATAGCAAATTCCATGCACTCAAGGCTTTTTTACCTTTTATGTCCCTGGTCATGCATCAAAAATAAAACAAACATGCCCCAGCATAGAGCAGGGT
This sequence comes from Solea solea, assembly GCF_958295425.1. Taxonomy (NCBI): domain Eukaryota; kingdom Metazoa; phylum Chordata; class Actinopteri; order Pleuronectiformes; family Soleidae; genus Solea; species Solea solea. The sequence goes on from NC_081138.1 coordinate 20,324,638, forward strand.
CCTGACAATATGCTGCCCTGACTTATGAACATATAAACTAAACAGCCAGGGGCTGCCCGACATAAAGTAAACTTCCAGCATGTGGAGCCCAGACACCCGTCTCTTCTGTCAGTGTCTTTTGCCTCACTGTTAGTGAATGGTTTGGGCTGCTCTGTTGTGATATTTCTAAAATAAAAAGAACTACTGAATACCTCAGGGTAGATCAAAACACATCTACGTCACCTAGGGTTAGGGTTTAGTAACCCTTGACTGTTTCCTAAAAGGAGAACGTTGTATGTAATATAATATTATCGAGCGTAAGTGGTAAGTATTTAGACTTACACAAAAGATAACACCTGACTGTGTTGAGCAGGGGTTCTTTGAAATTAGCACTTCTTGGGCTAGTTCAAAAGCAGCAGTTTTCAGTGGTGCTGTTTATGCTGTCAAACAATATATAATCTCAACACACTTTAATGCAGAATTCATAGACGACAGCAAATCATTTACTCATTTGGGATTAGAGATTTGCATCAAAAAAAGTAGACTGAGGAAATGGTCCAGACAGTAAGATGTCATTCAGCTTTGGTCTGATCATATGTGGTGGCTGCTGAAGGGACGGGGGGGTGGTGGTAGGCGTGGGTGGCTGGCTTGTGGGTGCTCTGAAAGGACTCAGACACTGCCGTGAAGCCAGGGGCTGTTTGTGTTGGCTGACACCTTCCTTACAGCAGTAATCCAGTCTTTCTTCAGCTGGCTGGCTACTACACCTCCCCCTTCCTTCATTCCCTCCTCCCTTCCCTACCTCCTAAAGGCAGCAAAAAGTATTTCTCTCCTAATGCCTGTTTTCTTATCTTTTTTCTCTCTCTGTGGCTCTATTTGTGTTACGTCACAAAGATGTTTTGTTTCCTCCTCTTCTCCTTCCTCCTCGTCTCCTTTTTCTCGTCTTCCTTCACTGTAGATGCTAGTGAAACCTCACACCAACCGATGCTCATTCAGTAAAAAATTCATTTCCTGTGTGTCGTCCGCTGGAAGGCTGTCGCTCTGTAACTCAATTATTTAAAAAAAATGTCCATCATGTGAAGTCAGCGATATTTAATTTACCACCACTGGCGTCAGGGACACCCAATTGATTTATTATAGAGACTCTTTAATGTGAACAGCTGTTTCCTGCTAAAAGTAGGTCAGGGGTCAGATAAAACAACCTCTTTTTTTGTCCTCACATTGAGATGGAAAGATGGGACAGTAGCATGAACGGGAAATGTTTGATTCTGTCTGTTTTTATCGCTGGTTCGGTCAAGTTATCTATGGCTAATGAATGTCTCTGAAATGATGGAAGGCTTTTTACTCGATTACATGTTTAACTGAACAATATACTTTTTAAGAATGTGTCTTGTGTGCTGTATGTCAGTTAAGAATCATATTTCCCCCCCCCCAGTGCGAACGCTGTAAATGACTTTTACCCATCTGGGAAATCATCACAGGCATGGCATTTATCAAATATAAAGATAATTGATCATCTGCTGAGAATTTCAGCTCTGTCGTCCAGTATCAGAGTTCGATATTTCCAGTCTTTGTCAAACTTAAGATTGGGAGTCTGTCTCTATTTTTTTTAACTGTCCATTTCAGTTAGACTCATTGCTCTTGTCCTCCTCTGTCAGACTGTGTATCTATATCTCTTATCATTTGAAGTCTAGCCATTTGATGGCTGGCTGTGTGGCTCTAGTGTTCACAGTGGAAGTCAGAGGAAAGACTTAGGGAGTGGTTCAGGGGCCCTCGGCCGCGGCACTTCCCACCAGTGTGAACTCTGACCCCTGGTGCCATTAATCACTAGGCTCCTGATGGCCCTGTCCCTGGGGGAAAATCAGTCCGGGGCAAAGGATGATGGGAGGTGAAGCCTGCAGCCAATTACAGATTGGCTCAGAGTAGCCAAGTAGACAAATCATGGCCTTACAGAGAAATGAAATACCCAATAGTTGCCTACTTGAGGGCTGTATGACCGTCTGCCATGAAGCAGTTTTGTATCAGCGATTCTTGTGTTGTCTTAGCTAAAGAGAAGAAAGCAATAGGCATTCAATGGCAACGGTAAAAACTGAAGAACAGAGTGCATAAAATAGTCCGGAGAGGCAGAGGAGTTGTACTGCTGTGATCAAAAGGGATGTTTTCTGCTCGTCTAATTAAGCCTGTTAGAGCTAAATGTCTGCAGGGTTGGAAATGGAGCAGATGTTAGACACCAAAGGCAGGCGGCACGTTTATTCTCTTAAATTAGGAAACTCTCTGGGTAACTGCCCAAGTGTCGGTAATGTGATTTTTGGTCAATTACGGTATTATCAAAGGTTGCTTTCCCAGTGTTTTCATATGTGGTCAAGCCAACTAATTAATACTGTTTTAGGTTTCAAAACCATCTCTGGTCTACTTTGGATACATACTGTAGATAGACCAGGGATATTAAGAAGTGTATGAGGAAACCCTCTCTCTCACATACATGCACTTCTCACCCCCGCACCACTCTCTTGTGTACAATATGTACAATACATTTTCCTATGTGTTCTTTTACAAAATGGCTTCTTGTAAATGTGTTAAATCTCATGTTGACGTGACAGCAGACGCTGATGAAGAGTTGAATAAAAGCATGGGCACGGATTAAAGCCTAACTAACTGCTGGCCTGTCACTATGGGGCCAGTGCTGTTGTGTCTCATTGTTCACAACCAGGCTAGTATGAAAACATGGCTTCCTGCTGACCTGCAGTTTAATTCACACATCAATAACCCCTGGCTGATCTCTGACCCTCCTAGTTGTACTAATTGTTTGATGCAGGATTGATGCTCACTGCTGCATTAAAGAACTGACGAGGCGTTTGGCAGCAAAGAATTTCTGGTGCTTGTGCTCTGGAAACGTTGCTGTTGTCCACATGACAATACAATCTTGTTTTCAGGCTGACACGAATGTGAAATGTGTTCTACCATGGCCATTACCAGCTGCAATTATTATTTAATGGGGCGTATTACACTAAAATTTAATAACAAAATGTCTATAAAAACGGCTGCATATCAAGTATAAGAGAAATAGTCTTTCAAAATTCCTAATAATCATTGTCCTTTCAATTCAGAGAGGTTTATGTGGCATTCGTGACACATTTGTGCCCTGATGAAGACTATCAAGTCAAAGGGCCTTGGCTTTTAACTCTAAAGATATCCATTAGTTAAGGCCTTTTATATTTTTCCTACATCCATGTGCCATGTGTTAGTCCCTTGCACGTGGCTTAAAGACGCGTTGCTAATTTAAGAAAATGAATCGGGGCTAATCTTCATGGCCTGATCTCACTGCTATTCTACAAAGTCATTAATGAGTCCAATTCCGGGTTAAGAGCAGCCTGTGGAGGGGCTGGAGGATTGGTTGGCATTAACTATGAGGGCAGATCTGTACGACTCCCCTGTGTTGAGCCCAGCAGCACTAACAGCAGAGGGGTGTGGATTTAGTCAGTACAATCCTCTAAATGAGCTTCATTATACTGGCCTATCCAGGAGCCCCCCACCTACCACTGCCCATGGATTAGCAGGTTGTCACAATCCCTGGCCCCCGCCTCCCACTCCATGCGCACACTGTTGCACATTGCACTTTTTGATTCTGTTGCATACAGCGAGCCGCCCCCACCCCTGCCCCCCCCCCCCCCCCCCCCCGCCACCACCACCACCACACACGCTCCCTGCTGCAAGCTTCACTGCAGATAAGCTGTTGACAAGATTAATGCATCTGTATCAAAAGTCTAGAGCCGCTTTGCTTTGTGTTGTTTGCGAATCCCCTGTCCAGGTCAAACCAGATTGCCTTAACTGGGCAAAAATGTTTTAAGCCAAGTTTAACAGGCATGTAGGCAACAGGTCTTGCGCCCTTTTTTTTTTACCAGCGTCCTGACACCACTTAGGTCAGTTGCCAAAAAATGATCCCAGATGTCCTGGCATTGATTGGTGGATAAATGAGCTCTTAGTGAAAATGACAAAGCAAGAAGAATTTTACACTGTCATGTTAAATCTCAACAGGGAAGCATGTGATAAATGATCAGCATTATGATACCGTTCAGGTCAGCTCCCCATGGAACTGTTTGGAATGGTAAACCCTGATCTGGCTTGTGTTTCCACCATAGGGTGTGCTGGTTGGATTAGCTATGTAACTAGTGTGACATACCAGTAAAAATGGCAACAACTAACAACAGTATTTGTATGATATTTTTCTGTCCAAAACAGGAACCCCTGTCAATCGTATCCCCATCATGGCCAAGCAGGTCCTGGACCTGTACATGCTGTACAAGCTGGTGACAGAAAAGGGGGGACTGGTGGAGGTCATCAACAAGAAGATCTGGAGAGAAATCACAAAGGGGCTCAACCTGCCTACCTCTATCACCAGTGCAGCTTTCACCCTGCGCACACAGTACGTTTCTCTGTCTGTTTCAACAACCTGACCTAGATAAAGAGTTTGTCTAATGATAGCCTAAATTTTATTTAGTGGAAATAAATTAATCCAAAATGTTTGAATTGTAGTTTAGAAACAAGCTCCTCCCGTATTACACAAGTACGTGTTTGTGGTATCAGAATAAGTGTATTTCTGTGAGTATGTGTTGGTATGTGTAAAGATGTCAAATTTCACTGTGCCGTGTTTACACACACACACACACAAGTTTGTTTCCACTGACAGGCTGCCTTGCCTCTTCCCATTCAATTTCTCTGTCCATTACATCACACATAGAGCCCATTGATTCCATAGATTTATTGACATGATTTGGGTCAGAGTTCACAGCGACTAAGGTGGGGTTTGACTGACGGCTTGTACGCTGAGTCTCGACTAAAACTCACTTGCTCTGTTGATGGAAACCCCTCAGTGGATGTAACACCCTTATATCCTGTCCACTAGCTGGGTGCCCTAATGAACCTTTATGTATTTTTAATGTTGGTGGGTTGTTGTGTAGCATTGCTCTGCTAGCTCTTTAATGGACACTACTGCTCTTAGCTTGTTATTGATCTTAAGTGGAGCTGTTCCACCATTATGCAGTCAGCATGCATAATAGTGGTCGTTTATTTTACCGTATGTTTTTATGGCATGGAAAACATACCAGAGCTGTGACTGTCCATACTTGTAGGACCGACGTGATGTCATCCAAGTATCCTCAGCATACAAAACATGTTTTGCACAGTGTTTAAACCAGATGACTCATTAAATCTGCAGAGTTACATGCCTTTGAGTTAGAAGATTGCTCTCAGAGAAACCAGATTTTTTTTTTTCTCGCCCTCTGGCCATGTGTGCATGAGTGAGTATATGAATTTAAGCTGAACACAGACTTAATTCATGAAACTGACCTTAAAATAGAATACTGCACACACTACTCTACCCTGCACTAATCAGTTTCTACAGCTGAATGGTAGACAATTTGGACACAGTTGTATCTCAATGAAAAACATTGTTGTACGTAGCATTTTAACTGCTTTAACTTGATGAGTTACAGCACTTATTCAGTGATTATTTCTGTGGTGATCTCTTCAGGTACATGAAATACCTATACCCCTACGAGTGTGAGCGGAAAGGCCTCAGTTCACCGAGTGAGCTCCAGGCCGCCATCGACAGTAACCGACGCGAGGGTCGTCGTCCGAGCTACAGCAGCAGCCTCTTCCGCTTCTCTCCTTCTCCCAGCACAGCTCCTCACATCCTTTCTTCACCCAAGATGCACCTTTCGGCTCTGGGAGTGGGTGCATCGGTGGCCCTCAATGGCCTACATGCTTCACCAGGACTTTCTCTGAAAAAAGGCAAGCATCTTCAAAGCTGTGATTCATTCTGGAACAGAGAGTGAGAGAGAGGCAGTGAGGTTTTCTGTTTGAGTTAAAGTGTGTGGAAAGAACATTTTGGATATGTGTGCGTGATAAACCATTTAAATCATGCTTGCCTGCAATGTTAACAAGCAGATCATAGTTGAGTATGTTTGTCAAAAACATGTATGCCCAGAAAACTTTCTTTTCACCGATGAAGGTTATATTAAACTTGGCAAATGTTGACTTTAAACACTGTATCCTCCACTTCCTATAGTGGTCAGTGTGGAGTGCTCCACTTACAGGCGGGCTGATGCAGAGTCTTTATGGACACTGCCCTCTATTGCAGTTTAGAAATACTACATCTAGTCTGAGCTGTGGATAAACACATGAGTGGAACACTGCTTGAATTTAAATGACTTCTAAACATTTTAAAGATTATTTGTAACTGTAGATTTAAGATTTAATCTTTTAAAATCTCCTGTTTTTGACAAGTATTTGTGTGTGAATGCGCCGCCATCCAAAGCCATTGGTACGAGAGCATATTGTTGCGCTTGTGTGTGTGCATGCGAGAATGTTGGAATGAGAGTGTGCTGTTATATTTGTGCATTGCATTCTTGTAACATCTCACCTTCACCTCCATTCTGTCCCCCTGGGTTTTTATATGACATTGTGAGTTTGTGCATGCCTGTGTGTTTGTGTGTGTGTGTCATCCATCCAGGTGTTGTAGAGACCATGTGTGAAGTAGTTTTGCCCCGGGCTGCTCAGAGCCCTCACCTTTTACCGCTGATAAATAGCATGGTTCCCACGCCGGGGGGGAGGGCATTTTATGAACTTTGAAGTTTTCCGTCCACATCAGTAGGATCCTGTTGATAACTGTCATTACGCCGCTGTTTTATCTGATGACTTGCCTGGAATGTGACTGTGCCATGGACCCCGATAATATGCACAATTTGACATGTGATGTGTAATGTTCAGAATTGAACCTGTTATGTGTCTAATGATGTCATGTTGGGAGGATTGTGGTGACCCTGACCTGATCACTGTCAATGCAGCAAATCCCCAAATGAGTTCCACTCATCTTAAAAAGTCTTCCCATTCTTCCATTAGCCTTCTATGTGTAATTCAGTGAGATTGTCTGAGATAATTTATTATTTTACCTTTTTCTATTTTTTTCTCACTAATGTATTAGATAATTAGTCCATTGTCTTATAGAATTAAGAAAAACAATGAACTCATTTATATCGTTTACCCACTTATCCTGATTAGTATTGTGCAGATTTTCTTGGCTCTCAATGGGCAAGATGCAAGGTTTCGCAGGTCTGGTCACTTGTGAATGAATGAGCACTCACATTCACCCCGCGCGGATCCCTAATTTACATATCCAGTCAATACAGATGGATTAATGGACCCATTAGAATGCATCAAACTAACCCTCCATTTTTCTTCCGTCCAGAAGACCTGACCCCCTCCCTCATGGCAACCAGGCCCTCCATGGCACTGGCTCTGGGTCAGCAGCAGGTTGCTGGTTTGGCCAGAGCCGCCACACTGGAGCAGTTGAGAGAAAAGCTGGAGACTGGCTGCGGAGGAGAGGGACCCGAGAGGAAGATGGCCCGTCTGGCAGAAGAACAGCAGCGCCTGATGCAGCAGGCTTTCCAGCACAACCTGCTGGCCATGGCCTCCCAAATGCCTATGAACCTGCGCCTGGGAGCCCCCACCATCACCACCAGAGGTCAGTGCTGCCATGTTTGTCAAGATACTCAAGATGACAATTGGCAAGATGTTTTTGAACTGACTTATGTTTGCTTAAACAACACCCAGTGGATATGAAACAGTCTTGAAGCATACAGTGACTTACAGATGTAGATTTTAGTAAATATGTGTATTTAAATCAGTATTTAGTCTTGGACTGGGGATTTAGGTATTTTTTATTTTTTTTACACCCACCAATTCTGGTTAAACGCATGTACTAATCTTCTTATGCCATGTTAAAGTCATGTGGATACACAATAGCTCAGTTGCATTGTCATTACTGTCCCTTCAGAGGAGAAGCAGCAGGATATGTCTCTGAGCATCTCGACTAATGGAAATGCCAGCATCACTGTCTCAGTGGAGGTTAATGGCACAGTCTATTCAGGTATGTATGGCTGTTTATAACCTTTATGCATCATTGATGGAACAAAATAATGGCGTGGTTTCTATCGGTCATTTGAACGATGACATGCACCACAGTACTTTTTGTTTCAGATTTTCAGTCAACAAAAACACAACCTTTACCACTTCAGTGACGTTTATCTAACAATGTGGGGAAAATATTTGATTGCAATTTTTTTATTGGACAGTATTCAATGTGTAATAGATGTAAAACAAATAATGGTGCATTACCACATGACACCGTTAAAACATTAACTACTCCATATAGTAATATAATGATGAGAATGTAATCGCCTTTGTGATCTGCTACTTGCATCAATTCAAACTGCAGTTAATAAACGTAAATAATTGTTCAGCCTTGTGTTTATCCATAGGTAATGTTGCCCTTTTGTCCACAGGAACCCTGTTTGCCCACAAGTCTAGTGGGGCCCCGGGGCCTGCTGTGTCGGCCGCTGCTGCTTCAGCCTCCCCTGCTGGCACCAGCACTAGCTTTGGTTTCTCTGCACCCATGGCTCAGACCCTCAGCCCCACATCCTCCTCCTCCTCCAAGGGTCCTGGTTCAGCTGAGCCTGTCCCCAGTGGGTCACCCTGACTCACGCTGCCCTTTGCTCCTGCTCCACAGGCCTCTCTTCCCCCGGGAGACCCTGCATGAATATACAGTACAATGAGAAACCAATAAGAATAACAAACTGTTGCACAACAAATACCTCATCAACCCTGTCAACGTCTTGGCTGTCCAATCATGAACACAGAGCCTGAGAATATTATATGATAACTTGTGCCCAAATGCACAGCTATGCATTTTATTCAACACACACACTACAAACACACACACACACACACACACGCATACATACACAGCCACACAATCCATGCACATTTGTTAATCCTAATGTACATGCTAAACACAATCAGCTCAGCCAAAACCCACTGACAGGTGTAGTCATAACTGAACTTGAAAAGTTTTATCTTAGAACGTTTTTTGTTTGTTTGTTGCCATTTTGTTGTCTTTTTTTTTTTTTTGATTTTGTGTTAAAAGAATGAATTTGTTTTTAGTTTTTTTTTCCCTTTTTACATACCTCAAATCAAGTAACCTGCAGTGGTGTCTTTACCTCAGGAGCTGTAGTATATTTAACCTGAATCAACTTTATTTTTGTATTCTTTATGACCTTGCTGCAATCAGGGAAGTCGGGTAATCTCTCACCGGTGGCACCTCGTGTACAGAGCGCCCACCTCACAGTGACAGGCCTCCAATCTGGCCAGCTCAGGTTTCTTTACCATGCTGTAGCCACGTTGCTGAACTAACCGGTGAATGATCAGATGCTGTAGATCAGCACATTACATACCTCATACCTCATCCACGCTCAGTATATATTATGTCAGCTCCATTATAGGAGGGCTGGATGTACAAACCTTAAATTCAGCCTCCCACAAGTCTGCTAAAGCTGTCCCTAAAAATGCACAAATCAGAGGGAAGAGCAACTCTGATCGTCTGCCTGCAACAAACCCAGCTGATGCTGAGCTCCCTTTGTATTTTACAGCGCGGTAGCACTGAGGCCACCCCCTGCTACAGAATCAAGTGTGAGTTTGTTGTTACTCATTTTGTGTGTGCATCCCTCCTCCAGCTGCAGCCACGGAGCTGAATGTCCATCAACAAGTAGTTCTCAGACCTCATACTGGCCTCTCCACTCTGGAGGGGGGCATCTCTCTCTCCCTCTCTCTCTCAGGAAGCAATGTGACAGCTGTAAGGAATCACTGTTGAATTAAAGGGAAAAATAAGGATTTGTACCTGATGAATGCACAAGTCTTCGTGACTGTTTCAAGAATACCTCATCTGACTCCATAAAAAAGGGGAGTTACGCTATATACCTCATATGGCTGTAAAGCCAAGGAGACTTGACGCCCCAAACCTGTGATGGAAACCGTTCCTTAACTGACCTAAAAGTACTGACACGACGCTGGTGGTTTTGGGACAAACAGAACTGGGATGGGCTTATATCTCCCTTCTCCTGTATTTACCTGTAGAAATATCTTGTTGTTCTTTTCCTGTTTTTCTTTTTCTTTTTTTCCCTGTTCCTCAAAGTATTGTCTGAGAAGAATCCGATATCTGCATCATTTTCAGGGAAGAGGAAAAGAGCAGTCGGTTGCTCACTGACGGCTGTAGTTTTGTAGGATTGACGAAAGATTTCAAGGTCACAGGGGTCTACGAAGGTTTTTTGTTTTGAAAGGCCATGCTTACCTTAAATTTGAATGCAAATTTCTGAATCGCAGTTAATGTCTTCTTTCACAATAGCGGCGAAAATAATATGCATGTGTACAATCATGTGACCAGCTTTAACACCCTTGTCCTTTCTGGTTCACGTTCGACTGTGGTTATTGCACAGCTGGATACCAAAGACTAGCCCAGTCACTCCTCGAGAATGATCCCTCATATTATCCTGCTCGCACCCACTGTGGCGCACAGAACAGCATTTCAAGGTTTGTTTTGGACCGGACAAAAATGTTGCATCTAATCTTGTTTAATCTAATTTTGATTTTTTTTTTTTTTGTTTGTTTGTTTTTCTAAAGCTTGTAAAGATATATTTAGGGTGATGTGAGTTAAATTCCTTTGATTTTGTGATATGTAAAGATGGACATTTTTTATAACTTAAGCAGTTATTTAAGTGTCATGGACCCAGATGCTGTTCCTCATATCTCCCCAATCTAATCCCACCCACTATCAACACAGTGCTTCTCATTCAGAGGCCAACGCGTTTGAAAACGACTGGGTTGTCTCCTCGATTGTGAAGTATTTTTCCTCCCTTTAAAATGAATCCTTAGCATTTTGAAATACCTTTTAAGAATGAACACGAGTTTTCTAGCATTATCTGTATTGAATGTGAGGCATTTTCACGGTTTAGAAACCTCTGTAAACGCAGTGTGTAATGAGTCGGGCAGCCTTGTTGCTTTTTATTAGACTGTACTTTAGCCATTACGTGTCAGCTTTTGCAGTGAAGATCACAGTTGCGGGTTAGAGGGGCTGGACGACGGTGCTGTTAAGTCCTTTTGTTGTACCCTTCAGTGTGACACAGAACTGTATTTTATAAAGGTGAGAATTTTAGATGCTGCCTTAAAAGTAGTTGCTGGTGAGATCCAGCCACTGGCTGGGGAAACGTCGTTCTCTTCAAGCTTAATCCTTTGAAGAGTAATCACTTTTCTTTTCTTTTTTTTCTTTTAGGGGGTGGGGGAGGGGGTTTAAACGATTCAATCAGATGTTAAACACCAGTTGTGAGAGGAGATAGTTGTTATTTATTCGTGTTTTTGTTTTTCTGGTGGACCTCGTGTTCGGTAACGTCGAAGCTTAATCTTTTTAGGCTCTTGTTACCGAAACACTTAATTATTTCTAAGTCCGAGCTTTCTGATTCATCTGCTCAGTCTAAGCAATGACTGTTTGACAATGTAGCCTCACTGCCTTTATATGTGTGTGAGTGTGTGTGTGTGTGTGTGTGCAAGCAGGCCCTACTAACACTTGTAATAACAATTAGATACTTTAGATGGCGCCACTGCCATGATTACAGTGGGGGAAGGAGGTGCTTAGTTTCCTTAGTGGTGACACTAATCGCAAATACCTTTTAGTTGCCAGTTTGTTCAGTGGTTCTGGTCACTTGGCTTTAAACCTGGCAACCGTCTAGTCATCTCCCTGACCTCCACGCACCCCTCCCCTCTGACTTGTTGTGTGAACGAGTATGAGTGTGCGTGACTTTTAGAGACACCCTCTACCCAAACCTCATCATACCACAATACCTCAGGGCAGTGGGACGTGTATCCACTGTTGCATTTAATATTGAAACTGCATCGGGAGACGAGTACTGACAGAAGCTGCAGTCACTTCACTGAATGTTCATTTGGTTTTGGTGTTGCATTTTTGGATCTTTATTCTTTACTTTTTTTTTTGTCAGTAACTGCAGGTGAAGTCTCGTCACTCAGGAAGCTGTGAAGTTTAAAAGTCTGCAGAACCTTTTGTCTCTCAGATGATTTTGGAGTTTAATTCAGTTTAATTGTTTAAAAAAAACTAACCTGATCTGTGTAAAAACAGGTGCATATGCAAGTGGTTATTGAATACCTCATTTATCAATTTTATGTTGTTTCTGGCTTGTACAATGCTCCGTATATTAATTCAACTGTGGGGTTTGTGCATATTTTTGTACTGTTATTATTATTATGGATGTGATAATAACAATATTACTGATATTATAGTTTTCTCTTTGATTAAAGTAAACAAAAAAAAAACAGGACAAAATACATGAATGCTTGTAAAAACTGGTTTGTGCTGATTGTATTTAAGAGGAGCACTTTTCCAAAGTGGTTTTCACACATTCAGTTTTGTTCATATTAGTAATATAAAGATATGGTTCTCAGGGCTTTAAACTTGTATGTCATGATAAAGTTTTACTTTATATCTTACTTGTGTGTGTTTGTTTTTATTTCAGTATCCCTCTGAGACAACCACGTATGCTTCACTGCTGTTTATCTGTCATTTTAAACACAGTTTGGAATTGTTGGTGAAACTTCCAGAAGCATTTCCAGTAAACTGAAACAAGGGAAACAATTTCCCTTTTTATTTACTTAGTTTTTTTTACACGAGCAGAACATAGTGACTGTCACACCTCTGATGTAGTTCCCCAACCAGAAATACAGATTATTGAAATGTGATGCTTTGGTTATTCCACAGGCTCGTCACCACAGGCTTCTACAATAAGTGCCAGTATTCAAATATGTAGACACTAGTGTTTCAAGTAAGGTTGATGTGGCAGCCCCACCACCTACACCAGTGAGAACAAAAAAAAAACAAAACAGGTCCCTGTTGCATCAAGAGGAAATGTTTGGGTTTTTTGCAAGTGCATGATGAAGCCAGGCGTTGCAGTTCCTGTGAAACCCCACCATGAAGTCATATCTTAAACTCTTAAAGTACAATACTTAACACGGCAAAGATCAATAACAACTTGTGTAATTCCATTTTGTGAGGGGAAGAAAGGGATGAAATCAAGTTTCAAAAATTCTCTGTGCAGCTACTTTTATAAATAACTTATTTTATTTAGCATTTACTCAAAACAATTTAATTATCCTATTAAAACAGTCCGATATATATCTATATATACATGTATACATACAGTATATACTGCTCGTAAGGCTGAAGCGGGCAGCACAGTGTTTCAGTGTCAGGCTCTATATTATCACACTAAACACAAAACCCTAACTCTGTTTATTACATTCCAGTGAAGCGTTTACAATGATACACATTCATGACTTTTAAACAGGTTTGTACGGTTTTGTTTGCTCCTTCCCCCTGTGCCTACAATGTAACTAATATTATTATTACAATATTCTTTAACCTTAAATTATCCCCGCCCACCTCCCTGAAGGTGCCGTGGTGGGCGGCGGTCTGCCTACCCGGCGGGGGTCACCGGTGGCCATTACTATAGAAACTGTACCTGAATGTCAGTCTGATGTTGTTTATGTTTTGTTTTGTCGAGTATGTTCTGTCTATTTTATATCATTTCAATTGTTCAATGTTACTAACCTATACACTACCATTGATATTGTTGTCCACCTCGCTCTCTCTCTCTCCCTCCCTCCCTCCCTCCCTCCCTCCCTCCCGCTCACTCCCCCTCCCCTTGTCTGTCCACTCCCTGTCTGGTCCGGCTGCCCACCCCACATAATCATAAAACAAATAAATAAAAATACTGCAGTTCCGAGAATCACAGACTCGCCCTGCGCACAGCAAATCTGTCCGACACCACAAGGCATGCAGTCAACTATATTACATGTCCTGGGTACTGGGCAGGACAGGTTAAAACAAACAAATAATCATAATTTCACCATTAGATGTCGCTAATTCTCTTTTTTCACTGGCGTCATATCAGGACCAAGATGACAGACACGTAATCAGCGCAGTCATCAGACAACCCCAGAGCAGTGGCCTTAACGATGGACCCCCGGCCGGGATCTCCAGCTGCAGATGATACTGTGCCTGCACTTTAACGTAGCCCGACTCCTCTGACACACATGTGTAGACTCCCTCCTTCTCAGGACTCATGCTGTCGAGGAGGAGCACACAGTCCTGGACCTTTGACGAGCACAGTGTGGAGTTGTGCTGGTGATGCCAACTATACATGGCATGATGGGATTCCACCGGACACTGCAGGAAGTACCTGGACTTGTCAGGAAGTGTGATCGTGTTCTCACCTGCTACTGCATCTGAAAAAAAACCAAGACACAAGGTCCATGTTGCTTTAAGATGGATGTTGATTTTGTTCTGTTTGTTCAACATTTATTCAATGTGGCATGTTTGTTATTACAGTCACACTGTGGCACTGTGACTGGATCCTCCTACAGGATACAACATTAACTTAGCCAAGAGAGATGACCAGTGTTTAGTTGGTGGAATAAATGCCAAGATCTTTTAGGACTCAATATAATCCAGGATTGAGGAGACATGGGTGCACTGTACAAATTAGCATCCCCATCAGAAGTCAGGGATGTGCTTTTCCAAAGATGTATAGTTTTGGCACGCCATGGCACGGCTCTACTCTACAGTTTGGGTTAGTTTTCCATTACTTCATAGCACCTAGTCAACATGGGCGGGGTCATTATAGCGCGGCTGCATGAAACTGCCGTGACATCGTTTTCAATGCGACACACACGAACTTGTCATTTGTGACTTGTAAAGCAGTTGTGAATCTGAATCATTAGACTCAGTTATTTAAAACGATTTGTTCACAGAAAGGTACTTCCTGCACGACGAGAGAACAGAGTCCATCTGACAGTCACCGAACTGAAATATGACAGAAGGGGTTGGGATGCGGCTTTCGGCAGTGCGGCCGCTAAATACACCAGACTCCTCTGTTAAATGTTGGAGATTAACGCATGATTTTTAAGTCTTTTTAACAGATCTACACTCCGGCGTTGTTCGGTTTGATTCCCGTGTCAGACGTCGCACTCACGACTCTTCCAGTGACGTCACTCTCTGCCAATCAGTGGCCGACTGTCAGTGTCACACATAGTATCGGCTCAGCTCGCTTGGAACCTCACCAAAACCCCCAGCAAAAAAAAAGCGGCGAAACTGTGTGACAAATAACTGAGAAAAGAAAGGGGAACTGGTTTTTGACTGAGGTTATTTGTACAGTAAGAAAACATGCAGAGCATCAATAGAGTTCACATACTGTGCTCTGCTCCTAAACCTGACAGTATTAAAGCATCATTGTTTCTGCTGAGCTAATCAGGCAGTAAAATATGTAAAGGTCACTCGACATCCAACATGTTTTACATGTATACTTAATGAACACATGTTTTATTTCCTGTTAAAACAATCTTAAATAGCAGAACTAAGGGTAATCTGTGTCAGTGCGTGCGTTGAACTGGCTTCATTTCCCTTAAAATAGATTAAGGAAATAGGGTTAGACGGGTTATGAACACACAACACTGAGGCAACACTGACAGCTGCACATACCTTCTGCTGTTTTGTTTTGTGCGTGGAGACTACCGGATAAACAACTGAATAAATAAATGATTACAATCCCAGGTAAACTTCCCCTGCACCTGTGTCTGTCTCTCTCTGCCCCAGTGGCTGAGTGTATGATGGGGTGCAGGTGTGCATGATTGACTGAACGATCCTCGGAGCTGATTGGTCCTGGAAGAAGCATAAAAGGCCGGGTACGAGGGACAAACCAGTCTCCACCAGACATTTTCCATTTTGTTGTTTGAACATAAGCCTTTAAAACTGTGTCAGTGTGGTTGTTGATGGGAAGAGGAAAAAAAAAAATGTCTTTCTTTGTGTTGAGGGCTCATCCAGGGTCTGAACGTCCATGAGGTGAACTGTGTGCAAAGTTTGACAGTAGTAAGCGTCCTGTTTGTTTCTGGTTACTAGTTCTGAGCGCCAGATAGACAGGCTTTTCACGCCACCCCCACATGCAGAAGTAGATGTGCAACAGGTCACACACACACAAAAAAAGAGAAAGTAGTCTTCAACTGGAACACAGCTCTGTGGTGTTTCTGAGAAGTCCTACATGTCATCTTTGTGGGCGGCACAGAAACCAGAGCACAGGTGGAAGTGATGAACTTAACGACTTGGCCAGAGCCACGGTTAATTAGTGACACCTGTGCTCAAAATGTCTGCTGTGGAGAAAAAAGGCTTGTGATATGAATTCCGTGTTGAATTATATGTGACTGTAATGTTTTTGTTTGACAAATACTGGAAACCTGGAAACAGACAAAGCTACTGTTTCTAGCCTTCGTGCTTCAATAGAGACCATACGTAAAAATGGGCGGATTTCCTCTGGGAGAGTATATCAGGAAATAAGAATACAAATGCTCTCCATAAAACGGGGAATTTGTTTAACAATAAAATGGGAAACACACATGTAACAATTTTCTGAAGGGGGAGAGAAAAAAAACCCTTGAGAATTGCCTTGCAGTCATGAAAAATGAGCAACTCAGTCACTGCACTAAGCCACAGTGTTAGGTGAATGTCAATATTCTCTGTTATCCATGAGAATGATACACCTTTACTTCATTGTTAAAGGGAGTACAACAGTCTCTTACCTGACTTAGGTTTACTTGGGCAGATTGTGAAGTTCCCTGTGGTCAGGTCCTGCAGCGTGCCACTGTTCAAAGGAAAATACATCTTAGTAAGAAAACAACTGCCAGATGCATAAAAACATGTACTGTAAACGTGCAATAAAATCAGCCACACATTTACACATTTAAATGATTGTGCCCAGATGCTCACACAATCTTTCAATAACCGTAAAGAGTATCACGTCTTGCAGAAGTGTATGAGTGAATATATTAGGTTCAAAATATCGATTTGGTGATATATCGTCGTCCTTCCTCGTGCAACGCAAGAATCGATACGCCAGGGAAAATATCAATATTTTAATGAATAAATGAAGGCGCTCTAAAGCAAACAGTCTCTGCCTGTTTGAGTTTGAGGGGAAACTTGAGTGGACGTTACCTGGCCGAAGAAGAGGGAGATTACAGCGGGATAATGGAGGAGAAAGCTTACGTTAAGAGACGCTCCATCCACGTTCAATACATAGACTGTATGCACTTTGTTCTCTATGTTGTGAGCAAACAAAAGAAATCCTGCACTGTTTTTTTGATGATTACAGAATCATTGTATCGGGATTATTATTGGTATCCCTGTGAGGTGCCCTGTGATCCCCACCCTTAGAATATAAATAACATCAGGGGAAGACGAGGAGAACAAGTACACACTCACACACAGAGCATGATAAGTAGCAGTGAGCCATGAACAAAAATTATATTCTAAACGAAGAAATGTAATCTACGTTACTTGACACCACCCACTGGGAACTGTCCATTTCACTTCTTTTTCCAGTTTTTCCTCAATAAATCGAAACATACAGATGTAAATGTATCGCAGTAGTAGAACTATGACCTGCTGTTAAGTGTAAAGTAAGTTGGTCCAGTTGTGGAAATACTTCTACTTCTGTGGATGAACCCAAATAATGAATCAAATAATAATAACAATGATCAGTTGTTGCTTGTTAAACTGTTGAATAAAGCATTCTCACACTCACACTCATGAGGTCATGCTGTTGAGCATGGACACACTCCCCTGCCACTTGGAACCACAAGAGGCCTTGAGATGGATAAGCAACCTCACTTATATTTTTTGCCCACTGTGCTTTTATGTATTTAATTATGCTTTTATGTAAAAAAAATAAATAAATCTTGAGAACAACGTTATTGGCCAACAGTACATGTGACAATAGGACCGGTCTGTCATCCTGAAACTGAGTGGATTGAGACAGAGACAGAGAGAGGCGACAGAAACCTTGATTTACGTGTTTGTGAAATGTAAAACTTTTGGCCTTGTTTCCTTTTTTATCCTCGGGGCAATGAAGCAACATTCAACAAGAGTGAGCAGAAAAAGAGATGTGAGCCGTCGTAAACAGCCGTGTCGTTCTCTCCCTGCGGATTCTGAGAGAGAATCGATCACAAATGGAAAGAATATTTAGCATTTGCTTATTTAGGCAACAAAGTTAAAAAAAGCCCCCCTGGCACCAGGCTTGGCCTCGCCACGTGTCACTAACCACGATCTACCACTCACAGAGGCAACGATCAAATTATGAATCAGACTTTCGTGTTTGTGGCATTATGAAAACCCATCACAGTCATCGACCACGTGTGTGTGTGTGTGTGAAAAGGAGTGGCAGGAAGTG
Source organism: Solea solea (assembly GCF_958295425.1). Taxonomy (NCBI): domain Eukaryota; kingdom Metazoa; phylum Chordata; class Actinopteri; order Pleuronectiformes; family Soleidae; genus Solea; species Solea solea. Next base: position 20,342,784 of record NC_081138.1, read on the forward strand.
GAGTGAAAGGAACTCCCCTGCACACACCTTTATCTACATAATCCCACATTATCACTAACACATGTCGAGAAGGTGAAATCTGTTTCTATAAAAAAAATGATGATAAACGTTGTGCTTTAAAACAGTATCATTACGCACACACAGTGAGTCGTGCAGTTGATCAAGTGACAGCAGTTTGGCTACAAACCTCATGACACTCATTATCTCAGTGGCACATCAGGTGACCGAATAACAGTGTCAACAGAAACTCCTCAAACCACCCTAACAAGAAAATCCCATGATCACTTTACTTCTCTCAGTGTCAGTTTTATGCTTTCTGCCAAACAGCAGCGACATAAAAAACTATACGACCTGAGTTGTTAAAAAATCATGCCGTGGCGATTACGACCTCTGACAACGAGGCTGGCTGTGTTGGCTTGTTCCTCTGTCTGTGAGCAGCATATTGATAATGATTTTGATGAAACCATCTGAGCCCAGATCGACTGAATGTTTCTTTTTCCCCAAAACAAACTGCGGTGTTGCCATAAGAATAGGTCAGCTCCTCGCTGCTCTTCAGCCTTTACACCAGTGACGGTGTAGGACATGGAAACGGATTTGGCATCTCTGTAGCCACATTGAACGCTAATATTGCCCCTGGTTGCGATCCATGATCAACCCCGTAAAACAAACACTGTTGTTTAAATACTTGGGTGTGTTTGTAGACAGTGCACCGTCCTGGAGCTATCATCTGCAGTACAGTACAACAGGGACTGAGCTTATTTAGAGTTACTAAGGAAATCCCAGATCTATTATTTTGCAGACTCAGTCTAGTTTCATGTCCACCTGAGACCCAGGATTCATACGGCCTTTTTTATGTTTTACATGAGTATGAACTCTTGCCCTTTGAAGCAGTTGTGTGTGTGTGTCTGATGATACAACACACACATCTGACTAGGGAATTATTGTGAAATAAAATGTTCTCACTGTAGGGGCAGGGCTGAACACGCCTATTGCAGTCCAACCTCTGTATTAATTAAAGCGGATATTGCGAAGTTTCTGACCTCACGCAATATTTTTGGAACAAAGTCATCACAAAACACATTTCAGCTGCTGGTTCCATGTTGAAAAGTTACTGGATCTTGATTCAGAGACACATGCTCAGCTGTCCACTTTCTATCTAGAGTAAAATATCTCAGACATAATTATTCCTCATATTGGACACTCTAGATTGACCGTAGGTGTGAGTTTGTGAGTGGATGGTTGTTTGTCTCTATGTGGCCCCGTGATGGACTGGCAAGCTGCCCCGCCCCCCTTCACCCAATGTCAGCTGGGATTGGCACCAGTGCCCCCCGGCGACCCTCATGCGCTGTAGTTTCTTTTACTGGACTCTGAATCTTAAAGTGATCTGCGTTTGATTGAGGTTGAGAGACCTCAAGTGTATAAAGCCCAGTGTTCTTACGTCTTCCACGGGGAACAGTGAGCGCCGCTCCAGCCGCAGTGAGGATCTCTGGCTAAAACACAGTGCTCACAACTGTCTCCATACGTGGCACAGTTTTCCACATCCAGTTGGACCAGTTCACTTCCCGCATAAACGTAAAGCTTCCTCTGCAATGATACACAAAAAGTAAGCGCACAGGAGACGTTCATCCAAAAATATCTATGACTATGACTAATATGACTTATACTCTTTGACTCAACCATCTTTGTGGGTTAGGTGGCAGTTACTCACGGTGGAAGGCAGGAAGATAAAGTTGTGGATGTGGGCCTGGTGGGTGAAGGGGCGATACTCGGCGACGAAAAAGGTCAGACTTTCAGTCTGTATCACTTTATGAATCCCTCCATTACCTTTTTAAGAAAAAGTTTTAAGAAAAAGGAATGAGGAACTTAGATGAGTCAAACCTTCCTGAACACATCAACCCACACACATGTCTCATTCATAACTTTCACAAGTTTAATTTCCTCAAAAAGCTTATCGATTTCCTTTTTTTTTTAAAGTCTGCTAAGATATTATTTTTGGGAAACGTATGCAAATATTCATCCCACAAATATTAATATGGCTGATCGATCATGGAAAAAGCATAACATTGATATCATCACATGCAAATAGGTACATTTGTGATGTATTCTGTGATTTGGGACTGAACAAATGCTGAAATCTGTCAAGTTTATGAACTGTGAAGCAACTTTCTGTCAAAACATAAAGCACATAAAGTGATCATAGTTCTAAGTGCACACCGGGGTGAAACATTGATCACATTTATACACAGGTCGTGCTTTTATTTGGCTCAGCACAGAGGTCAGATCTCTCAGCATGACTTACTCAGAGACAGAAAGATAACTGTGTGGGGATCCTTGCCGTCCTGCTGGGTGCTGTCAGCGTAGACGTGCGTGTAGTTGTGGTGATTTAAAAACAGCGGTCCAGCGTTGTTCACAGGTCGAACCGACAGCTCCATCTCTGAATGATCCACGTTCAATTTCAGGACATGAGTAGAAAGCACTCTGCTGTCTGCAAGACACTTGAGGTAAGAAAAAAAAAGAGGCATTTTTATTTGTTTTGACAGTTATATCTAGAGAACAAGTGCAAGAACTATGTGTATGAGATGACCCCCATCCCCTCACCAAATGAGGTGACATAGAAAGTGGGGCCGTTGATGGCAGGAAGTTGGACAAAAGTCAACACTAACGACAGAAGCTTTTAGCAAACCTAAGACTACATACATTACATTTGGATTGATATTAAAATCAAAAACCAGGTACAAAGTTGAATGAACTTTTTTTTACTGTCAGTTTGTCTGTTTGTGAGCAGGATGACAGCTTCTGAGGATGCAACTCATGCAAATGATGTATATTTTGTGTTTGTGATGCTGTAAATCAGTTCAAGAGAGTTGCATTCTGTGTATTTTTTTATGTTACCACTGGTAAATGCAACGATGAAGGGAATTATATGAAAAAACTATGATAATGCATTTTAACAAGTCCACTGTTGACTTTCAAGCTCCCAGAATATTTTACTACGAATTACTGACAATATTATGATCGGAAGTAACAGCCTGTGTGTGGTTTTAAGGACAGGAGACAAAATGACCCCCCCACCCAAACATCTGTTCATTACGAATGAACCTTACCGCCCTAGACCTGCCAGAGTCCGGGGCTAGGCCTTTAAACGGGGAGGTTGTGAAGACGAGGTCAATGTCCCGTACGGTGAAGACACACAAGGCACTCATGCCCCTGCAGGGAGACACATGTGTCAGCAAGTCTGTGCAGATACAAATGCAGCAACAAGAAACCTATTGTTGGGTCAGTAAATATTTCAGCCTCGGTGGTGAAAAATGTGGAAACAAAACAAAAACCAGAGCAGCTGAGTAGACAGGCCGAGTTTAGAAAGAGGAATCAAGCTCAACCTTGCCTCACAAACACAAGAGGAAGTAATCCACTGCACTTGACTTTGGTGACACTGGCTCACATGACGTTTCATGGAATAAAATAGTGTAGGGAGTCATCGTGGTTTCTAAATTTGGTTTCTATAATCGTTGCTGACCAAAGATATTGGGCTTAAAAAATATCCAAGTAAAAAACAGCTGCGGTTAAAATACAGTAGTGTAAAAAGACCGAGCAAAGTCAGCTACGGACTTCTCACAGGAGGCAGATTTTATCCCAATAAGATCCTTTACTCTCATCCTCCTCCCCTGTATCTTAGTATATAAGTATATGTCCATTCATACACTGGTATAGTGAAATTAGATTAATATGGAGCAAGAGATAAGGTGACTCTAATTAATATTTTTAGTTTGTTTGTTATTTGTTTCATTTTCTTCACAATTCCTCAGCTCCACTCCGATCACATACCCCTGGTGTATACAGGGGAACAGTATACTTGCGCACCACTGGTGGTACACGCACCACAGTTTGAGAACCAAACGGGTTTAGGCAAAATGCACAAGTTGTGGCTTCGTCAATCCAACATTTGAAATGGAATTCAACAAAGATGGCGCGCGATGACGACGTCATTACCATTCGTTTCTGAAAAGTCCATAAATCCTGGTGTCCTGCCAGCTGTCTGCATGTATGATGGACACATCTACCATCTCAGAAAAATGCTGTTTGGTCTTCACGTCTCCACAGAAGAGCTTGGCCTTCATGTGGGACGTCCATGTGTTCTGCAGAAAATTCTTGGGGCCGCCAAGATCTGACTAGAGACAACACACAGACTTAAGGTAAGCTTTTTTTATGCACAGGTTATACTGTATAGTTTATCCAATGGAAATGGTTACAGTTCTTCTTATTTAATATGTAAAGCCTTACCGTGCAAACCTGGGACACAAAGGGGAGCCACATGCCACTGAACACATTTGGGTCTTGGTTTTTCTCTTTATAGAGGGCATAGACTCGGCTCTGTAAATTATCTGTCCGTTTACTGAGAATCATGCCCATGTAGTGTTTTTCTGAAAACAAGATAACGATGAGTTACATTACATTACATGTCATTTAGCAGACGCTTCAATCCAAAGCGACTTACAATAAGTTCACAGCCTGGGGACAAAATGACTAACAAAGTATGAAGGACAATTTGATATCTCTGTACATAAGCTTCTATTCAATTCAGGACAAATATGTTTTATTATATAAGTAAAAGTAAAAGTAATTTAAAATGTACTCTTTTTTTTTTAACTAGTTTGGGGTTCTTTCAGGGGACACAAATCTCACAATAATTGTTTGTTCATTAAAAGTAAACCTTAACAAATTAAAGTGCTGACAAACTAACACATGTACACACATAATGTATCAGTCAAAATGGGTTAAAGGTCACAAATGTTTTAACTTTCTCAATCACTCAGGGAGCTTCATAAAGTACAGTACTTTCCAGATCTGTATTTTACATGTTATTACACATATGGAAAAGGAAGATGATTTCAGAATGACCTACATGTCTGTGGATTTATAAACTTGTTTATATAAAATCCACAAAAGAAAATAAAAAAGTGAAGTCTGCCTGGTGCCTCATGTTGGTCGTTTTTGGGCATATAATGAAAAAAGCGATTGGACTCTGTAGGAAGTAACATGACAGGAAGCATAGTTTAGAGGCTCTTTCTTGGCAGAGACACGTACCTTTACCATCGTTATATGGTTTAATGCTCCTTTTCCCAAATTTGTAAATGCCATCGATAAGATAGTTTCGGGATCGAGAGTGTGTAATGTAGAGGTCTGCACTGTCTCCTTTATCTGTAAAGAAGGAAGAAGAAAAAAAGACATTGTTTAGTAGTAGTAGTTTATTGTTTATTTAACAGTGACAGCACACATTTTTTTATTGACTGATCTGCAGTCCCTGGGCAGGCAAACAAACAACAATTAACAGAATAAGATACTTTAATAAATAAGAAAACATAAGATAACAGGTAGACAAAGAACATTTAAGACAAAATGACAACGCTTAAGACAGCAACAATTTTAGACCTAAGTGTCATATATAATAAACTAAATAAACCAGTAGTTTGGCCTGAAACACGTGCAATTACATTTATTCGTCATATCATGATTTTAACCAAAGGGACACTTCACCGAAAAATATACAGTTTTCTTTGTACTCATTTTCAGAGTCAAATGTGTCGTGTGATCGTCAAACGGCTGCTCTGAGGAAGTTGCGATTGTAAAAGAAAATAAAAGCCCCACGCTGCCGCAGAGTTTCTGTAAATTATAACAAGTCTTATGACTAAAGGATCTTCGATAAGAAAATAAATAAATAATATTCCAGCAGATTAAAACAAACTCTGAGGATTACAAAAAGGAATCAGGGAAACCAGCAACTCTGTAGATAAAACAAACAAACAAACAAACAAACAAAAAATACTTAAAACTCACCATCAAAGGCAGATGGTTCACCTTTCTTGATGTGAAATAACCTGATGGTGTCATGTATGCCCTGCAGTTTGTTGGTACGGCTGCACGAAGGTAACGGTGATGAAAAATCCTACAAACAAACAATACAACGTTATGACATGGATCTCAACTCAAGCACGGTGTGTGATGTATTTAGACCGCACCACGGCGACACACATACAACTGTAGGTCACTGGCGGGTCATTCAGTGGCCACCACACGGTGACGCCCGAGAACCTCTTTCACAGTAGGAACAATGTTCAGGAGCCATGATCAAAAAAATTGTTAGTGGCTCTCGGTTACGATCACAGACAAAGTTTATACCCTCGAGGAGAAGAGGAAGACCGGGCATAGTTTGCATTTAATGTAGCCCACTTATTTCTCTATGGGTTTTTTTTAGTAATACATTAATTTTGAAATTTAAACCTTTTTTTATTGGGAACTATATATCAGTCCACATCAACAGAGAAACTTGTATTTTGAAATTCTGCACCACTCCTGAACTTGACTGCCCCCTGTTACGTTTAGTGTATGTTCATGGTGTGTTCCCATGAGTGATTCTGCCAGGCATGCAAAGCAACCTGTGTGAATCCCTGGTGAAGCAGAGGCGGTCTACTTCCTGCTTCCTGTCCACCTGCGTCTGTGATTGGTGTGGCTGTGTTTCTACCAAATCTACCAATCGAGACTCTGCAATCAACCCCAGCTGCAAAATAAATTCAGTTCATGGCGGCTGTGAGTCAGTGATCAGTTTGCGTCGCTGTTGGTTACATACCGTTCTGTGTTAAAGCGTATTTTAATAGTGTGTTTGTTTACTTTTGCCTAGCTGGAACCTATCTGAGTGGTTTAAGCCAGTGTGCTGAATCTTTGTATATTTATATAGTTCAGAGAGTACCTTAATCGGTCGGTCTCTCTCTTTCTTTTGTTCTGAGACTGTTCTTTTGCAGAAAAGCTGCTTGTATGTTTGTAAAGCTTATGGGTGCTGACCTCCTTTAGTTCTTTGGTGTTCCTTCTTTTTTTTCTTCCCAAGAGCTAAATAGTGGTCATTTATTTGACGTTACTTTGTGTTTTAGTTATTTGTCAGCACCTGTACAGCCTCCTTCTGTTATGTTTCTTAGTGCAAGTGCACCCTCCTTATTTAAGTAAATGCCTGACTTTACCCTAAACCAGTCCAGTTGTCCCATCCCCCTACTGGCCACACTAGATACTCACTGGCCTCCAGGTCATTTGGGTTTGCGAGCCCTGATCTAAAGTGACTCAACAATTCTCAGTAACTATGAGAGCAGAAGGTTTCTCTGTGCCAAACTGCAATTTAGAATGGTTTAGAATCTAGTTTTTGTGAACTATAATAACCTTGGTCACGACCTGTAATTCTGTCTGAAATGTTGTTCGCGCTGGTCATACTCTCCGTTACAGGGAAGCTTCAGTGTGATTTAACCCCTTAACACTGATGCACTTTGCATCACCGCAATTACGCGACGGTTTGTGCTATCGTAACAAAATTCCAGCGGTTTCTGAAAACGAAGAAGTTGCACGTCATAGCCAACATGTGGTTATTGCGGTAATTTCCGGCGAATCAGCGTCTTTGTCACCAGGAGAGGAGAGAGTTGGAAAAATGCCTGTACATAGTTTAAAGACTCAAACAAACGTTATTTGAAATGTGTTTTATACTGTTCAAATTTCAAATTTAACACGCAAAATCTGGTGCTCGTGTACAACCACAGTGTAGTTTTTCACTTGTGGTTAAAATATGCAGATGGACATTCTGAGGCTTATTTGCTGAAGGGTTAATCAGCCACTACACCTGGTTCATACCAACTCATTCATGTCCTGACGAACAAACATCATCTGTCTTTATACTTCTCACCAAGCAGCATCGGAAACAATCAACCAAACAAAAACAACCACCACTGTGACTTACTGTTTCACAGCACAGCGACTCCTTCTCGATGCTATTGGTCCCACACATGAACATACGGTTGGCATCCATCTTGAGGACCACAGTCAAGTTGTAGCTGCAGACCTGAATGACAAAGGGAGGAGAGCATTTCAGCTGAGTGACCATCGCATCAACCTGAGAACCCGTGAGGTCATTTGTTTTAACACTGGCTCACCTCGCTCGAATCGGCGTAAGCGCAATTCCACAACGTCGTACTTTCCACAGGAGTCTGGGAGGAGAAATGATGTCGTAAGTTTCTTTTACTTTGCTTTACTGTAAAGGCTCATTTCAACACATTCAGTGCAGTAATTCGCGGTCTCTCACCTTGTGGAAGTCGTACGAGTTCATGTTTGTTAGTGTAGCCGCTATGACTGTGTCAGACGGTCCTTCCATGAGCATCTGTACCGGAGCATTTTGTCCAGTTAACGGTAACCTTTGAACTCTGGTCTCTACAATAAAACAAAATACATTGAATAATGGAACACACAAGTGATAGTCTGTCCTGTCCCTCTGTCTCTTCACAGCCCCCGTCTGAATTATTTTTGGAATATTTCCCCCCCAGTATTTTCGGTTTATGACAAAATACCTATAAGAGAAGTCTCAGTATCATGATTGTCTTAATCTGAATTCTCAGTTTATTTACGTCACCATATGAAGACTTTAAGTTATGTAAGGATTAAAGGAATACTTCACTGATTTGCATTTAGCTTTGTATCACTAGAATAGGGGTAGTATTTTTGAATAAATTGTGCTTCCCAACCTCAGTTTCCCCTGAGTTGAGAAATATCTTCATTCTTTTCTTTGGGTCAGTGACACTTGGTCCTGTTAGCGTAACATAATGCATATAAAAATATGAGGCTCATTCATTTCTGGGATAATAATCATAAAGTCATTCAATCAGGACATTGGGCAGTTAAATACACATATTTCATTCCATCCAACGAAAAATATTCCAACTGAATTTTGAACACAATGGACATTTAAGTTATGATTTCATATAATTAATTGTATAATGCTAGGGCTGAAACGCTTACTCGATTATTAATCGATTAGTATTCTATTACTAAATGAATCGTCAGCTATTTTGATCATCGATTATTCAGTTTATGTGACTTTTCAGCTGCTTAAATGTGAGTATGGTCTGGTTCCTTTGCTCCACATGACAAAGAAATCATTAAAACTGACAAAACAAGACATTTGAGAACATCGTCATTTCCCCGTTTGACAAACACTGATCGATATTTGTCAACATTTCATGACGTTTTATGGACCTAACGATTAATCGATTATAAAATACTCTTGTTAATCTGCGTGAGGACTGAGTTCACACAGGCATCATGTGGAACAAACCCTGCAGGAGTTTGTGGCACAGTAATAAGACAGTCATGTGAACACACCCGCACACATCACATTAAAAGTCTATTAAAAGTAACATTTTTAAAAGTCTTACAGCACCAACTTCGATGTGGATCAACTTTAACTTTTGGCTCATTCAGTGCAGACTGTTTCGCTTGACTTCTGCTTTTTGCGTTCTTGTTTTATTGTTGTTGTTTTTTTTTAAGTTAAAATGAATTCAAAACTCAAAAGAAAGACAAGAGACGTTACATGTTTCATACCTTTGTCTGTGAATATCATCCTCGGCAAATGCGCGGAGTTCGCCTCGGTCCCGCTGTGGAAGCACAGAAGGCATAGTAGTACATACACGAGCGTCATGTTGAGCGAATGAGGAATACGTTTCCGCCCTGAGACAATATTACTACACTATACTAGTTCCTGATTGATCAAAGTGATCAAAGGACATTTGATCATGAAGTGAGCAGCATTTTGCATCATTTATTGCACTTGAAATTTTAAGTGTGATATTATTTTAAGCTCCTGTTGCCCATTCACAGTTTTTTTTTTGTCTTTGTTCACTTTACTGGCCCCTATAGTTGCCAGGCGACACGCAGTGGCCCCGCAGATCATTTGAGTTTGAGGTCCCTGGTCTATAGCTATAACGCTTGCTCTATTGATGACAGTCAGTGCGTTTACATGCATACAATAATTCGTTTTAAGGTGTAATGTAAACACCCTTTTCTCATTGCAGAATATTGTTTGTAGACAGAATGTATGTGTTTATCACATTTCTAATACACCTACAACAAATTTCAAATAAAAAATAAATAAACGTCACATAAGAAAATAAGAACAGCTCAGTTGTTTGTATGAAGATGACGTCACCAGTGCAGGCGTCATTGGTCTCCAGTAGAGGACACTGTCGCTTCATACGAATGGAGGGAATCCCTTTATAAACACAACACTCAATAAGGTTATAAGGTCATCGACATTGACAATTATTATTAAATAAATGCATTTTTTTCTTATTCATGTAACTTTAGAAACATGTGACAAATCTTCTCAAGTTATTATCATCGTTATTATTATTATTATTATTATTATCATTATAATAATAATAGTAATAATAATAATAACAACAACAATAATAATAATGTGTTTATTTACTTATTTTTGGATGACCTGTTCCACGTATTTGATATTTTTAGTTTATATATTATGTTTATTCAAAATGTTTATTGAAGTGCACTGCAGTGTGGACTCAAAATGCTGAATGGAGACACAGACCACAAGTTTTGTTCAATTAATATTTAAAGTTTATGTACATTTACATTTAATCAGACGTTTTCATCACACTGAAAGACTTTTACGGTGAGTGCTGTGAAACCACAACACAACCCAACACAAGCAAGTGTGTGTGTGTGTGTGTTCCTTCAGCCACTGCAGCTCTGACTGGAGTTTGGCCAGAAAGGCTCTGAATGCTGCAGCACACGTGCGGAAAGCTCACTGCAGTTAACAATCACAGCAGGTGGATGAGACTCATCGCCTCCACACTCATGACAACAGTGAAAAGAACACAAGAAGTCTGTGAGGATTTAAGCTGTCCAAGTCAACAGAAGAGTGGACGAAGAGTTTGGTCACTTCCTTCCTACAGACTTTTAAATGATGCCTCCTCCGGCAGATGAGGAGGACACCGGCCCTCCTCCCACGTGGCAGCTCATCGTCTCGTTCTGCTGTAAAGGAATGATCGAAGGTGTCGTACTTCTGCTGCTGCTCTGGCTTCTCATTCAGGTTCTTTTCATCAAAAATTTGGAAGGTACTGAAATTGAATTTGATACAAGTGTGTGTGCCAGTGTGGATGAATGGCAATGTTTACTGTTTATTGTTTAATCAAACTTCCTGCATGGAAGGAAGATGATTTACATAGTATATAATCATTATTCATTGATCTTTATTTATTTATTTATTTTTTTACACACAATGATTATTGATATTATCATCTATCTATTCATACAATCCAACAAGATGATCATATGTTATATGTTTTAAGGTTCAAGATAAACTTTATTGTCCCAGAGGGGTCCTGGACAGCAGCGCCACTTTGGGCGACGCTCAGCTGTAAAACAACATATTTGAATCATAAGAATCAAACCCATAATTTCATTGTGCAAGAGCAGTTGCTCTTGTGTGGTGAGGTGTGTCAGTCTATAATGCGTGGCAGTGATTTGTGGGTCAATCAGGTTTGATAACAGTTCAGTTCTTTTTCTTTTCTTCTTTTGAAAAGTCAACTGGCGTGATTTATGGTCATTTTAACACTCTGAACGATAGATGGTCGCCGTATGTTGGCTGAGGTTAGAGGAAGATTACATTTGATCTGTCTTTGATTTCATTTAATCTTAAGAAAAGAACATATTTTCATCCAGTTTGTGAGTGAGAATGCAGGTGACCGGCCACAACAGCAAGGTTAAAAACTGAAGCTTTACATTTGTAGGAGAGGAGAGACATCTTTTGGATGGTTGTGGACAGGAACCTTTACCTGAACTCATCTCTGAGCTTCTCATCCAAAACTCTACTCTCTTAGAGAGCCTGTCTTTCTCTGTACGGAGTGAATTTATGACAGACATGTGTCCCCTACAGCTGGATTTATATGTCGCTGAGTGACAGCTGGAATGCACACGGCATGTGCCTGTTATCCGTCCACTATAGTTCCCACATGGGAGACATTGACATCTACAGACAGATTTGCTGACCAGCTTCCTGTGATGAACCAGTGTTTCACGTGTTAATATGAAAGTAAAATTAAAAAAAAAATAACAAGAAGAACAAGAACTGAAAGGAAAGGAAAGAGGCAACACATTTTCACAAATCTATAGATCTTTCTATACGGTGAGGAGTAACTCACTCTCTCTTATTTTTCATGTAACCTTGTGGTGGATATACAGTATAGGAGGCACATGAATGACAGTGCTCTACATTCGCAAATCATAAAGACAATTTTCATTCATTTTCACAGTATAAAAATGAATGCATTACATTTTTTTTATTTACACTGTTATCACCCATAGATTTTGACCAATTGCAGTCAGAATATTGCAAAACAGACAATGCATAAACAAATCATTTCTAAAATAATTGTGTTATGTTATAAAATAACACAAATTCAACACCAGTAAAGACATTTGAAAACAGATGTCACATTTAATGATGTCTATTCGAGGATGGTTAAATGACCGTCTAACCAACTGTTGATGCTTCTGGAACAAACCCAAACGTCTTCCTGTTTGTTTTCATGGAGAACACTGCTTGTTCAGAATAACCCAGCATTAGATATAGATTTTTTTTTTGAAACTTTCAATCTAATGTTATATAAAATGTAAAATACACATTTTTAAACATTAGTTTTAGTTTACAAAGTCAGTACAGCTACTACTGGGCTCGGGTGCAGGATAAAGTGATAGAAGATGAATGAATGAATGAATGAATGAGAAGATTCATCACACAAAGATGGGCCAATGTGAGTGAGTCAAGATAACACTATCATCAACAAAGTTTATTTTCACATTTATATTCATCAAAATCAAATAAGGATAAGGATGAAATGGATGCTGAAAACTGACCATGTATTACTGTCTGAGATCTAATATAAGGCAACTAATTACCCATGAATTAATTGATGATCTGGTGCAGTAAAATCCACAGTTTCTGATTTAACAGTGTAGACACTGTGGTGTGTCAGTCTATATTGTGTTGGATTCATCATGAATAATCATTTCAGAGACTGGAAAAAAAAAAAAAAAAAAAATAGCAGCAAAGTAAAATATTACTTATAAGTAATTAAGTATTACTAGCACAGCATAGTGTTGCTGCAATGATACAAAACCTACTGTGCCATTCCACACTGTGTGGCTCTCATTTTATTTTGTTTTAATATCATGTCTCAATTACTCTGACGGACTTTGTGTCACTGTGAAATGTAAACATAGTTTGTCCTTTGTGAGATCCCATAGATCTATAGAATAACTGTACTAAAGAAACAAAATCGGCTCTTGCCAGAGCTATAAAACCCACTGGAGCCTCTCTGCTTCCCTGTGAGTGGAACAAAAGCTCAGTCAGCCGATGAAGCTATTGGCTGGGAGGCTCCAGGTTCCTGCGCACTGGCACTGACTGCTCTCATAAACAGCTCCCACACTGACTCCACTCACACATCACGCTGTGAGGGGCCATGTCGCAGTACACTCTGGGAGGTAGGAAGCTTTCACTGCTGTCTCTTCCTCACTGTTTTGGCTTTACATTTTGTTTTGTTTGTTATTGTCCTATGTAGCCCACGAGTGTTTACAGTAGGGGGAAACATATTTTGCAGATGTTTTGCTGATTTCGTCTGTAGAGTGCTGAGTAGAAGAGCTGAGCAGGAAGAGTGGGAGGCAGTTTAACAAGAAAACACACCGACACCTGAGGATTTAATTAACAGAGGAGAGGCTGAGAGGGAAGGTGTCCCCGGTGTTTGTTTTAGATAACTTTGTGTGAACATGGACCAAGACTTTTGTCAACAAACAAACCTGATTTACTGTCATCAGGTGAGACTGGGCTGCATATGTCTGTTCCAGTAAAGAAAATGCATCGTGTGTTTCCCCACGTTACTGTATGCTCTTATGAGTGCATCCAGTACAGGATTAAAGGAAGTTTACCAGCAGCCTTTCCACAAAATACAAACACATCCTTATGCATCACATGCTTTGATGATGTTTGCCTCATTTTTGTTCACCAGGGTCCACAGTCTGGTCATTGTGACTCATATTTTGGAGCAAACCCATTTTTTTTTTTTTTTTCACTTCCACTGCAGCATTCAGCCCAACTGTACTTTCATCTCCTAATGGAGGCTGCGAGGCTGGGAAAGCTGCCTGCTCCTGCACACACTGACTGTACACATTTATGGATCTGCACTGATACTACTGGACCTTTAAATAGTGATCTAATCTCTTTAAGGATGCCCTTAAAGGACGTGCCTTTAGTTTGTAACGAGCCTCTCGTGATGATGTGATGAGGATTCACTTGATCTTATTACATTTTGGGTTCCTTACGTTGCATTCCTCTCAAGTAAATGAAGAACTGTCTGTGTGTGAGCAGTTGTATATAATGAGAATGTAAATTCTCTCTCAGTAAGGGGTTTTCCTCCTGATTGCTGGGTGTTTGCCTTGCGAAGGTCACTGGTTGGAGCTCACAGCTTTCCGACCTTGTTTTCACCACCACTATCCTGGAGTGTGTCTGATGCATGAGTCATCCCAGTAAACTGTCATTATTTGATATTATATGAGCATCAGTGTCCAGCTTTAACAGCTGCAATCTCAGTCACGGCTACTACATCCATCATGATTTCCACGCTAACTTGTTGGGAAAACATTTGCGTTAGTTTGAAATTCTGTGCTTGTCTTCATGTTTTTATTGCATTAAGTGTTGCATGTTGGGGGAAATGTGGTGGGAATGGCTTTGCATCTGATCAGTGTGTTATTAACCCTAAGAACACTTAGAGCATTTAGGCTGCTTTTCACATTACTATGCAGAGTGTCTTATATCCTTTTTTTTTTAAGCACAACCCAATCCCGATTTGTGAAATTTGGAAATAATATGTCACATTTCGCTGGGCTCATTTCTATGTTGTTACTTCTGCACAATTATTGCTGCTACCAATTTAAAAACAAAACCCAAACAAAACAAAAAAACGTGATGCATCATAACTTTGACTCAACAACACATAAGTAGACGGAAACAAACTTTTTAAATTTTCACTAACCATATAAACGGACCGAAAAAAAAAATCATTTTAAAATCGGATTGAATTTGTAAAACTTGGAAATTCGTCACATTTCAAAGTTCGCTTAGCTCGTTTTTATGAACAAAAATAAAATAAAAAACGGTCAATTTTGTCTCTTCGTCACAATTATCACCAATGTGATATAAAATGAATCAAAAGTTTGACTCAACAACACATAACAATGCCTCAGTATGTCCATATAAGGAGTTGCGTAATTTACCAAGGGTGCACCTGTGGCACTGATATGTGCCACGTGACCACTAATGGTTCAATCCCATTTTTTCTGTATTTAGTTTTTGTTGATATACACATATTAACTATAAATTGATTCAAATCTAAATGCTGATCATGATTATGTATATAAACACAATGAACACACACACATTACTCATAGGGTTAGTGTTAGACATAGACTCAATGCATTCTCAAAGCTGTCAGGACCAAACCCACAAAGATACCTATACAAGAACAAATTCACACACAATCAGACTGCAGGGAAAACTGACACCAGCTCACTTTGTGCGCTCTGTTCCTGCTTCGGACCAAAGCAGAAACTACGACAATAATCATTTATAAAATTATGATTCTAGCAACAAGACATTTCCTCTTTAATCTCATCAGGGACGCAGAGTGCAGACACAACAAGATCATGTTTTGTCAGATGTCTGCGATGACTTGCTGAAAGTCTCAGGTCACTCACAAACACAAAATCGATATTTGTCAACTTGTGACAAACTTGTTTCTTTTTCAAAAGTATTCCTGATCATTCACAGATTATTGCCTTCTCTTTTCTCCTCAATAATCCCGGTGACCCTGTTGCAAACAAACCCTGACTGCTTTGTCTTCTCTCGTTTCTTGTCTTGCTGCAGTTCACCTGCAGATCCTGCTGGCCGTGGGTCTGGCCGTGTTCTGCTACTGTTTGGTCCTCGGTTGTATCCTTTGCTGTCGAAGGAGGAAGAATGTCTCATCACAGGACAAGGAGGCCGCTTTTCTGTCTTCCCATCCAGCTGAGACGGTGACTGTGACATTGACTCCATCTCCGTGTGCGCAGCCTGTTAAGCAGCAGTATGAGGAGCTGGATGGAGATGTGTTGGAGTTTCCTTCCTTTAAGAGCAGCTCCTCTCCTTCTGAGGATGACGCTGCTGCTCTGCCCTTTGACCCGAGCCCGACCAGATCGGCTGAGCTGGTGCACTCTGCTGGATCATTTTTCCCAATGCGGCGCCTCAGCTCCCCAGCAGTTCCCTGCACACTCAGTAAACCTCAGAGTCATGGCAGAGCCTCTTTGCCCTCCCTCACAAAGCTGAGCCTGGTGTCTAAATCTCGTCGGGCAATGGGTCGGCGTAGCACCGTGAGCAGCGAAAGTTTTCTTTACAGCGAGAGCAGTCGACTGAGTGCTGCTGCTGCTGCCAAGGCTCCCACCCAGCAGCATCAGCCTAGTGGATCACAGTATGGCTCTAACTCTCTCTCCATCCACTCAAAGCCGGCTCCTCTCTTGCACTTCTCCCTGCTCTTCTCCTCAGCCTGTGCCACCCTGCTGGTCAACATCCTGGGGCTCTCAGGGGCCAATCGGAGACGCAGCGGGGTGTTTGTTCGAGCCAGCCTCCCTCCACTCTGCCCTTCTCCTCAGCAGATTGCCTCTCGGCGCCGCAGCTTCAGCTCAGATCTCCAGAGTCAGAGCTTTGTGCTGCATGTGGGCTCTGTGGAGGAGCTGCGTACCTGCACGCTGAGACTGGCCGTCTACAGCAGGGACTTCTCCGGCCTCAGGGAGGCTGTGCTGGGGGTCGTGGAGCTGTCCTGTGAGCAGATGGACTGGGAGCCTGACATCACCACCACCTACACCAGGCAGCTCACCCCAACTAAGAGCAAGTTGAAAAAGGTATCTGATGATTTTCTCCATTTTATTGATTGATGCTACAGCACAGCCTGGTGAACTGGTCCAATTTGATTCTGTTTTTGAGAGTTCGACTGCCAAACTAGCAAATCATGCAAAAGAGGCAAGGAGAGAACAGCCTCAATAAATGAAGAATAAAGCATTTTCAACAGAGTCAAGTCCACACTGTAATTACACAGCGCTTCCTTCCTGGGATCAGCACCTGGTCTATACCTATATAGTAAAAGTGTTGGATGTCTAAAAGAGCAGAAAGGCAAGCTTTAAAAACAGAGCGCACATGTTTTCTTAACCTGAACCTAGTTAATTAAATGCAAGCTGAACTCAAACAACTTGTGCTGGTCAAAATGCAACATGCTTTTAATGAATAGTTAGTTGTCCATCCTTTAGCTAGCGGAGGTCACAGGGGAGAATGAGCCAACGCTGCAGGTAACAGAGTGAGAACTCAGACTTATGAAGGTCAATTCAGTCACACAACACATGGTTCAAATGTTTACTGCAGCAGGAAAACAGATGGTGTCTGGGCTATTACATGAGGTATAAGTGATGATGCAAATATCTTGAATCACCAATTAGAGTCCACAGGTGGATGCTGGGGTCTCAAGAACAGGCAGTGATGCTGGAACAAGTGTAAAGTGAAAATAATATAATGTATGTTTTCACATGGAGCAATTTGTTGTCGCATCCTGAAGTCTCCACTAACAGCAGCAATAATGACGTTAACTAGGTCTGTGGTGACTGACTGTCCAGTCTTTATACGAACTAAATTGGATTGACCGCAATTCAATTTTGACCCGAGCGCAAAACAAAGTGAACTGCGGTGAGTGACTGAGATTTCCAGGTGATTGTGAGAGCTTTAGGACCTTAGAACAAACACAGCCAGCAGCACACACAGGCTCATGAATAGCATAAAATCATGTTATATCCACAAAGGAATTGTGCATCATATCAGCACTCACATGAGCTACTTTCTCACTGTTGTTGTTTTTTGTCATGGTGACATTGTTGTTTGTGATTGCAGAGTACAGCAAAGTGTCCGAGTGCCGACGCTGTGCCCCGTGCAGCTCTGCCGATACACTGACAGAGGGCATTAATTACATGCTTTTAAAGGGGAGGGGGGTCATGATGGCACCAGCCCAGTCCAGTGTTCTGCCCCTGTAGAGCTCATCCTCTCCTCTACACACACTCACTCACTCACACGAAGCAAAGGAGGGGTAACAAAGACAATCAGGCAGGGAGTGGTTGTGGCAGAGGGGCATATATACGGAGGGGAATTGGCAACAAGTGTAGTTGAGGCAGTAGTCAAATCCAATCAATAACCAAATCAGCTTAAAAATATGACAGGACTCCCCAAAAAGAGCATTAAATAGCTGCAGCTCGTTCAGAACACTGCAGCTTTGCCTACACGTATGCCTGAGGATGAGCTATGGATTCATTTATAGATTTCCTCTGATTTTTGCAGTCGGTGTTTTTTCCGAGAAATTTCCGAAATTTTGTGGAGGAATGAATTTGAAAACTGGAGTTTGATGGAGAATTGTAGAGAGGAGGAGTTGCATGGTGTCTTTAAGGATCTAGAGAAAGCTTATGGTATAATGACAATCTTTATTATCCACAAAAGTGAAGACAGACTTAACAACACTGTAATAATTACTAATTCAGTGGACAGCGCAGGTTGAACAGTTTGGAGAAAAAGCAAGAGAGGCAAGGTTGAGAAAAACTAATCTCTGGCTGTAGCTTCAAGGTTTGTTTGGCAATGTGACTTTTTTGCAGAACAGCGTCTCGTCTGTTGAGCGGCAGTCTGAGTGTGAGCGACGCTCTCTGAGGCAAAGTGCAAGTGACAGACAGAGGCAGTGGAGCGAAACTCACTTGTTGGAGGAAATCGCATTCACACTCTGCTGCCCGGCCTCAGCGAGACGCCGGCGGCCTCGCACTCAGCCAGTTGACAGACCATGACTCACTGGACCCCAAACAATGCAAGCTAATGAGAGCTGACATTAAAGCAGAAATTACCATTACACATTAGTTATTACCTTTAACCACAGAGCATTAGTGCATGCACATGTATTATTTCAGGATGAGTGGACATGTAGGCAACATAATACTCTACCCTGACAGTGGAGGCAAATTCACTTTAAAGGTCCAGTGTATAACATTTAGAATGCATATACTTCCCTTAACTGTGTTTGTAAAAGTGTATAATCACTTTAAAGTTCAATATTTGCTTTTATTTTTGATGTACTTTTTGCATTTTGCAGAAGCTTGCTATGCAAATGAAGGACCATGGCTGCACCCACATAACCCCAGTGCATAAAGCAACAAAGAAGAAGTAATAAAATGACAGGGAGAGAAGGAGCATGAGGATGTATACGCGTTAACGTGGCTCACATTATTCTTTCCCCTTGGTTTCATTTTATTTACAGCCTCCCAAAGGATGAAGGGAGCATCTGCAGGGTGAAAGAACAGCCTTACACATTTTATTCTTTATCTCTCGCCTTCTGCGTCCTGCCCTCAGAGTGTCAGCTCTCAGGAAACGCTAGGTCACAGGAGGAGCTTGGTTGGTGTCCCGCGGGCTTTGGGCCAACTCTTCATCCTGCTGCAGTACCAGACGCTGGCCCAGCGCGTCAAGGTGATGGTTCGAAAGGCTGAGAATCTGGCCAAGCTCACACGGATCCCTGGAGCTGCAGGTGAGGATCAGCAAGTCCATCTGAGGCGGAGTGTTTGTTGTTGCCTAACAAGATCATATGTACAAATGCAGGAGAACATGACAAAGAAAATAGAGAAAAACAACTATTAGCGAGTTTAGAAAACTTTTAAATAACCCTCCATTCACAACAGAGGTGCTTTTGCAGTGGGACAGCATGAAAACTAAAGTAAAATGATTTTTCTTACTAATTTAAGATAATTTCATATTGGCGACTTTTAATTGATTTTTTTTTTTTTTTTTTTTTTTAATCTGAAGCAATAATGAAGATTTGCTTATTTGTTTCCTAGGACATAGATTTGTGAAAATTGGTTTCCTGATTGGCTTGTAGTGTAATCAGATTAGGAACCGATGAGCCCAGTGTCATTTCCGCTCCCGTCTGCATCACGTCTCACTGCGTCTGATTCATGGCTCTGCTTCGATGATGCTGGTTCTGTAAACCAGCATCATCCTGTGAGAACGAAAAACAACTTTAAAGTTTAAAGTGGAAACACATCTGACCTGACGGTTTTAATCTCAGTGGTCAGTGATGTGTTCCCGATGACCTTCAAAATAAAATGTTTCCACAAACGTGTGAGAATGAACGATGCAGGTTTCTTATCTGACGGTGACAACACTGCTCTTTAATTTTGGTAAATCCAATAAGCGTTGCCGCCCTGGATTTATGAGGAGACTCATCCTTGCTGATTTGGAATGCTGATAGTTCAAAGGCTTTTCAAGAGGATAAATATGAAACCAAATTGTGATTGTGGCTGTAATTGCTGTCCACAGACCACTATGTTGTCATCAACCTGCGTCAGGATGGGAAAGTGATTGGTACCAAGGAGACCAAAGGAGTCAGTGGTCCTAACCCCGTCTGGAATGCTCCCTTTCTGTTTGACCTCCCCCCCGGTGACATCACTCAGCTGCCGCTGGTCTTTGAATTCATCATCATGCAGGTGAGACAGCCTAACCGTCTCATACGTACAGTAAACACTGACATGTAGTTCTGTGTAACAAACTGTACCTTCTTTAACAGTAAGCAGACGTTAAGCCGACCAGCTCCTCAAGACTCTTGATATGTTTAGATCTCATATGATGGTACACTGGTACACATTGTTACAGGACAGACAGAGGCAATGGCAACATTGCACTGGGACAGCGGCAAACACGTTAGAGTATGATTAAAAACACAAAGAATGCACATGAAAGGTTTCTGAAGTGTCAAAAAAACAGGTAATTCAGCAGTTTGATGGGATAAATGCTTCTCACCCTTTCCTGCACTGGGCTGCTGCTGTATATACACAAATGCTCCCTCAGTCATCTCTGACAGGAGGCTATTGCCCACTAATTACCTAATTTCTGCTGATGAAGACCAAACAGAGGCATGAATGACAGCATCAACAACAACAACAACATAAAATCACCAAAAGTTAAAGCACTGCAATCCGTCTATCCATCGTCCACTGCTGTATCCTCCACAGACTTTGTTGTTTCTGTCATTTTTTTTTTATCCACTTATCTCTGTGTGTCTGCAGGGCCGTCTCTACACAAAGAGCAGCGTTTTGGGTTGTGTGGTGATTGGCAGCGACGCTCCTGAGGCAGGACAGGCACACTGGAAGGAAATGTGCAGTCGAGGTCAGATCGAAACGGCTCGCTGGCATTCTATCCAATCAGATATGCTGTAAGAGCAGTGGACAGACTGTTGCACTAACCACTGCCCCCTTGTTAGTGTCCAAAAGGTGGAGCCATTTCTGGGTGATTTTATTACTTTTTAAAATTTAATTTATTATCATTATTATTATTATTATTATTATCATTATTATTATTATGAGGTGTAGTAGTAAAAGTAGTATTTGTATTTGTCAACACATTATGTTCAAGCATTAATTACTGAATCATCTAGACCAGTGGTGTCAAACTCATTTTAGTTCAGGGGCCACATACAGTGCAATTTAATTTAAAAGTGGGCTGGACCAATTATAATAACAATGATAATAATAATAATAGCATGATAAACTCACAAGAACTCCAAATGTTTCCCTTTATTTTACATTCAATGAAGTATCTTTTTTACAAAACATATTATAAACAACCTGACACTTCAATGTTATGTCTAAGTTTACCATTTACCCACGTGCACTACAACCTACAGATCACAGTGCATCTACAAAGGCACAAAACATTTAGTCACAGGTATCTGGAACTGAAAAATATGCTATTTAACTTGATGATTAGATTCAAATTAAACTGCAAAGTTTTCACAAATTCATCCTGCAGGCCAGATTGGGCCATATGTTTGACACCCTTGATCTAGACTGTAGAGGAGGAAGCTCTGACCACTGTGAGCAGGTCAAATGCAGCAGTTGTCTCTGTATCAACAGTATTGTAATTCTTTACACTGTGACTTCCGTGACTGTGTACGTTCTAATGTACTGTTTGCAACCGGTGCCCGTGCCGTAGTAACTCTTGTGTCGTGTGCAGAGGAAGTGTCACATTTGTAAAGATGTGGGTGCATGTACAGTGTGTGTTTGTTGCCACTCTGCCCGTGGTTTGACGTGGTGTTACAGCTGTGCCAGTATTTGTCCACAAACACCTCGCGTTCTCTTTACTACTTACTAATATCTTGCCTCCACAGTGTGTGGTCAATGAAATGTGGCTACATTTCATTTTTTCCACACTAAACATGTGGAGTTACAGTGGCTACAGCTTAGTTTCAGGTATTATTGGATGTCCGTTTGTTTGCAGTCAGCCTGCTTGTGCAACCTGGTAACTTGTAAATAGATCTGTGATCTTTTTTTGAGGGTCAGTCAGTCAGTCATCATCTACCGCTTTATCCTCCGTCAGAGGGTCGCGGGGGGTGCTGTGCCAATCTCAGCTACATCGGGCAGTTTCCTGGACAGTTCGCCAGTCCATCGCAGGGCCACATACAGAGACAGACAAACAACCATTCACTCTCACACTCACTCCTATGGTCAATTTAGAGTGTTCAATTTACCTAATCCCCACATTGCATGTTTTTAGACTGTGGGAGGAAGCCGGAGAACCCGGAGAGAACCCACGCACACACGGGGAGAACATGCAAGGCAAGAACCATGCAGAAAGGCCCTTGTTCCAACCGGGGCTCGAACCCGGGTCTTCTCGCTGCAAGGCGAGAGTGCTAACCACTACACCAACGTGTGGCCCCTTTTTTGAGGGTTCAATTTGAAATTGTCTAAATGAAACAATGACAACATGTCAATCAGCGGGAACTGAAATTATTTTTGTTCTTTTTTGCAGCGTAATACAGAGGCTTATGTTGACACTGTTGATTTCCGATATATATATATATATATATATATATCGCTTAAGGGTCAACAATTTAACTTGTCAGTAATTCTTTATGATACTTTAAATATATATATATATATATATATGTATGTATTTATATATATATATATATATATATATATATATATAGGATATGTGACACCGCTGTGTCGGCTTTAAACATTTATTCAGCAGCCTTAACGTATGATGACACATTTTGGAAAATGTTATATATTTCAAAATACTAATACTATTTTTTTTGTTGTGGTTTCTAGATTAAAAAAGTTGTCTTTCTTTGTTGTATTTTACACATGCCAATGCCTATTCATTATATGAATGTTTTTGTTGTTGTCGTTTTTTTGCTTTTAAAAGATGAAGTCGGAGACAGTTTAAAATAAATGAACATATTACATCAATAAATTTAGTTTTGTGATGCACTTTACTCTTCCTGTAGTCATTTAACGCTGACAGAGATCATCGTTCAGTTTTGACTTCCTGTTTCCTGCGGTTGACATCCAGCGTCCAGTAGTTATTAATAATCCTTAGATGTGATGTAAATGGAAATGTTTTTGTCATCACATCAGATCAATCAACAACGATTGCTCCCCCACAGCCACAGCAGTGGCAGCACGCACCGATGCACACACCCACATGAAAATAGTCTTATGAACGTAAGCAAACATCGACAATGTGTAAAATGTGTCAGTTTCTGTGTCACGGGCCCAGCTGGATGGAAAACACATTCTCGCACTTAATTACACTCATCATATCAAATCATGCTTCCATTTAACGTATCCCTCCATTCCTTCCAATAAACAAATTTGCCGTAATTCAAGGCTCTTTTGCCTCACTCACTGGGCCTGAGTCATCCCTTCTGTCTGCAGACGAGGTGATTTGTTTCCTCGACTTTCAGTATTAACTTTCAATGCTTCTGCAAACATGAGCATGAACGTCACGACGTTCAGTGTGAGGCGGTGGAGATACACATTTTCCGGCATGAGGCTGTGAAGCGCTTTTGATCCAGACGCACGTCGGTTCTCTTATTCCTCTGATCTGCTCACCCTCATGGGGGAGGCAATGGAAATGAGATTTTATTGATCTTCTGCTGACTCTCCCAGGTTCCCCTGCATCAGTTGGTGAGCAGCTTAATATCTACGTCTGACACAGAGGCAAGACAGAAGTTTGACCTCGTCTAAAACCAGTCACCCACTGTCACACTTCCTGGCATTTAAATTCCTCCTGGATTTGACTCCTGTGCTACCACATGTGATCAGATCTGCCGTTTATTCAGATACTCATTAATGTCATGTCTGTTTGTGAGAACAACATTGTAAACAGTTTGTCATGTTAAACCTGGGACATGTCCAAATATTCATGATGCATGATTTCACACAGATTTTATTTCCGCCCAACCAAAGGTCCCACTGTTAATTGAGTTAATTGTTTACACATTATAGACAACCCTTCATTTATACGAGAGTAAAAACACAAAAGAGGACT
Organism: Solea solea; assembly: GCF_958295425.1. NCBI lineage: Eukaryota > Metazoa > Chordata > Actinopteri > Pleuronectiformes > Soleidae > Solea > Solea solea. Next base: position 20,367,094 of record NC_081138.1, read on the forward strand.
AGAATGAAGCAGAACCAAGTTATAAGGATTTAGCAGACACACACACACACACAGACACATAAATAATATGTGAGTCTTGTTTGTCTGTTAGCATCACCTGTTAGACGTTACCTCATCAGTTCACTATATATTCTCCACTCACCTCACAGTCTGTGATTGTCTTTTTCCCCAGTTTCTCTGTGTTTGAAACATCCGCTGTGAGTCATTTGTGTTTGGCCGTCTTTGATTTGTATACTTGTTCCTCATGTGACTGCTTGTTTTGTGTGTGCTCTGAACCCTGCGTCGCTGTAGTAAATTGGGTTTCTGAATTCCACCTTTTTACACCGTTCCATGTAAATAACAGGTCTGTCTCATGCAAAGACTGAAGAATAAAACAAGTGCTATTTCTCTTCTCAGTAAGCATCAGTTCCTGACTCACTGACCGTAAACAAACCCTCCACTGGTCTGTCTGTCTGACAGTTTTTTTGGCACTATTGATCCACTATGTGCCAGCTGATCTACCTGTCTGGAATAATCCCCTCAGAACTAGAGTGTTAGACACAGTACTGTCAGTGTCTTATTCTACATCGTGAGGGGAACAAGCATCAGTGACGTGGAACATAAAACTGTCTCTGTCAACCATTAAATGTGTGTAGGAACTAATGATCTCCAGCCTCACAGGGCACTAACATCCTCCACATTACGCAGCAGTAAGCCTCTGTGACTCACTCCTTAAGACCGATGCTGCTTCGATGCCTCCACCAGCCCACAGGCTGACATTTACTGCCTGTCATCGTGCACCTGCTTTCATCTGAGGACACAGCAGGACCCTGCGTCCTGAGGGTTGAGGGGACGTGTCCTCCTTCCTGCGCGATACCACGAAAACAATTGGACGTTAAACTGTGCCAATTACACAAATGAGCCAGTTGTTTTTCAGCAGTGCGATGACAAAGGCATCAACATCCTTTTTGGTTTGCAATTATATAAAGTCACCTTTTTGGTAAATGGTCAGTATTTATATATAATGGCTCTGAGCTACAGAATCACAGCCAGGATACATATTTGTGTGAATATTTTTAAAGTAAAAAACAAGACTTGATTAATAGATGATTTTATAATTAAATCTTGACATCCCAGAATGACTGCAGCCCCCCAACTGGTACTGAAATTCATCAGTGTTTATTGTTTCATTTGTTTCCTCCAGCCCTGTGGTATGGAGAATGGAGTAGATGATGAATGAATGAATGAATGAATTTGTTCACTCCTTATTTGGATTGATTACTCTGACATTGTGTTTCTTTCATAATTATCTGTAACATTGGGACAAACTTTAATTTGTCTAGACATTTTTTAATGAAGACCACACTGTTGAGGTGGTTCTCACCACATCTTGGCCACACTCTGCTCTGCCACCACTCAGCATCCAGATCAATAGAACATGTGTAGCCCAGGAACCAGACGTGCAAAAAATAAAGTATTTTCAGGAATGCAACTACTGTTAAACCTAAAATTAATGGCTTTAAAATCTTTTTGGTTGGTCGGTTTGCAGTGTTTCAGTTCAGTGAGTGAGGCTATGCAGTGAAAGATCTGGTAAACTCAGATTTACAACAATTACTACTTGTACCAGTGGAGGGCGCTGTTGCTTTAATTGCAGTTGAACTCAATTATTATTCTAAAGGGTATGAAATGTCTCTGCTTCCCTCTAATCTATGCACTCGCAACCGATTCTTTGACACAGATGAAGAAGTCTGCTGAGGAGAAAACACAGGACATGTAAATAATGCACAGCTTTCTGTCCTGGAAGAGGAAAATCCTCCTCGGTGTCCACTCACTGACAACTTTATTAAGTTCACCTGTTCTACTGCTGATCAGTCGCTCACATGGCAGAGACTCAGTGGATTCACACATATAGACACGGTCAAGACAACCTGCTGAAGCGCAAACTGATCATCAGAAGACGACTCAAGTGACTCTATCAGCACACCAGATGAGTTAGTCGGAGTTTTTTATGCACTTTTATTCGGAGTTATTCTGAGCAATGTGTGTGTATTAAAATGTGTATTATGATGCAGACCACAAAGCTCCACCCTGACATACAGTACATTCCACTAATTACTGAAACACCACGGAAGCTCTTTTATCATCCCAGTAATGAACCCATTAAAATGTCCTGTGATGACACAGAAACAAGATAAACAAAATAGTCAGACCTCTATTGTACTACATAAATACACAAGCGGGACACAGTGTTAACATGCTCCATCACTTTCTGCCTTTGGTGTTTGTTTTAGTGCGACATAAATCTGTTTATATTCATACGCACATTAGTGAAAGTGATGAAAGGAGGGCAACCGAGAAAGGTTGTTTATGATCAAGCAAAGTTTGTTGCTTAAACAGTCATTCAAAAAACGAGCGTTTTCCCACATTTATAGTCATTCTAACTCTTTATTTATCATATAATCTCTTGACATGATGCACGAGTTCCTGGCAAAAAAATCACAAATGATTCATAATAAAACTGCTTAGTGTTTCTCTCTAGTGGATCTGTGAGGTAATACAGGAAAAGCATACAGTTTTTGTCAGGTCACTCACAACTGTAGTGTGTGTGTGTGTGTGTGTGTGTGTGTGTGTGTGAGAGAGAGAGATGTTATAGGAAACCAGAAATCAAAACCAGTTTTCCTTTGTTTGATGAATCACTTTTGTCTTTAATCATTTTCAGACACACACACACATAATCAGAGACGTCCAGGTGAAAGCAGTTGTCTCCACCACAGTTATACAGTAAGACCACATTTCAGCTACATCATGTCAAAACAAACACACACACACACACACACACACACACACACACACACACACACACACACACACACACACACACGGCCCCTCTGGTCTTTTGAGGGTAAAATCCTCATGATTGTGATGTTACATGCAAGCAAATATGGAGTCCTCTCTCTTTCTCTGTGTGTGTGTGTGTGTGTGTGTGTCCAGATGTTAGTGGGACATCTGGAGCCCAACCCTGGTGCAGGATCAGAGAAGCCGAGCGAAGATCAGATGAGCCCCCGTTTCTTTATTAGAGCTCTCAGTGAACATGATTAATGAACGCTGCGTCTCGGTTAGACCGAGTTTCACGCCTCCTTGTGCCAGCTCAGAAGTTTGAGCGGCTCCGTCTCAAGTTGCTCTGGGCCCTGCAATCGTAGCATGGTCAGAGGTCTCGAGTCCATCAGCAGCAGATCAAATGCCTGCTCAATCGAAACGGACAGGGACGTCGTTCAGGCTGTAGACGGACACGGGCAGGGAAAAAGAAAGTAATGAGTAATTAATGTGATTCTTGAGAGGGCATAAACTTGTACTTTTTTTTTTTCAACACAGCAACTCAACACTAAATATACTTTTTAGTGAGAAAATTAAAGCATTTACAAAGAACTGAGGAAGCTGAGAGGAGGCAAAACACCCAGGTCCAGCTTCGACTGTGTTTTGGATAACTATGACCTGGATGAATGAGAATCCACACAGAAATAAACCATTTCATTGCAACTATTGCAAAAGCTCAAACGACGGCCCTGCTTGTCAAACACCACACAAATACAAATATACAAATATAATCAACGCTGCAATTGTATGATAAAAGGACAAATAATCAAGTAGGTGCAAACAACATTTTTTTTTAATACATTTTATGTAAAAATTTAACTTTTCGGTGATGTGCTGTTTATGAGCCTCTTGTTCTGTAACTGCTGGTCTTATCTCACCACTCTCTGTCCTCTGTGTCCCTCCTCTTTTCCCTCCTCTTCCTCAAACACCTCCTTCACTAACTCCTGTCTCCAAAGTTGTTCTCCATTGCTGAGCACAGTAAAGAGCAAATCTGACTCCGAGAGTGATCTGATGCGTCTCCACATGTGCACTCAGGGGTTCAGGGGAAGGCAAATTGATTGCAGGGTTTCAGTGGCAGCTTTTTTTTGCAGCAATTTACACACAACAACTTTGACCGTTTTGAATTATGTGTCTAATGTAGAGAAGTGTGTTTGATGTTTTTGGAAAACAACAGTTGTGCAAATCTGGGCTGACTTTCTGCTCCTTTTGTGTCCATTTATATTTTAGTGTGTAAGCAATCGTAAAACAAAACAAAACGGGTCCTCCTAAGGACATGTCCCCTACTGAGAGCAAAAACTGCAACATAAAAAAACAAAAAAACAAAAAAACAAACCTACCAACCTCAAATAATCTGAAATGTGTTTACCCATGAGAGAAATATCACATTAACCTGCGCTCCCCTCCAAAAAGTGAAATCACCTGGCCTTCAAGCAAATCACTTAAAACGCACTAGAAACATAATATGTGTCAAACTATACACCGTATATCACGATGTGCAGGTCTGCACTGCACCAAACGGTCCCCGCTGTGCATTCAGAGGGACAGCAGGCGCAGGACTGCAGCTGCAGCCAGAGCTACAATGAAGATGTGTTAAAGACTGCGAGGCCCAAATATGCCAGAGCAGCTGGACTCAGTGTGTCTCTCTCTTCTATGTGTAAACAATGGGCCAGGCAATATTAAGCAAAAACACATGACGCTTGTTTCTATTCAAACTTTCTCTCCATCGCTGTGTGCTTTTTTGCTGTCGGGAGCCTTCTGCACGAACACATTGTGTTTTGAACTTCCCCGAAATGTCGGCAGTGTTTGAGGATACTTTGGAATGGCGCGGTTAGTGCGACGTGTCGGCCCTGGCGAATTTTGTCTGAGTGGAGATTTTTTTTTCCGGATTTTAATTGAGAAGGAACAAATGAATGAGTAAATAAACTCCCACTTCCAAGTCGTCCACATTTGAACTATTATCGGGTTATTGTGGAAGCAGTTTGAGGTCCAAATCATGAAAAACAAGAATCTGTTCTTTCAGAATAAAATGGCTTCTTCTCATGAATGAAGAAATTGACAAATATTGTGCAACATTTACACTTTTTTAAGGGGTTTTAAGGGGGAGTGACGTCGTTTTACTCACTTACTATTGTTTATTTTAGCCTACATAGTACTGTATGCAGAATGGGATTAAATGCATTGCTCTAGAGCAACACGGCAGAAAACCAGACCTTTATCAGATTAACTGATGGCCCATGTCAAGAATGTTACACGTGGCCTCTGGGTTACACACGCGCACATTTGTCGAGATGATATCAAATCCAAAATCGGTCTTTTCTGCAGGAGTTAGAAATATCTAAATCAAATCAATGCCCTCATTTTATTGTACTGGGATATCTGTGCACGACCACGGTGAGAGCTGTGGATTCTGCTGAGCAGCAGACGACGCCGACTCTGCACCACCTCAGCTCTGTTCGCCCGCCAAAGGAAATAAATAAATAAAAATAGGAGTGAGCCAGTGATGGAAGTCAGATGATTATGTGACACGATGATGTTACTGGAAACATTTCAAGCTCAGCATACGATGCACAGAGAGAGAGAGCCAGCTGCAAGAGTCCCGAAAGTGTTAAGCACTATGCATCGGTCGATGTTCTCAAACCATACCATCCTGAGCCTTTAAGAGCCTCAATCTTAATCTCACCCAGAACTGTTTTGAATTAAACACGGATTACAGCTCATTAGGTGTCATCTTGTTTCACTTGAGGATTCACATTAAAGTCATGGCACCGTGGCCAGAGATGATGTGACCAGTTTAGCTTGAGATAAAAAGCTGCAGTCAATTGTTCCGGATAAATCAAGTGGCAGACTTTGTGTTTATTGTCATGACTGTGGATTTGCAGATCCCATTAACCCCTTTGTTCCCCCGTGAGCCCCGATCCCTTCTCTGTCTGTGCTGCGTGTATCTCAGTGGGAGGTGACCGTCAGGCTGCACAGTGATACAGACCACACAGATGTGTCTGTGCGCTCACAGTCCTATGCCACACACACACACACACAACACACACACACACACACACACGGTCGCCTGTTTCTCATAAGAGGAGGCGGCAAACTCTCAAAAACAATCTTTTGGAGAAGTTTATATAATTAACTAAATGTAAAAAGCTCAGGGAAATCTCCTTTTCTCAAGAACATGATAACCAGAGACTGGCACCAGCTTGATGATTGAAACAGCAGGTAATTATTATTATTATTTATTTTGATAATAATCTGCTCCTAAATCACCACCAAGCATCAATTCTCTTAATCTCCATCTTCTGTTTTCTGTTGAGACTAAAGCAACAATAAAGTTATTTATCACCCTCAGCATATCAATTATGTTTCTACAAAACAATGTTTATAGACATGTTTTTAAATCTTTAAAGCCTGGCAGTTAGCCGTTTGATCTGCAATTGATGTGAGACAAGAAATTGAAAGGCATTGTATTTCCAAACGATGATTATTATTGATTGATTATTGATTATCATTTCAGTATTTTATTATAAACTCTCTTTGTTATCACATATTTTTCAGTAAGTAATTCATCTTTCTGGTATTTTTTGACCCCCCCCCCCAATGTTTTCTCCTCCGATATCTTCTTTTCATATATTGTTTGCACAAGTATTTAAAATTCTTGTTCCCCCGCATCTGCGTAAAAGAAATGATAAAACTGTCAACATTTGCACATATCGTGCTGGAACATGAAATGAAATGAAAACAGCCATTTACAGACATTATTTAACTGTGTAACATGAGTTTCAGCAGAATTAGGTAACAGCAACACGGTCGATTTCAAAATTCCCCTATTCCCAGAACTGACTGCAGCGTGTGACTTGATAACGTCTTACAGTAAGAGCACATTTCTGCTTCCCCGTCTCTCATCAAAGAAAAGAACAATTATATTTCAACGACGTTTCACACACGAGACAGTCCTTTGATCAACACTCTCTGCAGTCGACCAACAGTCGCTCATCGGCACATGTCTCCCATTAACGTGATCAAGTGCATCCAATTCATGCCTGCTTGTTCAAATCATTGTTTCTTAATGACACAACTTCCATCTGCATTTTATCACGATGACGACTCTCATGGAGGAGATTTACAGGGAACAGTAAAGAGCACCAAATAATTAAACCAAACATTTACACAGAGGGGTTTTGCCCCCTGTCCCCATCTGCTCATGTTTACTGCTACCTTTACAGATTCAAAATCAACATTTTCAAGCTGCCTGTTCTGTAGAATAAAGCCAGCCTTGTTAAAGAGTGCAGGATTTATTTGTTGCCTGAAGTCCAATTGGTATGTTAAAAGTGTTTAAATAGCATTGCACATAATCTGCATTTGGTCTCAAAGCTTTGAGCTGTAAAATCTGCAGGTACAAGTGCCTGGTCGTCCTCATAAATTAAATTATTGGAGGGGGCTTTTTATTTGGGTCAGTGACCATGGGAACTCTGCAAGTCTGTCTTCTATTTTGGACAATCTGTAGGCGAGTTAAAGGCAGCTGTAAAACAACAGGTAGTTCCAACCCACCAGTTTGAGTGGCCAAAGACATGGTGCAGTCATACTAATAATTCCCCATCAACAGAGCTGGTGTTGCTCTTCAAAGGAGGAAAATGGCTGCCATTCAAAGCCTGGTGGTATCCAAGAAAAGCTGTGTTGATTTTAGTGTGGATCGTAAATCCTGATTCAGATCAGCCACCCCGCAGAAATAAGAGTGGCAGTTCCAACTGATGTCTTAATGTGTTATGATGGGAACATGTGAACTCTCACTGTTGTTTACCAATCGTACGCTTGTACGCAATTAAACTAACAAAGTGAAAATACAGGTTATGGATGGCTTTTCAACTAGACTCCACAACTGAGCCGATATGAACGATCATTATTACAACACAGAGGCACTACAAGATTATTTGCCCAATTTTACCCATGATTCACAGTTGCCACCGCGCAAGCTCACCTGAGGCACAGCTGATCTCACTGATTGCTGGGCGGTGTTGTGCGCAGTTATATATACAGGTGTGGGGATTGCGCTCTCCTTCTGTTTCCGCTTCCTCTCTCCGGTGGTGGCTGCAGCGTCCTTTGCGTGCGCAAAATGCGCATTGGGAACGTGGTCTCCACTTGATGTAGTGGCTGATCCGTGGTCCGCTGGAGGCTCTCCTGCGTGCAGACTCGTAAACGGAAGGTAGGTCGGCGTTTTAACTGAGCTCCGTGTTAACTGTTGCCGTGCGCTTTCTGCTGCGGTCAGTGGGGTTGAACCATATCCTCCGGTGAAAAAGTTTTTAAGTGAAATTGTAGACGAGTCACTCAATTTATACAATAATGAATCATTATATTTTCAGTTAAACTAATAATATGCCTTTGTTTTGTCAGAGGCTCTGGTGATGGTGCAGCTTGGTCACCACACTCTGGATTTGGCTCTGGTGATTTTCCTGGTCCTGGTTTGGGCCTTTAGTTCTAGTTTTCCTCCTCGTGTTGGTTGGAGCTCAGGTCTGTTGGCACAATTTGTGAATGTGTCTCATGTGCAAATCATTTTAAGTGGCCGTCTCTTTTTACAGTTTGCTGTTGCTGTTGTATGTTTATGTTTTGTAAATTGAGTTACGTTTGTTTAGTTTTTCTTTAAATTGTCAAGTTTGTTTAGCTAATTATGTGGATTAGTTGGGCTGCTTTACTTTTGAATACTGCTTCTTTATTTTGTCTGAATATTTATTTCACTTGTAGATTTTCTTCATCCATTTGAATATATTTGTTATCTCGTGGCATGGCTGTTTTGTCCCTCTCTGTTGGACAGGTGCTCTGCGTTTAGGCTGCAGTCAACATCCTACTGGTATTTCCTTCATGATCCCATTTTTTGATTGTTGTGCAGTGTCACAGTGGAATAGTTTGTGGACCCTTCCCATTATTCCCCTGCTGCCGTGGTAAACCCCAGCTCTGTCCTCTAACCTTTCCCCTACTGAAGTGCTCATTTTAAATTGTGAGAGTGATTCCTTGTGTCTTTTAGACTTTTGGGTTAAACATTTGGAAATTATTGTTTTTAACGAACCTTTTGTTACCTTGTTCAATTCTATAGTCACCCTTAATACATAACATTCAATGGGTGGTGTTGTTGCAACACTAATACAAATGTTCATACACGATAAACCCGTTCGCTTTGGTCAAACGCCATGCAAAACTTTCCAACAACATGTCTAGTTTGCAGGTTTATTGTTGCCACTGTACTATTTTGGACCTGAAGTTTCAGAGTTATGCATAAATTCAGCTTCGTCTGGTATAGTTAGTCCTGCAGTGTACAGAGGCTGGTGGCCGTACAGGGTGTGAACACTCAGGCTGTGGTTTCACGATCCAGCTGTGTAGTGTGAACACATTAAATTGTGAGTTTTGTCTTTTTAAATTGTAGATGATGTACGCGTACAACTTCATTTGGTATTGATCAACAAGATTTCTAAAACTGTACAGTATAGGCTGAGCTTTGGGCATTTTTCTTTTTAAGTTTTCTTTGTTGATTGATGATGATTTTTTAAGCGGAAAAACTAATCTAGACAGAAATTCTGCCAATTCACGAACGCAGCTGCTGCTCATCATCGATTCCCGCTTGTATTTGACCGCAGCTCGTCACTCTCCTGTCCTCACCATATCGTTTAATCTGCCATTGTGGTATTGATGCTTTGGCAAGCTCCCTAGTCCTTGTTAGTCACTTCCCTGTAAACCCCCTGTTCCAAGTTAACTCTGTGGTTTCCCTTTCTCAGATTGAACTGACATCCCCTGCTGTCACCACACCCACACCCACTGGCCCCCATCTTTTGTCCCAGTTTGGTTCCCTCTCTGCCATCAGCTCTCTCCACGCCGGCTCCTTCTTCCTGCTGCTCAGCCTCGGTTGGTCCTTTCTCAGCACATTCCTCTAACTCCACCTGGAGTGTACCCTAAAACTGCTGCTACATATTTACTTGGCTCTGTCTGCTCTATGGAGTTCACATCTCATCGCGTATCTTAACATAATGAATCTGATGGTGTAAAATCTTGGAAAAACGGATGTCAAGTACAGATTTAAGCAATTTTTTACGGTCGTTATAAATCACACTGTGCGAAATGGAGCTAAACTTGGCTAAAACATCAAATATGAGGCATCCACACCGTAGAAGGCTGACTATTGAATCAGCTATTACGTCTTCAGCTGCAGCACAAGTTGGCAACATCATAAGCATGCACCAGTTAGCTCTGTTAATCATTCTTTTGCTGTGTGCAACAAACAAATACATGGTCGCTGTCTTTGAACACAACACTGTGACAGCTTCTGTCTTTGAATCTCTCACAGTACAATGTTCAAGACCCTCGCTCAGGGTTCTACAATAATAGAGATTGGTGGGCATCTTTAATCCGGGACGGCCCAAAATTGTACAAATAAGTTAGCCAATGGCAACAATAATAATAATCTGTCATAATTCCACGTTAATCTTCATTACTATGTAGTGCGGATTGTTGCTCTTACAGGCAATGAATGTGTATTGTGCAGCTGTGTTTAATTGCCAGTGATTTTTCATTTTGCACTTTTAGATCCCTTGCAGTATTTCACCTGGTTGGTCTAATAAGCCCACACACACACACACACACACACACACAGAGAGAACATGTGCAAACAGTGTGTGGCAGCAAAGACCTCACATAGCAGGCATAAGATTTAGTATGCCGCTCTAACTACACTCGCCTGTCATCGTTCTTCATCCGGTCGATCTGATTAGCTCGGGGTTCCTAACAACCACTGTGCAATTAATATAAATGTGGCGATAAGCTTGTGAGCCCGCCGCGGGGCGGACAGTGAGCAGACCTCGTGTTTGGCTCAGTTTGCCATTATGGGAGAGAGAAATTGGGCCTGTAGCCCATTAGTCGCCATATCACGGGGGCCCCTCTGGGACGGCGTCGCCTCCAGATTGAGTTAAGACATGAAATATTTCCCATGAGTGTGACTAGAATGATGAATAATCCTGTCTTTTGGATTGTGTGTGTTCTACCACCACCTCTGTGTGTGACTTACTGCGTGCAGGAATGTTGTTCCCAGGCCGCGCAGCTGTACTAGGTATGGCGCAGCCTGATTCACGACGAAGGTTTCCCATTATCTTTTTAGAGCTGTTGAATTTAGTTTCGCCGAGGAGATTTACACATTTTCCCCCCCAATTCTGTTCCGCACTTCATGCTGACAGGATGTAAATTAAGAGTCAGCGAGGGGAATAGAGTTCCAACTATGAGCGAATGTTTTAATTGTCATATATCTGACTTCAGTCTGCATGAGGTCCTGTTTAGCTGAACGGGTAGAGGTTAATCCCTGCTCGCGCTTTGATTCCTGTACTGCGATGCATGGTGGCTAGTTAAAGCAATGCAATATGTTATAGTGGATTATGGATTTTTATTTTAGGAAGTCAATAAAAGCTGCTGTTTTTCTTCACCCGTAATCTGCAGTATTCGTGCTGTGAGGCTACTACACTGAGGAGCTCATGGGGTGTATAATATAATATATGAATTCTGCATGTTCAGGAAAAGTGTCAAGGGTGGAGCCTCCAAATCATAGACCCCTGTTCCTCTGTGGCCTTGTGATGCTGCTAATCAACAGACCTGACCACAGGATCTGTCCAATGTCTCCTCACACGGTGCATAATCCCTCCTGTCCGAACAGGTCATGGCCAAGCCGGGGGACATTTTCAGGAAAAGACATTTAGACCCAAAGTGCTCACTATAAGCTCTTTCTGCATGGCTGAGTCACAGCAGCGACATCCTCCTGTGACGGATTAGGGGGGGGGGAGATGAACATTAACCTGCCTTCACCAGTTTACATAACATTTATATTTACATTCATTTGCAGTAAATAACGCTGTAGTGACTGATGGGATGGAGGTCACTTGTGGGACAGATATTTGTCTTTAGAAAGTAAGAGATAAACTCCCTAAGTGTGAAAGAATATTTTACCATCGGGGGAGTATTTGTATTGTTGCGACATTTGTAATAATTACTCATCGTCTTATCTACAACTATGAAAGTTCTTCCGAACCCCCTGCCACGTCCGTGCAGAATTAATGTTGTAATCTTTCTATTTCTCGCTTTTCTGATTTCAGTAACATCTACTCTTGACACTGTGACATGTTAGTTTTGCTGTATTGTGAGTGTGAAAGTGAAAGATTCATTGCATTACAAAGAAATTTATGTCAAACAATGAAGTACATTTTTTATGGTTTGTGTTGAGTTAAATGAGAAGATTGATATTCACATATCTGTAATATGCTCAGTACTGTACATTTGGCAAGTTTAGCTTGTCTGGGAAAAGTTAGTCTAGCTATGTTTAAGATCAGAATCTACTTTTCTACAACTTCATATGATATTCCTGGGGATCTGGTAAATTGGACAATAAATTGACCTTAGGTGTGAGTGTAAGTGTGGTTGGTTGTTTGTCTCTGTGGCCCTGTGATGGATTGGTGACCAGTCCAGGGTGTACCCTGCCTTCCACCCTATGTCAGGCCCTCATGTGGAGGATAAAGTGATAGAAGATGAATGGATGGATGACGGTTTTCTCCCACAGTCAAAACTCATGCAGATTTGGGGATTAGGTCAAATCGGACACTCCTGCTGTAAATTGTACCACTGGTTTGTACCTTTTATGGTGTGTTTCCACCGAGGGGAACGCTTTGGTACATATTGTTTTGTGTTTGAATTAGGAATGGTACCAAAATAACCAGCCTGGACTGTTCCATTTTTTTGGCATCCTTCCCTCGGGGGTACCAGAGAAATGGTGCGGTACGGGTGGAGCTAGACCCGCGACAGTCAGCGGATTAGGCGACAGAAAAGTGTCACTCCCTTGCGGCCAGTGTTTCATCAACACCTGCAGTCTATTCTCAAACAGAGCTTGATTTCTTGTTGAGACAAACAGCCACAAACCGAACAGAAAAAGTGTTTTTGCACATTTATCAGGCTCTTTGTGCCACAAGTTCTGTGCTAATGTAACTGTTGGATCTACATTCTGAGCTATTGTAGCATGTGCAATTGCGTTATTTGTTTAAATTTGTATCCCTTTTTTAGTTTGTCATTTTTTAAACAATCCCCGTAGGCTTTTTTTTAATCACGTCATTATCCAGTAAGCGGAGCCAAATCCATCACGCTTGACACAGTTTCAACACATGACGTGTTCACGTCCGAGTTGTGTTTATGCCCAACCTGCAAGTGAGAGTGTGCGTTTTCAGCTGCCGACTGCAGGGTGCACCTGTGAAACTATAAATCATATACAGTAGGAGCTTGTGCAGGTACAGTTTTGTCAGAACACAAAAAGGGCCGCATGGCAGCAAGAATTCTTATGAGAATGTAAATAAAACTTTTAGCCGGGAAATGGCTTTTGATTATTGCAATTTGTTATGAAAGACGATATGATTGCTTTGAGGTGAAGGCCACAGCAGCCGTGCAAATTGGTCCAATTTCTGCACAATTATGTTAAAATGTTATGTTTGGACGGAGTTTGTGTTGCTCACTGAACACACATCAAAGAAAGTGAGCTCAAAACATGCGTCGAACATGTCTGGCTTCAACATTCCACATGGGCTAACGTCCTGGGAAGCGATACCATTACTGTAGAGACAACGCTCACAACTAATATTATTTCAAATTGGCTAACATGAGCATGAAAATTCAAACCGTCTTTGGTATACAGACAAACAGGAGTAGTTTGACAGTTCTGTGGAATTTGCGTCACCAGTATACTCATGAAATTCCCTGGTATTCAACACGGCATCATAAGGACAAATATAAAAGTAAAACAGAGTATTTCCAAAGAAGCCGCCGTTCTCGAGCCAGAAATCAGATGTTGAACAGCTGTTTAAAGGGGTGGACAACACCTTGTAAAATAAACCGAAACATCATTCTCCTCTGGCTTTGGCCACATCTCCAGAGTGTTTGAGCAGCGGGACAGAAACCTGCTTTTTCCGGTTTGGATTTCATGAAATAATAAGCGATGATACCACAGTGTTTTTTCAAGTACTGTATATACTTTATCCCAGTGGAGCGAAGGCCTTCACTTCATGTTAGCGTGGGACCAGCAGAATAATGATGCCATCACACCCTAAACTAAATTAGACTCGATAAAGAGACCAAGAGCGGAACATGCTTTTCTAAACCCAGTGATCTGCACCATTTAAACCAACGTATTTGCTTGAAATGATGAAAAAAAGTCCAGCCAGAGTGTCAATTTATGAACTCGTCACTGCTGCACACAAACCATCGCCAACAATTGTGCAACGTCCATCGTAGAGCCCTTCCTTCCACATGACCTGTTCTCATATTGATGGATGGCTTCTGCGCTGTTTGGCTCGAACAGTCAGGTGTTTGCTGTGATAAGAGAGGCACGTAACACTCACATTTCTCAAACTCCCTCGGTCTCTGAGCAACACGACTGCAATAAAAACACTATTACAGCAACTTATCCGATTGGAAGATGTTAAAACTGAGGCCAGAATTGTTTCACATGCCTCCTTGTCAGTGTTTCTGACAGGTAATGGGACTATTTCTAATGGCCGTGAAGGAGTCAAATAATGAATAAATGGAATGGACGTAAGATGTGTTCATGAGGAGAGCTTAAAAATCTTTGTCTTCCAGACACACTTGTAAAAACAAGTGATCTCTTTGCAGCGTTCTTATATTAGCTCATGATACCTTGGGAAGTGTTTATCAGACCAGAGAGAGGTAATTCCTTTTGCCAACATGCAGATTGGGAAATGTTTCTCATCGGTGTGGATATCATGGTGCACAAAACACATTATGTGGAAATAGAATTAGTCACAGTAATCACACTGAGTCTCTGCTGTTGCACAGGTGTTTTCACCAGATTATACATCACTTCTTGCCAAAAAGTTTCAAAAGTATGTGCAGAAATGTATCTCCTAATGTTGCGTAATGTCTGCAGTGTGAGCTCTTAAAACAATTGGCATGTTTTTGAGGGTTTATCCAGTTTAATCTGTGAGAGGTTTAAGGAAATAAACTTAAAGGGACATGGGGGCATTTTTTTGTTCCCGGATTCACCGTCGGAGGTTGTTCTAATTACCATGTCGCACCAACGCAAGCAGTGGATCATCCACTGACATGCGTGGGTTTGTGGTTTTATAGGATGAAGCAGGTTTGCTGTACTGGAGTTCCAATAAGACCGTTTGAGTCTCCGTAGATAAAGAGCGACTGTGGGACTCTCCTCCCAGTTAAACATCAGTGGGGTATTCATGTGAGGAAATTCCATTCCTACAACTTCCACGTTCAGACGCTGAGCCCCCACTTGCGTTGACTCGTTTGAAGAGACTTGACGGCATCTGGAGAGGCCAGTGTCCCTCACTCAAAACGGAGACCGGTATCATGAACTCCTGAGGGATTCCTGAGGACATTTGAGTCCAGGGGATTCTGTTCTGTGTTCGAGAACTCACCGGCTCTCACTGTAGAGATACTCCACTGAGATGGCATCACAGATACAGTCGGATGTTTGGAATGCTTTGCCGTCAGTGAGACTGTAAACTTCACCCTATTTCAAGATTGCTCTGAACTAATAAGTGCGTCCAAATATGATAATTTATTGATGACTTTGTAGTAATGCCAAGGACGTAAATGGTGAATGTAAGGAGTAAATGTTCATTCAGTGGCCAAAAGTGGTGAGCAACACAGCCACGTTCATTTTCTACTACAACTTTATAATCCCCTGAAACTCCTTTTGGGAAGTCGGGGATAATATCTTTGCTTTTATGTGTTTCACAACTGTTTATTCATTAATCACAAGCACTTGGTAACGATTAAGAATGTGGGTCCTGCCCACAATGGGAAACACATTTCTGTATGTGTGCTTAAGTGCAGATAGACAAACACTAGATATAAAACCCCAACTTGAGAGGACTGACGAAGGGAACTATCCTTCATGGGAACAAGTGAAACCATGGCCTCTGTGGTTTACAGTAACAAAACACCACCACCATTTCATCTGCTGCCTTTTCCTGTGGTTCCCTAATAATGTTGCTTTATATGTTGTATGAATTTATGGGATTGTTTTGGGGACTAAGCCAAAAGAGACTATGGAATTAACTTTTACCAAGTCACTGTGCGCATACGTGTTTGTGTGTGAGTGCATGTGTATTCCTTGCGTGTTTCATTGATGGTGAATAAAACCAGCTGTTTCTATTGAACAGTGGCCAAGAACTCCACACAGCAAGGGGAATAGACGGTACCAGTGAGCACAGTTACCTAACATCGCCTGACCAACCACTGACCACTGCGCCCCGCTTTCCACTGAGGTGACTATTGGTCAGATCTCCTTTTAACAATGGAATAACCCTTTAGTGGTTTCACTGAAACATAAGACGCCTCCCACAGAAACTCAAGAGATGTAGCAACCAGATCTGAATAAAAACTCATATTATTAAAAAATAATGTTCATATTATACACAGGTAGAACAGCTTGTGTTATAACCTGTGATACATATTTAATCTCTGTTTCCACCACGCAGTGCAGTACAGTACAGTACAGTTTGTTTACATTGCATGATTATTTGAATTTTCATTGCAAGGGTACCAAAATAACTCGTTTGTATATTTGCGATTGGTCAGTACAGTATGATAAAATACAAAACGGCTGTGTTTTTCTGTGCACCCCGTCTCCTCCTCACAAACAAAGCTTGTCTTCATCTTGTGACACACAGCCACATGCCAAGAAGAAGAAAAAATGCTGGATGTCCTCCATTGTTGCTCTTTCGTGTACCGCGTCACCTTCTCCCTGTTCTTTGTGGAATTCATTACGCCGTCTCGCTGGCATGCCATCGCACAATATTTACGTAGCCGACACAGCTATCATCGTCCGGCATCATCATCATCATCTGGCAACACAAGTGTTAGATCAAGGTTTCAACCACACCGCGGCGAGCTGTACCGCTTGGTGTAAAAAAGGCTTAGGGAGGTTTTTTTTTTGTGGCATGGACCTGAAACCCAGATGTTCCATGGTGCCAAATCAGGTGATGCAAGACCAGGGTCACCATTCACTATTTTGTAACTCAACGTACCATCAAAATAATCTTGGAGATATTATTTGTAGGTTCAAATTCTACATTGTGTTGCTTTAATTTGCAAATGAAGAACAATTAAATCCTTTCTAACGTGAAGGCCACTGTAGTGACGTGCTTGGGAAGTCAGTGAGGATTCTCTCCAGTGTCACCATTCACCAACCCTTACACCCTGGACATTTAAATGCACTAATAGTTTGTCGTAAACTGTGTATACTGTTTACCCTAAAAGTCCCCTATGAAGGTTTATTTTATTAAATTATTGGTTCTCTTTTCATTGCGTTGTTTCAAGTTTGTATTCATGTTATTTTATATACACAATACGCAAAGCACCGCTTAATCTTTACAGTAATAGTAGAGAAATGAAAAATGATTTTCATCAGTGATTTAAAATATACGGTGAACACGACTCACATGAGATCATTGTGGGTGTTGTTTCTCGGTGTGTGTGTGTGTGAGGACATTAAAGTTCAGCATAATGTGAGAATACAAATGTCGAGCACAGTGTTAATCACATAACCATGTGCGCAGTTCAGCTCCTAAAGACCATGGCAGACCTGCGGCTCGAGCAATCAGGCTGTGATTGCACGTATGATTAAAAACACACATAGGAATGAGTGGATAATTATTTATAAAAGCCTAATCTCTACTGAATGTACAGGCTGTTTCATTAATGACTTTTCCTCTCTTTTCTTCTATTTTAATTACACTTAGATATGCAGAAAATGTATACATAAGGAGGAAAAGATGGAAAGTTAAGGCTCATTGTGTCACGGTCTGCCACTGAGTCCTTATGATTTGAATCTAACATTCAGCTGCTGTCAGAAGCTGCGTTGAGATTAGATTTATAGGAGATAAGTGATGCCTTTTAAGGAGCTTCGCGTTCAAACAGCCATACTTTTATTGCTGCCGGAGTCATGACAAGCAGCACAACACTCTCAACTGTCAAGTAACTGAACGTATGAATTTCACAGAGCTCGTTTCAAAATGCTGTTTCTTATAAGTCACAGTAATAGTTTTGGGCCAAAACGAAAACATCTTGAATGCTGCGCTACAGCAGCAACGCGCCAGACCTCAGACGTTGACACTGGTCTGCTGCATGTTCCCAAAAATGAACTCCAAACATATAGTGAAACTGCTTTTAGCTGCTCCACAGCTGTATACTGTATTCACCGATCAGTGTCACTATTAAAGCCAATAACTGTCTGAAGTGCTGCAAGTTTGACGCTCTGCTCTTTGCTGCTGTGATTTGTCCACAACCAAATTATTCTCCCTCGACTTTATCTGTGATCAATATCGATTCCAACGTTTGAAGACAGAGGCATGTGAATCTCATTAACCTAATTTTTCACATGCTGTAGCATCCAAATACTGCCCCTCCCCCATCCCTGGATTTCCCTCCAGCTCAGGAAACTGAATTTGTGAATGTGCTGTGACTTTTTAAAGATATCAGGAGAGCTCGGAGATGAGATTGTGGTGAGGCTTTAGATCAAGAACTCTAATTATCATTAATATTATTATTATTATCCTATCACCATCCATGATCAATGGGCGGTGGGGCTGTGTTCTCAGTTGAGGTCTCTTCTTTGGAGGCAGGAATGTAAATCCAGAGGGATTAGTGAGAACATACTGAGCTGTAAAACCTTCATTAACTCTCCAAGGGGTCTCTGCCTCCGTGCGTAAAAGTTGGGACGGAGCTCCGGGCGCGCCGCGCAGCACTTTCCATCCTACGGGCTTCATGTGCGTCAGGATTTGTGATGTTTTGATGCCACTTCTCGCGGCTCACTGACAGATGAGACCAGTGGCGTTCGGTTGATGTGAATGCGTTTTCCTCGCACAGATCATCTCTCTCGGTGCGCAGAGGGGACATGGGTCAGCTTTACGGTGCGACTCTTTTACCATTTGGCGCTATCTGTGTGGTTTTCCTGTGGGAATCTGGTGCCAGCTCTATCAGGACGACGCTTGCAGTGGACACCTCGAGGTGAGTGTCACGGACCAATGAACCGCAGCGTCAATATAAAGATTTAAAACAAAGCTGTACATGTTTATCTTGTCAATTAGTGTCGGGTTTTGGGCAAAACTCCACTACAACATGAAGATAAACGTTTGAGAAGCAAACAGCATCTGTAAATACACTTCTTATTGAGATGAATGTGACTGTAACAACATCCACTTCACCCACATTATAAAGTTTTATTTTCTAGTCAAATTAAGGACGCCGCTCTATCTGATTAGCGCGCCGTGCCAAAACCACAGTAACGTTTAGTCTGTGTTTAATAGGTTGCTGTTTCTTTACGACACAGTGTGCGCGCATGCTGTCAAAGAGGAGACCGCTGAATGAACTGCAGCGCGTCTAATCTAATGTGATTTTCACGGAAATGCGAACGGCGACCGAGAAACTCCAAGTGGTTGCAATCGGTCGCGGTGCAAAGAGCCAAATGTTCCTTATGCTCAGACCAAACATGACAGATGTTATCAACGTGTCCGGAGAGAGGAGGAGGAGGAGGAGGAGGGGAGGAGAGGATGAGAGAGAATTCACATGCACCGTCTCCCATTTGGAGGAAGAACCGCCGTGAAACGAGCAAACCGCAGATTGTAAACCAGCGGTAGCGTATTATTATTCTTATTCCTATAGTTGTTGTTTTCAGCTCGTCCGATTTCACACAGAACTTCAGATTTATGTCCAACGTAAATGAACTGGATTATGTTACAGTGTGGAAACATCCACGGATGCCCCCACTTAAAGGTCCAGTGTGGATCATTTAGGAGGGATCTTTTGGCAGATACTGAATGTACTACTACCCATAAGTATGTCTGCATTTGTGTTGAATCACTTTAAAATATAAACGGTTTGGTTTTCGTAGCCTTGGAATAAGCCATTTACAGTATTTGTACTTTAGCTTAGGGCCTTGTTTTATGGAGGCTGCCATTTGTTACAGCAGCCTGAGCAGACAAACTGGACAGTGCTTGTGATTTGTATTTTGAAACGGAAGCTTATTCTTTCTTGGATTTGAAAGCCACCATAGTATCGTAGTTAGTCTGGGCCACACGGTGGAACACGTGACACGCACTGATGCCATCTGTGTGGGGTTTGCATGTTCTACCCATGTGTGCCCCGGGTTTTCTCCGTTTCCTCCCACAGTCTCAAAGCATGCAGAGGTTAATTGGACACTCTAAAAAGGACCATAGGTGTGAATGTTTGTTCTCTTTTTTTTCTATTTATTTGCCTTGCGATGGACTGGTGACCTGGTTTACCCCGACTTTCACCACGTCAACTGGGCTACGGCACCACCCATGACCCTCATGTGGAGGATGAAGCGGTAGATGATGAATGAATGATTAAACATGGTTGGTCATATGGATAGAAACAACCAAACCAGTTCAGACAGCCACACATGGTAACAAGTAAACAGCACAATAGACAATATAACCAAGTACACACAAGGCCTATTATTCAGTGCAGCTACTGCTGCTGGGATAAGGCTCCTCAGAGCTCTGTATCTGTGCCTGGAGCACAATTGGTTCAAATGGTGGTTGAGTGGGTGTGTAGTTTAGGCAACTATTGTGGTTGCAATGCGTGTTATGGCCTTATTATTCAGTTCTGTGAGTTTGGCTTTGGGGTGACCCATTATTTTGGAGGTAGTGTTGGTTATGTGTGAGAGTTTGGCTCCGATAATGTTGTAGAAGCAGGAGAAACGGTAGAATGGTAATAGAAATAGTGCTGACCTTGACATATTTTCCTTAAAGGTCACTACAGAAAGTATTGTTCTTCTCTGGTTTGGTTTGTCTGTTATATAATATCAGTGCAAGATGGTGGCCTCTGTAAAGCCAGGCTTAAATAACTTAAGTCTTAAGGCTACGTAAACCAGACAAGTGACAAAAAGTCACTGATATTTCAGCTGCATTTCTTTTGCCAATTCTGCACCTTTTTGTTTTTTATTAATCTAATTGTCTTGTTATGGCTGGGACTGTGTGTATTACCTCACTAAAGTCAAGGCATTGCCATTATATCTCTAGATATATAGATTAATATTCAGGCTTCAAAGAATAAATCAATTAAGAATCTATGAAAATATTAAGGACAGGACAAGATGCATAAAACTCAAAATATATTTCTTTTTTTTCTTGAAGGAGATGGAAAAGTTGGTGATAAAAGGTTAAAGAGAGTGAACTCATTGGAAACAGTTCAGAGCCGGCTCATGACATAAGCGAACTTAGCGGCTGTTTGGGGCCTCAGATCACCAGAGGGCCCCCAATAGTGTGCGGAGAAATAAACAACCTTTTTTGAAATATTAAATGTATATATCTTTAGATATATTCACATATCTAAATAGTGTTTATCTTAAGTTATTTGGTTTTATTTTGGAGTTGCTCATTAGTGGTGCACATTTGCACATCTGTTCTAATTGTCAGGAACCAGCTACTCTGAGGTGGTGGGAGGGGGCCCCAAATCAAATTCAGCTTGGGTCCCCATAAAGGCTTGGGCCAGCCCTGAAACGGTTTAAAGAGTTTAGAACCTCCAAAATCCATTCTGCCTTTTCCATTTTGCTGTACTGTAAAAGTGGAGGAAAGGAGGTTTGTGTTCACTAACGAGGAAACCACAGCATTTGTCCACGTAGTGCAAAAAAGCAAATATTACTACTATAATAATTGGAAGCAGAAACAAAATGTGGCTACTCAATTCATTTAAAATGTGCAATGGAAACCTAATCTAATGACCCTGGAATCAATTAGACTTAAACTCCGTATAATGTCAAGCATATTCACCGTACAATACTGGATAATGCAGTGTGAAAATAGTAACAATTTAGGTCAAACTACTTTTGGCATTAGGCTCTAAAGTTTCAAGTGTAACTGTTTAACACGATGAAGTGTGGGGAGGGTTTGTCTTGTTGTTTCAAACATCTCTGACATATGGTAGTGAGTGTTCTTCATTTCCATATTGTTTCCACGTGTCTTTCTTTTTCTCAGAGCTGAGTGTCCAGAGAGTAAGATCCTGACCGTGGAGTATCCCTGTGTCCGAGCAGGAGGCAAGAACAGCACTTGTTTCAGGTAAGACACCAGATCTTCTTGTGTCTAAAAACCAAAAACCTGAGCCACTGAGTGACTGCACACCACATATTTACATCTTGGTATTTACTGTATAGCTGACTGTCTTTCCCAGAATAGTGCAAAGATGTGCTAAAAAAAAAGGACAAATGGCTGCTGATGACTGTTGGGAGACCCGACCGGAAACATTGTGGGCTTATGAGACGGTTTCTGTAACCATTAAACTGTCATTTCCAGGACTCCACATGTATATGGAAACTGAAATTTCCACGAGAGAGGAAAAAGAAAAAATATATTTTCCTGACCCTCGTCACTCGTATAAGGAAGATGCAGTTGGTCATAATTTGTCAATTCACAGCAGCCCTGTGTCTATCTAATAAAGAAATCATCACCCAATCTTTTATTCTAACCTCACTTTGTAGTTTGTTGTCCCTTTTGTGGACACGGTTGTTATTACTTTCTCGTACTACACTTTCCAGCTGAATCCCACCATCCTGGCTCCGTGACAGCAAAGCAAGAGCTTGAGCTTGAACTTTCTCAGCTTGGGTCCAGAGCTGAAACGTAAAAGGGAAGACATCCCTCCCAGGGAGTCAGAGTCAGGCCTGCATCAGAGTCCTCTGACAGGAGGGGATATGATCAGTTATTTTGAGCATCCATCTTGAGGAAGACCAGGACAGGAGACTGTTTATAATGATTACCGGCAAATGTGTTTCACCTACAGTCAAAGGGGGAAAAAGAGGAGTGTTTGCAATTTAACCGGGGTCAGCTGCACAGTACAAGGCGGTGTAAGAGGAGAACAGTGGGGCAGGATTTGAAAGGTATGACATATTACCAGGAAGCACAGTTAGATTTCCTCGACGTTCTTTTTAAAACACACACTGTCTCACCGGGTATAATTTACGACCATGCACCTCAATATCATATCTTACGAGCTCTGAGGTTCATATGAGTTAAAGGGATTCCATGAATTGAATGCAGACGCTGTGGCAGAATTGTAAGACTGAGCCACAACAGGAGTAAATCACTGTAAGATTTGTCATTTTTGACATTTACATAACCTTACTCTCAAGCCAAACTTTGGCTTTACAACTCTGGTTGTAGATGTAAGAAGATCCTTTAATAAATGAGCCACCAGGTCTGGTGTGAGGCCAGAACATCTGATCTGTTTACTGTCAAGGTCAGACTGGAGCTGGCTCTGCGTCTTGTTTAATTCCTGGCTTTATGATAGATGTGCGCTCGAGGAGGTGGATCAGATGAGGCTGTATTTGTCCTTTCCAACTGTCACAAAGTGGTTGAGCACAGACAGACCTAGATCATTTGGACTTCTGTAATTACCAGCAGGGACAAACGGACTGATCTATCATGTCGCTCTCAATCTGTTGTAGATTTTCACTCGCTTGGACACAAAAGTTGTAGTTTTCCAACGGTGGATGGACGTGCGCTTCTATCACGCCGATGTCACAGCACGTTTGACTGCGTTATCTGCATGTAAACATGATAATGTCCATATTATTCTTCTGAGATCACGCGGACCATCTGTCGTGTGCACATTGAAACGATATTTCAGGCTTTGAATCCATCACAGGCCCACCCTGCTCATGCAAACCACCTCACCTCACCACCACCACAGTTTTGTAGGCTGAGCATGTTTGTTGATGCAACATGTTCCCGACTGTTATAAATCTGTCCACTGTGTTCATCAGGGAGGAAAGTTACCCAGGTTACAAATAGGAAAATATCCAACTGATCAACAAGTCGGGTATCTGAAAACGGAGGCATGTTTTATGTCACATTAAAGCACATTAACGAAATTCAATGCAGGTAAAATGAGGTAGAACGATTAAAAAAAAAAAATGAAATCAAAGTAGTAGGAAACTCCAGATTAGATTAATATATCCATTATTAAAAATGAAATGAATACAAAGTGTGTAATAAATAATAAACTAGATAAGATGACCTCAGATAAAATAGTTTAGAGATGGATCTTTTGGCTTTTGTCAGAACTTTGGTGAATTATGAGTTGCTGGTGAAAGTCCATTGTAGTGATTCATTTTATTGGCGATAATAGCATGAAATGTTCCAGGTCTTGCGTTGTCATGAGGACCATGACTTTTGATAGATTTTAAAACCTTGGTCAGAATCCATTAAAATGTCACCTTTTTAATACGTTTTTCTTTTAAGCCCAGAATCTTGTGAAAGAGGTCTTATAGTAAGTGTGTAACTCTATCTTGTACACCATTGGCTCACGCTTAGAGAAAACTTCCTTGACTCCAAAGAAGTGGAGAAAATGAGAGCTTTAAAACTGATACAGTTAGTGACACAGTCTTTAATAAATAACATTCACTTAAGTAGAGGGCCACTTAGTCAGACAGGTTAACAGCTGCACTTTGGAACAGATACATATACTATTCATATTTCTTGCACATATTAACTTGAGATTTTGGTTTCGGGAGGAGATTTACATGCACAGTTTAATCCAGCTAAGGCCGTAATCCAAGTATAAATGCGGAGGAGAAAAATGATGTGTTCGCTGTGTGTAGGTGGCGCTGTATCTCTCTACAAGTGAGGGCGTGTTGAATCTGTTTCCTGTTGACCTTAACGTCACAGAAAAACAAACGCTAAGCGACGAGATGGACGGTGAGATGGATCTTGCTGTGGTTCTGTATGTTTTCGTACCTGCTGTACATGTTCGTCGTGACACAAATTAGATGGAGCGTGGCTCTTGTGGTTGCTGTGTCGTCCAAAGAAAGCCAGATATGTTAGTCGGACTATGACTAGCTCGATGTTAGTCAGACTAACTTGTTTACATGACATTAAGAAAACCAAATTATAAACCAAAAATCTGACTTTTAACATGCATGTAAATGCACTGACTAGTCTTTGTTGCTCTCAAAATGTATTTATCTAGTTGGATTTATTTGTCCAACTAGATTCATTTGTCAGGTGTTTTTAAACCTGTTGTCAATAGACTCTTTACACTCTACTCTTTTTTTTAATGTGTTTCCCTACTTTACTTTTTCTGCCGCTCATCTTTGCTGTGCCTGTGATGTCTCCGAATGCTTATCTTGCCTAAACTGTGAATACGATATCTCTGACTCCTTGAGGTTTTGGGGTGTTGTGTGGTGGAACCCTCTTTTGATCTTGCCATGTAAACAAAGTCTGGCACAGCCTCAGGTCTCCTCCTCCTCTGCTCTGCTGTGGCTTTCACACAGATGACGGTGAATCAGCTGAATTTCCACAAGGCTATTGTTTGTCCTTGTTCTGTCTTTGCTGGAGGTCAGGTTTCAGTCTGTGGTTTATATCCAGTATCTGTGATGCGAGTGTACAGTATATGAGCTTGCATGTTTGTTTATGAGTCTGTATTTAATGTCTCTGTATTGTCTGTGTCGGCAGTAACGGCAGTTCAGTTTCATCTCTCTGAACCCTAAGCACTCTCAGCTGTGGCGTATGAGTGTAAAACAGGACCTGTGGGGCTACGCTCAAATATAAACCCTCCTTTCACTTGACTGGCATGAGAGGTGAGCAGACTGTGCCAGTGGGCCAGTTTGTTGCTTTTGTGGTGGTGGATGGTTCTCATTTCAACCCGTCAATGGAGCTGTGGGTATGAACGTTCTTTACGACAACGAAGATGCCTCAAGCCAACACACTATTTACATGTATACCCTTCAGATAGTGTCATGACAACCGCACATGTAGTCCACATCATTCCAGGAATCATTCGCACCACTATAGTTCCAAGACATGATCCTTGAGACTCTCATCTCTGCCAAACTATGTTGTCCTGTCCAGCAGCTTGGCATGTAGCCTTCAACAAGTTCATGAAATGATCAAATAAAGACACAGCACACGGTACAATGCAGTACATGAGATTTGCAGACATGTAATGAATACAATGTGGTACATAAATTAGTATGAGGTAAACTGTGGGTTGCACACTAGGTTGTGTGTCGGTAGCTACTCTATAGAGATATGTGTGTGTACCAGAGTTGCTAATTTAATCCCTTGTTGTTCTTGTTGGTAATGCTCCGTTTCTCATTGTTCTTCTTTTCCTCCTCGGGTTAGGGTTATTGTGTTGTGCCTCTCGTCCCCAAGTCTTCACACAGGGATGTCATCAAATTACAAATGTCAAAGTCCAGGTTTCTCTCACAGAAAACATTGCTCCTAAAGTGCCAGAAACATTGTCATCAAGTTCCCTACATACTGTTCTTACTGTGATGTGGAGAGATTGTTTTTCGTAACAGACGCTAATCATGAAGCCTTTTTGGGTCAGAACTACATTATTAACACACACACTCTAAGGCGATGGTGAAAAGTGATGCTTCAGTACAGGAAGTATCAGAAAATGTATGTAAAGTTTAAACATAATATTTTAGTAGCACCTAAGAATAGCCAAATCCAATTTTAAAACTCACTTCCATGCAGTAGATAACACCCACAGTGACCTTAGACTGTTACTCTGATAACATATGGGAGGATGATGATTTTCATGGAGAATTGGTTGTCCACCCTTGATGCTACATTTATTACTTTATATAATATATATCTTTTTTCTGTGGCGTAATCATTGTTTTGTATCTAGTTCTGTTCTTCTGTTCCCATGATATCACGTCACCAAAGGACAGTGGGTATATGCTAGTGATTATTGCTGTTATCTTGAGGCAGGGAACTTTTTAATTTTGCCCAGTTGCACAGAGGATGGTTATTGTCAGAGACGCTGAACTTCTAAATGATTGGGCCCCATAAAATTGTAATTGACACCAGACAGAATAAATAGCACAACTCGCATGCAAATATTCAGCTGCAGCATGGCCTACATCGCTTACTCTGCAGGAGATCTCAATGACTATTCTGGCTTCTCACTTAAATCACAGTCGAGATGGATCTTCACAAGAATAAGCAAATGCCAACTCACAATGTGTGTAGGTCAATAATCAACATGTACTCTTTTAATATACTGTGGAGAAAAACAGCTTTGTTTCATTCATCGGCTTCATCTTCCACATGAGGATCACAGCGGACACAGGGCGAAAGGGCAAACACACAGAGACCAACAACCATTCATTCTCAGTCAATTTAAATTGTCCACTTAACCTCAGCATGTTTTTGAACTGTGGGAGGAAACTGAATTACCTGGAGAAAACCAACACAAACTGGGATTCAAACCAGCGACCGTTTTGCCCTAGATAACTTCTTTATCGATGGATATCCGGACATTTAACCAAACCTCAAATTATGTACTCAAAGCTTTAAGATTTGTTGTAGAAGTGTTTTTAAAACAACTAAAAGCTGCTTAAAAATTGCCATACTAATTTGCATATCCACATTATTTTCTGTTCGTGTTTTCAGTCATTTATCCGTTTGCCTCTTTCCTGTTCTGTGTCCTCATCGTTAAGATATATAGTGTTTTTTATACAGCTGTTCTCATTGACTTTCTTCTGTTTTTAAATGGAATATGTGTGGAAGTGAGACGCAGCCCGTTAGCGCTGTACATGTTGAAATGCCATCGCCAATAAAGCCACTGCTCGGCTCCGAAACCCAATTTCAGCGCTCATCACTCAGTCACATGACACTGAGCTGAGTAATGATCATTAGTCACTGACATTTGCGTCTGTAGGACTTGCCCTGCTGTTGTCGTCCAGCCAAATATGGCCTTTTCTTTCGTGAAATTAGGAAACGGAGGAGGTGGGATCGCACGGTTTGTCCAACTTCTTCCTTTCATCCTCCCATTGAATTTCTCGGTCTCACAAAGTCGCTGCCAGTAAAACAATACGTAGAATCTGTGGTTACAGATGAAGACTGAGAGGCTGTATTTAAAAGAAGAAAAAAAAACCACAATGCTTAACATCAGTGTTTCGGGACTTTGCCTGCGAGAATATCTCAAAGCTGAGTCACACGCAGATTTGGGTCATTTTGGCGGATTCTTTGCCTGTGAAGTCTCTGTTATCGTCGCACAATCAGCCCCCTTCTACATATTTGCTGTTTTATTTGTCTGTAAAACTTCCACACATCTTTTCACTAGCTGTCCACCCACACAGTAGTATTAGACACAGACGGGCCAGCAGGATGTTACCACTTGCGATCAGAAAATGTCCTTGCTAAATGTTAGAGATTAATGCGTCAAGATTTTTATGTCTTTTTAACTGATCTACAGTTTGACAGTGTTTGGTTTGATTCCTTGTCTGGCAGCTTGCTCGGAACCTCGTCAGAGCAGGTACTAAAAAAAAAAAAGTACTATCCTGATAGTAGATGCTATCGCTAATGGAAAAGCCAAAAGAAACGTGCCGAGTCGAGCCGTGCTGGAACTGGGTTGTGGAAAAGGTTGTCATGATGGTTGTCATGATGGTTGTCATTGAAAATGTACCCAGGGCCCCCCCGTTCTTCACAGCCCCAAGCATTTCCCTGGTATGCCTCTGTGCTGTCAGTGCGCCTCTGGTGTCAGCAGACATAAAGGCCTCTTCACACCTGGTACACACATGCTTCTTATGTGTATTGTATTCACAGCAGGTAAATTGCATTGTGTTTTCCTTTGCCAAAATGCAGATTGGATAAGGGGATTACATATGATTTGCGAACTTTAAATGAACACACGTGTATTCAGTTACACCTATTTTTCACCTATATTGATCACAAGGAAATTTCATATTGAATTACTTTATTTCATTTTGGTTCCCAGCAGTAGACAATCTTGCTTTTGGACTTTTTTTTTA
This sequence comes from Solea solea, assembly GCF_958295425.1. NCBI lineage: Eukaryota > Metazoa > Chordata > Actinopteri > Pleuronectiformes > Soleidae > Solea > Solea solea. The sequence continues at coordinate 20,395,766 of NC_081138.1, forward strand.
ATTTACTGCCACCAGCAGGTCAGAGTTGTCACTCAACCAGAGAAACACCGGATCATCCCCTGGAAAGACTGGCACAAATGTTTGTACAGACCTTCATGGTTCTCAGACCACAAAACATAATGAGGTTTACATATGTTGCTCGGAGTGGAATGTTTTAACAAGGATTGGGTACATTTTGCCAGGATATATCTGCACAGATTCATGTAAACCACAGGATGATTTTTTCTTTTTCTAGCTTTTTTTTTCCCCCCCTCTTCTCAACATTTCAGTTTTTGGTTCATGGCCTAAAAAATATGAATGATATTCCCTTCAGCTTTGTGTTCCTTGCCGTTATTGTTGTTGCAATTTTTAAATACAAAAGTTTCACTGGAAGAATGTCATGGAAGAGAAAATCATATTTGCAAACCTCCTTTTCATATGAAAAAAATCTGAATCCAGGACTCCCTCGTTTTCAGTCTGTGAACATTGTTGTTGGCTTCGCTCCGTTAAAATCATTGATGGTTGCAATTGTTAAAGATGGACCACGTTGTGGGGTCTTTGCTGGGTTGTGTAAGCAGTCCACAGTTTTGGATTTGGTTTGTGTTTTATACAGTCTGCAGATCCACGGATCTCCACACATCAGTCGTTAAAGCTAAATGTTTTCCTTATACACACCATGACGGGTCATGTAATCATATTCTGTCATGGACATGTCTGGAGATTAGAGACCAGTGGTTTGAAGGTCACACCACAGTGTATGTTTTAAAGCGTCATTTCAGTATCCTGCCAAACAAAAGTTCAGCATTTATATTGTTCTGAAACAGCGGAGTAAGCATTTAAAAGACCCCGTTAGGATTTATGGAAACTCTACAAGTGATATAGGCGTAGATTCTTTCATGCACTCCCCAGTACATTGCTCTGGCCCACCCATCCAAACCAAACTTACCCTGTGTGTCACCCAGAAACATTCAAAGTGTTCATTACTGAGATGTGAGTGAGACTGACTCAGATCCAGGCCTGGACTTCATCTCCACCTCCACTCTACAGCTTCCTGTGCTTGAGTCGGACTGAGCCTCTGTATTCTGCTCTGCAGAGACAGAAGCCAGGCCTCTATATAGTAGTCTGCATATTAATGCTGCGGGTTTGAGGTCAGCTCGGGTGCCATAAACAACATGTTCCATCCATGTTAAATGCTTTTGAAGTGCACGTAATTGCAGAGCGTTGACAGCTTTGTGCTATCCAGATAAAGGTCAGCGGGGTCAGTGTTGAGAAATTGATCCCATCCTTGATCACATCTGATCATTTCAAGGCGAAGGAAAAGCAAGTATGACGGCAAACGCTGACGTCGACTTTGATATAAACTGAGCACCAACAGCCACTCCTTGTGTCCCGTTTATTCCGTCTCTTTGGGAACGTGTTGCCCTGGCGTGGGGCAGGATGAGACCACAGGGGACCATCAGTGCTTCAGTCATGGTCCCTCAGAGACATGAAGGAGTGCGGGCTCTCAGCAGTTAAACCTCTAAAACAACACTCAGCAGGGAGACAGAGAGTCTGCCTACAAGGTGAACGACACAGATGGGATGACTGAGCATCTTAGTGACTGAACAAACAGCCGAATGACGATTGACTGGCTTTGGTGATTGATTAACCTACTGACAGCTTAGCATCCAAGCGTGCATTATGTGTACGTATCTGAACTTTACTCTTTGACACATTACGTGTCAACGGATAAAGTATTGGTGTATCATGTGCCCTGTTTCCTTCAGGATTTATGGGTTAGATCTCACCTCAAATCTGGACTTTCAACCATACTCTACCTCCTCCTCAGCATCACGGCATTACATGGTCAGAGTAAACTAATGTAGGCCAACTAAAAACCATCCAGAAAATTGCAAAAATAAATGAAAATTCCCAAGACAAAACGTGACACATGCAGAGGTGAGAGGATAAAAGCCAGAGACACACCCCAGTAAATGAGGACCTGAGCTGTTTCACAGCGCTGATAGAAACACTATTCGTTACTCACGCGTGTATCAATCAGTTACTCATTTATCATACGAAAGAGTGCGCACCACAGTTATTTTAGGAAACGGAAAAGCTGAATCAACTCATTTTTTTAAGACGCTTAAGCTGAGGAAACAGCAGGAACAGCGCAGATGAAAGAATAATGTTCTGAACACAGTCCTGATCCCAACGTACAGTTCGCTGCCCAGTTCTGGCTTGGCACAGAATATCGTTTCAGTTCTAACACCTATGGTGTGACGCTTGCTTGATTTACGGCATTTGACACACTGTGGTGGCCTTTGCATATCAGAAAGGATGCCATTTGAATTGTTTGCATGTTAATCTCCCACAGCCTCTATAAAACAAGGCCCTTCATGCCAATAGTACATACATGAGAGTAGTGTCCATTAAGATCTAAATAATTGACCCTAACTCTGCCCCTGATCGCTGAGGAAACAACGGCAAGTTCCCACAACATATCTAATATTTTTTCTATATAGCCAACTCATAAATAGCATATTTTTTGATTGATCAATGTATATTTATTTGGTTTTATTTTCAATAGTCTAAGCCATAAAAAAAAGTCAAAGGAGCATCTGCTGTATATTCTAAGTGGTGTAGCTATAAAGCTTAAATGTTATTCAACAAATAAACTAAGTTACACTATAATGTTTACTCTACTATTATATTTTAAATCACCTCTGAAACATCTCTTTATTATATTTCTAGAGTTCAACAAATCTTGGTTTTATTGTGTTTGGTCCCATTTCTTTAGTTTCATTCTGTCTGTAAATATAAAGTTTTTATCTGTACTCTTAGTTTCACGCTTGCATACTAACTGAGTAACTGTGTTACATAAACAGTGTATTTATGATGCCGTTTTACTGATAAGACACATCAAAAAGATAAAAAAAAAAAGAATTGAAAGAATTGCTGGGAGTCTGTGTCATAAAAGGATCATCCTGTCATCTCTCTCTCTCTCATCTTTCCCTCTCTTTTAATGATTTTTATTTGCTATGAGCACATGGAGATACAGAGCGGCCAGTTTCTACAAAGTGCGTATAAATCAATATCGGTCCATGTGATTCACTGTTGTACTCGCTGGTGCACTTGGTCAATGGTCCACTTTAACTATACTTTAAATAAAAGATGTGGGAAAACATGCACAGCATGAAGAACCTCGGTGGGTTTGGTGTCGGGTGGTGGGGGTGCTTTGGAAACGGAGGTATTTTATTTGATCCAAATGAAATAAAGCTGCACCCTGGCTGAGTGCTCCTCTCAGTGGGAGATTTGCTTGGAAAACCACTTGAAGGTCCATAAAAAGAACAAGAAGGGGAAATCAGAGTGGCTGCTGAGTTTTTCCTTCTTCTTTTCTTTTGTAATTGGCTTCCTGCTCCGATGAGGAGTACATGTGGCATAATGCTGCTGCTGACTGATTTCGTTAGAGGACGAAGAAGAACAGCAGCTCTGCTCACGTGTGCTCCTCACAGTCTGTTCACATCTATTATTCTGACCATCGTCCACATTTATCCGTCCTGCTCATCTTTTTTATTTACTTCTCTTTCTCTCTTACAACTGTCCAAATTGGACCCTCTGATGGGCCGATTCTGGCCCACGGGCCGTATGTTTGACACCCCTGCTGTAAAGGATTCAGTTTATTTGTATATTAAAGAAGAAACCTGAATAACAATGTTATATTTCACACAATGAGCAAACACTGAGGATTAGTTATTATATTACATACACATCAATTTTCCACAATCGCTGTACAGTCAAATCTTCAGAATTGCAGTGAGTGACATGTTTGTCTCCCGTTTTAAATTTATCCATCCATCGTCTACCGCTTTATCCTCCACATGAGGGTCAAAGGGTGGCGCTGGTGCCAATCTCGGCTGACATAGGGTGAAAGGCGGGGTACACCCTGGACAGATCGCCAGTCCATCACAGATACTACCTACCAACCAACCATCCATCCACTCTCACACCTTTTGGACTGTGGGAGGAAACCCACACATGCAAACTCCACGCAGAAAGGCCCTTTTTTTGCGACCGAGTCGTGAACCCAAGTCTTCTTGCTGCAAAGGCAGGAGCGCTCACCACTGCACCTGTTTTGAGTTGCGTAATGTGTTTACTGATGCGAGAGCTCAAATGTGGTCATGGGGCGAATTAACACTTATTTGTGTGTGTCTCATGCTCTTTTTTTGGCAATGTCCAATCATTTTATTGGTGTTTCACTTCGGATGACATCAGTAATGTTGCGTTACTGCCTCCCTTTCTTTCTTTGATTTTTATTGAACAGTAAAAACTGAGATCATCTTAAATATTTCATCTCTGGTGTATCCGAGTATGTTTGTGTGCAATTACACAGTTGATGCTTCGAAATCCACAGGTAGAGCATGACTTTGTAGCAGGAAATAGACGACGTTGTGTAAAGATGATTACAGTTGACACATCTGTATAGGAGACAGATGCAGTTAGCAAGAGAATGTATCACATCAGTGAATTACTACTCATCTGTATCTGGTTAAAATGACACATGGCTATTTTCAAATGGTGTACTCCTCTGCTCTGGGGAGCAGAATGAAAGGGAGCTACGGTGACCTTCCCATTCCAATAAGGATATGAGAATACAATTCTTTTTTATATATATTAATAAGGATTTTACGCAAAGCATAACATATTCTATTCCTTCTAATAAGCTCCTAAACATCACACACTGGACCTTTAAGTCTCAAGGTCTATCCGTCTAGAGAAATATACCATTTGTGCATCAAATGTGCTCTCAATGTAATAAAACTATAATGTCACTGGTGAAATAGGTTCATGTCAAACAGCAGGAAACCTCTGAGTGAAGAACAGAAGGAGGTGATTTGACTTTGAAACAGGTAACGAGGGCCAGATGCCTCCATCACTGTGTGTGTGTGTGTGTGTGTTAGGACACATGTTTATGAGTAGTGTGTGGATTTGTTTGTGCATGTGTCCATGTATGTTTGGATTGAATATAAGATGGGCGTGTGTGTGTTCGTAAATTAATCTGTATTTTCACAATTAATCAAGTCCATGTTTTGTCCAGAACATGGTGAAACATGTCGGGACGACGTCATCAAACAAACCAAATACTATATTTAGTTCACAGGAGAAAACAAATCAAGAAGATGCAATCAGAGAACAATTGAGTGAATGATCAGTAATTCCTATAGTGTGAGTTTAAAAAGCAAAGGTATAGATGTTGTTAGTGACTAGGACAACATTTTAAACACATGTGAGATGTGCATATACATATTATGCACATGTGTTTGTCTTCTGGGGATTATATTCCTTCCTTCTACAGCCTGCTCTTAATCATCCAGGGAGGTTTTTTTGGTGAGTCACTGACAGCTCTGTCTGCAGCTCAGTCCTCATCATTAATGCAGTGGATCAAGTAATTCTTCACCTTCAGACCATTAAAATGCCTGGTGAAATCTCCCAAATCTCGTCACGGGGAAACATTAAATGCAGCACATTTGGACTGAGCGCGATCTGCTTACAGACTGTTTGCGCTGCATGCAAACGTCCATGGGGACGTCCTATTCAAACTATCGCTCTCTTTTCTCCTGTAAGCGTTTTCTCTCCGTTTACTTTGGATGACAGTCAACAAACCCCCAGCTGTGGGAACAGTAACCTGTTCCTTTTTCTCACACTTGGAGCGGACACAAGATTCTTTCAGCAGAGCTATAGCGCTCTTGAGTTTTGCTTCTTCATTACACTTATCACTGTCCCCGATTCCCCCCCCCAGGGATTAATAAAGTATTTTGATTCTGATTCAGTTGTTTAGCGAGAACTTTTACGAGGCCTTTTGAGTTACTCTTCCTGTGTTTAACGGGTGTTTAATTGTCTTTGTAGAGCTGTAGAACAGAGTCGGACCTCCCAAAGTATGCCAGCCATCATCTTCCATCTTTTTCTGATTAGTGTGCACCTGAACGGCCCTCAGGACAAACGCAAAGGCCGTTTCTTTCTTTTTTTTGCATAATATATAGTCTGCTCCAGATTAGTGAGGTCTTTTTAGCCCCTTTTATGGCTCTGTCACTGTTTATACCTGAACAAAACAAATCACTGGCCAATTAATAACAGATTTGGAACCACGCTGTTGCACTGTTGTTTGAAGTTGACGCGCATTAGCGGAGATGCATGTGGCGGCACGTATGGCGTTCTGTTTCATGCAGCGAAAGTTTGGAAACTGAGATGAGAGGAAGTGGAATTTGCTGGCAAGCTGCAAGTGAAAACCGCCACAAATGTCTCACCTCTAGGATTTCCCTACGACGCACAGCTATTTAGAAGATCTGGAAGACCTTCTTGGTCTCTCGGGTACAAAAGCTTAGCAGACACACATCATTATGGGGACCAGTTGTTTGCTTGACCTCACGGATGAGCTGTTTTCACTCCAGCATGTATGTGTCGACTTCTGTTCCCTCTTTATCCTCCTTACGCCTACTACCATCCTTATATTCACATAAGATATTCGCACGGTTCTTCCCAAAAACTTTCCAGTAAGAACAGCAAAGGGCGGTGCAGTGAAAAACAAGGCAATCAGAGATGGCAGACTTCACCTCATTCACGCAACAAGCCTCTGTCGGCCTCTGTTGCTCATATTGGCAAGTGCAGAAGCACAGAGCCACCAAAAACAATACTTCACTCCCACTCCATGGGATAAGGCAATAATAAGGTGTTTTAGTGCAGTTTATTATTGACTTTCCCACACGGTTCAACTTTGTGTTGTACTACTTACTACTTACAATGTACGAGGTAGGAAAAACTATGTTGCTGATGTTGTTTTCTGTTATGCGTTTCATTATTGGGTTGTCAAAGAATTCATACACTTAATATCTGTAGATTTAATTCATATTTTTTTGTTATTAGGCATATATTTGAAATGAATAGTATAATTAATAAGGATGTAAACACATTGCTTTGTACAGAAATACTATATTTTTTGCAATGTTGGCAGTTAGTGATGGGACAGAAGTCATGGTATCATGGTAATCATGGTGAATTTCTATTATCGGGATAATCGTCAATGGAGACGAACGTTAATATTTCATGTGAGTGCCACAATGAGGAGCCGCAATAATATTGTGAATCTGTTCTGATGATGGACAAAATCAGTTAACAAAATATCAGTCCTATCCAAACCTATCTATATTTACCTATTGGTAAACATAGAGCCTGTGTAGCCGTTCCTTCTGGTATCTTTTCCATTCGTCTGGTGTAGGATACCAACTCTGCAAACGTCTGCAGACTTGGAGAGAGCGGAACACGTGCGCGTCTGTCACAGAAAGCGGCTCAGAGGGTCAGAGATGCCACATTCCTGCAGTGACGCTGAGCCTGGACAGGTCACAGGGGCCACAGACCACTGAGAGAGATGCTGTCAGACACACACCACACACACTCACACACACACACACACACACACACACACACACACATACTCGCGTTACAACCACGAAGTCCTTTAAGTCTTCTTAAAACAAATACAAATGAAAACAGGCAACCGCAAACGAAGATATTTCTTAACTGGGAGATTGTGCTGAAAACTCATGACTTATAAATGAACTTAATGCGATGCTGCATCATTCTTACTCATCAAGTTTGGTTGTAAATCTCTACCGTGGTGTCTGAGGATTTGTGTATATGATGTAACGACGGTCTTTGCAGAGCTAACTCATTTTTAATAACCTTTCCAGTGAGATGGTTTCACTTATTTTCTTTGGCATTCGTCTTATTTTGGGGCCTCGACTGGCTTTTAAAGGAATTCTTAAATATTTTGGAGCCGAGCCAGAAGTCAGGATGTTTAACAACAGCTAAGAAGAAGCCGTGGCATCACATGTTTGGTTACCGCCGTAAACATGTTGCTATACATGTAACTGGAGACCAGCGAAGCCGTCCTGGTCTAAGTGGGTTTGGTTTTTTTCAACACAGTAGTTATATATGTTTAATGGCTGTATCATAAAATGTCCCAGTGATCCTTGAGCTAGTGATTTAAAGTTTGGATGTTAGGCATCAGGATGGGAGAATAGTTCCAGAAATGATGGAAGGATGAAATGAGGAGGGCAAGGTGAGGCCTAGCATGGAGGAGGAGGAGGAGGAGGGGGAGGAGGAGGAGTGGAGGTCAGCGCACATTTGGTGGAAGTGGTTGAGACCTCATGTGCTCTTTGTCAAAGCTTTCTCTGTTAGGCTCGCGCTCTGATGTTTCCCCCGAGGCTTAGGTCCTGGAAGTGGACAAGCAAATAAACAGAGAGGAGGTGCTCACACCTTTACATATGTATACTCACACAAGTTAAAGTGAACACTCACACAATTACCTAAAAGTGTTTAACATGCAGCTGTGCAGCAACAGCTTTAACTTTTAATGGGGAAGTTGGTGTACTTGGTCATTTTAAGTGGATTTTCTTAAACATAAATGTTTAAATTGTGGACATTTAGGATATTTATAACGTTAGAACTTGTTGCTTGTCAAGCAAATAAGTAAAAGGCACATTTTTAGTTTCTGCCAATGTCTATGTGCTTTCACTGGAGCACCAAAGACACACACAAATGTTTTGACCATGGCAAAGCTCCCAAAAAAGTGTTGTACCACAGAATCCCACTAATGTGCTTCACTACAATCTATCGTCACATAGTCATAGACGACACGAGCGGCCAGAGTTTTGAACTTCTTTCGTCCGTGAGCTTTGAAATAAATTACAGCTCAGTTGATGGCTACAACATGCTGTAATTATAACACGTATGAGCCACATCAGTAAGAAGCATCCATCAAAATGACAACATGTTAACACACACACACACGGTCTATCTCCTGTCCTGGTGTGTCAGTGGGCCGTTGACCTCCTCTGGGCTTCACTTCCTGTGTTCCTCCCCACCAGAGCCCCAAGAGGGAGAACACTCTAATATGACAACAGCCTTCATGCCTGACCGTCCTCCTCTTCCTCCTGTCAGTGTCCTCCCTCATTTCTTACTTGTGGCATTTCCTCCCCCTCTTCATCAACGTCATCCCGCATTGCTGTGAGTTAAAAGTGAAAAACGAGCTGGGATGTGTTTAAAAAGTTATAACGAGGGAGCAAAACTACTGATGTTTCATATTGTAAGAGGAAAAAACACATGTGCGTTAGAGGGATTTTCTAGCATCGTTATGATGGATTTTCCTTGTCGTTGCAACCTACTGTATTCCTGCTTGCAAATGTACAAATACATCTCTGTAACACTGGATGTGAAACAGTACAGAACCCCCCCTTAAAGTACATAATCTTCACAAAGGTAAGGTGATCCAGGCCCATGCCTGCCTCTGGACCCTGTCTTGGTGTTTCCTCCAGTGCCTCTGTGCTGATTTTGGCAGCAGCTGCTGCGGCAGACTGAGGTTGTATATGACAGTCTGGTTAAAGCGCTCACTGAGCACGTATGGCTGCCGGGTCAGCCTCCAACCAGACAAGTGACTGGTGGTAGAATGTTGGTGCAGCAGTGGAATGGGGTCCTAGACAGATTTGTCAAGTCAATATCCGGATCCTCTGAGGGAGACTCATGTTTTATTTTGCTTATTTTTTTCCCCCCAAATCAAAAATCACCCTAATTTAGCTGAGTACATATTTTCATCATGTCAGCAGTGATGGACATTTCATTTTGCTGTTAGGGGTTTAACAAAGTCCTCGGTGGGATCTGACCGGGGGCCTCGTCGGAGCTGTGCAACGTCCAAGTCATTTGCACCTCTTTAATTGCAGTCCAGTAGCTGTCAGGACCAGCAGTCAGCAGTTGCAAAAATGATATCCGCACGGACAGTGTGCGTTTGCAAATGCCAAGCGAGGCTGCCAACTCCTGTCCAAACCTTCTGCTGTCGGCGTGTTTTCATAATGCAGAGCGAATCAGCTGTGAAATGTACAAATTACTACATATATAAATAATACGGTGGGCTTCCAAAATGAGAAAAGGCAATAGAGTGCCTTTAGTAAGCTGAGCCATAAACCTGCGTTCAATGCAGAATAGAAACTTTCAACACTATAAGAACATATAGATATCATGTATAATGTCTACCATTCACTAAATGGTAGATATATTAAGTGTATTTTAATACAGAGAAGACTAGGAATCTGCAAATCTACAGCCCATTAGGCTAAAACTTGTAGATTAGTCGTGACTGCTAACATTTGCTAAATGTAAAATTTGAAATCAGAACCAAAATAATGATCAAAATAATTACCCATCTGTGCGTTGCATTGAAGGTGACTTTTCAGTCCTGAAACAACAACATAAGCTTTTAAACATATTGAATCAACATCTGAAGTCTAGTCCACTTCAGTCCAGTGGTGTAAACCAAACGTGGCTGTTAAAGGCCTCAAGGATTCCTGGCCTCGGCAAACCTTAAGAGGACAGAAAAGTATTTGTCTGCATAAAAATAAAGATGGACAGAGTTTCATGGATGGGGGGGGGGGGGGGGAGGAGAGGGGGCAACACTGAGGCCAACGGCACATCAGCGTGAGGGGAAGAGAGACGCACAGAAATTAGCGAGCCAGCAGAGTGCACAGTGAAACGAGACACCGGTACAGCGGCGTGAATGTGAACGGACATGTTTCAAATCATAGGCTCGGTGCAATGCAAGTAAAATGCACAGAGGGCACAAGAAAACGAAAAGAGGAGGAGAGGGAGCGCACAAACATCATGGATCGCTCTCACTCATAAACCCAGACTAACATTAAAAGTCTGTACCCAATTACTGGATAGTATCCCGGCCCTCACACATGCTTAATGTACACATGTACTCAAACACATGTACTCTGCATGAACACAAACACAGACAGACAGTTTGGATTTTAGAACACGGATCCAGTTTTTAATGTTCCAGGGAGGTGGAAATGTTGGCGTATCAATAAAAGGAAAACGTTAATAGATACAATGGAGACGTCTTCTTATTCAGCTTTTAAAGGATAACGTTTAGTCATCGTCTGGTTTGACAAATGAAGCCCAGGATACGGTAACTCAACTGGACGCAAAAAGAACTCTGCTGAAATGGAAAACTATGCAAAAATTAGCAGTAAACATATTCCCAAGGAGTTAATGGTCTCAATTGTTAGTTTCAGGTCAATCTCCCAATTTTTGTTTAACATTTAACAGGTTTAACAGGTGGAAACATGCATTAATAAGCACAGAAACCAAGCAACACAAACACACAACTGAATGCCTGACCCTAATCTTTAATCTTAAAACCACTATTTTAACCCTAAAAAGCTCTTAGAATTTGTCCGCCTCACAAGGAATGTCCTCAAAAAATTATTTTGAAATAAAATGTGTCCTCATAGTCTAGTACCGACATGTACACACACACACACACACACACATAGGTTTGCACAGCTCTTCCTCTTGAGACACTGCACTGACCTCCAGCCTAAACAAAGCCCTAACCCTAATCTTAACATAACCAGTTAATGTCTAACCCTAATCTTAATCTAACCACAATTCAAATTAGCTCAGAAATGAGATTCTGCCTCATTCAGGACCAGGTTTTGGTCTCCATGAGGACTACTGGTCCTGACAAGGTCAGTGTTTATGCCAGAGAAGGTTCCTAAAAGGTAACAAATACAAGTTCACACTCACACACTCGCACACTGCTCATTGTAGCCATCAAGTGTAATCCTCGGTGTTTTTGTGTCACGTTGACCGTCGAGCATGTTGCCTATCTGACGAACATTTTTTCTCATCCCAAAACGTAAACTCCCTTCACCCTCGCTGCTGCTGCTGCTGCTGCTGCTGCTGCTGCTGCTGCTGCTGCTGCTGCTGCTGCTGCTGCTGCTGCTGCTGCTGCTCATCGTAGCTCAATCAACATCTGGACTTTAGTGAAATATCTCAATAGGACGCACTGCCATGAAATCCTCTTCTCACGAATCCTCAGGAGAATTGACTTCCTATCGTATGATAATTGTTTTTTAAAGGGAGTTAAATTGCGATAAGTGTTAATCGCTGTTGTGATAGCTGGTCGCTCATGAAAGTGGGGGGTAAAAGACATGAAAGTTCTCTTCCTGGAAAGCGTTTGTCACATGTTGTCTGCTGGACAACATGTGACGAGTTCCCTCACCTCCGCACACCAATTACCGCATCACGCGCACTTACCGCAGGTCAGAGCGACTGTTCGCCACGCTGACATAAGAGAGGTGTGAGTAAGGGGGTTTTACGAGGTGGCTCAACTCTGAGAGGCTGCTCTGGTGAAGCAGAATGGCAACTTTGCTCTGTTAAAGATACAGTAGGTACAATTCTGCAGTTGGTGAAGTTGCATGTTGCGTTCCTCACCTGTGTTGAAGCCTGTAGTTAAACGCCATTGTGAGATATTGTAAAAACATGTTGGTTCTTAGTATAAACAGAAGGCTCATTATGGGGTAGTGAAAAACAGCAATTCATACGATCAGATCAGGTCATTGTACACTCACAAAATATTGAGGTAGAATCATTTTGCCATCAATTTTTGCTGAATCAAAAATGATTTCAACTAAATTTCACACACTGGACCTTTAAATCAGCAGCACTATGCAGATTAGACTGGAGGTTGTAATTACACACATTTCAGACTATATCTCTGTATCTTATTCTCAGAATCCCATAGTGGGAAAAAAGTTAGTTAGTAATCAATGACTGAAAATGAAGATTTTAGTTATGAACCTAACAACCTAACTTTACTGACACTACACCTGAATTCCACACGATCCCCTTTCTTTGAAATACTAAATTCCTCACTTGCACTGCAAATCCACAGCTGCAATAAATTTAAATGGCTACCATGAAATAAAGTTTGTCCTTTTAAAATACTTAAGCCTGCTAAAGTGGAGTGAAATATTATATTATATTATAAAAAAAAGTTAGTTTAGTCAATGACGAATGGTGAAGATTTGAATTAGAAAGCAAAAAGGTTTGTCTTTACCTGACACTCACTGAAACTGCACCCACGTTTGAATATTTTAAAATATTTAATCAAACTTAAGTGTAGTGAGATATTATATTAAGTTATATTGTAATCAAACGCCTGACCGGCGTTGTTACTGTTGTTAATATCAATAGACTACAATATGTTTGACTTTAAATGTTGATGAAAGGAAACTGTGGCATAATGAATGGTGCTGTGGCTGAATGGACCACATGTCCCTGTGTAACTGATATAGTGTTTTCCACAGTGTCAACACAGACCAGGATCTGGATTTAGACCAAACTGAACAGTAACATAAAGAGGATTTATACCAGTTATTACTATTATATATTAAAGGCGACATAGAATGCTTGTATCACACATATATGTTAGTTATGGAGGTCTACTTACATATATTAACTTGTTTTCATGATTAAAAACCTCCTAATCGCTGCAAACGAGCCGATCAAAATATCTCCTCGCTGACGCTCTCGTCAGCCGCGCTGTTTCAGACCAAACAGTTGCTGTGATTGGCCAGCCAACGAGAGCTTTCCTACTGTCCTGTGATTGGCCAGGTACCTGGAAGTGACGTAATAGATAGGCCAGCTCTCAGATACACAGCTCCCCCTCTGGCACGGTTGATGCTCTGCATCTCAGCAGCTACAACGAGACTAGTTCTTCTTCTTCTTCTGCGGTTGAATGTACGCAACCGGATGTGCCCGGACTAGTGCCCGCACCGGGAGGCGCTACGGTGGTGAGGATTTCTGATGACGACATCAAATTAAGGAAGTGTCGATCCGCTTCGCAGAGCCCAGGAAAACAATACAACACTATTTTCTCAGCAGTGGCTGAACTGTTTGTTCTGAAACTTTAGGGTTTCATAAACGAGGTAATGACGCAGATACACACACAAACGCAGCGTTAATTGGAGCTTCCGGTCTATGTCACCTTCAATAAAAAAAAGAACTAAACTATCTTACAAAGGTTTTGCCTTTGTTGTTGTTGTTGTTTTAAATCCTGAATCTGTTGCAGCATCAGCACTAAAATCTGATCATTTTCTTCATTGGACTCTTATCTACATCCACAGATCATTTCATCAGCATCTTGTTGCCTTGAGGGTATATCATGAATGAGCCGGCACGTCAAGTGACCTCATAAGGACGGTTTCTATTCCGTGTGTGATATTTGTTGCGCTGCTCCAGTTTAGTTTCCCCCTCTTGTTTTTCCATCTGTAATGTCTGTAACATGTGGCGGATTGTTGTGGGATGTCTGCATGAGCGTCTTTGCCAAACACCATAAATCAATTTGTGGGGAGGAATTGTTGCCCGGATTTCATTGCACAACAGTGTAGTTGAACGAGTCTCACATCCACCACCATCAAAGTGTTACATCACACACATCAGACCCCATAAATGCAATTCAAATGGGAGTCGAAGTCGTCAGCATTGATTGTTTGTTTATTCGTTCAACAGGGAAATACAGTGTCTAAGTTGCAATTTCTGTATACAGTACATTTATTTATTTATGTATTTATTTTAATGTTGAGTTTCAGAGAAAGTGTGTACCTTTTTTTACAGTAATGGTTCACGCCACAGTATAATTACTGTATTACTACTATATTGTGAAGTTCCAGAGCATCTGCACTCGCCCCGGTTCTGTGTGCCCTTCAAAGTCTCACTTGTCACGGAGAGTTGTGAAGCTCGGCTGCATTTGTTCCCCATGTTGTGTGCAGATTGGTGCAGGGTGGTCTCCTTTATCCAGGTGCTTAGCGGTTACATCATCTTTCCAACTAGTGTAGTCACGCTTTGGCAGTTTCTATTGTACGGTGTGTTTGATGTTGAGCTTTTAGTTTGAACCAGGTGTTTAAACGAAACATGATTTAAGTGTCTAATTTGCGAGCATTAAGCCGCGTCACCTGGGAAAGACCAACTGTTAAATGTCCTGCAGCTTCATATTTTCTCAATGATTAAAAGCGTGCTATGAAACTGTTGGTTAAATGTGCATATTATTTACCCAAAATGTCCAATTATTTCTGGAATGATGTGAAGCTGAGTGGTTGTCGGTGCTTATCTGGAAATAGTGCAAGCATGTGATCGCTCGCTCTCTCTCTTTTTCAGGAGAAAATGCTGTGAGGGGTTCCGGTTTGTGATGGGCCAGTGTATTCCTGAAAGTAGGTAAACCATACACACTGTCCTTTTTAAGCCTCGTGAAGTCATGAACTTCACACACTCCTAATCTGATAATGGTTACATGGGACATGATGTAACGTGATCTTTGTAAACACAGTCTTCCAAAGTTGTTCTGATAATGCTGTGATTGACCTTTTGTCCGTTTAGAGTAATTGGTCATTTGGAGTTCCAGGAAATGATTCACTGACAAACTGTGATTATGGCAGAGACAGCTGCTGTTTTAATCACCCACTTAAATAATCTTACTGGGATTACTCATCATGGTGACAGACTATTGTAACCCAGTTCATATTATTTATTGACTTGAATGTTTGAATTGTTAAACTAGACTTTTACAAGAGATATGATTGATAAATTAGTCTCAGGTAACACTTTACAGCACTGTAATAATGATGTTAATTGATCGAGAGAGTTTTTTTTAATGATAATAACGTCTTGTTTTTAATATAGTTTCCACTAGATTATTTTCATAATCGATTTATCTGTCGAGTATTTTCTCGATTAATTGGGTAAAATATTGATCAGTGTTTGTCAAACCTGGAAATGATGATGTCATGTTTTGTCCACAAACGAAAATGATTCAGTTTTAATGATTTCTTTGTTATACGAAGCAAAGAAACAAGAAAATATTCACATTTAAGAAGCTAAAACTATCATAAAACTTGTTTTAATAATGGAAAAAAACAGTTCAGATTCAGTTAGTAATCGAATAATAATTGATGATTGAAGTATTTGTATTTGTATTTGTTTGTTTGTCTAGTTTCCACCTCGGTAATTATAATGGTAATAAAAAAAATGATATCACATGTTATTTCCAATGTTATATCTAGGTGACAGCTTGGTAATGAGATTTATTACAGGCAACAGGAATCAGTGTCGTGCCTTCAAAATGAACAATCACCAGAATATAAACTTGAAAAAAGTACCCTCACTTATGTCCCAGACACATTTTCCCTTCATATTACACAGCTATGACTTTAAATCTTAAGTTAAAAGCTGGGAGAGAACCAAAGAAATCTCCTGTAACTCCGTCTCTGGGAATGATTGAATGCCTTGAAACAGTAACACCGATTACCACTGACCACAAGAGGTCACTGTTCTCAAACAGAGGTGGGTTTAGAAAAAGAGTCAGCTGATGCATCCGTGCCTGACACTTGGCATACCATAGTTGACAGGACTTAATTGCACAGATGATTTTAATATATTTGTCTTGATATTGATCAGGATTGCCTCCTTTGCTCTTTAATGCAACACCTTTACCTTTAATGCAACACGCTATTACGTGAACACAGAGCATATGAATGGCCTGGGTTCATGTGGCCTCACAGCACATAACCAAGTCTAATGTTTCTGTTTTGTTTTTGTTTTTCCAAGATATTTTCAGGGGGCTTTTTTCAAGTCTAATGCATTTTAATGCAAGATCATTATGTTAAAGTGTCCAATTTGTGAGTAATAAATATATATAAATCCAGGCTATTGATTAGACATTCACCACCAGGGTGAATGAGTGCAGACACAGTTTTCTGTGCTTTCATGATCGGATGTTTTCCTCAACAATGGCTCTTTTCAAATCCACGGCATTGTGACACTGACCCGAGCACATGGATCGTTAAGCTGTGCTTTTTTTTCTTCCCCCGACATGTCAAAGAGACAAAAGTGGTCAGTTCCCAGTTGGGGATGCAGAAGCAGGTGGTTCTGAAGAGCAGTTTAGGTAACTTCCACTCGCTCAGTCCACACACTGTCTGCTTTCTCTTCCCTCTTCAGGTGTAGACGTGTGCGCTGCGTCACCGTGTGAGCAGCAGTGCACCGATAACTTCGGGAGAGTCGTCTGCACGTGTTACCCCGGTTACCGCTTTGACAGAGAAAGACACCGCAGCCACAAATCTCCTTACTGTCTAGGTTAGTGCTCCACCCGCCCTGTAATTCTTATGACTGTTATTCAATCAAATCATTGTCTTTTAGTATTTATCTATAGATAGATAGATAGATAGATAGATAGATTTGAAAAACACAAGAATACGTCCATCACTGTCCTGGATTAAACTGCTGTTCTTCTTTCTGATATTTATTTAAAATGTGTATTTTGGATATTCTTTTAAACTAATTTATGTTTTTACTCTGCTCTTATTCATCTATTCCGTAATTTAACCCACAAACACACACACTGGCACACTTGCATTCTTACATGATATCCCCCGTGTCTCTCTGAAAAGGACGTCTTTATTTCATTTAGGGAGTAAGTGATCTCTTGCTTTGAATGTTGTTATTGGCGCTGTTTTAAACTGAATCTTATCTGGACATTTGAAAACCTGTATTTCTAAGAAGAGTTCATTTGTGTGGTCTCTATATCCTGCGTTATTTATTAATCTGATAAATAACCCAACAATCAACAGCAAAATTAATAAATAAATTGCATTTTATTATTGTTAAAAGGTTTTAATCCAGGCAGTTTGAGCAGAGGAAAATTAGACTGACATTTTACAGTGTTTGATTATTAGATTATTATGAAGTGTGTGATCTGAAAATGATGACTTGTTTGGCTTTTCTATCACTGTAAAAAAAACAAAGGTTTATGCCACCTATTCATTTAGTAGATTTATTACAAAATCTGCTCCATTAATATAGATGATGATACTTTTATGTCGGCCTGTTAGTGCAGTTATACTAATGAAAATAAAAGATTATTTCATTCAATAATAGCAAGGCATTAATGCCAACGCATCTTGCTCACTTTCTTTTCATCATTCACGTTGTAGTCCGTCAGATTTTGATTTCCCTCGTGTTCTCACGCAGACATCGATGAGTGTGCGCTGTCGGGCAGCAGTGACTGCGATCACGAGTGTGTGAACACAGTGGGGAGCTTCCTGTGTCGCTGTCGCAGCGGCTACGTGCTCGCACCAGACCAACGCTCCTGCATCCCCGTACACAACTGTAAGTTCATCTCTTGTGTCTCTTTAAATTGTAATTCATGATGACACAATCGGAGCGTTGTCAGTAATAGGAGTAATATGAGAAGTATGTAAAAAGTGTTCATGTTTTTGCTCTGCAGTGAGTTCCTCTGGAAAGTCCGACACCTCGATGAGCGCCGGCACTTGCTCGTTCACCTGTCAAGATTTTATGAACATGAAAAACAGTTTGCTGCAGCTCAAGCTGAGGCTGGGAAACACACAGTCGCCAAACCAGGTAACGCAAATGATCGATCGGCGATTGCTGAGGGGAAACTCTTAGTTAATGGCTTACTGGTTGTATAATAAGGCCATGCAGAATAAGGCATTAATACGCACTTAATAATGACAAATTAAACTAAATTGCATGCTAATAAGCAACTAATTAATGGTGAATATGTGTTCCCGAATCTAAAGTGTTACCAAATATTCATTTAGAGTGTGCCGCGTAGTGCGACGAGTTGATGACACTAGATTTCTCTTCCACTTAATCTTATTGTTGTGTTTGTAGGTACCTGGTCTGGCTAACAGCAGTGACAAACCATCCCTGGGGAGGACAGGAAAAAGTCCCGATAGCCCTTGTCTTCCTGGTTTGCCGGGCCCTTCAGGAGCTCCTGGGGTCCCTGGTAATGTTAAAATAAAATGTTACACACAATATGTGTTTATATTTATATGTAGAAATGTATTTAAAGAAGATTGCATTAAAATTAAAGTGAAAGCAGACGTTTGGCTATTTTTAAAAACTGAAAACTTCTGAAGATCTTGGCCGACACTTTTCTCTGCTTTTTATTATTATATTGTCGTTTTTAGTGTGTGCTTTTTTTTTTTTATTATTATTGCTTTCTTCACACCAGGACACCCAGGGCAACCTGGAAAGAAAGGAGACCCAGGAGAGAGAGGTCTGTCTGGTCCACGGGGAGACATGGGACCCATGGGTCCAGAACCTGACATGAAGCATATCAAAAGAGGCCGCAGGGGGCCAGTGGTAAGACCAAAAAAACCTACAGTACCCATCACAATTTTGCCATCATAGTGTTTTCATACTCCAGGATTACGTATGATAGTTGAAATCTATCCTAAACACCTGGTGGTCACATCTTCAGTCCTGCAGCGAATCAGAATATAACATTTGACCATGAAAGAGTGAAGGAATTCATCAGCAAACCAGGTCAAATTCATAGATTATAAAAATGTATCATCATTAAAGGTTGTATACCAATATCTTGTGTGAATTCATCCCATGTCAACCTTCGCTGTCATCAGTCATCAGAGCTTTCAGAATGTCAGATAACTTTGTTGTATTTACACATACAGGGACCACCTGGAGCAGCAGGAAGAGATGGAATAAAGGTTATTATGATATATTTTTATTTGATGGATTAATGAATGATTTACATGTACACTACGTGTGTTTGTGTGAAGCTGCACTGTTGCCATCTAGTGTCTGCACTGCATTATCGGCAGTAAACGTCTCATTTCGCTGTAATTGGATTGTGAGTGTATATACACCCAAAGATTGTATTATTTTGTAATAACATAAACACTGTTGGTTTGGTTTCGTCCAACTCATTTTAAATCCATTTAAAAGTTGTTTAGCAACATTTTCTTTTTCCCTTTTGGCTTCAATTTGGCTGCTATTTTTGGGTGCTATACATGAACATAGTAAAAGTATTTGTGCACATGCATATACATGTATGCATATGTGTGATTATTTTTATATGTATCGCTTTATGTATGTATTTTTGTTGGGTAGCATATTTTGAGGGATAGTATAGGACACGCATGTACAGTGTAAAACACTTCTGTCTGTTAAAAGTCAAGTCTTAGTTTATGAATTTGTGCTGTTTTTCATCTGCAGGGTGACAGAGGAACTCCAGGTCCCAGAGGACCACCTGTAAGTTTATGATATTATTATTGTATATGTTAAATCATAGCAATTGCCCTGCTTAAAAAATGCATTTATCGACATCTAGAATATACATTGTTACAATAACGACATGTTTCTTTATATTCAATTGTTCTGTTGATTTGTTTGGATCAAAACTCTTCCATTATGCATCTGTTCAGCTCTTATTTTGAGTTGAACTTAAGTAAATTAAGATCATCAGCTTCACAATCACCCTATATTAGAAGAGCCAGTGCATAAAATGCAATATATACAGTATATACTGTAAAACAGTTTTTGTGATTATCAAAACCTAAACATGCAGAAGCATCCTAATCGATTCTGTGTCCATGTGTTTGCAGGGACCTCCCGGCTCCTTTGACTTCCTCCTTCTAATGATGGCCGACATCCGCAATGACATCATTGAGCTGCAGGAGAAGGTGTTTGGGGAGCGGCGGGGTATCTCTCTGGACAGTCCGCCTCAGTCCAGCGGGGAAGTGGATTTTGTGGAGTGGGGCTCTGGCCAAGGCGATGTAATGACCAATACCTGACCTCTGACCTCCCGTTCCAGTGACAGACACTGACATACAGCCAAACAGTCCCTGAACTTGACTCTTTTCTTTAGAGTGCCATCATGTAAATAATCCTTCGAAAAACCAGAGCTGGGATGAACTGGACAAGTAGCCTCATTTTAGACTGTGCCAAACTGCTGAGCACTGTCTCGCTACCATTGATATGCTGTGGTGTGAGGGAGGGACGTGCGTGCAGGACACAGAGTGAGAAAGACACAGTGTGAGCCTTCATGTCTGAGCCTCTGAGCTCAACCACTTCAAACGATGGACTTTATCGTCTACATCTCTTCCTGGTCCTAAATCTGTTCATGGAAGCTCTGCAGTCGCTGACAGTTTGCCTGCGGGGCATCGGCATGAAAACCCAGGACCTGCACTGTGAGCCTCCCGTGCACCTGACTGCCATATCCAACCTTCAAGTCTGAGCTTCTTTCTTTTTTTACCTTGGGACTTAAACATAAACATAGTCACCTCATTCAAGAGTACAGGAAATCCCAGTGTTGCACTGTTGGACTAAAACAGTAATGGCTGATGCTGGTGCTGTTCAAAACTGTCCCATTAAACAACACTAATTCACGTATAATGAAACAGTACGTGCAGCAAAATGTTTGTACGAAAAGAAAATCACCTTTATCACCCAAACATACATTCAGGCAATTTAATGGTAGATGTATTCATGATTATAGAGATAGAGCAACAGGAACTATATCAGGAAAACTCTATATTATCCACTCTTGGTCTGAAACGAACGTGAAGAAGAAAGGCAGCTCGACACCACACAACAAACATACATTACATATATAAAGATTGTCTTTTTCTTTTACTGTGAAGGAGCTGCAAAGAAGGGTTAACCTATACAATAAAGGTTTTTCTACATATTGACTTCAAACAATGCTTGTAATTTGTTTAATGTGACGGCAAATAACCGATACCGATGTGACAAAGATAAGAGCATCAAAATGGATTTATGCATTTAGCATTAACCACCAAACCCTCTATAAAACGAGTGATTACTTTTGCAAACGTTAAACGAGCTGCGGACATGTAATGTGGCCATTAATCAGGATGAGCAGCATGTCATTTGTTTCACATTCCCGTTGCAGGCACCGACGATTCCTCAGAGTAAATGAACTGTGGCGTGAAGGGATGATCACTGGCGTTGCTTTATTAAGTTGGTCGCGGCTCTTGTTATGTCTTGATGAAGGGAGCTTTAAAGTTGGCTGCAAAAGTGAGAGATGACGCCCGAGTCAATCCGTCTCACGAGCAGGACACCGATCCGAACGGGGCTGGATATCCAAGCTGAGTGCAGTAAGCCAGTAAGTTGTTAAAGTGCCATTGAGCAGGGCTTTTCATTTCCAACCATGTTACTCAGTGCCACCAGCAGAGGGAACTAAGTTACTGACAATCCCCCTTTAACATTTCATCTGCTTGAACGCTGGCATGTTCAAGTGACCGACACCTTTTGAGTTATCACTGCACATGCTGTACAATTGCTCCCCATTAATTATCCCTAAACTATTAATAGTTACAAACATGTGACCTACGGAGCATATGTTAATCATTCTAGCATTTCTGTACAAGTCATACCCCTCCTTCCCTCTACTCTAGAATCCTCTGCACTGACTGTGGCACTGAAGCGTGTTTGAGTGTCATTATGGTTACGGGTCAGAGGTCAGAGGTAAAATGCCTAGGTATAAACAGCTGGAGGGATAATTATAGACTGCCGGCTTTCTGAAGGGGGCCTGTCTGGGCTTGTACCCACCACTGAGGAGAGGGTGTTCGGAAAAGAAAAAAAACACAAACCTCTTTATTTTTGATCTGCTGTGTTTGACTTCGCTCTCTTTTTGGTGGCTTTGATTCTTTGATCCTCAGCAACAGATCTTGGTAAATCTTTGTGTGTATACGTGACAGGCGTCTCACCTAACCGCTCCACCCACTGTCGTGCGGTCACTGTGCACAGTGCAGCCGTTGCCCGGGCAACCACAATCAGGAAAAACAACATGAAACAATTTAAGAACCATGTCAGTGAGAGAAAGACAAGAGAGTGAGAGAGATTATCTCCGTTTCCTTCACCGCTTGTCATGCGACTGGCGAGGCTGTCCTCTCGGGGCTGTAGGGGGCGGCAGAGAGGAGGTCAGCGGCGAGGAAAAAAGGGTCTTCTGGGTATGCATTTCACATGTTGTGAGCTCCAAGTACGACCTGGTGACTTTACACTCCGCATTGTTTCTAGTGTCCCACCATTTTTTGACTGGTCCTTCTCATTGGTCATTTGATGGGACTTTCAGTACCTGTACACAATGCCATCTTCTTGATCACGGCCCTCCCTCCGTCTTACTCCCAGCCAGACGGTGTCCGATCCTGTCCTGCCATCATTAGTGCCTCTGTGTCTCTCTGACCAGCCTTTTCCAGCCCTGTGATTTCGCGACATCAGCCACTTGTGCTGGTGGCACGTCCTGCAGCAGGGCTTTGTCTTTGCATGATGGTTCTTCAGTGGGCTTCTCCTTCTGCCACTCAGTGTGCAGTCTCACGTCGTTGGACATGGGGTCAAGCCCTTAGTGTATTTGTCTTGACCTCTATCTCCTCCACTGGCCAAGTCATCATCCCGGCAGGATAATGACAGCTGATTCACGGGTATATGCTCGGCAGTTTGGATGCCTGACTCTGTTGATGGATAACTATTTTTTTGGCATCTTCAAATGAAAACAAATATACAACGATAAAATTTGCCCACATATTTCCTCCTATGAATGGAATTTCCGTACTGGCAGAGTCTGGCCAACCCATAAAAACACCTCAATGCACGACACAGCTGTCACTTCACACGGCAGTCAACAGTCTGGGTCCTCAGTGTGTGTGTGTGTGTGTACTTGTATCTGTTAGCTCTGCATGTGCTTTTTTGAAGTGCATCAGTTTTTTAAGTAATGTAATGTAGTTGTTGTTCTTCTGTTTTTTTGTTTCTTTGCCTCCATGCAGTATAAAATCAAAAAATAATAATAATACTACTACAATTTTCAGTTTTGAGCCCACAGACACCAGAAAATGTCCAGAAAAACCCGGGCTCACCGTGCTTTGCAACACACTTATGCTCTAGGAATCATTCATACATTATATTTTGGGATTGCTGACCATTGGTGTGAAGGTGAGAGTGAATGCTCCCTGTCATGGACCTGGTGACCTGTCCAGGTTTTACCCTGCCTTTAGCCCTATGTGTCATGTGGAAGATAAACAGTAGACAATGAATAAATGAATTTCCACAGGCAAGCACTGATCAGTCGATAACTGCTATAGTGGAAATATCTGGTTGTACCTTTTACCAGCCCTCCATGTGTTTGGGTGGTGGGAAGGAAGAGGAGCATCCAGGAAACAAATAAAAAAAGACCAGGAGGACAGGACGCGCTGGACTCGCCTGAGTAACATATTGTGTAACAATAGAGAATTCTGCCTCAGAAAAGTTAAAGGGAATGAGGTTTATGTTGTCAATAACTGGGCAACGTACCATTTTTGTGTCCAGAGTAGTTCCTGTTTTGTCACCGTCATTAAGAAGAGGCAGAAGTGAGATACACATGTTGTTTTCCTCACAGCTGATGTCGTGTTGTGTCTTACTAATCAGCCCTGCGTTAAAAACACACCAAGACAATGTTTTTCCTCCACAATTGTTGACCCAGGACAACACAGTTTATTTGTGAATCACTTTTTCAACCAGGAAAAGAACAACGAGCAACTCACTGGTAACAAGTC
This sequence comes from Solea solea, assembly GCF_958295425.1. Lineage (NCBI taxonomy): Eukaryota > Metazoa > Chordata > Actinopteri > Pleuronectiformes > Soleidae > Solea > Solea solea. Next base: position 20,419,987 of record NC_081138.1, read on the forward strand.
TCAATTTGAGGAGTCAAAAGCCACATGTGCAGGCGACTGGGATATTTGAGGTTTGACAGAAACCTCACCATACAGTATAAGCTTCCAGATTGAATGTGTCAGCAAAAGAGAGAGCCAGATTCCTGGCTCAGCAGAGGAGTGACTGCACCCCTGAAGAGATAACTTGGTGTCAGTAACCATTGCAGGTGTAAGGTAAATCACAGGTGTATGCAGCTGCGTGCAAAAGGAAGGAACACACACACACACACACACAAGCACGCATGTAAACATGTCTTACTGTCTAACTTATAGCCACACACACACACACATAGACACACGATCTCTTGCACGAAACACAGACATGCCACAGAACACCTGACAGGTGCAGGCGTGGTCTGCTGCGAGACACGCAACCTTGACACGCTAACTCATTCTTAAATCTGAGTTTCATGCCTGAGGCGGAGAGCTGAGAAACCCCGTTTACTCTCTGAAGCCTGTGCCTCTTCCAGTCCTTGTCTCTGGTCACACCCTCTTCCGATTGTAAGTTAACTTCTGTCACTCTCCTCATAATGGAACTGCTAAGAGTCCTGAGAATTGAAGCTCGTCTGATGAGTAATGGACTCATTAAATCTGCCTCCCTCTGAGGCACAAATGCAAGCTCAGTGACACCCAGTGCACAAAGACACACAGAAGAGTCTCGCGTAAACGTGGTTATGCCTGCGACACCACAGGCTTGCCACGATTTTTCACACCGTTTGAAAAGCTGCATTTATTTACTATGTGACGAACACACATGACTTTCTTGATTCTCCACTTAGAGCCTCCTGGCAGATTTAGGCTGGATGCAATATCATGTCTATCAATACTTCACATCAAAGAGTTGCCAAACGCTTTTACTTTGCTTCACAGGAAAGTTGCACTTGATTGGCATCGTTATGCCAGAATAGGAAAGAAAAATCTGAAAGGGCGGATTAATGGCAACACGCTGTGTAAACTCCCCTGGCCTGAGGCAGTCGGTCTTAATAGACCTCAGCTTCCTCTGTCATTTACAAGCTGTTTGCATGCATGTAGCCGAGCCAAGAGTGTGAAAAACCGGATGAGCAAGTCCACAGGTCTCATGTCTATTAGGGAGAATGAACCAGAGCCTTCCCTCTGGTTGCAGGGCTGCCTTGCGTGAGGACAACAGCTTCATCATTTCAGGCCCATCAACCTCTTGACCTGGCCCTGTGGCAGCGGCATTTTTACAACTCGCTTTTTACTTCTTTTTTTTTAAATGCTTCGAGGCACACAAAATTCATATTGACGCAGGCTCACCATTATAAACTCCATTAACTGTCTGTTTTTGTAGCATTTTACCAGAATGAACAGACGCACCTTTGCACATGACAAGACTGCAGCAAAGTCGGTCAGTGTAGCCGCTGCCTCGACGTGGTGGGAAGTGCACACTTATGTAACAGAGCGCTGTGTATTGACGTTTCTGCAAAAAAGCTTTTATATATGAAAAATATAAGAACACGCTTAAGAAAGCTCCTGTGATATGGATTGGTCACAAAAATATGCCATTTTCTGACATAAGATAATGTGTAATGCATTGGATTCCAATCGGACTTGGACAATAGCAGGCAATCTTTACTTTTAACAACATTTCAATTTCATTTAAACATATAAATGATCGGGCCACACGGTGGTGTAGTGGTTAGCACTCTCGCCTTGCAGCGAGAAGACCCGGGTTCGATCCCCGGTTGGAACAAGGGCCTTTCTGCATGGAGTTTGCATGTTCTCCCCGTGTGTGCGTGGGTTCTCTCCGGGTTCTCCGGCTTCCTCCCACAGTCCAAAAACATGCAGTGTGGGGATAGGTAAATTGGACACTCTAAATTGACCATAGGAGTGAGTGTGAGAGTGAATGGTTGTTTGTCTCTATCTGTGTGTGGCCCTGCGATGGACTGGCGAACTGTCCAGGGTGTACCCCGCCTATCGCCCGATGCAGCTGAGATTGGCACAGCACCCCCCGCGACCCTCTGGTGGAGGATAAAGCGGTAGATGATGACTGACTGACTGACATATAAATGATCTGAAGTGGCATGGAAAAAAATGAATGGAATGGAACGGAATGGAGTTGGGAAAAACCCAGCCAAAGGTTGTAAATGTATGTTTGTGTATGGTGTTGATTTAGCAGCGGACCACTTGTACAGAGAGACTGTAACATAACACACTCATTTCTCCATCTGTATGTTGAAAAAAAAAAAAAAACTAAAACAAAAAAAAAAACTACCTTTTATTCTATTTCACAATGTCAGCTGTGTTTTGAGCTCATCATATACGGTGATTCATGTCTGGATATTGGCTTTGTTCTCACAACAGCCACTCTTTCTCCAATCAGTTATTTCCCTCTCAGCAACATAATAGAAGCATTTTACACACTGGCTGAAAATCACGACATTGCTTTGATTATGTGTGTTCCTACAGTCTTCACATTCTTCAAAACAAATGCAAGTTGTAACATCTTCTGTCAACAGTATTTGGCTTTGCAACCGCAGTTAATCTTGTGTGTGTGTGCGTGCGCGCGTCCCAGTGACTTGGTGTGTGTGAAAATGAGGGCTTGTCGATCATGCTGGGCCAAACCACAGCTGTATAAATGTGATGGTATGCTGACGAATCACTAAATCAATTGATCGCACTCGTGGACAAAGAAAGTCTCTGGAGCATTCAGCACTCAGTACAAATCAGCCTGATTGTCAAAACTACACACACACACCCAGCGGTCCTGCTGACACACATAATATGCACACACCGCAGTATCCCTCACTGTTGTTTTTGGCCCGAGCAGGCTGGGGTTTCTGGCATGATAATAGTATTTACAATCATGAAATTTCCAAGTAGCTTTAAAAAAGAGAAAGAAAGGAGAAAAAAAAAAAAAACAGGCTGATAAATTAATTTGAACCTGGCAAGTAAAGTGCAGACACCAGTTGTATTACGAAATGACTCCCACTATAACAAAGGTCTTGCTCAGGCAGCAGTACGTCTGGCACCGGCTGGAGAGAAGCACAGAGACAGGAGGCTGGTGCCCTTTTTTAATACGGTAATTTATCCTGCAGCAGGCATTCACACAACTGCTGGACCTGACTCCAAGAGCTTGTGTTCATTCTGTCATCGTCTCCTTTATTCATTGTAATTTACACCTTCCTCCTAAATACTACTGAACTACTGGTTTGTGGTGGTTTGAGTTGCTGCGTCTTTTACCTTCCAGGCAGTGTTGTTTTTGAGAACCGACGTGCAGAGACTTGACATCTGTTTTAATGCCCATACTGCTTTAGGGAAATGATCTTGTTAATTTTTTTAACTAATACAATAACTAAAACTGAAGTTAAAAAAAAAGAAAAGAAAATATGTGGTATAATTACCAAAGTGGGATCAGCAGGTCAAATGAAGGGGAACAATAATAAAAAAAAAAACACCTCCAATTTATTCTGAATAAATAAATAATTATGTTACATCAACAAATGTAGACGTTACAATATGATACTACATGTCATTTATCCAAAGCGACTTACAATAAGTGCAATTCAACACGAGCTAGAATTAAGTAAGCCAAACTATAAAGTGCTATAGTAAAAGCCTTTTATTGCTGTTTTTACCTGAAATGTGGTGTAGTGACACTGTTGGAAACAGCTTTGGTGAAGGTGTGTGCTCCCTCAGTGCTTTTATCTAGTTCCCAGTCCATGATACAGTAGTCTGTGTTGACTGAAGAACCAGAGTGACCAGCTCCTGTGGGCACGAGTTCACAAAATGTGGTCCAGCTGTGATTGACAGACATACATCATACATTTGTTTATTATCTAGGCTGAAAATAAGGTTTGACAGACAGTTAAACACATCTTGATTTATAGTGCATCTTCAGTGTTTCCTCTTGTCTCTTTGATGCGTTCCGTCCTCGGGGCACAGTGACTTTCTCTTTGGCAGTTTGTGTAATGAAATGTGCGACTTAACAAATAGGATCAAATCAAGGGAAGTCAAAGCTGCTGATGTTAATGGTTTTGCCACAGCAACACAAAAGAGTGTCCTTTTCAAAGGTAAACCACACACATGCCACTTCGGGGGAAAGGGAGAGCAGGGCTGTCACATATTCATCATGTCAAATATTACGTGACACGTCCTTCCTTCAAGGACACAGAGGTGATGACATACTCTTACACCAGGTCACGCTATGTTGATCACTATAGTTGTCTGTGATGCCTCTACCACGGCTTCCCTTGGTAGAGCCAACAAGCTGTTGCTCATGTTCTCATCTATGATAAAGAACCTGAAATACTTACCGCACGCCACTGTTCAGAATTTGTTCAGTAAGACCCGTTTAGTTTGCTTGAATCCTCCATGAGAACAACATATCATCAGTGCTCTATTTTTTCTGCTGGAGTTCAAAGTGGATCTTAGGCTAGATCTGCTGGACCACTCACAATGACTTGGAGGGATGAGCTTCTAGGCTGTATAATACTGAAGTTGAATGGGGTTTTTTGAGGTTAAATTTTGAACTTTCCCTCTAAATTATAGGGATATCTGTATTTCGGGTGAAGTGACAGGCCTATCAGGGAGTGAGAGAGTGAGAGAGAGTGAGAGCAGGTCTTTTCTATCAATGTTCTATCAACAACAGTGCAGTGCTTGTTGGGTCATGATCATTTGTTAATAAAAACAAGACTATATAATTAAGCCTGGCTCTGCTGGCAGTGGTGGTTTTGTTTGTACCTCACAGAGATGAGGACACAACATGACGGCAGAAGGTTACATTCGTCCTTCCACTTACATTTCTGCATACATTTCACTGTATATGCACTTGCTATAGTTGCTCATGATTATACTGGAGAAAGTTTTTTGGAGGGAAGCAACCAACGATTGATTCCTTGTGCATAAAATTAGGCAAAATCTGATTATTTTGAGCTTTGACATAAGCAATAGGCACTAGTCTCCAGTGAGGAATGGGCAGGGATTGGACATGACATTGTACATGTCATGTAAACCTAATTGGCTGTGACTGCTGGTATATATATTTCTTTTAATTGTAAAATTCAACTTTTATCTTCTGCGTTGCTTTGTTTTGAGTGCCCTCATTCTACCGAGTCTTTTGTAGCATCACAGGACTTTGAAAATGATGAAGTAAAAGTTATTTGAAACAAGAACATAAACAAAACCGAGGGTGTTTTCTCATTTCGTTAGTATCGGGAACAACGGGTACAGTATGGACACACCAAAAGGGGCCGACCAGTTTAAATGTTGTTGTACTGTCATACACATACAGTACATATTTGCGACGAAGCAGAACAGTGGCCTTGGACTAACAAAGATGAGGAGAAAAATAAGAGTGTGCAACTCCAGCGGCCTGAGGGAGACCGAAGCTTTATGAAGGCAAAATTCAAACAATGTTTAGAAACGGACACGCTCATTCATCCATTGCTTAGCATCTGCATGATGGGAGATGATTAACTCTCAGACTGGACCAATCAGAACACAGCTTGACAGCACTGTCTGATACTCCCACACAGAGGCGACACTGGGACGACCATGTCCACACAGGGCATCATAACGCAGTTAAATATAAAGTAGTTCATCCACCACACAGGTTGGAAAACACAGAGATTATTATTTTTATCTATATGATGAATAGCCTTTTTTGTATATGTTGCCAGCTTCATTTTAACTCATGGCACCACATATTTCAGTCTGGTGCGGGACGCAGTAATGTATACTGGGGTTGGAATATGTACATTTGTGTACGTGTTTACATTCTTGGCAGAAAGTTGATTATGCGAGGGATGTGTGTGTGTGTGTGTGTGTGTGTGATAGTCATTTATAATTTTGGGTTGCATCCCTCACATCGTCACGCATATTAACGACGGAAAAACAATTACTTTAATAGACGTTGCCAAACACTTCCTGTCGTGGTTTGTGAGCTGTGAGACGCGGGCCTCAGTTCATTTTTAAGCCACAAACAAATTTCATTTCATTTACACATTTGTATCCCCACCCCCCACCTGAGAGAGTCACACCAAGTCACACTTGACATGTTCGATCAAGTGTGTTACAGTTTTTGTTTTTTAGTGCAGCGCGAGATCTGGGTTCAGTCCTGTCTGCAGCGCCTCCAGCTCTGTTGAGCACAACTGGTGATTTTTTATGGCTGGCAAGCCCGTAAGAGTCTGCGTGTTTGTGTTGCCACTGTCACCTGTGAAGCAAACACGCCGAGCAATTGCCAGGTGAATACACATTGATAAAAATCAAGGAAGATAATGGCTATCACTGTATATGCTGTTGTGCAATCGACTGCCGTAGAGGCTTTCGAGGGGGAAATCAAGGCGTAGATAAGCTCTCCTCTCTGAGACCTTAGAGCTGTAGTTTGTTTGTTTGTCTGTCATAAAATCACATGAATCGCTGGCCACTTACTCCACCAGGATCACCAGTTTCAATTCACTTTGTTCTTCACTAATGTTACACCTTCAGGGCAATATTTGTTTCCTATTTCCTCTGAAATGCTCTGCCATTCTCTCTTCTTCAACTGTCCGTAAATTCTCCATTGTTTCCTGAAACATTGTCGTGTTGCCAGTCTTTATTGACTTTTGGTAATCTGGGAAATTTGGAGGAAAAGTGGACATTTATCCATATATCTGACACCAATCCCCAAGAGGACCGTACACATTGTCACCATATGAATGCAGACACAGAACTCCACTCCATGCTCTCATTGTTACTTTAACAAGAAAACCAGTCGAACTCAGTTGCCCTTGAGTGGTTGACATAATAAAGGCGGTAAACAGCTCCCATGCTTTTACTGGCAGCGTGCTCCTCTGCTCTGCACCTGCCAAAAAAAACAGCTTGTGCACAGTATGTAAGATCTTGAATGACAGACTGAGAGAACTCTTTGTCAAGCTTGCTGCTGTCATTCACAAAAAGCTTTTTCATTCATCTGTGCATGGGAGTGTCTCCAAGATTGTTTACATGCTCACCGTGGAACCTGGAAAACCAAAATTACAAGCGGATCTTTCTTTTCCTCGTTTAATAATAACTGTCTTCTGGAACAATACTTGTGCCGAGGTGACATATCACATGGTGTATGTGTGTGTGTGTGTGTGGGGGGGGGGGTTTACAGGTCTGTGGATGGGCACGTGTTTGCACAGGTTGTTTTGTATTTTTTGCATGCCACCAGTTAGTCTCCATGTGAAATATTATGTATCTAACAGGGAGAAAGAAAACACATTATCTCCCTAATATGAAAGTACTATTTGCAAGTGTGGAACATTCACTCGCAAGTCTTCATATGGGTGACAGAGGGCAAAAATGTCATACCTGCACATTGACTCATTTTCCTTTGTGCATATACAAGAAACTTAAGGCGTATGCTTAGCAATAACCTAGTTAGTGTCACACCCTTGCTTTTACATCTTTTCTCTGACTTTACTGCCCTCGTCGTACATTCCACGTCGAGTTAAACGCAGCTGTTTGGTTCTTTCTCTGTGTTGGCCCTGCGACCTTTCGCCCTGAGTCAGCTGGGATTGGCTCCAGTGACCCGCGACCCTCATGTGGAGGATAAACCCATAGACGACGGGTGGATGTGCTGTTGTAGGAATTTGGTATTGCAATCGCAATGTATTCTGCCCCAGATTTTAGAGATTAAGCAGCCTCACTATTGATCAGTGTGTTTATCACGCGTTCTTTTGTCCTCCACTGGTTCACCACAGGGCTTTGTCATCTCAGCTTTATATTTATTTAATATACTCATGAGTGCCAAAGCCTCTTTGAGCCACTGTATGATCAAATTTGCCGATGACAGGATTCCGATGAACGTGGACCTTTGGTAGCTGAAGTCATGCAACTTAAATATTAATGTGGTTAAGACAAAGGACGTGTATCTATAAATGTGTCTGTCTGTTAATCACATATCTGTCAGTTTGGGTGACAGGCTTCAAACTTGGCAGGTGACTTACTAAGTTTTTTCGTTGAATCCTTCCTCACCTTCTGTTTTACCTGCTTTGATGGATCACTAATGTGTGTGGGAAACTTTCGGGGACCACGTCGAATGGCATCCCCTTCCTCCTGAACAGGACTGGGTGCCTGCAGAAAGGGAATTTGATCCGATCCAAGTCCCGCTCTCTTCTTTGAGTCCATGTTGTTACAAACTTATTTGTCCCGGCCTCCATTGCTCTGTTGAACAATACATTTGTGACTGTGATTTTCCGACTGCCGTTGTATAACAAATTGCCCCTCGACGATAATAAAGATAACTTTGTACTTTGAACTATTTCTAGTAACTCCACAAAGACATCGAGGGCAGCTTTGAATATCTCCATGCTATTAGTACTGCTACTGTAATGTTCTTTAATATATAATAAAGATAGAAACTTATAAAGGGATAATGCCACTTTTTTCCTAGCTTCTAGAAACACAGATGATATGTATGTATGTATGTATATATGTATATATATATATATATATATATATATATATATATATACAGTATATATATGACAAAAAATCAGCACAAAGAAAAAACGAAAATAAAACTAACTAACAAACTACAGTCTTTTCTAGTATGGAGAAATTAGATTCAGCGAAGTATAATTTATCATTATTCGTTATTCGTTTCATTTTCTTTACGCACTCTGGTGTATTTGTGATTTTCCTCCAAGTACCACCAGAGGAAGCTCACGTACCACAGGCGGTACACGTACCACAGTTTGGAAACCACAGGTCTAACAAATGTGAATTTTGCATTCAGGAGCTTGCGCCCAAGCAGAAAATCCAGCCTTGACTTCACACCAATATTAACATATTATATTAACCTTACTTCTCCCACTCGCCATAGCAACTGTATCCACCGTCTCTGCTGATGTCAACACTGGATCAGCGGCTCACTTCACAACAGAAGCTCCAGTGTTTATTTATCGCATTAAACACACAGCAGCAGACGATAAAAGCCTCCTTATCAATTAAATGCTTAGTGTCGTAAAGAAAGCACTGACTGATTAAAGTGACAGTCTACAAATGGTCTTTGGACAAACATGCAGCGCAGTGCTATAGCACCCACAGCACAAGTACTACATGTTCAGGTTGAGATGACATACTGCAGCACTTAGAGGAAGCGAGAGCGCTAACAGCGGTATTCAGGACGATCTGGAAGTATCACTGAGCACAGAACATAGACATCAAAGACATTGCGTCCGACAGAAGAACGCTAAAGTACATTCACCCGAGGCCAGGCAGGAACATTTTTTTTTTGTAACCGCTACAATTATGATTGCTCATAAATTACATTTGGAAGCTGAGAACTGGCTTTAGATCAAATCACAATAATTTCTCACTTGACAGGCAGAGTAATGGGCTGTTGGCAGATCTATTTGTAACCTCATTTGATGTGGCACTGGAGGGCAGGTTGTGTGAACTCTGCATCCCTTCACCACACATAAAATCAAATTAGCAACCTTTGTTGAGTGGTGGTCGTCTCTGCCTTCATCTAGACTGGGATCATTCATTGAAATGATCAGATGGGATTTCCACGTCACTCTTTCCACGGCTTTTATGGAGAACCTGTGTGTGGGTACAGACGCGTGCAGTGAAGAGCTTTGTGCCTCGGAAGGGTTGTTTTTTGGGTTGTGAGGTTTATGAGATGCTCACTTCCCACCTTCCCACAGATGGGTGGATGAGAAACAGAGCTGCCCTGCAGAGATCAAAATTTATTTAAGCCAGGTTACACCCATTGGCAACAAACCTCTCCTCTCTGTCATTCTCACACACAGTCAGGACTACCGTGTCGGTTCTTCCACACGTACCAACTACAGTCAATGTGCACATACCAACAATCCTTGCGACACACCGTGTGTATGCCAGGTGTGGCATGTCCTTTTTTTAAAAAAAAAAACACGTTTCCTATTTTTCTAGTAATGAAAAATGCTTGGATTTGGTCAAACATTCAAACACAGTGTTTGACCAGCACCTGCCAGTCTGCTGTGGGGACATGCCACACTTCTGCCACATTGTGTTTGTTCATGTAAAATCGCCAATAGCCACATGTAGTCCACACATACGTGAGGCTAAATTCTCAACCAGAGGTGTAAGAAGCGACACATCTGCAGACACCACGTGTCCAAAGATCTTTTGTGTTTATGGCGAGGGAGAGATACCCACAAGATGCCTGCAAGACTCCTCCCACACTCGGAGACCACACGTGCGGCCTTTTATCCAGGTGCCTTTTGTGCCGTTCACTGTGCCTCGCTCAGACCGAAGACTAAATCCATTGAGAAGTTTTATTTAAGGATTTAAGGTTTAAGGTTTGAAAAGGAAGGACAGAAGTAGCAGGTAGCCACTAGGGGGCGACTGCAGTGGTCGAAAAAGAACTGTTTGAATGGAAGTCTATGAGGAAAAAGGGCTTATACTTCTCAATTCATTTATAACACCTGGTAACATTTCTTGTGATGAGTTAAGGGCCTCATTCACAAGTGTTAGGTATTCTTCTTCAATACTACTACTCCTAGTCCTAATACTACTACTACTACTACTCCTACTCCTAAAACTACTACTACTACTACTACCAATAATAATAATAATAATAATGAGAAGAAGAAAAAGACAAATTTGTGGGCCACACGTTGGAGTATTGATTAGCACGCTTGTCTTTACAGCAAGAAGACCCTGGTTCGCTACCAGGTCTGCATGGAGTTTGCATGTTTTCCTCGTGTGTGCATGGGTTTTCTCTGGGGTTCGCCGGCTTCCTCCCATAGTCCAAAAACATGCAATATGGAGATTAGGCAAATTGCACCTTCATGTGGAGGATAAAGCTGTAGAAGACGGATGGATAATAATTTGTATATCACTTTCAATGACTGATAAACAAAAAACAAACACAACAGAGATCTTACATCAAAAACAATACAGTTCCACGGGGAGGGGGCAGCTATATGATGCCATTTTTGATGTTGTACCAGTCTCATCAAAAAGTAAATGACATGTCTCAAATGCTCAAACTCGCGTTCTCATGTTCAGTTAAACTAAAAGGCACAAACATTATTGGGATAAGACATGGTCATATGACACCTGTGCTTCACCTGGCTGTTTTTATGAGGTTTAATGAAAACCTTTGACAATCATTGCAAATCATTGCAATTAGAAGATGTGCTTGAGACCACACAGTTAGTTAGTAATTGTGATCGGCCCGGTGGGAACATCATTTAGGGCATTCAAGTAATAAAAACAAACAGTGCCACGCCAAAGTACTTAGTACTCACAGGAGCGAAGGTAATACTGTTAGTTTAAGTTACTGATGTTTTTGACCTGGCATCACCCCCTGGTTTTACACAGATAAATACCTCATGGGATTACGTTGCAGTTATTTTGCAGTTACTGATTGTCGAGCTAATGCTCGTCATCGCACCAGTGCCCAATGTTTTTGTTGAGACAGAGAGAAAAAAAGACACGGTTTAAAAATGCCAGAATTATTCTCCAACATTCCTGATTTGTGATCGGCATCTTTAATCTCCTGCAGCATAAGGACCTGCAAGTTAACAAGCTACTGGATTACTGCCTTCACTTATCACACAGGCCGGCACAGCACACAGCGGCCAGCAGTGTTAACTTACTTCACCACTTTTTTATGAGCTTAAGCCTGGATTGCATTATATGTACATGCTTATATAAGTGGATTACACATATAGGCGTGTCGCTGAACTGCTCACCTTTCCTAGATAACAATAAGCTACACACACGCAAACATCCACACGCACACACACACACGCACACACACGTACCCTTGCAAACATGCATAAACAAATAGCTATATTTATCAGCCCTTATGTTCTTCCACTTGTGCGGCACAAAAGAGAATGTCGAGACAAAGAGGCTCACAGTCGCTACGGTCTCAAATCTATTCCCAAACTGGGCCAGTGTCAGAATAATTCATGACGCTGTCCAGTGGCTAAGTCGGCATTATCAAGCATGGTGTCATCGTCCTGCCTCTGTTCTCCCACTGCGTGTAATGAATTGAGTGAGTCTGAGCCCTGGCATGCACAAATGATTAACTGGGTGCAAAGACGACTGATTAAGGAGATAAAGCTTGGCACACAATAGCCTCAGTGCTCCACTTGCACCTGCATGACGAGAGCTTCCACACGCAGTGCCGGGGAATTATTTGTGTCTCGCAATCTTTCTTTTAGATTCTTTCATCCTCTACCTAAGTTTCTACCCCAGATTTCCACCGTGTTTTATTATTTAAAGCCGCGGCTCGTGCTTCTCAATATAATCAACCTTTTGTCAAGTTAGTTCACGGCTCCTCTGCGTTGCAGAGTTCTGTTTTCCTGTCTGTGGCGACACAAAATGATGCTTCTCACCTCACGAGTGATGGAGGAAACGCGGCAGCATAAAATGAGACGGCAGGACACTTTGGGTTTAAGAGTCCTCCCATTTATCCTGTGAAACTCCTGAACAACCAAGGTTTTTGAGCAGCAGAATTTACTTTTGAAACTTTTCCAATGCTCTTTTTTAATGTTTATACTCGCTTCACTAACACAATGTCCGTCTTGGCATAAAACATGACTTGACTAAGTCAAACATATAACAATCAGGTCAGCATATACACTACAGGGACAAAAGTATCTGGCCACACCTGTTAAGAACTGAATTCAGGTGTTTCTACCAGGCTCTGGGCTCGGCCTCTTATCTCCAATGACAGGCAAACTTAACGCTTCAGCATACCAAGACATTTTGGACAATGCTATGCGTCCAACTTTGAGGAAGGCCATTTTCTATTCCAACATGATTGTGCCCCAAAAACCACCACACCGAAGTATTTACTCCTGGTAGAAAAGGTTGTTTCAGGAACAGAGAGAGACAGAGTGACTGTAATACAGTTGGTTTAAGTTACTGATGTTTTTGACCTGGCATCACCCGTGTTTTTACATGGATAAATACCACATGGGATTACATTGCAGTTACTGATTGTCGAGCTAATGCTCATTGTTCCACCGGTGCCCAATGTTTTTGTTGAGACACGGTTTCAAAATGCCAGAATTATTCTTTGACATTCCTGATTTGTGATCACCATCTTTAATCTCCTGCAGCATGAGGACCTGCAAGTTAACAAGCGACTGGATGGCTGCCTTTACTCGAGCACCTTTGGGATGAACCGGAACAGATTGTGAGCCACAAATTCCCCAAATTACTGTTTTTGTATTTGTGTCATTACAGTCCCTGTTGGTGTAATGGTCAGGCGTCCAAATACTTTTGTCCATATAGTGTAGATTTGTGCAAATAACTAAGGTGCATGTTGGTTTAGGTACTGTATGTGTCTTTGCCTTTATCCTCCAGGGTCAGTCCAGTCCAGTCCAACGCAGGACAAACGTATAGAGACAAACAACCTCAACCTCTGCATGCAAGGAAATCGTAGAACCCTGAGAAAACGCACGCACACAAGCCGGCAACCTTCACCGCGTGGCCCACATAAGTAGTAATGTCAGTAAACTTGACTCACACTACACAACACAAGAGCAAACCTTGCCAAGGTGCAGAGAGCAAATTGCAGCCAAGTATGAATAATGAACAGTGTGTCACACATTTTTGGTAATTGCGAGGCTTGGGATGTATGGTGCTCACTGAGGTCGGTTAAAGAGGAATCCATTACCACATTTTATCAGTGGGTCTATGAACATCTGGTAATAATCAATGACCTTCACATGGGCTTCACTCATCTCCTGAAAAAGCTGCAGCGATTCCACACCACCTCTTTTTAAGGGAAATATTGCTCTTTCCCTGTTGCATGGCTATACAGAAGCCAAAGCAAATTTATGTGCAAGTCTGACTACATTCGGACTATTGAATTACATGTAAACACATTTGTCCGACTGAAACTGTACTTGAACTGTACTATCGAATTTCGCAGAGTCTGACGAACACACCCAGAAAATGCAACTGGGAGTTGATTTACTATTAAAAATAGAAGAAGCGAGGACACAGAGGAAGACGAAGACAACAGAAACAAAAACATGGTTTTTTTTTGGACTGACAAGCAGACTGAATTTATGCTCTGTCCACTTAAAGAATTGCTTGATATGCTAAACAAAGTTAGGTCCCCACTACAGTAGTAATACCTGGAAAACACACACACACACACAGACAAATCCATATCATGGCTTTTTAATCTCTTTCTCTTCAGAGTTCAGGGGTCAAACAGGGGGCAGAGTTATTCATTCTCGAGGTAGCAGACTGCTTAAAGCTGTCATGTGATGAGTATTATTGCGTCCACTGGCCCGACTACTACAGGACTCTTGACCATTCCTCCTGACCTCTTTCTGACCACACATACTCAGGCACTACAACAAAAATATGCTGTGCCTGAGCAACATTTCTGTTTTTCTCCCCGGTAACAGGGGTGCCAGATTTTTACTATAAGAATACCGTAGTGCTTAAAAACTGTAAGATAACAGTTTGACTTTTGTACGTGCTACAAATACAGTCTATGTAATAATTAAATATCTGCAGCAGCAGGGGGATTAAAAAATAAATAAATGTAAAAAACGAAGTAAAAATCAAATATAATATATAGTTTACCTCTAAATAACAGTTATGTAACATTCCTTTAAAGAACATTAGTCCCAAAAGCAATGATACAATACTGAAAATGTATATTAAAATGTAATCTTCTTTTTTCTGTATTAAGGAAATTACTGACATTTAACAAAAAAATATTAAATATAAAATAGAATTCCTAATGTTGAGCTTAAGTAAAAGGCTTTACCGTGCTATTTTTATTCTCTAATATCATGCATTACAAATGTACATGAAGTGTATATCAGCTAACCTTCTTACGCAGTAATGTGGGAAACGCGTCCAGTTCATAAAGCAGCCTATATATGCTTAGTTGTTCTAAAAGTGAATCACACACTTTTTTTTTTCATTTCTCTTTTTTTTTTTCTTTACAAAACTTAGCGTGCATGTCTAAAAAACGGCCGCTGATTGTTTTGATAGAAAAGGGTGCCCGATACCTCCCTCTGCTCTGTCTGTACACAACCTCCCGACCCTTGGCTCTGTCCGAGCAAACACAGTCTGCACGCAATGCACAATGATTAACCCACAGATCGTCTATGGAGGGAGGAATCACTCCTGCGGCAAAAAGTGGACCCACATACTCCGGCACAACCGGCACACTGCTGCTGCTGCTGCTGCTGCATCCAATCTTTCTTTCTTTCTTTCGTTCTGTCTTTCTTCCTTTCTTTCAATTATATTGACCAAATTATGACCATTCTTTTTTTTATCTTTTTCCTCTTCCTCAATTGGCTTTAGAATTGAAATTTCAAAATTATTGTAATACATTGTATTCATTCTTTTAAAATGTGGACATTGTTTTCATGGAAAATGCAGATGCCTGCCGGTACTATCCTTATGAATACAATTAGGGCCACATAGTTGGTGTAGTGGTTTGCAGTGGAACGATGGCCTTTCTGCATGGAGTTTGTATGTTTGTTCTCCCCGTGTTCTCCAGCTTCCTCCCACAGTCCAAAAACATGCAATATGGGGATTAGGTCAATTGGACAGTCTAAATTGACCGTAGGTGTGACAGTGAATGGTTGTTTGTCTCTATGTGGCCCTGTGATGGACTTGCGAACTGTCCAGCTGAGATTGGCACATCCTGTGGAGGATACAGTGGTAGAAAATGGATGTATGAATGCAATTACTTTGACCCATTCCTTATAGTTCTACAAAAAAAAACAACGATTCAGAGTGAGACCTCTCTGCTGTAGTCACCCTCTGTGGATTAACCCATATGATAGGCTCGTTGATGGCCCGTTGGTCTGCATTGCAATGAGGGTTGTAGTGGGGGCAATGTGTGTGTGTGGCATGCATGTGTGTGTGTGTGTGTTTTGGGGGGTGGTGGAGGGTTCCTTTGTGTCATGCATGACTTGTTTAGCGTGCCAGGCTTATCCATATCTTATTTCCCAATAGGAAGAGAGGATCATATACCAGCACTAACTCGTAAAAACTGTACTCCTATAGCACCTGAATAGGACACGAGGTAATGTGTATACATCCATAAACAGATGCAATCACCATGGCTCTGAAAAAAATATCTGTAAAAATAGAACTAAACCACAGATTCTGGAGATGTTCATAATAGTAAAGCATTATAGGGATGAGCACGTTGATAACTCGTACAATGTTACAGGGAAGCGTGCTATCTGGTCATAGTCACTGGATTGGATATTGGACAGATAAAAATTAAAAAAAAACTGATACAATTCAAATAGCATACATGTTGCATGCTTATCTTTGCACAGACTGAAAAGAATGTATATAGAAATCAGCAAATGCATTTTAGCTGAGTCACGTTATGCTGCAGACAATATGGGGAACAATATTAGTGGCACTGTTGGAGAACTATGTCTGAAATAACTCAACACAGCTTCATAGTTCAGGACCAGGATACTCTATTTATATATACATATATACATACATATATATATATGTATATATACAGTATATTATTGCTAATATACTGATAGTACATTAGCAGTATGTGTTGTTGTGTATTTGATACTTTGGGACATTTTCTGGCATAAACATTGACCTTGTCATGACCAGTAATCCTCAAAACCTGGTCCTAATGAGGCAACACCTGATGCAATGATCAAGTATATTATATTAAGTAAAATGTGAATTGCTGTTTAAGATGTGAATTGCTGGTTACGGTAAGATATTTGACATTTTACTTTTTTTTTTAAATGAACGAATGAAGTCAAAGCAGTGTCTTGAAAACAGCTGCAAACGTGCGCGCGAGCGCCGTGCCATTAAGAAAAATGATTTAACATTTGAACCGCAGCAGCGCGGTGTCGTCACTTGATTGATGTTCTTTCTCCGTGTTAAGCTGAAAATGAGTCAAATATTCACACACGCACAGCGTGCGGGTCATGCCTCGGCGCAGACACGCATCCTAAGGGCTTCCCCTTTATGACCTCGCCCTCCTTGGCCCGGACTATTTACGCGCAGTTATGACACCTTCGTGCTGCGCCAGAGAGGGTGAGGTGACAGAAAGATGGATGACCGAGATATTTCTGCACGCAACTATTGTTATTGCCGCGGAGAGCAAATACTGGGCTTGCATAAGGACACACAGAGAGGGAGAGAGGGAGAGGGCTGTAGGGAGGGAGGGGGGAACCATTAGCTCACTTACTAATCTGGTATTCACGCCTGGTCAGGAAAGGAAGGTGATCCAACATCCCCCCCCCACCCCCCCATCCACTCACCCATACACTCAGTCACTCACTCACTCACTCACACACGCAGTCTTTCTCTCATGCAAGCACACACACACACACACACACACACACCATTCCTTCTCAGTCGTGTGTGGTAGGTTCATGGTTGCGTGTGAAAGTCATATCAGCAGCTGATTTTGAGTCTTACGTGGTGACCCATCCTGACCCTGTTATCTCCTGATAGCTATTGTTGTGACCTATGACCTATGGTGTCTTCTGCATCAGTGCAATTATATCTGCAGTATCTGTTTGACCAGAGTTGGAAAGTAATGCATTACATGTACTCACTGTACTGTAATTGAGGTGTTTTTTTTTGTAAAAAAGTAAAATTTGTAATTTTACTTTTACTTAAATATGTTTTTTTTGGAAGTACTGTGTTTTGCCATGTTTTAAATCACATCCGTTACTGTGTAAAAAAAATAAAAATAAGAACTCCATGTACCTAAACTTTGGCAGTGAATGATGACAGGCGAATTGGCACTAATTAAGGTTCCTGAGTGAGTGAGAAAGTGTGAAAGTTTATGACCTTTGACATCATGTGTTTACATGTTTTTTTTAAAAACATTTGTGTTCCCTTGTCCCTTTTTGCACGAAAAAAGTAACTAAGTAACTTCTACTCCCAGTACATTTTTAGACCAGTGCTTTTACTTGTTTTAGTGGCACTTTTACAGTACTCTTTCCACCTCTGCTGTTGACCACAGTCTTATGTTATGAGATCTATTAAAAAGGAAAAAAAATAAACACTCAAAAAAAAATATTTACTAAAAACACAGACATAAAATAAATAGATTTCTGTAACACCTTACAGTACAATATGGATATCAGTATGGGGCAGGAGCTCATGTGAAATTGGACATTATTCAATGAAAACAAAAAAAAATAATGTTGCAATGGCAGATTGCACAGCAATCAAGAAGTTTCTACAAAATACTCATTTAAATTTGTTTTTCCATGGGCCACACAAAATGAGATGACAGAAAAGAGTAAAACTGTTGTTCAAAAGTTGCCCTTACCTGGTCAGAGGGCAAAAGGGCAGGCGCTTCAGCACCACCTGGGGTCTGTCTGTGCACATGCATGTGTGCAGAACATAATGAAGGTAATGAAGGAATATCAAACTTGAGTGACAAACATTTTCATGTGAGTCAGTAATGCGCACCTGTCAGATCAGCCGGAGATGCGTTACTTCCTTCATTTCCTTCCTCACTTGCAGTTTTTAATTACTTTTAATTAGTAACCACCGTAGTTACTGATAAAACCCTTCAGTTAAACGTGTAATTTGCAAAACACATCTAGAGGACAGCTTAAACGCAAATGCATTGTAACATGTATCTACATACTGTAGTATGTGTCCATAAAGTACTTTTACCTCAACAAAACTGAAGTAAACTATGTGGTTCTGAGATTTTGACAAATGACTTACTGTATATTGAATATTTCTTCCCAACATTAGTCCAGTCACATGTTTTATGACTAGAAAATGTGGTCAACACTGTAGCTTTAGTAGTGTATATCATCAAAATAACAACGACATTACAGGTTTGATAATATACCACCTAAGGAAACAGGGGTCTTGCATCTTTTGAATGTCTGACACAGTCGTGTCCATCTTGCTGTAGCTTCATATCAATATTTATAAATGTGTATTATATACACAGGCAACATTCACGTGAGGTGTCGTGGCCTGTGGTTCGAAAGTAATCCCGTCGAGATTGGGCACACATAATTTACTAATGCATTACAATTAATGCATTAGTGGATTTTCATAACCTGCCACGTAAGCAGGTTATGTTTTGGCCATTCGTCCGTCTGATTGTCAGCAGAAAGAAGATATTGGTGTTGACGCGGATATGGATCGCACAAGGGAGACAGGTGATGAAGAGCGACAGAGAAAAGAGGCCAGGCTAGGGGGCCAGGAGGCACAATTACAGGTAACTATCACTGAAGTGGTAGAGATGTTTGGTTAAAGTGGAAGTAACATGATATCAGTGGAGAAATGTCTGCTTCTATTTCCTTGGTACATTTTCAAAAAGGATGGATGTTTATTTATAAGTAGACACATCTTTATCTATTTTACTGTTGATTTTCTCCTGTCAGAAACAAGTGCAACATGTGTATTGATGCCGATTTGTTAAGTGACACAACACAACAAAAGCATCTTTTTTTTGGTTAATGCTTTTTGGACATGTGGTGTTTTTTTTGTTTGTTTTTTTTTAATCACAAGTGTCTTTGATCATAAACAACCTGCATTCACTCTTCAGCCCAAACCAAACTATGACGACCACCTCAAAGAAAAAAAGGAGGTGGAGAAAAAAAGGGCCTTGGACAGCACCGGTATGCAAACAGAGATATTCACACTCTGAAAGCAGAGGTACACACCTGCTCTGAAGATGTGTGCGTGACAGCCTCTGCGTGAGTAGAAACTAACAACCCTCACAGTCATTACACCTGCTTTTATGTCCAAGAATTTTTTAAGAGCTATACGTTTGGCTCTGGGCAAAGCATTTTTTTCCCTGCTTTTTTTTTTTTTTTTTACCACAGTCCCAGTTCTGTGAAATGGACAGGAGCAAAAGCCAACAGCAATCACCTGCAAGCCAGTGTCCAACTCGACCTCTGCTCTGTACACTAAGCCACCTGTGGCAAGCTCTTTAACTGTTTGAAGAGGTTTGCAGTGACCTCATCAATCCTTTCTCCCCATAAAACTCCCCTCAGGACAAACAAAACAATAATCACTATCACTTCAGTGTTTTGTATTCCATTCTTTGACCTGCTTGGTGTCTGCAAACAGACTCTGGCCGAGCCTGTAGCTGATGAAAGATGAGGTGCGGTGACATTCACTGTTGCTCTATCTCAAGCTGTGAATGTGGCTCACCTGTAGTGATCTGACACACACACACACACACACGTACACACACTCCTGCAGCCTGAGCGCTCACTGAGAATGCAGCCTGCTCTCACCTCAGGCACAAGATCACAGTCATGTTCATCTTTTCTCAAGTTCTGTTTCATACAGTCTGTCTGTCTCTCTCTCTCTCTCTCTCACACACACACACACACACACACAACCCCAAAACACATGATGGATGGATGAGCACTGAATGGAGGAGCAGTTGAGCATTTCAGGTGTTAATTTCATGTTTATACAGTTAGTGTTAGTGTACTTACTTGACAACAAGACATGGAAGTTGTCTGAAGACACTTGAATCTATAACTCCATCATGCTTTTTTTTACTTGTATGCATGCACTTTAAATACTTTACAACTTTATACACATGTTGATGTAGTTTATTACTGTCCTGAAGACCATCTGCATTTAATATGATGAAAATAAAATGTGCTGAACGACTCTCTCCAACAGACTCCACTGCGTATAGGAGCGGAGGTGACCATTCACCTCGCTTTATAAGTTCCAGTTTTGTAACTTGTTTTGTCGTTTGTTGGGTTCTCGCCTGTGGGTCCGGCCCCACCGTGTTGCATGACTGCAAAGAATGAAGCCTGAGTGGCAGATTGCATGACTCTAAAGCCCCAAGATCCTCGCGTTTACAGAGGCTATCGCGCGTAAATACTGTATGTGCACCTTCGTGCCCAAGCAGTGTGTGTGCGTGGGGGGGGGGAGTGAGTGAGTGGGTGGGGTGGAGTGGAGTGGGGGCACTCTCGCGTCCTGCGCTCTTTGTTCTGCAAGTTTAAGACCCTTGTGTCTTTTCCAGAGGCTGCTGCCTTCGCGTGACTTGGCCAAGCAGATTTAGGATTGTCCAGAAGACCGAGACCCTCCCCTCTGGACGGCAGCTCCGCTTCTCACGCAACCTGCTGCCCCAGAGGCGCAGCGCCGAGGCGCACGGCGAGAGTCCCCGGGGAGTCAACACGCAGTCCGGGAGGATCAGCACGACACAAAGCAGAGAGGATTATGCAGAATAAACCAAAACTTTTACCTGCCGGACTGAATCTTTTTTATTGTGAAACTTATTGTGACTCATTGTGACTCAAAAGTTATGCCTATTTCATTTTACAAACGCAAAGACGTTTTTAAGGTTTAATAATATTAATAGTGACCAATGATGTGATAAAAGTGGCAGCCTATACATAGCATTTTTCATTTTGTACCTCTACAAAATCCCCTCTAACTTGCTTTTGTTATTTAAAGTTTAAATAAAAAAAAGCAAACATGGATACACACCGCGCTGTGGAGAACACAATATATGTATTGACAATAAATCAGATTATTCTTCATTAGAGGGTTCATTACCTTCAACTTTAGGCTGCTGTATTCGGGTTTATTCATAATGCCAGGAGTAGATATCAGAATATTTTTGTTCTTGGGTTAAAAATAGCCCTCGTTTTTTTAATGACATTCAAAGTTTTGTCAGTTATGTGTTTATTTCATTTGGATATTTCAATATGTAGAGTATACACAGAACATAAAGCACCACATTCAAGAACATAATGAAATAAATGTCTACTAAACCAAAAAACTGTGCATCTGTTTTAAAGTCGCACATGTTTCACATAATGAAGTGAAAATTTACTCCAAATTTAAAGTTGACTAAATACTCAGAAAAATGTTCTAAAGAAATGGATTATTGACCCAATCATATGAACCCCCACCGTCCCAGCCCCCCCCCCCCCTCCCCCCCTCCAGCATCCTCCTCACTGCGCTCTCACGCAACTGGTCAATCTTTAACTCCAGTGGAGGACTAACTAACAGGTACAAGCACGCAATGGCATTTTACTGTTTTATCAGGACTTAAACCTGTCTGGGTGGTTGCTGCATGTGCTGCATGTGGCGGATGTGACAAACTTGCTATTTTCACATGATTGACGAAAGACACAAGAGCCATGGCAACATTGACACAAGCGCGGATGATGTGCTGCGCTTCTCCAATTAGATATTTAATTATCTCTCTCCTGCTGCACGCCATTCTCTTCCACATGTCCCCTGTCATTTTCAAAAGTGAGTGAGCGAGTGAGTGGAGCAACAGCCAAGGCTACTATTTTATGAATGGAAGTGTGAATGTGTGTGGTTTCGTGATGACGTCCAACGACACACTTCTATCATTATCACCCATTTCTATTTTAAAGTACATTATCATGTCATCAAAGGAATCTAACCTGATCAGCAGCAATTCTTTGACTTGACAAGAGAGAGAAAAAAAATCCCCTCTTGCGTTTTTATTCTCTGCATGGGAAAGTTATTTGTAACTCATACGATTCTCATAGCCAAGGTGTGATGATTGATTGATTGGTTGGTTGATGGAGAGTTGGATGAAAAAGCTCATTCAGGAAAACATTATTCCAGGTCAAACTTTCCAGATTTGATCCAGGCAGACGCACTTAGTGCAGTGCATCAGTGCATGCGCAAAGTCTGTAAAGCATCCTGCAGAACATGTCGTCACACATCTGAATGTAATGTTTTATATTGGCTGGAGTTATTCACATTATTCCAACATGAAACATGAGGCTGTCAGGTCCTCAAACTGTGTGACTATGAAATGTAGTTTTGAGCTGTTGTAAATATCAAATATGCGCGCGCGCACACACACACACACACACACATCCCTGCACTAAACTTCATTCATGACAAAGACGGGGAGGGAGAGAGAGAGAAAGAGAAAGGGGGAGAGGTTACGTCGTGCGCACAGCAGCCAATGAAGTTGCGGAGCGCTCTATAAAGTCAGAGCCCATTCTCTGTTTTAGGAACATTAAGTGAGTAAACTCGAACACTAATTCTCCTGAACTATTCATACTATTTTTGGAGGCACTCGAAGGATCATCGTGCCATCGCTCTTCTTTGACCGCGTCACTCAAGGTAAGTTTAATATGCACATAATATGCCTGAGTCAGAGTCAAAAGCAGGGGGAAAGTGCTGAGTGCAGAATATTTTTTTGCAAGAGTGACGTGTATAATAAGTCTGAGTTTGGTGTTTGCACTTAACTTTCAATATGCACATTGTTTTTAATGGTTGTCTTCTGTTCATTGAAGTTTAGTTTTGTTGTTGTAGATGGTGGTTGTGAACCTTGCACAGCTCCCCTCTCTGCATAGACCACCTCATTATAAAAGTGTTGCATGAAAGCATTTATATAGATTCAGGTGAACAACAAGCAAGTACTTTGTGACAGTTTTGAAGTCTGGCTACTTGTTAATATTATGCTGCAAGTAGTCAACATGTTGCTCAACACCTCTTCTCCTCCCTGCCTTCACTGCACTAATGCCCCACCTATTTAATTTCCAGATTGTGTTGAAGCCAGAAAAAAAGGAGACGTCATTATGGCACTAATGATACTGCCATTCATTGGATCAGTGTCGGTATATGAGAGTCTGGTGGCTGTCACAACGATGTGTCTGATGTATCTGCTTCTCAAGTTTTTCAACAATGATATTCCTGAAGGGCTTCGTCGGCTGCCAGGACCAAAGCCCCTGCCCATTATTGGGAATGTGCTGGAGGTGGGCAGCAGACCTTACCTGAGTCTCACTGAAATGGGCAAGCGCTACGGCCACGTTTTCCAAATCCAGATTGGCATGCGTCCTGTGGTTGTGCTGAGTGGCAGTGAAACTGTTCGACAGGCTCTCATCAAGCAGGGGGACGATTTTTCGGGCAGGCCTGACCTGTACAGCTTTCGCTTCATCAGCAATGGTAAGAGTCTGGCCTTCAGCACAGACCAGGCCGGTGTCTGGCGTGCCCGCAGAAAGCTGGCCTACAGTGCCCTCCGCTCCTTTGCCACCCTGGAGGGCACGACACCACAATACTCCTGCGTTCTAGAGGAACACGTGTGCAAAGAAGGAGAGTATCTGATCAATGAGCTCAACACTGTCATGAAGGCTGAGGGATCCTTCGACCCATTCCGCTATATAGTTGTCTCTGTAGCTAATGTGATCTGTGGAATGTGCTTTGGCCGACGCTACGGCCACAACGATCAGGAGCTGGTCAGCTTGGTGAACCTCAGCGATGAGTTCGGTCAAGTGGTGGGCAGCGGTAACCCTGCTGACTTCATCCCCATTCTTCAGTTCCTTCCCAGCGCATCAATGAAGAAGTTTGTGAGAATCAATGACCACTTCATTGAGTTTGTGCAAAAGCTTGTCAGCGAGCACTACGTCACCTTTAACAAGGTATGCCACACATTCGAGGCATCATATCTACTCCATTCTTGTTGAGTTGCGTGGATTCCCTTTTCCATCACTGTCTTGTCAAGCTAAATTATGATTGTCCAAACGTCTCTCTGCAGGACAACATCCGTGACATCACCGACTCCCTCATTGATCATTGTGAGGACAGGAAGCTGGATGAGAACTCTAACATCCAGATGTCAGATGAGAAGATTGTAGGAATTGTCAACGACCTGTTTGGAGCTGGTAGGTCCACATCATTCTAGATCATTCATTGATCTGATCATCAGCGACCTCAGGACAACACAGGAGTCCTAACAGAGATTATGTTTCTCTATCTAGGTTTTGATACCATCTCCACAGCCTTGTCATGGTCAGTGATGTACTTAGTGGCCTACCCAGAGATACAGGAGAGGCTTTATCAAGAAATACGTAAGTACAGACCCTTCCTTGGATTTTCATTCTCCTGCTGAATCGAGGGTTAAAAAATAATTACAAGATTAACTACAGCCCTCCTCTTCACCATGAACTAATATATAATGGTCTTATTATTTTTCAGAGGACAACGTGGGTCCGGATCGCTGTCCTCTTCTCTCTGATAAACCCAAGTTAGTTTTCCTGGAGGCCTTCATCCTGGAGTTGTTTCGCCACTCTTCCTTCCTGCCCTTCACAATCCCACACTGGTGAGGTTCATCTCTTTAAGATGACCGAGAGTAGCACAGGTACACGGTTAACACACAACTACAGACACTCTAACACTTTATCTGCCTCTTCTTTTTCAGCACCACAAAAGACACATCTCTGAATGGTTACTTCATTCCCAAAGACACGTGTGTCTTCATCAATCAGTGGCAGATCAACCATGATCCGTAAGTTAAAAAACCTTGATGAAACGTTGTGATCAAGTGTGACGTTTACTTCACATTCACGCTCCTCAAAATGCAACAATCAGAGACAGTTCTGCTGAAGCAGATGCAGGTTACATGCCACTAATGAATCAAATTTGTCTTCCTTCACTGCTCTTTTCAGCGAGCTGTGGAAGGATCCATCTGTGTTCATCCCAGAACGCTTCCTGAGCGCTGATGGCACCGAGCTCAACAAGCTGGAAGGAGAGAAGGTCATGGTTTTTGGCATGGGAAAGCGGCGCTGCATTGGAGAGGTCATTGCACGAAATGAAGTCTTCCTCTTCTTGGCAATTATTATCCAGAAGCTGCACTTCCACACAATTCCAGGAGAGGAGCTGGACCTGACGCCTGAATATGGACTGACAATGAAGCACAAACGTTGTCATCTGAAGGCTTCAATGCGACAGAGGGGTGAACTGTAAGGGTTGCAGACAGAGCTCATGGCATTGAGGCAAATGAGTGAAATGTGCATATTACTGAATGTCAGAGATTACTAGATTCATGTGAATGTATCTCTGTCATGTCTTTGGCTCTCTAAGAGAAACTGCTTCACATGGCAGGGGCCTCTCAGTGAAATGTAAGGAAAGATTTGGTTCCTCTGTTTTGGTGTCCGGCAACTAACACTGTTGCCACTCAGAAGTTGTGAAATCTCACAGAAACTGAATTGCCTTGTTCAACTTTGGGACAAACGGTATGTTTTTCTGGATAGACGTAGTCATTTTGACCATTGTGACCTTTATTGTGACACAGTACACATATTACTTTATGATATCATTTGTACCTTTAAGCTAATACTTTGTATTCCATCATAATGTCAAAGAAAGACACTGAAGATATGTTTGTATCCCAAAATGTGATCGTGTGTGTGTATCAAGTTAGGAATTGTATATATTTGAGGTAAAAGTGTTTCTTTTTTTTTTGTGCATCTGTGAGATTTATCAGGACACCAAAATATTTCCAGTGATTTTGGAATACATTAGTAAGCTATAGAGTTTTTATATTCCTATTTTTTATAATGTATCAATTAATGTATATCATGTGAAGTCATATGACTGGAGCAGCCTTTAATCAGCCACACCAATAAAGGAAAACAAATGATTTAATGATCATGTTGTTTGAATTATTGACTGCATTTGAAGGAAAACACTGACAGTGATAATCTGTTTCAATGAGGTGACTGAAATGACTTCAATTTAAATGGTTGAGAACTGACTTGAACTTCAGAAGGGGGAATCACAACAAAGCCACGTGGGAGAGGAAAGGGGAAATGACGTCACAAGTCAACCCGGAAGACGGCACAAACAGCAGTTGGAGCGGTGAGCTTTCTTTAACTCGCGACAAGATGAAGGTAGTATATCAAACGATTATCGCCCGAATAAACCCAGGCTGTGTGGTCGAGATTAACAGATAATCCCTAAAGGGAAGGCGCTAAAACAGGTGTTCTGACAAATCATGATACCCATCGATATGTGCTACTCAGCGGTTCTGCGCATGCTCTCACAGCGCCCATGCAGTGAGCAGTGGTGTCACTCAAAGTCAATCTGTCGTGTATAAAGTACCTTAAAGGGATACTTGAGTAAAAGTACAAGTATCTTACCAGAAAATTACTTTGGAAGAAGTTGCAGTCACTTTTTATAATATTACTTGAGTAAAAGTCTTAAAGTATATAAGGAGTAAGGATTGAGCCATGGTAGCTCAGTGGTAGGGCAAGTGGAAGGTTGTCAGTTTAATTCCTGGCCCTGCTTGAAAATATATGTCCTTGAGCAAAACAATTAACCCCATGTTGAAGCGCCTAAGCAACTCATAAAGACGAGAAATACGCTATAGAAATACAGACCAACTCTTCTTCTTCTTCTGATTTTATTTGGTAGAAAAGAGTAACAAAGATAGTTAGAGGAAATGTAAAAATAAAAGTTGCTAGAAATATAAATAACAAAGTAAAGTACATATACGTGAATTTTGTACTGAAGTATAGTAACGAAGTATTTGTACTTACATTACAATACTGATTGTTCTATCAAGGTAGCTACCCCTGAAATTAATTTTTATTCAGGTTATTGTTATAGTAGAGTATCAAAACATGCTCCCCATATTCTTACAGTGCCCTTGCAGTCAGTAGTGGTGACACACAAAGTGAATTTGTAGTGGAATTTGATATGGTGTGCTCCACCTGAAATGTTTACATAAAATAATCATCAATCAAAAACATGCTCCACCTTATTCTTACACTAATTTATCTCCGTCTGTAATCCAAAACACACTGGTTGTATATATATTCTCATAGGGATGTCACATTATGTTTCCACTAACCTCGCACATCATAAATCATCTTTCAACGGCATGTATATGAAAGTGGCCAAACCATAACGACAGTAATTATCCTTGTTGAATTTTAACCTTATTTGTGACCACATATCTCATTCTGTAAAGAGACGGTGTTGATTAAGTAAATCAAATAAAGAGTAAATTACGAAATGTATCACAAAGTCATATTTATCTGTAAAATGATAATATATTTAGCTTAGTGGCAACAGTAAACCGGTAATGTCACTGTTAAAGGAGAGGACAACAATAGTACAGAGATCCTCCTCTTGCACAACACATTTACCACGTCTGAACGTCTGTCTGTCCCACTGTTGAACATACATCTGTCCAACGGTTCACTTTAAAACGTGCAAACTTTAAACTTGCCATCTAATACGTCTGTGTTTGTCTTTTTTTTCTTTTTAAATCTCCCTGTGCAATATTTAAAACCCACTTGTAGTTAAAATGTGACACTGCTTCCGCCCGTCTCCACAAAAGTAAATAAATAAATAAACAAATAACTTTGCGCGTCTCCGTGACATACGGTGGAAAGTTGCATCTGGTTGTGCGTTTACAAACGTCATAGTTTTTTTTTTTTTGCACACGACACAGTCCTTTCTGCTCCTCTATTTATGTCTAGTGAAAACATAAACAGGTGTTGCTTTTTGTTGCGTATTTATTTGTTCAGATCAGACTCTTGATGTAGATTTGAATCTGTAACTATTTTAATCTGCACTGTTCTCGCATCACACGCCTTCACTCATTGTGGAAGTATGCACTGTGACTACATCTGTACTGTAATTCACCCTCAAACTTGAAGCTTTAATGTTATCCCAGACTGTTTAGTGTTTGTTTGTTTTGTGATTGTGGATGTCTGGGGAAAGTTTGCTTCTTACTATCCGTGTCTGTTCCAGAATAATCATTCATTTACTTACACATCAATGAGTCTTTGTTAGACATAGTCATTTCCAGTGGGTATGAAACTTGAAAATGCTGAGCCTTGTTGTTGTACTTTCACATGCCAGCTGGAAAGCTGATCTCATTGTAGATGTAAAGGAGGCATTTTGGAAGAATTAACCATTCCATTCCATTTGTATGATGCCATAAATGCAGCACAGTAAGGCCAGCAATTTGTTTGTCTTCTAGTGCCATGGATGTCAAAGAGCTGACGATATCCAGAACACAGTTAACAAGATGTTCTGGCCAGGAAGCTGTGAAAGAGCCCCGTCTCTCTTTGCCGGACACCATGGCCACAATAACAGAACCACGCATCCTCCTTGTAACAGCAGGACACTTTCCAACATTGCCAACAGAGAGGTAGGTAGGCAGATAGTTATATGGAGAGTGAAGGCAACAGGAATACTAGGGGCTGGGAGTGTAATTCCAACAGATTCCACGAACAACATCTGAGATCTCCAGAAGAGCACAGTCTTAGGATCATTAAGATTCTGTGCAGAACCCTCATGCTCCCAGGCCCTGAGCTTGGAGGAGACACAAGACCTCCCAAGTTTTCTACACACACACACACACGCATATACTATATGTATATTTATATATATATGTTAGGGCTGCTTGATTATGGAAAAAATAATAATCAGAATTATTTGGGTCAAAATTCAAATCACGTTTATTTCAAACGATTACTCATTGACTCATTGCATGTTTAAACATGACATTTTAAATGAATTTACCTTAAAATAACTATAAATGATTCTATATGATTCTTCTACTGAATGAATGCTTGTGTTCTATTTTTGCCGGATGACAAACGGGGAAAGTCTGGCGCTCTTACAACATTAAAGGGTCATTTTCAGAATAAAAGCCCCCATTTTGTAATGATATTTCTGTTTCGATTGTTCTGTTTTTGTTATCGCTCTGGGCCATAATCAAAACTGAAATAGTACATATGTCAGTCTTGACTGAACAGTTTTGGTAAACACAACGCTGTAACTTTAAGTAAACCTGTGTTGTACTATGAGTTATTTTTACTAATAGATTTACAAAATTAAGTTTTGTACTGATTTCCAAGACCTTTACACTCTGTGATGTAAGTGCTAACAAGGCAATCAGAGATGGCAGCCTCTGTCGGCCTATGTGTAATGTTAGGGCGTCTGAGAAGGTTGCGTGTTCAAATCCACGTCAGGTCAAAATTCTAAAAAAGTTATTCTAAATTCTACGAAGTCTCTGTTGCTCATATTCCAAGCAAGTGCAGACAGAGCCACCAAAAACAATACTTCACTCCCACTTGTGGGGTGAAGTAATCAGGCTAGAACTCAACACAGCATGATTGAGATGAGACTTGAAAATGTTCCAAGAAATGTTTACCCAGCCTGACGTCACTATTTCGCAAACATGGAAAGTCCAGTCATTTTGAGGGGGATGCTTGTTCAGTCATTGTGACCCTGCATTTCCTAGTTGTCATATCACATCATTATCTTGGGAGTGATGTACTACGTGACAGGAATTGACCACAACACCAGCCATACAGTACTCCTCTGTTGAGGAACATGAAATAGATATTGTTCAGTCACTTAAGGAAATGTGACACAGCAGTGTCACATGTTAACAAACTCTATTTTAATCCCAGAGCATTGTCAAATGTGTGACACGACAAAGCTGACTAATAATAGAGTTGCAAAGTCACCCATCCCCTTTTCCCATGGTGTTATCGGAATGTGTGATGTTTTACAGCCTAAAGTAATATCAAGTTCAATTGTTCACAGCATTGCATATGAGCCAAATAACAAAACGCCACAGCCACTTAAGTTGTTTCAGGCACTAATATTTTTACCTCCACCAAGCATCGATAGCGTTGCCTTTATTGATCTAGTGGTCACTTCAGTTTGTTCTTGTGCTGCTATGATGAGTGTCTCTGTGACCAGCCTTCAAGCCAAATTTATGAGTGTATGAGCCTGCTGTCTGAGATATTCACTCAGAATATCCGTATTTGTTTTATAGTAATTATAATTAGGGATGGGAATCGGTATCAAAATCACTGGATTGGATATCGGACAGATAAAAATGTAAAATCCGATATAATCCACAAGATCGTATATGTACAGTATATGACTAAAAATGTATGTCGTGTTCATGTTTAGGCTGTTTATTTCTTCTTTTTGGGAGAACAATATTTGTTACACAGTTGGAGAATGATGTCTTTGAAATGACACATGGCACAAATGTGTTGTTAACAGCTTCATAGTTCATTAATAGTCTAAAATGGTTACTTGAGTTTGTAATATATTAGTATCGGACACATAAAAGTGGTATAATCTCATCCCTAATAATAATGATGATCATGATCTATAAAAAAAAATCTAGTATTTTGCAAATCTCAGACTGTTTTGCTTAACTCAAAAAAATTGCGTTTTAATTTAAAAGGTAAATATCAGTGTGGACATTTGCGAGGTAATTGCTACAGTTCTTTTTACTGCTTGCTAGTCCTCTCATACAGACTGCCATTGTTAAAATGTTTTCTTTCTGTTTCCTCTGCTGGCTGCAGTGTGGCTGCTCTCCCAGCTCTTTCACTCTCTGCATATTGATTTGGACGTTGTCTCTTGGTGGTTGAAAAGGTTTGTCGCGTTGCCGTCCAACATGCGAACCTTGTCAGTGCAAACTTTGCCAATAACTGTTGTTTGTGCCTAGTCGTTTGGGGAAAAGCCAAACCAGCTCCATATAACGAAGATGGGGTTCTTTTTAGGGACCAACTTTAATTTTTTTGAGCCATGGGAATGAGAAATCCGCAGCACTGACCATAGTTCCCAATGATTGATGGATGGCTGTTTCTAAAGGGCGGGCATGAAGGGGACTAGCAAATAGTGGGACTAGGCTGAGGTAAAAAAGAAGTTTGATTCTTCTGTGCAAGAACATGGAACACCAATGGACAGAATGTGCCCTGTTGATCTCGCTGCCACATTCTAATATCGTCATATCGCCCATCCCAAAGGGTAACAATTGTTCCTCTTTTTTTGAGATTGTGTTAGTTATCTGTCACTTGACTTTGTCACTGAAACATACTTATTTCAAAATGAATATTATGTGTTTGTATCATGAGCGTGATATTTTGTTTCCCTGCATCTGAACTGAACCTTCAAAACCTTCAATTTCATTGTAGTTTCACTGTAGAATAGCAGTCATTTTAGAGTCACTTCAGGCATCTTATTTTTGACTTAACTTGACTAAAAATGGAGTTTATTGATAGTATATTAACACTTTACTGTACAGCACGTCATCAATGTGGTAATAGCATAGTAATAATTCAGTAATAGGAAGTAATAGTGTAATAACCTGTTATTTCTGTAGTAACCACAAAGCAATAACTTAGTAATGACAATGGAAAATGTATGTGGAACAGAAGAGCGAATACATTATACAACTTTATACAAATATAAATTTTGATTCACAAACATTATTGCTGGAAGCTATAACACTAATCGTAGCCTATGATAATTCTCATTCCTAATTACCACCCTATTACCATTGTAATTATCAAGCTGGAAATTGCATTAGAAATAAGGTGGTTATGCCACAATATTAAAAAAAAAAAACTATTACCGCACATTTACCATGTGGTTATTGCACTGTAATGTAACGTGTTACCAATATTACATTGATCAAAATATACTGTCACATGTCCCAGTAGTGATGAGCTGTGGAATCCATACTGTCGAGATAACTACTGAAAGAGCACGTTAGCGCTCTCCTGTCGCCTGTAGCCGTAAAGATGTGAATGTTACTCAACCTTCCTGATTAGATAAGGGTTAAAAACAGCATTTCCTCTCATCAGCAGTCAGTCAGCAGGAAGTCTGCTTGGACAGCTCTGTGGCCTCTGCAGGAATCAGTTAAAGCCAGTTCACTTTCACACTGAGATCCCTAAACAATGGAGAAGTCAGAGGCCACTAGAATTAGCTACTGCACACTGTATAATAGTCTTCAGCCTGGTTGTAAAAAAGACCTGTGTGCCTCTGTGCCTTTTTCCTGTGCGTGAAAGTTGAAATTTGCACAAAAGGAAGCCAGTTTTCTCTATTCCTTTTCCAAGATAGAAGTATAAGAGTCTGCATTTTTTTTTCATTGTCACAGACTTGGAGCTCATTCACAGTCTGTGTCCCTACTTCCTTTGTCACCAGTAGCTATTAATAAGTATGCACTGAAGACCAAACACCATCTTGCTATGGTTACCCCCAAAGATTCCCATAGCGTGCTAAAGGCTTGTACCAAAGTTCCTCTTTACAATATGTGTGTGACTAAGATCAATAAACATTCCCCCTCCCCGCCGTGATTGCTCCTAAAGCGAACGTCGTTACACAAAGCCTGGCTTTCGTGCCTTGGTGCCCTCCTGTCCCCCCCCCCTCTCTCTCTCTCTCTCCCTCTCTCTCCTGCTCTGCACAGGAAACCCTCCCCCCCCCCACTCCCACTCCCACCCCCGACAGGAAGCTATGTTGTCCCAGCGTGCTCGGAAGGCCAAAGCGATATCAATTGTGGAAGTTATGTTTACCTTTCGCGTTTTTATTTTAATCTCCAGCTCACAGGCTGGTGGCCTGGGAGCGAATGCCCAAATTGCACGGGGCCAAAGTGATGAGTGGCTTGGGCAGGGCTGGCTCGTTCACACGCAATGCCATGCTCCCAAGAAGTCCCCCTGGCCACAGTGAGGGGAAAGCAGGGTGGCCTGTTGCTTATACAAGATTGTGGATTCCAGAAATGGTTTCTGAATATCTCCACTGATCTTTCTGGGAGAGTAGAATAAGAAGTAAGAAAAGGACAGCTATTGTAAGTGATGTCGAGGTCTGCGCGAGCAGATTTCATTAAAAGGGAATTTGGGAATAGGAGCTCCAGACTTTGATGAGAGCCTTTCCCATAACCAGCATCATTCCTCTCTATATAGAGTGAAATTATGTACAGCTTAGTGCTTTCTACATCGACCTCTGTCTTTAGAAATTATTAATTCTTAATACAGTCACTTAGCTCTTTACTGACAACACCCATACACCTGCTTTTTCTTTCAATGATCAAATAAGAGAATGTGAAAAGCAAACACTGGTGGAGAGGTCACATCTGCGAAGGTTCATCCAGGGTATAGTCATCTTTAGTAGTCAGCTGTAGTGATGTCACCCACAAGAGTCTGAACTCCCGATTTGAAGGCTTGAGATTGGCAATTTGGCTCGTGCCATGTTGAGGTTTTTGCAACTGAATATCCACTGACGTCACCTGCAACCGGGCACCGAATGGACAATACCAGCTGTCAATCACACTGGTTTCCACTCACATGTGCCATGTTTTATCGTCAATGTTCCTCTAAAGGGGAATATCATTTACAAAGTTGGCATCATGTGTTATTGAAGAAGCTCCAAAACTAGTGATTGATGACCATGAACTCCCCAGGAAAATGTGAACTGACTTTGTAAAAGAAGTGAGTGGTCGGCTCATTCTTTTTTCAATAGACTTCAAACCAGTGATGTCACCCCCTGGTGGCTATTGACTATATTCTTACGACTTTGGGCTTGTATTTCTGTCAAATCACTTACAGATATTGGTCGTCACAGTTTTTGGGCTTGTTGCTAAAGTGTAGTTGTTCCCAGCTCCATGAGTTGTCAAGCAGATAGTTTGTGTTACTTATTTGTTATTTAAACAGGATAGTTTGTCCACTTGCTGGATCCGTCCACAATCCCGTTCCCTCCACCTCTCCCTTTACCCATACACACAGGTGACAGCAGAGTTTTTCCTTCCCGCACCCTGCTTTTCAGAGGTAGAGTAGTTTTTTTTCTGGCTGGAACTAAAAAAAAAAGGAAGATGACCACTTAAAAAACAATAATACATTTGTGGATTCACAATATTTATGTGTGTGTGCAAAGTTTATGTATCAGAGGTTTCCAGTTTCCACAACTGTCTAAGACTGATTAGCAATTGTTCATATCATCTGTTTTATAATGTTAAATAAATTAATGGTTAAGAGCTGGTTTAAGTCCCTCTTGTGGTCATTGTTCTGAAGTTTCTTTGAGAGGGAGAGAAAAGTTGCTTGTTCTGGGCTTTGTTTTCATTGGCCCAGTTGCTTGTTTCTCTCGCGAGATCTGGCAACACTGAACGTCAGTGGGTCTTTCCAGTCACCAGATGTGAATCTAGTAGAACATCTGTGTGGTAGAACAGGAGATCAGAGACAAAGCTGCAGAAATTATGTGATGCAGTCACAGAAACTCAAAGTCTCCAATGTCGTCACAGTGTGAAGGTGCAGGGGCAGTTTTACCACTCCCTTTAATTCCAGTCTGAAGCAGAGCTGGTCAATTTGGCTACTGAAATATTCTACTGAAGTAAAAGTACCACTATTTTGATAAACATTTTAAGTAAAATGTCTAAAATGTACTGAAGTTAAAGTAAAAAAAGTAGCTTGTTTAAAATGTCCAATTTCACATGCGCTCCTGCCCTATACACAGTACTTGTATAGGATACTTTCTATATTGTACTGTTCTCTAAGGTGTTAAGGTGTCTGTTTATTTTATGTATTTTTTTCAGTACATTTTTTTTTCTGGGTGTTTATTCTTTTTTCCCCTTTTAAAAAGATCTCCTGAAATATGCCACTATTTTGATCACATTTTACTGAAAGTACTGGTCTAAACATGTACTTGGAGTAAAAGTTCCTTGGTTACTTTTTTAACAAGGTTGGGGTCTCTTTCTTGTGTCGTGCAAAAAGTACAACGGGACACAAATCTCACATGAATTGTTTTTTAATTAAAGGCAGAGCGTTACAAATGAAAGTGCTGACAAAATAAAATATGTAATGGGTCATAGGTCGCAAATGCTTCAACTTTCTCACTCACTCAGGGACCTTAATTAATGCCAATTCACCTGTCCTCATCATTCATTCACCTGTCCTCATCATTCACTGCCAAAGTTTATGGTGCGTGAATCTTTTTTTTTTTTTTTTTTTATTTAAATTCAGGCCAACATTTTTTTAATCGGATATGATTAAACCATTCAGAGTTACAAAATTACACAAAAACCTGTATATATACATATGTGTGTGTGTGTGTGTGTATATATATGTGTATATATACTGTATATGTATATATACACATATATATACTTATATACACATATATAAACTATATATATATATATATATACTTATATATGTGTATATAAGTAAGAAAGTTATATTGCAGTGCTCAAGTCCTCAGTATCCCTTCTGTGTGTTGTCATTTGTGTGTTTGTGTAAACTAATCTCAGTCAAGTTCAGACTGTCTGTTTTCATTAGACTGTTTGACTTGGAGCTCTGCCCAGTTCATTCACATCTTTTAATTACGGCGCAGCTTCTTTCTTATTTTGTGAATAAAGACACGGGTGGCTTGTGGTAATGAGTATGCTATCGTGCTAATCTACCCGGGTTGCTGCCGATTGGTCGTCCCTACAATTTTACAATGGCTGTATCATTGTCACACTAATAATTATTTAATTAGTAGAGATTAGGCCTTAGAGCATGTGTCTGTAATGGAGGGAAATTAGGCATATTTAATTTGAATATTTTTGTCATCGCGGGGGTGTAACACGTCGACACACCAGCTCGGGAATTCGGAAAGGGGAAAAAAGTCACTTCTTCTGTCTTTGAGCGGTGGTTTTTAAGGCTGTATTGTGATATTGAGGTGTAAGCCTCACAGTTACTAATAGCTGGCTAGTGGTTTTTGTACCAGTGCCAGTGCACTATGACTGAGCTTCCCACTGTTTTGCGTGAGAGTCCAAAGCACCTTAGCTGTCACTATGACAGTAGCGTGCGACTGTGCCTCTCTGTCTCTTGGTTAGCGTGAGAGCTCAGGATGATTGGGGTTGAAGGCCAGGTTTTTCCGGTTTTTCTTTCTTTTTTTTTTGTTCATGGTTCATTTTATTTTTTGTTTGTGTCTACATGTATGTAAACTTTATTGAGTGCTACTCAGTTGGCCTTTGTATGTTAAGTGTGTCAGCTGTGTTTTGTTCTCAGCGGGACATAGTAAGTCACTGTGAGAGGGCTGGTCAGAGTTACATAACATGAAAGAAGCCACAGGCATCAGGTTGGAATTTGAAACTGTGGCGTGCAAGGTGTTTTTTTGTTTTTTTTCTGTATGAATGACACAATTTATGACTTGATGATGTTTAGTATGACAGCTCCTCACTCCTTTCAGCGGTGATCTGGATGTGAGAAGAGCTGAGAGATTCAAGGATATCTGGGTAATATATTCTCCTTTGGTTTGAGGACTTGGGAGAGCCACTGCTACCTTGACCGTGATTCTCATTCTTTGTTATTAATTAAATTTGGGCTGATATTACATTTGCAACTGCGTATTATATAACAGTGATTCACCAGAAACCACTCCTTGTACATTAGGCGTCAGTTTTTCCTCACAAAAACGTCAGGTTTGTGATCGAATAAGCAGTAGACAGACTTCAGTGTAGTTGAAAGTACATTTTAGTAGTACATTAGTAGTGTGTGTACTTATATTTGTAGTAGTCCTCATGGAGACCAGAACCTGTCCATAATGCAGAGCCTCATTCCTGAGAAACTGGTGAAGTTTAAGGCTAAGATTTGAATCGTGGTTAGGTTGAGATTATGGTTAGAAATTAATTGGTTATGCTTAAGATCAAGGATCTTTTTAGGTAGCTGTGCGAACCTGTGTATGTGTGTTTTATTATATCACCCTTAATTTTTTTACATTAATAAACCCTTACATCTAAGTACAGCTACATTATAGCACATTTAACTAAAGCAGTATTATAAATAAAGTGTTTCTTTAGTGAATTATTGCATACATTTATTATTTTCAAGGAGATAATATGCTGTATTTTCTTCAGTTTTTTTAATTGAATCTTTTATTCAGCGGGAAATCCTGAAAAGTGTCTCTTAGAGCTTAGAGCCAAAAGGCAAACATACTGTTAATTTGTGTCCTTCATTACTTATCATAATTAGCAAATTAATAATTGTTGGGTTAATAAGGGTCTTGAAAGAGGCACACAATGCTTTCTAATATGCAAAATTGGTATCTATGGAAACAGATATGAAAGAAAAAAACTTGCGCATGGAAATGCTGACCATACATACCAATTAAGATTCACTTCATCATTAACATTCAAACATTCAGCAGTGATTTTCGGGAGACATAAGTATCACATAAGCACCTTTATGATGAAATGTTTGAATATGCACATTTTAGGTGGACCGTGATTAATCAAGGGGACATGGATCCTGTATGTATATAACAGAACTATAGCCCAAGGTGTTTCAGAGAATTACGTGGCCTTTAAAATTGTTACTGTATAATCATTTTTATTTATAGATAAACTCAAATGACCTGAGGGCCATTGAGTGTCTAGTTTGGTCAGTAGCGGGCTAGTCAATTGAAAAAAAATCCTGCTTTTTGAGAAAAATAACAATATTCATGATGACACTTCACATAGTTTCAAAATAAAAGTGTTTGTTTTGATATGCAATGATAAAAAGTTTATAATATAAACATGTTTATGAGGCCAAATGAATATCTTAATAAAAGAAACGTGCAAAAATAACTCATTATAACGTGATATTATAAGTGACATGTGGCCTGCGGGCCGTAAATTTGAGTCCTCTGCTTTACATCTGAAAAATCTCAATCTCAAGTCATTAGTGAAATTAAATAAAAATTAGTTGCATGTGCTCGAAAAAAGAATAGCCCTCACTATGGTATAAGCGCATATAAAAAGCAAAACAGTCAAGCAAAGAGGTAGTAAAGCAGGGCGTTCACTAAATAGAAGGTCAGCGGTTTGATCCCTGGCTGCTCCAGTTCACTTGCCTAAGTGTCCCTGGGCATGATACAGAACCACTAATTGCCCCCGGCATCTGTGCCAACTATGAGTCCAGTGTTTGCTTTGGATGGAACGTTTATTTTCCACAGTGTCTCAACTTTGGCCAGGTGCCTTCTCTTTATCTACAACACTGTTACAGTTCTTGCCAAAAGTTGAGGTGGTTTTGGACTTGATTCTGAGGCAAAGGCTGTTACAGTAGCACTCTGAGTAATGAGCTGCACAGTGTCTAGGGGTGGTTATTGAATTAAAGAGTTTCATATGGTATCAGTATCGATATCTGGAGCTCAGTACCACTTTCTGAATGTCACTATTTCCATTACCAGTGTAATAAATCATTTGTCGCAAGCACATATAGATCTTGGTCTAAGAGCATGCTGTGCATGCCTAGTGGTTCACTGACACTGATGGGATCAATTCCATAGGTAGCAACATTTTATGTCAAATGACAACACATCTGCTGTATAAGGTGATACAGAGGAAGTTCCCGGCCCTAGCAGTGTCTCTGACGAATGACCACATAAGACAAACAACACACAGGGCACAGACTATGGCCACAGACATGCCCCTCTAGTTGTGACCACAGACCGGTGAGGTTGGTGCAGACTGCCTGGCAGTATAAATGTCCGGTTTAAATTGTGGTCTGTACCGTACTGACAGTGACGACTTTTGAACACCCCACTCCCCGCTGCCATAGGCCCACATAGATAATGAGCCCAATGCTATGCTCACACTTCACCCCACTGTAGGAGTGTTGCATAACCGGTTAAATACAGAAGCAAGATAAGCAAATGGCACACCAGCTGTGGCCATTGAGTCCAAGGTGTGAGAGAAACAACTCTTTTATCAGTTAATTCCATGGGGCCGGAGCAGTAAGAATACAGAGGATGGGGTAAAGGTGTCTACAGTAGGTGATAGGCAGCTTGTAGTACTATTAGTGTTTCTAGGATTTACGTCACAGATTTTCTTGTGTTGACACAGTGTAGCTTGGTAGGGGCAGCCGTCTACCAATCAGCAGACAGCAGCCTCCTCTAACCATGCAGTGCAAGCAGATCTGCTTCCCAGGACTGTCATCATAATCCCCATCCTCTGCACTCTGTAATTAGCGTGCCGCTGCACAGCCTTACATAAACATCACCTCAGAAGCAGGAACAAACCACAGTGCTCTTGACCTGAAATCTTTGCCAGTAAACAGATAAATCAGCAATACCAGAATAGAGAAGTGCCTGGCTGTTTGTTAAGGTTGCCATAATGTTTTGGTACAGGGGGTTTGACAGGCCTGTTTCTATAGAACATTGTTTATTGTAAAGGTTGCAGTCTGTGTTAGTTTAGTTCTGCCATTGTCTCGCTTTCCCCCACTGTGATTGATTCCAGCTGCGCAGCAAAACCTCTTCAGTGCTAACAAGCTGAACCGCAACACAAATCACAACTAAGTTGTGTTAGCTGATTTCCCAAATGTTGGGAACCTATGTGTGTGTGATGTGATCTTTGCTTGAACCTGCACATTGTCAGTCAAGGTCAGTAAATGGGGGGGGGTTAGGGACAAGGGGACCACAGCACTTGTGAGGATGTACAGTTTTAGATTCAAGCTGCATTTTTGCCATTTTGATCCTCAGACTTTCAAATATCCTGTCAATGCAAATACATTTGACCTAATAGAAGCCTCACTCACTGCTGGGGCTGGGTTTAAAACCTTTTCTGATTTCTATCGATCTTCGTTTGAAAGAGCCAGTATAGTGATTCATACAATCCTTGTAACATATGCCATTTCCTGTATCCTCTATGTAAGACGGTGTTATATCCTTGCTTGACCACCCATCTGTTGCTTTAAAGCATATGTGTGTGTGGGTTCTCTCGGCTACTCTGGCCACCTCCCGCAGTCCAGAAACATGCAAATTGTTCATTAGGTTAATTGGCCACTCTAAATTGACCATAGGTGTGAATGTAATAGTGAATGGTTGTTTGTCTCTATATGCTTGCCCTGTGATCCAGAGTATACTGCCTTTCCCCCAAAGTCAGCTGGAATTGGCTCCTGGACCCCTGAGATGCTAATGTGAAGCCTAAATGGGTAATATTAAATAAAAAAGTGCATTTATGTCACTACTTTGGGGTCAATTTTTAATGTAAGATTCAGCATTTTTAATGATGAACCACCACATTTTGTACAATTTGCACCATTGATTATG
The DNA here is from genome assembly GCF_958295425.1 of Solea solea. Lineage (NCBI taxonomy): Eukaryota > Metazoa > Chordata > Actinopteri > Pleuronectiformes > Soleidae > Solea > Solea solea. Next base: position 20,460,526 of record NC_081138.1, read on the forward strand.
TGAAATGTCTTTCATCATAACCAATGAAATAACCTAAACTCGAATAGAAGCTGAAGTATCCATAAATGAATCGATATTGAATCAGATTGAATCAGTCCCACTGAGGTAATCTGTAGCGATCCTCAGCCATAGTATTTCCTGCCAACAAAAACAAATCCCATGCTTTTGATCACGTTTTTCGTCCTGTATGTCCAGTATTTCACTCATATTTTCTGCCCATTTGTGGTCAGTCTGATGAAAGTCTGACATGTAGTAATCGCATGTATGGATTGCAGAAAAGGATTTTTGGCAACATCAGTCTAGGCGTTAGCTTAGCAAAGATGTAGATTATGTGTATGATTTAGCTTCCTATCACACGATTCTTTAAGATTCATGTCATCACGTTTTTGGTACCTTTATGATGGAATGTCTGAATATGCATACACACATGCACATTTTCAGGTGGATCGTGATGAATCGAAAAGGGGCATTTAAACTGAGAAAATGTTATATTTAAACTGAGAAAATTTTTATATTAAAACTGAGAAATACTCAGAATGCCTGAATACAAAGTGTGAAGTAATGTTAAAGGGTGTGTTTGATCAGTGGTGTGTGCAAAACCCAGTGCCGAAAGCCACAACAATGTGTTGCTGGCATCACTAGACTATTACCACCTCTGGTATCTGACATGTTACCGCATTTAGTACCTTTTCTGTGCTCTAGTGAACCAGTGTTCTTCCTTTGGTGCAGTGCAGAGGAATGGAAGTGCCTCATCTCACTCTCTCTATTCTGGCATATTAGTCACACATGGCCCACATCCAGCCAGCGTGTATTGCTTTCAGTCCTGTTGGTTTCCTTGTCATGCTTGAAGGATTGCTTCCAGCTCAGTTTATTTTAGTGCTGCTGCATACTCGCAGCTACCCCGGCTTAAGTTAGTTGACTCTTGAGTTTTGTTTTCACACCACATCCAGAGTGGGTGTGTGTGCGTGCGCGTTTAAATCATTGCATGTGTGTGTAAGTGTCAGGGAGGAGGACATAATGTGCATGCATGCCTGCGTGCGTGCGTGCAGAGAGGAAAACAGTTAGCGTTGGTTGCAGCAACTTCAGCAGAAGACTTATTAAGAAGTGCACCTGGTGGGATGGTTGAAAAGCAATTAGCGCATAGTCGTGCGACTCCTACTTCCTCTGAGCTCGGCACTCAAGGCAGCAGTTTGCATGACAGGGGACAGTTAACTTTGATGTGCTTATCGCTCACGTGAGGATTGGCATGTTCCAGATTTCTATTGCCCACTAAAACATGTACGCTGCCTTTGTGTGTTGTCAATAAAAGAATAGTGGGAGGGGCACGGAGCTAACCTAAAGATAAGCCAGAATTTCAGTCAGGCACGACATAAGTCTCTGTGTTTTCATGTAATTATCTTGTGCCTGGTTGTTGTTAATGTGATCTTGGAGGAGTTGTGTGCTCGCTGTGCTTGTGTATGTTAATAAGTGTTTGTCACTATGAATTTGTGCACGCCACCAAGTTGTCAGCTACCGGATCAGAGATCTGTAGGAGGCCATTACGGACTTAACTACCTCTCAGCAGCAGCTTTATTAATCAAAGAGATCCTGAGCCACGCAGTACCCCGAGCTTGACTTTCATTACCTTTCTAATGTGCCACAGGCAATAGACAGCCAGAGATTAGCACAAGCTCTTTAAGGGTTTCCACACACTTCAGTTTGTACAGTGATAGAAGGCTGAACCCCAGTTATGTAACACTGTGATTCTAGAAGTACACAAAAAGGAATAGTTCTGACAGCACACGGTAATACACATCACATGAAAATTAAAGTAACTCCACATCACATGACTCATCAAAACAAACAAACAATGCATTTTTCTTAAAATAAAGAGGACCACAAGAGATGAGGTGACATTAGATGTTGGTATTGAGTTTAATTAATGGTCCAGTCTTTAGGTTTCCCTGAGCAAGGCACACAACCGCCCCCCCCCCCCCACATGTGTTTCAGGGAACTACGGTGGCCTTCACATACCAGAAAGAATGATGTTCTTCTTTGTTTGCGAAGTAAGCCTTTCACTTCAAAACCTCAAAGGCACACTCGGGTTGCTGTAGAAACATGGTGGTGCTAGATGGTGGTCCCCTGAAAGCAAGTGGTTTAAATAAAGTACATATATATATATATATATATATATATATATATATATATATATATATATATATATTTATATATATATATATATATATATATATATTTATATATATATATATATACATATATAAGGCTTAATTTGTGCCAATAAACCATTGTAAATGTTACAGACCAATGTCCTATCAACATGTCGTCATGCATTGATATGTTTTCAGTTGTTTCTCCATTAAAGAGCAAAATAATGATTTGAAAAAGGTCATTCATTCCTATATACAGATTTATACATCACACTTAACTGTTCCTAAGCCATTTACCTAAAAAATGTTTTTAAGGTAAATGGTTTTCAGCTGCAGAGTCAACCGTCTGATTTCAGAAAAAGATTTGAAGCCGTTGTTTGTCCCACTCACCACCATGCCTCCCTCCCAGTCTCTCACCAAAGACGGTTGGGATACAGGTGCAGGTGTTCATATGTATATGATGTTTGTCCCCTCTTTTGTCACGCGAACCTGCTGTATGTTTTGACTGAGACGGCAGCCAATGTGGGGGGTCCACAACCAGTGCAGCCCTGTCCCACAGCCTGGGGGTGAGAGATTGGTCAGAAAGCATGTGATGGTGCGTGTGAACTCAGCCCCAGTGGGGAATGGGCGTCTCACTCGAGCTGCCTCGTGTTTGCAATGTTTTGTAAAGGCTGCCAATCTTCCTTTTGTTGCTGCAGACAGCAGTGACAAACACAGGGGGAAATAGAGAATCTTCCATGATGGGAACACAGGATCATAAGTAGGAGGAAGGGTTTTTCCCAGTGGAATGGGTTCCTCACATGAGGATCTGTGTTCCTTCCACAGAACCGACACCCCCTAAGAACCTGGCAGTGTGCTTATCAGTACCAGCATTCACCCTCATCTTAGGTTTCAGGGGTTTCACTGAGTGAGCTTTTGTTTTTGTAAGGTGCACAGGTGAAGATGAAATCCAAAGCATCCTAGTGCTTATGAAGATAAATGACCAATAAGGTATAATTTCCAAAAAAAAGCAGAACTAATAATTCATATTTGGAATGAATAAATTGACGCCCTTTATACTGAAATAAATGCAAATGAACCAGATTTTTTTAAATACTAAAAATACTTATATCTCATCTGAAATCGTTGGCATGATTTGTATGAACATAAATTGGTTCCGCAAACAAAAATAAACAACAAATAAGACAAATGTTATGTTTTTTCCATTGTGTGCATAATTAGTAAACCAGCGGTCTTATGGTTTTACGGTTAAACACAAGAGAGCATCATGGATGGTTTGAAACAGGTCACAAAGCATTCACTAAATATCAATTTAAACCCTGTTTCAACAGTTCATAATGTTATCAAGAAGTTTCACAGTCATAAAACTGCCTCCAGGGTGTGGAGCTAAAAAGGAACTCAGTGACTGTCTGCGAATGCTGGTGCACGCGATGGAAAAAATAAATAAAAAACACCTAAGATTTGCCTACGCTTCAGGCCGACCACACGCACCACGTGTAGTGGTTTCAACCTGTACTACATGCATATGCCACACACTGAGAGAAGTCGACTTATGAGATTTATGAAAAGGACTGTACCAATATGGCTTCCACTCTGTCATGAAATCAGTGATGTAATGCAGAACATTTGTGAACTACATTTGCCAACAAACAAGGCAAAGGTCAGTCGTCTGGTTTTGGCAAAGAGCTTGACATGACATTGAGAGCTGTGGAGGAATGTTAGTGACGGGGTTAATTGCTGATGATGAGAGTCTCTTAATGTGCCGTGTGTGTGTGTTTTTTTTTCCAATGATTGACACCTCATTTGGGCAAATATTCATTGGATAATGTTTTCTTAAACCACTTAACTACACGGCCATGACCCTGCTTATATGCTCTTCTCTCGCCAACAATTTGTGGGATTGCTGTAAACGTTGTTTTTCTTATTATTATTATTATTCCGTCATTGTCTGTCCGTGAACTAGTTCTCTACTTCAGCGTAGGAACGTCATTCAAACTTCAAAATGTTCAGCTCAGTTAAGACAGAATTGCTTGTATTTTTCAAATTTGAATATTTGATCATTTCCAAAATATTTTTGCACACTCCCCCCCCCCCCCGCCCCATTAAAACGAACCGAAAACTTTTCAGAAAACACACATTTTCTTCTTAAGTCTGTTCAGAATTTGCAACATTTCTCATTCAAATGAATTGAAACATACTTCAGACACTCATTTTCTGTCAATTACTGGTTCCACATACTTCAGTGTACAAACTTCAAAAGTTACAGTAGACATTGGTGGGTTTGTGTAGAAGTTGTGTAGAGACAACTTACTCTTGTCATACATGATTTTCTACCAGAACAAATGTATCTCTGACTCTCTGCGTGAGAGCAGAACCACCCAGCTTCTCCTTAAAGCACAATATAAACTGACCTCTCCCACTCTTGGGCAAAAACACATACGTCCCCAATTTTAAAACTGCCATTTCTTGTTCATTTTTGGCACAGTCTTCACAAAACCTACATCAGGGTCTTCAGGTCAAGCCTTGTGATGCTCACGGTGAAGACATTACAGCAATACAAGCTACAGTCTTCACTGTACGATGACTAGTTTGGAAGGCGTGTCTGCTCCAGGAGCAGTTAGACTGCACACAGGTAAACACACACACACATACAGTGGCCGAGAACATTCAGCTCATTTAGGAGATTATGGACGTTAGGGCCGCTCTTAAAGGGACACGGTGGAATACTCTGAATATGAGATGACATTATGTGCGGTGGTGCTGTATTTAGTCTCGTTCATACAATATTTAAAGGAATACTTAGTAGTTAGTAGTAGTTTCCCTTGAGTTGAGAAATATCTTCATTCTTTTCTTTGTTACATGCCCAGCTCAGGCAGAAGGCAGAAATCACACCACACTTTCTCTAGAAATTGCCTTCTCTAGTAAAATACTTATTATTCTTGCACATGTATAACCGTAATGCTACGTTTGCTGTATGTGTACTGAAATCATTTGTGTACACACAAATGTACACACAAACTCTCTGGCTCTACTTGAGGTTTCTTCCATTTTTCTCCTGTTAAAAGTTGTTTTTTAGGTGGTTATATATCTATACATGTAATGTACATGCCTGTCTGAGTACTAGTAGTCACAAGAGCAGGTCCATACATTTGTTTTCATGTGGTGTTGTTCCCGTTTCCATGGCGACATCATTTACGACCATGTTTCTACATGCATTTGGTGATGTAAACCTTGACCCCCCTCAGGGTATATTTCTCTTAGAAAAACACGACACACTCGCCAGCGGTCACACTGCAGGTCGAAAACATCCTAACAGACTGACGACTCCACTGTTTGGCATTGTTGTTCCTGCACCTTCATGGGCAATTAAGTCTTATTTTAAGATCAAAGAACTATGGTGAAGTGGCTCATATAACAAACAGGTTTCTTTTCTCAGATCCTTTTTTTTTTTTTTTTTTTTTTACCCACCGTGATACTTGTGAGTCTCAAGTTTACACTTGAATTACAGTGAGTTCAGATCGAGTTTAATTTTGCTTTGTAATACCAAGATCACACACACACACACACACACACACACCATAGTTACACTCTTTCACTGACAGTCAGGGAAAATCTACAGATACAGTCACTGATATTTGTATAAGACGGTGACTGTAGTTTATGAGCTCTAGCTAAGAAACCTCTCTATCAGAACAAAGAAACGTGTGGCAGGATGTAGTGTTGTTTTCTTTTTGTTCTCTACAGGTGTATTTTAAGTGTCAACAACAGACTTTGCAATCAGAGCAGGATCCCGGATAACAACCAGTTCAGTCTTTGAAATTGTATGTGTAATGGATATAGCAGGGTAACTTATGGCATTTTATTGTTCAAACAAGGAACTTTCTTTCAAGGAACTCTTCCCCCCATTTACTGTTTTTTTTGTTTATCTGGGGCCCGAAACAGGAAAAAACAATTAATTCATTGTTAGACATCACCAATATATTAAATAATGTGTCTCATGTAATTGATTTTTGTGAATCATAAATGTACTTGAGAGTTTTACACAATTTTAAGTTATTTATCTATTATGCTTTATGGTAACTATAATATAACCTGTGTTCAGGTGTGTGAGCTAGTTGTATATCTAACTAGTGTGATACCGATTGACAATACCCCGTTATATAAGCTATATAAGTGTCTATGTGTCTGTAGATATGTGTATTTGTTTAATCAAATATACAGTATATTAAATGGTTTTTAATCAACATTTTATTGTTGTTATTAATAACATTACTTGTACATTAAAAAATGTTCTCTCAAATGTCCCGGGATTCACCCCAAAAAACTCTCACTATCTTGGATGCAGTGACACACAGATGGAAAGAGCCAAGTGTGACTGAATACCTGTTTGAGAATGACCTCACTTTGTCCTGTTGGAACACAGACCAGCACAGAGAAATGTTGCCCTCTAGTGGAGTTACAGAATGTGTAGTTACATTTTTGTAGGATTGTAGGAGATTGTCTCTTAGTTGCAGCTTCAGTGTCACATTCACCTCTAAATGTGTCTTGGGTTTGTGTCTTCCTATTTTGTGTCTCAGAGATTCCTGGTAGCCCAGTTGATCTGCTCTGCTGGTATTGCTGAAGAGATGGAGATGTGATGTTTGTCCACTTTGTCTGACAACTGAAAAACATCAGTAACAGCTTTGAATGAGAGCTCTGCACATCAACACAATTTGATTGGTTTTCACCGGTACTTTGTGTTTTGATTGGCTGCTGCTTGGAAATCCTAACATTTTCCAACCTTGAGTAAATCATACTTACAAAGTAAGGAAGTGTTTCACTTGACACCTCCACTGCATATGTGTCAAGGTGCATACAGTACTCCTCTTTCCCAGAATTGATAGCTTGATGATTGACAGGCGCCTGATACACAGGCTAACCTGTTTGGAGGCACGGTTTTATCTGTGGACTGTCTGCAGGCAAAAAATTCAAGCACGACCAAACCTGCTACTTTTGTGGGAAAAAAATGGTTTCTGGATAGAGTTTTGATGAGAAATAAGCCATGCAGTTGTTGTTGTTGTTACTCCCTTTGTTTTGTTTGAAAAGCCAGTAGTTCAGAAAGTCTCTGATTTGCATGAAATAGCCTGGCTTTCAACATCATGCAAATGAGCAGCGGTCAACGCGCCATGTCTCGGAACGCACCGCCTCACTACCAGAATGCACTGTACGGCTGTTTACATAGACAATGAATAGGAAATCACTGGAGCGGTGAGCAAGTGCCTCAAATGCTCGGGGTTGTGCCATGTTGCGTGCGACCCTCGCTGTTTTTGAAAAGGGAAAGGTTTCCTGTTCTTTGGTGTATTTTGATAAGGCCTCTGACTGTGACTATGTGAACCTGTTCACAAAGCGCTGACCACTATGAGTCTGTCTGTGACCTTTGACCCTGTGACCAGTCGGCGCTGCAGAGACTCACTTCCTGTTTCCTCCTTTAGTTTGCCTGTGGAGTCTGGTCCTGACCCCATGAATGAAGCACAGCTCTGCATAAATCTGACAAACGTGCCACGTGCCACACACTGACTTCCACCATGTCCACTGATGTAATATTATACAGAATTTATAGCTGAGTTGTATGACGTATGAAAACTGAAATACTTTATATTTGCATTTGCATTGCATCTAATTGTTCTCATCTAGAACTGCAGATAACAATAAATATTCAGCACACAATCCAAAGACCAAAACAGGCCCATCATGGAGCAGGTAAGATTGTAGCTTGGTATGGGCAAGAAAAAGTCATTATTAAACATTTTGACTCATCATTTTCAGCCACATTCAGGGACATGACCTGTGCTTGTCAGCACTGTTTTTGTGAAAGCTCAGGAGAGGCACAATTTCAAGTTCATAAGAACAAATAGAACCACCTTATTTTTAGCAACTATACACTTTCTCCGTTTTGCAGGTAGGTAAACTATCTTCTAGAGCTGTTAATTCCTTGTCGTGAACTTCTTTTCCAACCTGCACTTTTAGTGCTAGTGTGATAAACATGAAACAAAAACACATCTTATAAGTTAAAAATGGCAGCTTTAAAAGGCTTTACATGATTCACACTTAGGTAACGTTTATGCACAGTAAATGATTTGATGTGCTTAATGTGCTAGAAAAATGAATAAATAAAATCTCTATATTTCATTGTGGCTGTATGTTGTATGATTTAAAAACACAACATGCAGGTTTGATTGTAGTATTTGGTTATTTTTTGTGTTTCTTTCTGACAAAACCCCCCTAATTTAAACATTAAGTGCAACAAACAAAATCTCTTGTAGCTTCTGACACAATGCAGTCACTGGAATGATAGTTCAGCGCTTCTTCTTCTTTGTATTCCAATAAGTCTTTTTATAAATCTATCAAAACTACAACTCTTGTACATTGTATTCACTGTATTCATTTAAAATACTGCATGATTTGCTGTTATTTAGTGAGATACAGAGTAATGGAGACAAAGTAATTGAGGGATAGTTATTCAATTGTTTGATGTATGTTTTTCATAGTGCTGTTATAGGAGCCTGGATATTATGCTTTGTACTGAGGTAAAAACTTGTATTAAAGTGTTTTCACACTGTACATTATTGGCTTTTTCACTGCGGACATTTTGATTTGTTGTATGAGGAAATCTTTTTATAATTTTTTTATGTTAAATCATCTGTGGAAAAGTAATATATTTTCAAGGTATTTGGTTGACTCTGATTACATTATGTAAATTGTAATCATATGAAATTGCAATATTTTGTCAACATCTGGAAAACAAACATTTACTCATTAGCTGCTGGCCGCTGCTTTCATACAGTGTGAGCATGATTAACTTTGACAGTTGGAGGCTACAGTGACATGATGCTTAGTAGTTGCCAGTTTAAATCCCTGCTCCAACAAGGGCCTTCCTGTGTGGAGTTTTTATTTTCTCAGTGTGTGTGAATTTCATTCAGGTACTTCAGGTTTCCTTCACAGGCCAAATACACACAGATTAGGTTTAAGTTAAGTGGAGACGCTAAACTAAAGGCCTCAAACTTGCGGCCTGCTGGCAAAATGTGCCCCCTCATCTAAGTTTGAGACTAAACTGACATATTAATGAATGTCACTGTATGTTGCCACTGTGATGAGGTGATGGAATGATGACCTGTCCATTATCTCCCCCCTCCCCCCCGCAACCAGAATAAATGGTAGAAGATGAATGAATGAAAATGACAATAGTACAAATTGATGATGATGATGGTGGTGGTGGTAAGGAGGATCTAATCAAATTCTGCTAAAAACCCTGTAAAGCTAATGTCACTCATGTCAGGGTACACTGTTACATTTATTTTGGAGTTTATGCATTCTGATCAGATTTAATGTTTTTCTGGAGTTAACAGCAAGATTCATTCTCTCTGGGTGCTTAAGCCTCTGTAATGCTACCTCCACACATTCAGAAGCATGGTATGTTTCACTCATTCTCTACATCAGCTGACATAGGGGAAAAAAACAGGGTATAGAGACGAGTAACCATCCACTCTCACATGCACACCGACGGTCAATTTAGAGTGTCCAGTTAACCTCTGCATGTTTTTGGACTGTGGGAGGAAACTGGATTTCCCAGAGAAAAATCAATGCACCTTTGTATCCTATACATGTATTATGAATAATATTATTTTGAATTATTATTTATTTTATTTTTTTAAACATTTGTTGTTGTTGAACGTGACAACAATGGTGTGTTGATGTGTGTGTGTTTGTGTGTTAACCTGTTACTGCTCCTGCAGTAACAAGTCTGACATCAGTTGACAGTCCCACCTGTTGGCCACACGGTCGCGCTCGCACACAGGTCCACTGCTCTGCTCCGCTCAGTTATTCTGCGCATGCGTGGTCTGCTGACAGAGCGGAGACCATTTCCTCCAGCAGCAGGCCTTTCCACACACACACACACACACACACACTGAGACGGAAACATACACACAAGCGTACACACATACGGAGTACGGACAGCCGTTAAAGCAAAGCCACGTTTGGGATTGTCTTATCTCCCCGCTGCAGGAGCTGGATGCCCCCGGACCGCAGCAGTCACCCTGATGGGCCTTCGCCGCTAGTTTTCACTCACATCTGGTTCGATTTCGGGTGAGTTCGCCTCAACGCAGCCGCTGTTTTGTCTTCGTTGTGTTGCCACTGCAAGGGTTTTTAGCATGTGAAGCTTCAGGATAGCAAACAGGGAGGAGGCTCCGTTTGTGTGCGAGCAAGCTGTTTACATGAACTCAACCATTGAAAGTGCAGTTTTAGAATGAACGCACTCTACCGCTCTCGCTCTCTGTCTCTCTCTCTTTAAATCTCCGTTCAAAGTCAACTGTTAAAATCTGTCCGAGAGCCTTAGCGATAGCTGCTAATTAATATACAGCGTACGGTCTGGATGTCCATTATCGGACAGCGTTTATATCAAGTCTCTGCATGTTTCTGTGAACACTAACTAGACAGTAAGCGACATTTGTGTGGATAGTTTACGTTTCAGTTTATACCATTATATTGCTGCTGCTGCTGCTCTGCACTAAACGTGCGAGTCACCCCCTCCTCCTCCTCCTTCTCCTCCTTCCTTCCTCTCCTGTGGTTCCATAGCCGGACACCTTGGTCGTGGCTGTCGTGGTCTTCTTGACCTCTCACTGTGACTCTGCTCTCTGTCTGACAGGGAGGTCCAGAGATGAAGCTGTTTGAAAGGTCATTGAAACAGGAAATCAGAATTCAGCATTGTGCCACATGCAGATGCGCGGTTTTGGATTGTAGTCAAATGTCGCGCAAACTGGGGCAGCCAGCATAGAAGACACATTGAAATAGTAATAAACAAGGGTCTGACAGAATTGTGCTCAGACTCTGGTCAAGCATTTTTCTATTTAGTTTTTAATTGTACTGAGAATGTTGGACAAAAGAATGGCCCTGTCCGATAATGGACCCAGGGTATTCAGACACCTCAGTGCTGCACTGGTAACACAGGACTGGAGCTCAGGTTCAGATCTTTGCCTTGAGGAAATAGTGATCAGTATCGTCCCACTGATATGGTTTTAATTTGTGTGTGTGTGCTATTACATTCTGTAGCGTTGATCTTCATTGTCCATGCGAATCCGTGTCACTTGTGTACAACTGTGCAAGAACAACAACAACAACCGTTGATGCTGCTGTTCATAACAATAGCAGCATGTAGGAACACTGTTGTGATCTGTTGACTATAATCTGTTTGTGTCACAGTGATTTTTTCCCCCTCCGACATTGTTCCAGGGGAAGGTCATAGGTCAGGTTAGCCTGACAGGGGTCGGGGGGGAAATCTAGTTGCGATAATCGTGATGTATTTTACCCAAGTATCATGATACAATTGATTTAAGACATAACAAAAAAAATATCATTTGTCCCAGCTCTATAAGTCACACAGTTCAGGAGCTGTGGCAGCACCATTGGATTGTCACAAACTGCATTTTTCAGGTTTACGAACATGGAATACATGAGTTTATCATGTGAATCGTGCTATTGTTAAATGTCGTTAGTGTGTGATGAACTGGACCGTCATTCAGCCTTTTATCTCGGCAGCTTTGTCCTTGTTTATTTTGTCCGTGTTTGAGGGTAAATGTTTGTCTGAAATGTTGACATGTACATACCTTTGCAAGCTGTGGCACGACTGACAAAGCCAAGTACCGTCTGTAGTGTATTGTTACCTGACTTAGCGATACAACCAATCACTTTCAGACTCAGTCCTGGAGGGGGGTTTTTTAAAGGGGGAAAAAATCTTATCTTATGTTAGTGTGTTATCTAGGTGACTGTGCTTGTTACCTGACGTGACTGATTACTACAGTCTGTCTGAGGCTGACCCAGTTGGAGTTTGTATTATAACTGCAATGAGGACATAAATTAATAAAAAAAAATCACCTGTCTTAAGTTTCATGTGCTAAGTGCATATGTAGCAAAATGGTTTTCCCATAGAGAAGTTTTGTTGCTAAGGCTAGAGTGGGCATCGTGGGGGTGTGAGGGGTTGTTATTCATTATCCCCCAGGAATCTGGTGTACCAGGATGTCTCAATGTCTTTAAAGTTTTTTTCGGGTCTGTGCTGAGACTGGATCACTTAATCTTCTTTTCCCATCATATCTATAAAACTGCATACAATATTTTATTTCGGCTCGCTTCTAAACACAGCATGACTCAGCCCCAGTGTGAGTAGTGAGACTGTACAGCTCTCCATCTGTGAAGTCGGTTCTATCCCTTGCTTATCTTGTGTTTGTCAATAGCTCTCTCCTCCCTAATGACTGACTGATGGTTGGATTGGAGTTGCCTAATCGAGGTGCTGCCTGACAAGGACTAGAGGTGACAGACATGTCCCGAGGCCCAGCTACAAGTCTGCTCTCTTTGTGGTGACGAGTTATGTCGAGGGTCAATCTGTCAATCCTTGAAGCTGCTAAGAGCTGAGCCACGTTACTGTCTTAAGCTAAGCTCTGAGCATGTCTTCTGTGCTCAGCTGGGAAGTAATGGTTCCTCTGTCTCTCCACGGACCATCTCATTGCACATTTGAAGCCGGTCCAAAAGCCCTGCTGACCTCAACACAATGCCTGCGTTCAGTTCATTTTTCCCCCTCCCCGCCTCTTTCCCCCAATGCCTTCTGTCTCTTTAATCAGCAAGTGCAATACGAGTGGGGAGCATTATCATTGCGACTTTGGCGTAGAGCTTAACTGTATACTGACACTCATGAGCAAGAGGGCACCACAGATGGTGCAAAACTCAATCTCCACAGAAGGCTGTAGCATTCTGCATAGATGTGTTAAACATTATTTACCTCGCGGCCATGGGCTGTTGGCTCCTCAGCAGCAGAAGATAGTGGAAAAACACACAATTGGTAGCAGTATTTATACCTAAATGTAATATATTTGTTATGTGCATGTTCTGAGTTGTGCATCCTTTTACCGTAGACGTTGCAAGGTGCAAAGCAAGCGGTGACATGGTCCACGTATTGAGGTGTAACGATGGGAAGTGCAACAGGCAGCAGATCTGCACTGCACCTGCACATCTTCCTTTTTTTTAACTAATGTGTAGAGACAGAATAGTTGCATCGCACAGGAGCAGTGCACACATTCGTTAGTGATGCACAACAGTTTGATTCTGTTTCGAGAAAGGATCAAAGCAGTCATTGTAGTTTGTATATCCCGGATGTGGTTATCTGTCTGGCTGATTCCAGTTTCAGATAAGCCTAGGCCTATACTCCTAATCAGATTATTGCTACTAATTATTTATTTACTGAGTGGTTTTGTATATAATGTCAGAAACGAAACATTTCCTGTCGCTTTAGTCACTTTATAACGTAATTTGTTCAACTGCGGGTCTTAAAACTAAAACATTTTTTAGTTTTTGTAGGACAAATGCAGGTTTTAATTTAGGTTCCACTAGGACTAGCACTAGGTTGTGCTATTGTTTGAGTGTGAGGGTGGGTCACACAAAATACTTGACATTTTAACCTGTAGAAGCCTTTTTTTTTCCTGAAAAACTTTTGTTTGTTTTTAAACGTCATACGTGTTTCCTGTATTTTCTGGACGTGTTCTAATGAGGTGATTGAGAGATAATGATACTGTATGCATCGTAAGACTTTAGTGCGGTACTGGATTATCATAAAATCAGCAAATATTCACAGCTAGGGAACTGGAATCAGTCAAATTTTAGTGAGAGTGGAGTAAGAGTGACCATGACAGAATGACCTGGTCTGAAATTTGACTGTGAATTTAGCCACCTGACCATACAATAAGACAGGACTGGAGCTCAGATGTAGCCGTTTGACTTGAGGAAATACTAATCAGTATTTTTTCACTGATTTATTTTAATACTATTCTACATACATACATTCTTTACTTTTGATCTTGGTGCACGCAGTGTTTTATTGTTTAATATGTTTTATGTAACCATTTTCATAGTGTGATGAGTTGACCTGGTATGTTGCCTTGCCAATTACAATTTAGATTAATTTACTTGGCAGATGTTACGACCTACTTTCCCCCCCTTGCTTCACTTACAGCACCACAATGAGACATAAATCCAATACATTTGACACTTTTACCAAGTGTCACTCATTTATCTTCTTTTCTGTATGGCACCCGCTGAGCTGTGGTTGAGGCAATCCCCTCCTACCCTCCCTCCTAGTGATCATTCTTCTCAGTAGAATAGTGGCATTGTGGTTGCCATCTTGAGTGCAAACGCACCGAGGCCTCTCCATCTGGTCAGAGACTGGCAGCTCCTTGGAGGCATGGCGGCTTCCATCGCCATGCCTGCAGGCGAACGGCACAATGTGGGCAATGAGCGGCACCCTAGGCCTGTGACACATGCCTGGACTTGCACTACACCCTCAACAATGTCCAAAACTTCCCCTCTTTGGGGTATCTTTTTGTCTTTAAAATTCCTTGTGAGGCATAATGTGTTTTACATTTTATAGATACATTTGATTGAAGAGCTTACTGTGTCAGATGATGGCCAGGCATTGGGCAACCCCCACAAGTTTGTGTTACCTGCAGCTCAAATATTGTATTAACCACACAGAGATTTTCTACCCAAGGCAATAATTTAGAAATGACACAATGAGGAATTCCTCAGGCCCAAGACATAAATCAACCAGAATTGGCAAGTCACCAGCTTTGGCTTATGGGTCTCTGCTTGTCCTTCATCAACCACTGAGCCTCTATGCCCAGAGCTCCCCACTGTGCAAACCAGCACCATGATTCTAATTTGAATGACATCAGTCTGCGTTTTAAGGGCTGTGCTAGCGCTGACTCAAAATAGTGACTACAAGAAAAATGTCCAGTTTAGCGAAACAGTTGAGAGTTTTTTTGGGGTGGATCCTGTGGTTCAGAAGCATCTGTCTCACTGCTGGTGTGATAATGGTTTTGAAACCAGCAGCCACCCCCTGTGTAAATGCACACACTATGGTCAAATGCATTACATATCCACTTAAGAATGCCTGTGTGTGTCCCACCTCACAAAATAAGATATTTTTACTGTCATGTATTGTTTTGTTGCACAGTCAAGGAAAAGCATTGTTACTAGAAGTGACAGGACAATGATGGAGTGTTGCACATTAGCTGCAGTATGATATTCTAGTGACTGCGTGCTCCAGCCACAGGGTATTTAAATCCCACACTCTGGTCCTTCGATTGTGGGCTTTGATCAGTTGTGCCGTCGTAAACATAAAATTAATTATACCTTTCACATATCCAGCTGATTTTGACTGGATGAGCCGTTTGTCTCAAATGTGTCTCGGTGGGGAAAAAAAAAAAAAAGCTCAGACATTTCCACTCTTTACATGAACGTGGTTATTTGCCACTCTGATGATTTATTGTGGAGAAAATGTTTAACGAGGATGAATCAGTCACAGTGATCTGCTGAGGTTGGATAGCATTTACTCCTTCACTGCGACAGTCTTAACAGAAGCTGCAGTCATTTTTTTATGTTTGAACGAGTAGGGGAACATAGCTAATTGCGATTTTTGTCTGACGGATAATTTGCGATTGTGATTTGATTTGTGATATTTAATGTAATTTAATTTAAATACGACTTAATTTGTCACTAGGAGGCAATTAGGTCTTCATAAAAACATTTATCATAGAAGTACATTTATGGAAAACATTTAAGAACAATACCAAGTAAACGTACTGTTCTCAGTTGACCCACAAGCCTTACAGAGATTCACACTGTCATAATGAAAATGTGTTCATCATGAATGGCAAACTCTTGACAATGTCCGGACCCAACATTATCTGGTGTTCATAACTGAAAGTGACTGAAATGTCACAGAGTATTGTTCAGTGGACATTTTCATCACACATCATTTATAGTCGGGGTTTCTCCTGCGAAGCCCCACTGTCCGATCATCTCTGTCCTGGTTCACTGAAGTCCACTGATGATATTTTTATTCCCATTTATAGACGGAGAGAAAACTCACCTTCCCCATTATTTTTCTCCTAAAAGGAATCCAGCCTAAACCGCAGATGATGGTGATGATGATGACGAATTATTTTGCTTCCGCTTGTATCTGCCATTCAGTGGAAAATCCAGTAAAGTAATGAATAATTGAGTCATCGGATTGACTTCAAAGATACAGTGCAACAAATGGGTCTCCTTTAATGATGTCACAGCGTGTTGAAAAGCAAAGTGACTTCAATTATATCAACTTGAAGACAAGGTTGCCCTCATAAAAGAAATGTTTTATTTGACAATTTCTAATGTGTATAAATCAATTACTTTATGATGGTTTCGGTCAAGGTTGATCTCAATAAATCATTTTATTAAAAATGTAGTTGGCAGGTGTTAAAAGCCACACTGAATGTTTGAGACTCTTCAAAAGCTCTGAAAAGCTTTTCATAGGTTGTATGAGTGTTTGTAGTGATTAAAGTTATTGCAGTGTGAAGCAGTTTTATTCCATTCACATTTGACTTTGGCACACGGCGTCTCATTCTGTTCCCTGACCACACACACATGCACACACATGTTCAGTCACTCACACTCATTTAGATCCATATACAATTACTTGGCACTCGCTCTGTCACACACACACACACACGCTGATTTTCTGCTATTCCTGGTGATGTCCAAGGCATTTGGGTAGACCACATGTGGGGTCAGTGACTGAGGAATATACAGCCACGCCACCCGTCTCAAGTTTCAGCAAAACTCCGTCTTGAGTCTCCTGGGAATGCAGGAACGTACCAACCGTTTAGGGTATGAGGACCCCCTCGACTTATTTCACTGTTAACCTCATTGTGTCAAGTAAGGGGCAGTGTCCGTGTAAATGTTAGGTTGTAGATTAATCTCATGGCCGCTGCCAAACGAGTGTCTTCCATTCCGCTGAGTCCAGTAACCAGAAGACTGCGTATTGTTATTGGCAAAGGAGGCTTTCAATGTTGTCACGATGATGTTATTGTAGTAATAAAGCCCTATTCTTTATGGTTATGCCCTCACAGTCACGCCCCCCACCCCCCCCCCCCCCCCCCCACCACCATCAACACCACCATCAAAACACACCCACACTATGAGACGGCCGCAAAGCACATTATTCAGCTCAGGCAGTAGCCAAAAACTTAACTTGTATTGTAAGACGTTATAAAGACTTAAGTCATACTGAAGCTGTGTTTACTGGTACAACTTTTTATTGGAATGTAATAACAGGTGTGATTGAAGCAGTTTTTTTTGAGTAGTGTCGACCAGCCTGTTTTTTTAGGTGTCGCCACTTTATGGTGTCTCAAAGTTTTTGTTTGCGTGGCTTTCATCAGCATACTGTATCCCACCTACTGTATATGCATGTCTTGTGGAATGAAGCAAAGCATCCAAATGACGAGAAATATTGCCAAGCTCAAGAGGTCGAAGGACAAGTAATAATACAGCACAGGAATAATATGTTATTAATTATAGATGTTTACCGTCCAACAAAATATGACACATCCTCAGGTTACTGTTTTTGGCATTATGTCACTCTGTAAAGAAATGGTAAGTGACACGGTTGCTTATTGATGCACATTACGCTGGCCGAGCCAATATTAGAAATAGAATGTCTGAATTCAAAATCATACAGCTTATTCCCATTTGCAAATACTCATCTTGAAGGCCATATAGTGTACCCGTCCCTGTGCTGTGAGCTTGAACAGGGTTTTCACTGCACACAGTGTGTGTGTGTGTGTGTGTGTGTGTGTGTGTGTGTGTGTGTGTGTGTGTGTGTGTGTGTGTGTGTGTGTGTGTGTGTGTGTGTGTGTGTGTGTGTGTGTGTGTGTGTGTGTGTGTGTGTGTGTGTGTGTGTGTGTGTGTGTGTGTGTATGTGTGTGTGTGTGTAAGGCTTTTGTGAATTTACAGAAGAATTCCCTGAGCCCCGCTCTCCGCAGACGGGATTTGCAGTTGTCGTCTCCGCAAACATTCCCTCAGCATCAGTCATGATTCTCCTCTGTGATCTCGCGTGTGTGCCTCAGTGTCTTGAGTTTTTCATCACCTTATCATCCAACATCCTTAGGTGGAAATTAGCTCTGGCTGTGCCGTCTAAGTTTTCTGGCCGACACAGCACAGAGTCGTATTTGTCGACACTAGTCTACATTCATTTGTACATTGTATGCTTTTCACCCTATTTTCAGCTTGTGGGTAGGATGCATTGGCTTAAGTGTGCGTGCAAGCATTGTTTCCCACTTTGTTCAAGAGAGGTGCAGAGTGCAGAGCAAATTGTCCTCTGGCTGAGCTTCTCCTCGTAGCAGATGCAAAGCCAGTGACTCACAGTTGCCTGTGTCCACATAGCTGTGCTTGCATGTGAATGTAATAAGGGCTTATGGAGGCATTCATATACCCCATATCTAAGGCTGCATCCATACATAGACATTTTTAATATAATATATAAGCATCACATCTGTTTGTTTACCCTTTTCTTCCTTGCTACTCCGTGTAAAATGTAGACTTTTTGAAATCAATCTGGCTTTGTTTTAGTTTAAAAAGGTTTAGTCTGAATGGCAGAAGACCTTCAGACTGTTAGCCACAATCCTGATTGGTTCTTATTAGTCACATGTGTCAACAAAAATCCCTGTTGACACTTTCAGCTAAAGTTTCTCCTTATTGTCGGTCTCTTAAAACAAATCTGAGGATTTGAATATTCATTTTTAATATTCAGCTTAAACTGCATGAGCCTCCGACAGTTGCACATCCAGACCTACTCACAGGCAACCTTCAGTCAGTGAGTCATGCACATCGTGTAACATACTATCAGAGGCATGTCGGGCAGCTCTCCTTCTCTGCTAATTAGGCTCCATTTCTTAACTTAGTCTGTAAATTGAAACTAATGACCCAGTTACCATTGTCTCTAGGGCTGTGCTATTGTGTCAGAAACGGTAACAATTATTTATTAGTTTGCTGAACATTGAGTAGAGAGCTCTTTATCCTTCTGATCTCACTTTAACTAGATAAATCATATACTTCATATCACTGGATTCACATTCTCAGACACAGGCAGATGGATTTTAATGGTAGAATTCCTGTAATTTCTATGATTATCATCAAACTGAATGAAATGGTGCTATGGCGTGATAGTGGCATGAATGTATGACAGATGTTTTTTTTGGTGTCCTGATGCCCAACCCACTATTATGTAAAGCTGTAGTGTGTATCGTTTGAATATAAACAAATGTTTGTTACATTCAAACCATTGTCACATGGCTTCACACAATGCTGATTAGGCCTATGAGCTCCACACAACTCTCTTTGTGTTCCTCAAAATAGCGGTGTTTTGTTTGGTCAAGCGGTGATGCGTTTTACATTACTACTGATGGATGGGAACTGGAAGCAGAACAACTACAGTATGTTCGTAAAGTGAGATGAAATTGAAGATCCCTGGTTCTCTGAAACATAAGAATGGTGAAATAAATGAAAGTTGAAACAGAACTTGAGGTCAAGTCATCCCAGACCCTTCTTTTCAGAAAGCTCTACAGCAGGGGTGTCCAAGCTATGGCCCGTGGGCCAATCACGGCCCTCGATGAGATGTTGTACGGCCCACAGTTTCAGTTTTATAATGTATTATTTATGGCCAGGGACAGACTTGAACAAAAAAATCGCCCTTGGTCACGTGTCACCCCCATTTGCTCAGCTGGTAAGGAGTTGCGCTTTGAAACCAGACTCCCGCGTTTGAAACTCACCTGTGACAGACAGCTATTTGCACTCACCTTATATTATGTTATTTGACTCCAGATGTGGAAAGAAAGGCAATTTTTCTTTTCATTTTTCACTCCTGCGCGGCTTAGATTTGGTCACATTTCCATTTAAAAATGGTAATTGTGACAATGAAAACAACATTTTTTATAAAACAGTGCATGTGTACGTAAATGTTACTGTTAAAAAAAGGGAACCTAAACTGAACAATTTGAATAATTGCTTTCGAAATGTGAATCTGAAAAAACGAATTTGAAACTGAATGTGTTGCTTTTAGAATACATTTGTATTTCAGCTCCATAATTCACTCTTTCAGTTCAGTTTCACTTCTCTCAGTTCAAATAAAATGTGTGTGTTGTGTTGTGTGTAAGAGAGTGAGGGAGAGCGCAATGCAGGCACGGATATAAATGAATGGAACAATGTGTTTTGTTTTTAAATTATGTTGGGTGAGGGGGGGGAAGCAGAATCAATACAAGACGGTCAGTGTTGATTATGTGGCGGCCCACTACACATTGGTCAATTTATGAAAAACACTGAAGTGTATTATAAATTGTGCAGCTCTCCTAACATATCACCACAAACACATTTGTGCCCAGAAAAGGCCCAGAGTCATCCGTGTCTCATAACGTATCACCTACATGCATGAAACTTGCATGTATGCAACTGCTAATACTCCGAGTCAAAAGACATAAAACAGAGTTCTTTCCATCTACGCTCGATTTCGGTTTCTTCTTACCGTCAGGACCCGGATGTTTGGCACAAAAATTGGAATTTGACAAACTATATTTGAAGGGAAACTGAACTGGAGAGAATTAGGGAGCTGAATTTTTCAACTGAAAGAAATAGAGTTTCAAATGTATTGCAATACACTTTTACAAACTATTACATTCAGAACATTCAAATTCTAAAAGATAAAAATTGTTAAATTCAGGTGCAAATTGAGTGATTCACATTCAGAGATTGAGTTTCTACTGGCACAGAATTCTTCCCATACAGATCATCACCCTGTTCTTATACTTATACCATGAATCTCCATCTCCATGTATAAAATGCCCGTTTTCTTTTATTATCTCTTTGTGGAGACATACTTTGTCACTTCCTGAGTGTGACCTTGTACATGTGGATCATTTTACACAAGCTTGGCGTGTGTGTGTGTGTGTGTGTGTGTGTGTGCTGCTTGCAGCCCACAGTGGAGAGTGCCCCACACTGTGCACTAATGCAAGTCTGTGGTTGTGAATTTAATAATTCAGAGAGCTGGCATAGTTGGGTGGAGCCTCTATTATTCATGTTCAGCTTGGGAACCAACAGATGACTGCTGTTAATATTAAGGACCAGCAGATACAGGCCTCCACCAAGAAATCAGGCAGTGTTGAATACTTGTGTGTCTCTTCCAACTCTTTCTCTCTCTACTTATTATTTACTATACACTGTATATCTTGTATACCCTCTATGTCTCTGTCTCACCATGTCGACCTGTGTCTATTTCACCATCTCCTTTTTAAAATTATCTCCATGTGATGTTTAAAGTAGTGGGATCACTCTCACTATGTGAATGTTGTTTTGTGAAGGCCTTTTTTTCCCTTCTTGTTCTTCTTCTACTACTTTTTACTTCGCTGTGATTGTCCGTGAACAAGTTCCACATACTTCAAAACTTTCAGCTCAATTAGGAAAACATTCAGAATTATCAAAATATTAAACTTTTTTTCTCATTCAAATGAATTGAAGTACAATTCAGACATGCTAATTTTCTACTACTTCATGGTTCCACGTACTTCCACATAGAAAATTCATTCAAACTTTCACAGATTTTTCACAGTTTAAATGTTCAGCCTATTCCAGAATTTGGAAGTAGATAGAGGTTTTTCAAGTCTTTAAAAAAAATTCTGTTCAACTTGCACTCCAGTTCACAAATTTCACTCTCCATACATGATGTTCTACCAGTATGTAGACAAATACGTTTCATACAATGTGACTACCAATGCACAGTGACTTACTGAACTTGAACTGTGACTCTGAGTGAGAGCAGTATCATCCATCTTCTCCAACTGACCTCTCCTACTCGGGCGGCAAAAATGCAAAAGTCGAGCAGTTTTAGCATCTCTCAGCCATTTTTGATTCTATGTGATTCTCCACGAAATCTGTATCAGGGTATTTGGGCCAAGCCTTGTGACATTTCAGCAATACAAACTACGGTCTTTCAGCTGCAGCAATACCCCACCATAGAACCACACAGCTTATTCAGATCAGCAGATTAGACTGCACATAGGTAAACACACACACACACACAGTGACAGTGAATATTCAGCTAATTTAAGACATTAGTGCGTGTCATGTGTCCCCTTTTGACTCCCTCCATCTTCCCCCTCCTTCAGTTTGATTGTCTAACGGTGGCTGTAAGGCATTTATGTCGTTCACTTTCACCGCTATGTTTGACCTCACAGACGTCAGCCCACTGCTGGGCTCATTTTGCATTCAGACATTCAATTTGAAATTTGAATTCACCATTTTAGCCTCTCATTCATACCATTTCAATGCAGCATGCCAGATTGTCTTCAGTTTGGGCAGAAGACCGCAAACCCACTGCAGTTTCTTCTGACTGAGTTGAAATTCAATTGCTTTCTTGGAACAAGATGTTTCTTAGACCGAAAAAAAATGTTCTGTAACAGAGGAGATATTGAGCTGGGCCTGGAGTGTATCTGAAAGGCAATAACACATATTAGAGCAGCTGCATTCATATTACTTTATTTTACTTTAACTTGTTCTTAAAATATTTCGTCTGAATGAAAGTAGGTGGAAAACTCTAGGTCGAGCATAAAAAACCCGATTGGTGCACTGTATCTCATTTTCATTCAAAAGCATAGCTCTCATGGGTCTCGTCTTTTTGCTGCTAATAGATCTCAGATTGTTCTTCTATGGCAGTCAAAGTGATGCATGAATGTAAGAAACAAATCATATCTTTTAAGTTCTAATCCCCGCAGGAGAGTATAGCGAAGTTCCATTTTATTTGAAATCTTGAACACAGTAAATTTGCAGGTGAAGCTTGACTTAAAAAAAAAAATGAAATTACAAATCAAATTGCAATTTTCTGTCAGTAAAATCACAGTTAGATATTTTACCCACATTTTTTCACCCTAAGCTGCACCCACTGAATCTGCACAAGCCACACAGGATTACTCACTGTTCCATTAATCTCAAAAATCTCTATTTTAGGCAAAACATAGTATTTCAGTCTTTTCAAATTGGGATTTTGCCGTAATACTCTCCATCTCTGCCTCTTTTTTAGTCCACTGAGTCTGATTCTCTTTCCCCCTGAGTGTCAGTGCTGCCGCCACTGAATGCTTCTTTTATTAAAGAGATTTTGAGCTCCAGTCACCATTAATCCTTCTGCCATATTGCACCAGCACCCTGCTGTGGCTGCCGCTAATGAGATTCTTTGTGTCTCCATCCTTGTCCTTCACCTCCTTGTGTCCTCCTCCTCCTCAAGCCTGAAAGGAGGAGTTGTCATGTGTTGCCATCAGAGGAGAGGAGAGAAGGAGGAGAGGAGGAGGAGTAGGAGTGGCGGCCACAGCTTTTGCTTTTTCACCTCACCCGTTCTCATTC
This sequence comes from Solea solea, assembly GCF_958295425.1. Classification (NCBI taxonomy): domain Eukaryota; kingdom Metazoa; phylum Chordata; class Actinopteri; order Pleuronectiformes; family Soleidae; genus Solea; species Solea solea. Next base: position 20,483,952 of record NC_081138.1, read on the forward strand.
ATGCATAATATGTCTGAAGCCAATTCAGCATGCATCAGGCTATGGTGGAAGAACTTATATGCACATGATTGAAAGTGACTCTAAGTAAGAGGGGGTTTTGTGTGCACCCCTGTGGTGTAGCGTGAAGCTAGTTACCAAGTCAGGCAGATGTCCTGTGAGACCAGCACAGCTCAAAACCCACATCCCCTCTGCTTCCTAACCTTCATAACACCTCTTTAAGAGCTTTTTTTTTTTTTTTTTTTTTTTTGTTACTTGGCTTCTGTCTCAACACAACATTTTTTTTACTTGGACCATAACGACCAAAATTGGTGAAAGAAAATGTCTTTCAATTCACATTTGATTAGTGAATACTCAGAGTTATTTAACCAAGATAAGCAGTAGGTGGTGCAAAATTTAAATTTAGATTTCCACTCAGGAGAAGGTAGACAAGGAGGCACAGCCTGATGACGTAAATGAGGAGCTCAAGTAGCTGTTGATTGGTGGTTGTGTTTTGTTGCTGCTTCCATCTGTAATAATATTTGGTTCTTGCACTAAGTCCATGTTGTGGTTTCCTCATCAGTCCACACATACCTCCTCTCATCCTCCTTAATTTACTTTTAATTTAGGTTTTTTTTCTTTTAATCAAAAATCAAAGATGCACATAAAAAGAAGCAGAGGGAAATCTGCCTACTCAGTTGCACATATTGTACCTTCATCAGCAGCAAGATTTCCTCTTCATCTCGCTTGTAATAGCTGAAGGGTAAATGATCCTTATCTGTATAAGTGCCCAAACACACATACACACCACAGCTCTTACTGTACCATGGAGCATTTTATTCTTTCTTAATGTCTTTGTAGAGCCTAGCATTCTGTCATGTTTCATGGCATGAGAGTGTAATTTTCTGATAACGTTAACCCAATGAGCTACTAAACCACTCAGTCCTACATATAAATAAACAGTTCATGAGATATGCTGTTAAGCTGTATTAATGTTGATAGAGGATTCAGCAATTTTGGAGCTTGACCCATTCTGGCGCTTTTCCATTTTACAGTTCTAGTACTACTCAGCTCTACTCGACTCTACTGGGTTTGGTATCAGGCACGTTGTTTTGTTTTCATTTACTTCATAGTGCCTTCTCTGTGTGACACAGTCACTGAACTGAAATACGGCTGAATGGGTTGTGATTGAGCTCCCGATCGGCGGCTTTCGGCAGTGCTGTCGCTAAATACACCAAACTCCTGTTAAATACTGAGATTTTAGAAATGTCATTGGTAAATGTTGACGCATGTTTCAGGATTTTTAAGTCTTTTTAGCTGATCTACAGTTCGGCATTATTTATTGTAACATATTTTAGTAGCACCAACATTGCAGAAAAATATGTAATTTCCATTATGGCCATTTCGGGTTGATACACTTATACTTGCATTGTTTCTTTAAATAGAAATGCATTGTGTGCAGTCCCATAGTTGTCACTCAAGATAAAGCAAATATAAAAGGGGAAATTGTGCAAGAAAAGTAGTATAAGCAGGGACACTATTTAATGCAGAGTCTCCATAATATATGCAGTGATGAAAATGACTGCAGCCTGCCTCCCTCGCATAGATATGGAGAGTATATAAATAGCCAGGGCTAGATGAGTGTGCACTGAAACTGGAACTGCAGCACACAGAGCTCAAACAATAAGCCTTCGCCACTACCCTTCCTCCCCCTGTTTTCTCCATTCCAGCAGCTCCCAGAGCTCGAGAGGTGGAGGCGGTTCTCTTCTCTCTCCCTCTTCCTTTCTTTTTTTTTTTCAACTTCCCGTCTCTTTGCTTTTGTAATCTGTCATCAGTGGCGAGCCCAAGTCTGTCACTTGTTACGTCATAGAGGATGTCTACCCACCCATCTGTCTGCCTGTGTGTCTCTCTCTGACTGTGGTGGAGAAGGTGTATCACGCAGCTCTATTTATCATTCACCTGGATAAAAATATATGCAATGACTGCATTATAAAATAATGGTTTTGTTTTTGTTTTTCTCTTGCTCTGATTAGGCATTCAATTTCTTCTCATCTTGAAACTGAGGGTTGTCATACGAAGGGTTGATGTTAATTTACACTTGTTTGTCAGTGTTCCTTCCTGGTCACTTGGAAGAATTGCCGACTTTATAAGAATTGACGTTAAGAAAAGTTGTTTTCTCTTCTTATTGTTTTTGTAAAAGCACCAAGACAATGACTTATTTAATTCAGTAAAGCCTTGTCAAGTCCCTTGGTTATAGAAACATACTTTTGAAGGTTGTCACTTCAAACCTGAGCTATGTGGCAAAGCTTTAAGGGGGGGGAGATTTCCCTCCTCCCTCAAAGATCAACATTGAGCAAGGCATTTAAATGTGTTTCCCCCTTTGTGCTGTGCTGGGCAGCAATTTAGAGTAATAAATGTTTAAAGGACGGTGACTAAAAACCTCAGCCCAGAAGAGTGCCTCCATCTGGCTTGCTGTTGTTGTTGTTGTTGTTGAAGTGAGTTTCAGCGGCACCACAGCTTTAGAAAAAAAAATAAGGTGAAGGTGGCTAGAGTTGTTAAATGTGACAGAGACTGTGGTTTACCCAGCCTTTACAGCTGTGGGTCTGCCTCTGCCATCTGTTTACTAACTTAACGCCATTATCATCTCCTTTATATATACCATGCTTTCGCAGATCTCTTCTGTTTTTGCTCTGCCATAGATTTCAGTGTTCCCTCCATGCTCCTGCTCCTACCAGATTACTTGAAGTACTTTATTTTCTTCCTCCAACTTCTCATCGTTATAATCCCAAGGATGGATTCATATGCAAAGTATCGAACCTCCAGTCTTTGATGTTTGGAAGGAACAGTTTGTATTGATATTACATCTGCTGGCTTTAATAGCACCACCACAGCATCTACTTAAGGATTGTTGTCAGCATTGATTTGGACTGTAACCCGAACCTTAGACTCCTCTTACCTGTAAAGCAGCAAAACTGCACCTGAAACATTTAATAACATATTAAAACTGCACTGATTCCTTTTAAGAATGACGATAAATTACATTAAATATATCTTTTCACGCTTACTGTAGTGAAAGGTGTATGTACTGTATTCTATAATTGTATATTTATATTCACTTACTTCCTTACACTTTTATTTTATTTTATTGCTTATCGTAATCCCGTTTTCTTGTTGTCAGTTTTCCACTTCTGATTCTTGCTGCTGTAACAAGTGAATTTCCCAGATGTGGGATCAATGAAGTCTAATTTAATCTAATTCTTAGATTTCCATCTTTTTCCCCCCTTCTGTGTGTAGTTTAGAAAACAGCATTGTGTATTCATTGTGCCTTCTCTGTTCTCTGCTCTGAACACCGTCGGGAGTCATGTGATCACTGGAGCATGTTGGCCCAGTAGCGGCTACCTGCTGTGGTAGGAGATGGTGCATCCAGATGAAAAGGACATGAGGACACCAGTGCATATTAAATGTCTGGGGATACTGAGTTGCCATCTTGGCTCTCTGACTTTGTATTGATTTAAGCTCACTTACTGGTCTTGTGTTGTGGTTGCTTGGAGGTGTGAACACCACAAAGGGTGTGCAGTGTCTTCTTGTGGCCGCTCTTCATTTTGTGCATTACAGTCTTTGCAGTGATGATAATACTCACTTCCTCACCGTAGGAATGATGTGTCCTGTATAAAGTGAGGCCTTCTGCTGCAGTAGCCCATCTGTTTGTTGTTATCTTTGTTATATCGAGTGCCTATTACCATACTTTTCCTCAGACCTCTGGTATCATCGAGGCATTTTTACCAAGAGAACTGCTGCTTACTCGATATTTTCTCTTTTTTGGAGCAGAACAACCATGCTACGTTCTAACTCCCTCTAATCGCCTTTCTTCCCCACGCTCAGTTTGAACAAACGTGCATGCGTAAATGCATAGAGTTACTGCTGTATGATTAGATGATTATGTATTTGCTTTAGTGTGTAGTTGAACCTAAAATTACAAAAGACAGTGTTCTTGTTCTTTTTGCAAAGCCCGTATTTCCATATTGTCTTATAGTCGGGTTGAATTAAGATTAGCTTTGTGTGAAGAAAATAGAGCTGAAACAATGACCCTATTAATCGATTACTAAATTAATCGTCAACTATTTTGATAATCGGTTGGAGTGTTTTTTCTTGATTAAAACAAGATTTCTGATTGTTTTAGCTTCTTAAATGTTAATATTTTCTAGTTTCTCTGCTCCAGATTACAAAGACATCATCAAAACAAGACATGTTATTATACAGGTTATTCGATTATGAAAAGTACCGTTAGTTGCAGCTCTACAAGACAATGTTGTCAACAATAGACAATTTCAAATTCATTAGGAAGGATTTTTGGCATCACTGATATAGTTAAACAATAATGCTGAGCGATAATGTCAATGAAGTGAGCAGAGAGACAGCATGACACTTCTGCTTCTCCAGTGAGCTCTGTTCAGCTCTGTACAGCCTTTGCTAATTCTGTGCCGTCAGCATAAGCTTTGACCAATCCCATGGCATTTCAGAGAGAACCACACCTTCTCGTCTCTCTTAATAGAATGATCCAGCATCAGCAACAACTGTCTACGCCACAAAGAAACCTAAAAAAGGAAAGAGTCTAATAGTGTTGGATAAAACAATTAGGCAGAGAGATTCAAAGATGGAGATATTGACTGTTTTTTTTAATATTTATTGTATTGTAATAAACTCAACAATCAGCTATTTTCTAACAGCTCTGCCCACTGCAGCTGTAAGTACATTTTCAATTATTGCCGGTATTTATGATGTATACGTTATACATTCTCAAGGCTGGTTCATCAAAAATAGAACCTGCAGCCTAAATATGTAACGGGCACTGAAAGGAGCCGGGGTCACTCATGGTTCACAGACCCAGTGGATACAAACTTACACACACAATTTGAATGGCAGAGGATGATTTCTGGCAGCTGCAACTGAGCTGGAATATTCCTCAGACGTATGCTGCCGAGATCAGAGAACAGGAATACAGAGAAAGGAGCAGCGGGGATTTTCGTCAGATTGAGTAACATACGAAATGGATCAGACGTGTTGTTTAGAATGAAGGATCAGAGGCACCTGATTAACGGTCGTCATCAATCATCGGTCTAACAAAGGTCCTGAATTGGCAGTTTTCTCCTCAATCGCACATGGTGGCTTTGATCGACAGACTGCACAAGCCCGGCGTGTTCTGTTACAAGCTTCACTCTTTGTTCTAACTGCGGCTCAGTTTCAGCCTTTCACTTAATGTCTGCAATTTGTGAAACTGTGACAGAAGTAGAGTGCAAACTCTGCAGAATGTCAAACATGAGGACAGACTAGAACACGTACAGCTTCACTTTATCAGTATTTGCATGAAAACTGCATGAAACGTGATATGGTCATCTGCTGTCACATGTGGGGCGGATGATTCTTTTGTTGACGGTTCCCGTGCTTTTCACTTCTCAGAACCTGCGAGTGTATTTCTTTTTTTCAATTGCATACCCTGTAGGTCACATTTCCACATTTTTCCCTTATGTGTTTGTGTTGTCAGCACATGCCACAATAAAAACGTTGTCCTGACTGCTAGTTGGATATCAATACAATGACATAAGATTAAAATCTGCATTCTTCGGGAATTGTGAATAGTGCTCTCTGAGCGACATACAAAACACTTGACTAACCAGCCTTGGAATTTGACGGGGACATTGATTGGGAATGTTGTAAACAAACAAACATCTGGGTTAGGTTGTCAGCGAAGAGTGAAGTCGTTCGACAGTGTGAGACAGAAGTAGCACTGGAATGTGTGTGCGTCCTTGGGCCAGCCTCAGACCAGAGACTTTGTTTTTTAACAACCTTTGTGAAAGTAGTTTATAAAAGTGACAACAGCAGTCTCGGCTAAACTCTTTAAGCTTTTATTTATGCATGGAATGGTGCTGGCAGAGCAACAACTAGTGAAAACATTCTCTCAGTGGTGTCCAGTACAAACAGCACGGTGATTCTGTCAAACTGTCAGACTTGGATAAGAGTATAAACTCAGTTAAAATCTGCTACTAAAGCTGAATTTGAGAACATGAAAAGGGGAGGCTTAACTCCACATCATGTGAAATGTTTTTGAGACTGCAACTGACATTGTACTAACATTATAATGAATTAGGCAATGTGTTTCTCTCTCTGTGGTCGTTGTCTGATCAGTCTCTTGTACAAATAAGTCTCTTATCCAGCATCATAGCTGCTATAGAGTGATATTCTAGTGCCCTCATGTATCAATTTGTCTGTTTTATTTTATCCTAACTTATTGTGTGTTTGATTCATCTTCCTATTTGTTATGTAAGGCGCTTACAAATGAAATGTTTTTTTTATTATTATTATGCATGATATTTGACCTTTTGCCGATCTATCATTTAGTCTTCTCTGTAGTAAAATTAACATCTTATTTTTCATACTCATGTCGTAGCAGATGTATATATAAATTTACTTCATTGAGCAAAATAAATGAAAACAAATAGTTGTAGAGGGAGCCAGTATTGAAGTCAAGGAGGTAGCAGCCTAATTAGCCTACTGTTTAGTCATTAGTCATAATGGCAGATCATGGTGTGTTTGCCCATATCTGATACTACACTTAAACCCAATATATGCCAATACTGATAGTGTGCCAATTATATTGAGCATCCCTGCTACTGCAGTAACATTTTTCAAAATTTATAGAATATCAAGAATCTGTCTCGGGTTAATGGCAGCATGGGGGAATTTTAATAGATATACACAACCACCATAGGCGTGGGTGATGGCACGCTCTGCACCAGTAACAGATTGTGCAATGCTGTCATTACCAGTGTTGCATTCTGATTGTACAGTCGCACACAAAAACATCAGATATGATATACATGACTGAGTGATACATACCCAAAACCTCCCCTGCATTTTTTGGTAGAAAAACGTTGGAAATTATTGTTAGAAGAAGAACGTAGGACACAAACAGTGCAATTTTACTGTGATCTGGCATAGCAAAAGAAAGGCAGTGCTGCACTGTGGGATGTGCAACATCAAAGACAGCTGTTGTGTTGCCATGATGCCGTCACCAGCGGCTGCTGTCATTCAGATAGAAACGTGACTTTCACTTGTGTATGGCGTGTCTCGTATCTCGTCACTTTGACGTGTGCCCTTACGAAGAGACATGAAGATGACAAGAGGACTTTGAGAACTTTGACCTGTGATAATGAAGTTGGTTGGTTTGAAAACTCGAGGGCTGCATTTTAGTCTGGTCTGTCGTAAACAACACACTATACCTTTTTGAAAACAATAATGCAGCTGCCAACATTCACTTCCTGATTGATTCCCACCAACAAAAAGCTCTATTAACGCTTACTAACCATAACCCAGATTTCAGTTTCACCTCGTTCTCCCCCTTTAGTTTTACTTTATGCAACTAATAAATCTTGGCTTCTGATAAGCCTTGAAACTGACTGACTGTCATTTTACATCTTTGGATGGGTAATTCCAGCAGCACACCCAAATGTTTACAGCCTTTTTATGTTTTTGACATGGTACCATTGTCAGCCTGAACACAGAGATTAATCAGCATAATAATAATGTGGCAGTATATTAATATACACTGCATTCATTGCAGTGTGGGTGTCCGTGACGTGCCAAAGTGTACACGCTAATTGCTCCACAGTCTGGTACAAAAAGCTGAATTGAAGAATAACTCGCCTTAAATAAGTAAGGGTTTTTTGTTTTTGTTTTTTTTTAAAGAAGAATCTTTAACCAAAGTTTGAATGATACACAATTTGTTCAAATGAATTTCCAAAGTGCCTAAAAGGTGACAGTCCTCCTTCCGAGTACCACTTAACTAACTTAAGGAGAGTGATATGAGCGGTGTGATGCTGAGGCTCTTTAAATTGGCAGGCATTCGTCAGCACTGGTGAGCAAGAGTAGCTCTAACTCATCTCCCGTCTTATGTTCATTCAGTTTCTGTGCTTTGTTTATCATGTCGGCTCTGTTTTAGACTTATAGGGTGTCAAAGGAAACAAAAAAAAAAAGTGGGTGCCCTCCATGTGCACCACAGCAGCCTGGCCTCAGATATATTTGGCTCTGTCAGTTTACATACAGATCTGCAATGGTCTGCAATTATGGTGTTTTCTGTTTGAACGCAGGATATGGCAGTGCAGCGAAGCTTGGCTATAGATGCTCTCTGAGAGAATGCCAGCCCCAGTAGCCAGGCCCTCTGAAAGAGATGCAGCATTTTCATGGAGCTAAAATTACACAGTGCACAAAGTTACTTTGAGAGTGCTGGTGGGAAACAATTGGCTTTCTTTTGCTCACTGCACAAAATGGCCAGCTACTTTCCATTACAAAGGCTGAATCCCAGTAAGAGCTATGGACTCTTATTAATAGATTTCACTATAGACATACAGGGGAAATCAAAGGGGAGGTTAAAAAAAGGTTTGGATAATTGAGTGATCAATTATTCTCAGGTTGTGTTTATGGATTTATTTTGACCTGACCTCCATTAAGTATGGCTGGAGTTCACCTAAAGGGAGCCAGTGACTAGACAGAGTTCCTACGCTCACACTGGACTCTCAACTACAGCCCCTCCCATCCTCATACGACACACTGGAAAATATGCGTCAGCTACTTCCTCCTTCTTATTCACCTTCCTGCCCATTTCAGCTTCCTGTTCTTTGAGCTGGTCAGAAGTGAGAAGTTTTTTTTTTATGGATACTGCTGCAGGATTCCTTTCTCCTAAGTCTACAGTCTCCAAGACCCAAAGTCCCACCTTGAACAAGCAGTTGGTGACCGTAACAAAGAAAAACACCATTTTGTTTGTGTGCATAACCATGCATAACATAACCATGCATAATAAAATGACTAATAAAGATCGATTTTTTTCTGGCATGATGAGAATATTTGGCAATCTATGTTGGCACATTTATCAGTATGTGGTGGCACTGCGACTACCTTGAGTATTTGAAGTATGATGAAGGACTTGTCTTGTAGTATTTAATAGTTACAGTATTTACATGTTTAGTGTATTATCTCATAGAAGCAGCTATAAAAAAGTCATTGCAAATCATTATATATAGCAACATTTTCATACAACCTACTGAACATCCCTCCTCTGTGGCTTGCTCAGTGGTTTATCCCCCTTTTTTCCCTGTACTAGGGTTTTTGTGGGGGGTTTCCTTACCTTATATGAGGGTCTAAGGATAAAGGGTGTCATCTGCTGTACAGACTGTAAAGCCCTTCGAGGCAAACTGTGTTTGTGATGTTGTGCTATATAAATAAAATAGACTTGACCTGACTAATGGCTCACCACACAGTGCCTGAAAGAAAAGAAAATAATTGCAGTCAGTCATTTTTCATGATTTAAGGTAGACATTCGCACAGCCAACTATAGGTGTATTGGAAAATACTACATTCTCAATCCTATTCTAGCTCTTAAGCAATCGAACAAAAGGCCTTTTGAAGAGAGATGTGTAAAAAGCCTTACACATTTTTAAACTCCGGCTACACAACAACACAATAGATCATAGTAACACACCCTCTATGGCACGCACCAACACCCTGTACATCCACAGACTTTCACCCACACATAACACCCAAACCGCACATGGAAAGTGAAACCCATATGTACACTCTCTCATCTCAGTGTCTCCATGTCCTCGCTCCCTCTTCTGTTTCTTACTCTCTCCCTCTGTCGCCTTGTCACTGGATCAAGGTCACTTTTTCAAGACTAGTTATTGGCTGCAGAAGCAAGTGGCCCAACAGACTTGGCTTACAACAGAGAGGTGTCTTCTGCTCATTTACAGTGACAGAATACCAGACATTCGCCTCTGTGAAACGTCAGCAGGTCACCTTATTTTTAGTAGCACCTTGTTTTGTTTTTCTAGGGGGAAATTTCGAACCAGGAGGATTATATGTGCAGTTCCGACATCCGTTAAATGTATTTGAACTACTGACCAAGGACAGTGAGTCTATTGTATTAGATCCAGATTCAGAAAAAATCTGATATAGTCAAACATTCTCTCACTTTAAAGCACACAATTCTACAAGTTTTTATACCAGTTAAAACACCCACACACATATCAAATGTAGATGTAGCATGTAGAGGTTCCATAATACTGTAAGGTGATTTTAAAAGGTCGTTCATGTGGGAGGAGAGATTTGGTTTTTCAGTTGTGCGTTGCTGTGACCGGTTTTCTGAGAATATATACTCAGATTTGTTAACACAACACTGTGGACACAAGGACTGCTACATTCACATTCTCATTACATTCTGTAATAAGAGATAAAAGATAATATTACAGAACATTTACTTGAATTCAATTTATGAGAATCTGGGGATATATATATATATATATATATATATATATATATATATATATATATATATATATATATATATATATACCTAATACCTTTTCATTTCTTTTGCAGCTCTGATGTTACAAGCTGAACAGTGACCGCTGCCTGCCTGAGGACACCTGCTCCCTAATTCCCTTCACCATGTCTGGGATCCACGTAAGTGTGGCACAATTTTTTTTTTTTTTACTGCTCCTGTATACACACTTTCAGCTGTACATCGTACACAACCTGTAACTAATGTTCAGCTGGAGCAAGGAAGTTATACAGTTACAAGAATGTCATCACAGTGATGGTTTTAAGAAAAAAGCATCTATACACGCTTCTTACAGAATTAACTTAACCCTTTCAGCTTGGTTGATTCTTTTGTTCTGGTACTCATTTGCCATGCAAAACGTCATTGGTCCATTAGCCTTCATTGTATCCGTTAAATGTAAGTTGTTGTAATATTAGTGCATATTTATTGTCAAACTACAATAATTATACATGTATTAGTTGCTTGGGTTGTCTCTTATTTTGTAAACTGGACAAATCCTGGACATCACTATTTTCGTGGACCAGCCCTTTTTGTTTAATAAGAGAAAACTCTTGATAAAACAGAACCAGCAAAAAGTTCCACACTCTTTGCTGAACTGCTAACCTGCTCATCGTCATTGCTTCTTTTGTTTTTGTCCACTTTCTGATTTCAAACTTAAGAAAACATCTTCAGCGCTCAATCATTGCTTTGTTATTTTTAAACTTTTTAATAGATACTCCACCCATTTAAGTCACTTTCACAGCTGCTGTTCAATAAAAACATCAAAACTGTAAAGCCATGCCAAATATCTAATGAAGGAAAGTTTACTCGGAAAAATGTAAGACTTAATGAAGTGGAACGCCCTCATTTTAAATGGATAACTGCTTGCAAAGCAATTGACCACATTTAAAAATGACATTGTAAGTGGCTTTTGAATGATAATGCTGTATTTCCATTAAAATAAAAAATTGCTTTTTAATCCATCATAATGTAAACGTGACCTGTTTTGATCTATCCACACAACATTGTATTGGTTCCTGTGAGACACACACACACACACACACACACACACACACACACACACTCACACAGCGAAAAGGCAAAGTGCTGAAATCCTTCCCTCTCTGCAGCTTTGTGTCGTTAATGCACATAACTGAGTGTGAACACAGCCGTCTGTTTTGGATGTTTCCCACTTCCTGGTTGTCTGTGATTTAACTAATGCCTTAGAGTGGGATTACGTTCTCTCCCACTCCCTCTGCCTTCATGCGTCTATCAGCCCTGATGGTTTCCAACATTGCACAACAATCAGTTGATGATAAAAAGGAAAGAAAAGAAAAACGTCTCTAGTTAAGGCGAGTGTTTTGAATCGGCTGCAGTTTAATAGATGTTGTATCAAATAGAGTGAGAGAATGTGTTTTTTTTTTGTTTTTTTTTACCTGAGTCTATAGGTTGTGATGTTTTCATCATGTTTTTGTCGTCAGTAAATCTAAGCTTTAAAATGGCTAAAATGTCATACTCGGTAACCAAATCTAAAAGCAGTGCCGTGCAGTGTCTCTCCTAAGTTAAAGAGCAGGTTTCTGTCCGGGTGTCGCACAGCCATGGGCCCTCTTGACCTAGAGTATTTTGAGGAGCAGCATTGTGTGACCTGTTGGTGGTGTTACCAACTCGCAAACCAAAGTTCAAAAGCTAATGGCAGCTGCTTTGCTTCCATCACCAGACCACCCAACATATATTATTTATACATTATGTTATATTTGGGACCTTTGCATTTCCACCCTTGGTTCTGTTCATATTAAACATATTATACGGACCTCCTCGCGTAATCTTCTTCAGGGTCTCTTTTGACCAAAACAAGAGCACACCACTAAATGGACAGGAACGTTTTGTGCTACAGGGAATATACTGTATATGCACATTTGGCGAGAAAGAGCTACATGCACTTAAAATGCAAAATGAACTGGGCCATGGTGTAAATGGTCGTATACTGTAGATAACTTAAAAAAAAAGGTGTCTATGTTTTACATTAGTACGAGATCTTTTAAAACCTCTGTAAACCTCTGGAGCTGTAAAGGCTTTGCTTCTAAGTGACGTGATTTTCTTTGCTTCATGTGACCACAAGTGGAAAGTAATAACAACGGAGCCGCAAGGTTTCTCTGTACGTAATCTCAGACTTTAGCAGTGGTCCAAAATCATTACGCAGAACTGACTGAGACTGTATCGGACACATTCAGCTGAAGTGAGTGTTGTCATGAATAAAGCCACTTTATGCTTGTGTCAGGGCATGTTTCAGTGACACGCCTGAGCTGGTCTCACAACGTCATCCTCACTGCACACCATTTACATGTAGCTGTCACTTTTACTGTATTCACAGTCATGACAAACAAAGTGCAACTGTGTAGAGTTTCAAGAGCACCAGTGGGGATTTTCCCAGTTAGGCAAATTTCTGATGCAGTCACTGTTTTTAATGTATTTGGTTAATGTGTGGCAGTAAACAGACACACACTTCTTTAAATGATCCTCTGGCTGATAAGATCCATGTTCAGGTCAGTTTGGGACATTTCCCATCCACATCCAAACCACTGAGAATAATAAACCATACTACTGTATTATCTTAATCTTAATTTCACACAATTTACATTTATGAGAATATAAAGTTGTTGTTTTTCTCTAAAATCTTTTATCTTGTGAAAATGTTGTACAGAATGCATAGATATATGTATTTAGACCATTGTTTTGTATTTAAACATGTTTTAGAAGAGTCAAAATGGGGAATACAATCTAATATCTTTTAATTGTTTCCATATCCAACATCAGTGCTGCTTGTGCTACCTCTAATCTAGACTGTTGGGTGCTGTAACTGTTGCTTTTCTAGCTTTTCTTGCTCAGCCATGTTGCATCGCTGTGATTAATTGTTGGGTCTTCTCTGTTCTGTGTGATATAGACACCGTGGTCGACTGGCACAGAGTGTGTAGCAAAATACAACTTCCAGACTGCCAACGAACAGGACCTGCCCTTCTGTAAAGGAGATCTCCTGACCATCATTGGAGTCACCAGGGTAAGGAAGCCCGTGGTGGAGGGCACAGTTGGAAATATAACAAACAAGAGCTCCAAACTGCTGAAGTTTTAATACAGTTTTATATGCTACTGGTCATTTACCCAATAGCAAACTTCTGTGCAGTAGAGATGCAAAGTTCACGGTAAAATACCGCATCTGACAGGTTTTTAATGTGTAATCTATTCTAGGTTACAAGCTAAATATGCAGCAAATTCAGGTGAACATGGGTTTGTTTTGGCTTTTGTATTTGAACTTTTCAAGGCAGTGAGGCATTAGCAGCAGCTCAAAGTAGAAGTGGGGCCCTAACAGACGATTCAAATCCAACCCCCTAAGGTGGAGTGCTTGGCATCCTGCTGCTAACAATCAACGGTGACCATGGTACCAAACTAACAAGAGCTACGTGATGAACAGCTCTGGAGCGCACATTATACGGCAGTCATCAGTGTTTGCAACAGCGTATTGCCACAAGTATCTGACTGAACTGGTTGTTTTGCAGTTTTCATTGTATACTGATGGGCAGGCATTGTTCTCACCTTTCAATAATAAGGGATTTATGTAGAGATGACGGTGCTAAGTGTTATGGTTGTGTCTTTGACTCTTGCAGGATCCCAACTGGTACAGAGCGAGAAGCGCAGTGGGCAGAGAGGGCACTATCCCAGCTAACTATGTCCAGAAAAGGGAAGGAGTCAAGTCTGGAGGGAAACTTAGTCTTATGCCGTAAGTACAAGAGGAATCACAGGAGACACTCGGACACTGTGTGTCTTTCATTGTCATTGTGTTTATACATAGGATGATAAATAATTCTGGCCATGTGAACATTCTATATACTACACTATAAGGCCTTGGCCACACAGGATGTGCTTGCGCGGCACATCTGTGTAACCAAACATCTTCATTTTCATCAAGGCACACGTACTATCAGAGTATGTGACATTAAAACTAATATCTACAGATATGTTTATGTGGCTGTGCTTGTAAACAAGCACCATTCACATCTGCTCCCCGCAGCAAGAGGAAACACGGTGTTGATTCCAAAAGTCGGACAAAGCATCAGAAGAGGGGGAATTCCATCTCTTTGGTCTTTTGGGTCTTTTTTTTTTTTATTTTACTGTGCCTCGTCTTGATGGTGTGTGGCTGCCAGAGGCTAGGGCCAGCTGTGCGCTACATTTGAATCAGGCTTTTTGAAACTGCTTCTGTTTCAAAAGGAGGAAATTGTAATGAGAGGCTAATATGCAAATGAAAGGAGACAGGAAAGCTGAGAGCGTGCTGGCGGCTCCTGTGTTTAAACTTTACAGATTAGTAGAAAGTTTTCAACGACAGGAAATATGGAGTAAGAAGAGCTTCAGTAGTTAGTTGTCCACATCTGGACTTGGTTGAGTTGCCTGCAGCTAAAAACTGAATATGACTTTGACCTGGATGAATGAGAGCCTTCACAGACTGTAAGAAGACGATGGTTACAGTTCTACAGAAAGATGATATGCTTCAACTATTATTAGATGAACGGCGTGGAGTTTTACTGTTTTTCCTGCTAATGATTGATAGTATTGGGTAATGCATAAATGATCTGCTTGACCTTTTTATCTAACGGTATATGACATCTTCTGAATGGTTATCTGGCTTCACTGAGGAATTCTGCGCTCCTCAAATGCAGTTTGCTCGTTGCTCGTATCAACAGTCACAAGTGCATCAGTCTTTTCAATATCGTCTATGTAGCTCAATGTCGTCGGTGTTGTGACACGACATCGACAACAGGAAACATGTGGACACGATTGACCCTCTTTAGAATTCGAATGAGTAATTTTTTGCACACATAGCAATTAGCGATAGTGAATTTGACCTCTGCATTTAACCCATCCTTATTACGCACCAGTAGTGAACACAGGCTTCGTAGACTTGTTTGTGCCACGCTGAAAATACCATGGACAGGACAAACGCAACAACACAAATCAACTGCTGTAAAGCATGTTGCATGTTGAGCTTGTGTTTTTCCAACCTCTAACTTTGAGATTGAATGACTGTATTGTCAAGTATTTCTTAAAAATGTAAAAATACAGAAGAAATCACACTCTAAATCTCTGGAGGCATCAGGTATAAGCCAGAGGGTTGTGTAGCTTTTTTAAATAAATGATTCACAGATGTCTCAGAAAAGACCTCTCCCTCTCTTCTGGGTCACATAAGGGTCTCCTGTCCTCATGCTCACTCTGACTGTCTGATAGTTGGGGTGCCTGATAAAAACCTCACCTTCCTCATTGCCAGCAGCCGGCTCTCTCTGCTGCCCCCATGTGGCTGCCATCTCCACCAGATCATAGCACCAAGCCTGCTGCCCTACCTCCTCTGTCGCTGTCGTCTTCACCGAGTCGTTTACTGCATTTTTGACCATTTTCAGCGTGATGTAATTAATGAAACCTTTAAGTTGATTTCTATGGACTGAACAACCAGTGTGTCCACCGAGGGGAATATGTATCCACGCTTGGCGCCTGCTCCCAGATTAGTGGGAGTTAAGGAGCTGCTGTCCATCGCAGAAGCTGCCTGCACTGATCTAATCAACTCAATCCATATTAAGCTGCTCCGCCACAAGGGCCTCGCTGTCTGCGGAGGCCGAGCACCGTGAGGAGGGGGAGGAGTCGTCGGGAGAGGACACCGCGACGGAGGCTGCCACAGACAAAAATGAGCTAAATCAATTATAGCTGTTGATTGCCACCCATGCACCGGCCAAGATGGATAGAGAGACCCTGTGGGCTGCTGCACAGTTCTGTGGCTGAGGTTGTTAAGATGGAGTGTTAAAGCTTGGGGTCACTGGTAAACTCTCAAACACCTCGAACCTTTTTTAGACTACAAGAAACAATAATGTGGCATTTATGAAAACACTTGATACATGCGTCTCCCACAATACACTGAAGAGATCTGTGTGCACCATGGAATTGTAGATGGTGCTATAATCGGTCCATTAGTATATGGATAGGGCCATATGGTGAGTGTGAGGCAGGAAGCAAGAGCTTTATTTGTTCTCTGTTGAATTCAGCGGATCTCTTTTTTTTCTTTTTTTTTCCCCAAATGTTTTAAATAGTGAACTCATCTATTGGTTGGACCCCAGTCAGTAGGTGTCTTTGTCCCACCGGCACCACCTTGTTTGAGCAGGTTTTGCATTTTCCTGTTATTGCTGTGGCTATGTGTCAGTTTCCGACTCTGCCCACAGGCTTCTTGTGTGTGTGTGTATGGTGTTTCCTGTTGTTTGGGTTCAGGTACTCGCTCAGTGACTCCTCCAAGGGGACTGGAAGTGCTGCTGCTGCTGCTGCTCCACTGTTGAAGCAGCACATGTACTTTGGATAAGGAGAAATCTGTGCGATCTGCTATAACTTTGAACTGTAGGATTTTCTTAAGCACCGACATGCAGGAAATTAGGTTTTCAGTATTCTTCAACTACAAAAAGTGCCATATGTGGCCATGCATGTCTTTTTAGGCACTCCTGTACTATTACAACTTGAACCCGTCTGTCTGTCTGTCTAAGAAAGCCACTTAAAACAATATATCAAATCTGGTAAAGTGTCCATATAAGTCAGGTAGGATAACCACATCTCCAGTAAGGTATTATAATAATTTGAGGAAATGGATTTATTTTCAAGTGGACTGCAACTGTTCATCTCGACAAACAAAAATGAGGAGGTTGTGGTCAGGCTTCCATGTCATTGCTATGCACTTTGTGCCAATGCATAAAAAAATCTTTCAAATCTCTTCACCAGTTTTCTCTCTGTCCTTGTGTCCCTTCCATCTCCGTAGCTGGTTCCATGGGAAGATAACTCGAGAGCAGGCCGAGCGGCTCCTCTATCCTCCGGAGACGGGCTTGTATTTGGTGAGGGAGAGCACCAACTACCCCGGCGACTACACCTTGTGCGTGAGCTGCGACGGTAAGGTGGAGCACTACCGGATCATCTACCACAATGGCAAGCTGACCATCGACGAGGAGGAGTACTTTGAGAACCTCATGCAGCTGGTGGAGGTGAGGGACAGTTGAGCTCCTGTGTTTATATCTTTACAATATACTACTGTAATGACTTTGGCTTTCAATGAGGCTGCCCGAACAGATAAATGCTGTGATTTCTAGTGCCAGTTAATCACCATGTTCAGCTGAAGCACAGAGAGAAGCTGTAAAAAAAATGGTTGAAATCGGTTAGCTGAAGCAACCTCTCCTAAAACAAACAACAACAACAAACAATATAGGGCTTAAATCATCAGAAAAGCAACTGACAACTACTCCTTCGTTTTACTCGTGAAGTACCAGATGATCCCCCTGGTGCAGCTTCTCAAATGTTAAGGTTTTTTTTTTCCGTTTTTATAGTAAACTGAATATTTATGTGACTGTTGAGGTTCTAAAGTATTTTTTACTGGTCTTATATTTTGTTGAATAAACTGTAAACGTAAAAAAAGTAATCCGTGAATTCATTACTAATTCATTACTAATAAAATCAGGTACAGCTGTAAAAAGGCTGTGTTGACGTTTCTCTAGAGCAAAAATGTGCAGTTTTCAATGCCATTCTCATCGAGTTTGTTTATTGTGTCCATTTATATATCCAACCCCTTTATAAGCTTAACAGACTTTTTTTTATATCCAATGTTGTTGCTAATTGTCCTTGTTTTTCCATTAACTTCAATGTTACAGTTATTGTGTATTATTTCAGCTCTTTAATATTTACAAATGCTTGAGTAGTCACTGTCATTGTATTGAGGCATATTTGTGCTGCATCATCCAGTGTCCCAAAAAAAAAAAAGTTTTCAACAACCTCTCTGATCCTCTCCCGCTCCCTGCTTGTTATCTGTAAGCTTCACACAGTGAGGAGAGGGGAAGACAGGAGACAAGATAGCAGAGGGAAGGAGAGAGATGGGGTGGTGTTTTGGGGGTTTGGAGGGGAGGTTGTCGTCTCAAATAGAGCGAGGAGCTGGATTGGCAGCTATCACCCTTTTAACTGGACCTCCTCTCTGTGCCTTGTTGGGAGATGGAAGTGGACGGCAGGAATGTGCCAACTGGCACTGAGTCCATCCCCATCCCTGGTGCATTCTTATCTTCAGCCACCCACAATCTCTCTCTCTCTCTCTCTCTCTCCTTCTTTCTCTCTCGCTCTCTCTCTCTCTCTCTCTCTCTCTCATAGGCATGGGTCTGCCTCCACTTCCTTTCTCCACCTCCCACCATTCTCCTCCTTCTCTCTTTGTCTTCCTTCATGGATACCTGACATGTTGTGTTCATTTGTCCTCTTTCTATGCTTCTCTCTCTCTCTCTCTCTCAATCTCTCCTCCTCTCCTCTGCATTCCCCCGTGTCCCCCCGCTCTCTCTCTCTCTCTCTCTATAATGGTCTATGAGAAGATTCCTCACATTCTTGTGTTTTTTCCTGCTTGCTCACTGTTCTTGCTCCTGCAGCAGCCGACTTCATATAGACACACACACACACACACACGCATGCACACACAGCACGACACGCACTGTGCATGAATATACAGTATAGTAATGTGTATTAATATATGCGGACAGACTCGGGCTTACTTCCTCTACATGACATGTGTGCAGTGAAGGGAAACAAAGATGGCTCCATGTGGCATTTACGAATAATGATGTAATGTTTTCAGCTGTGATACTTAGAGATTCTACCTTCCTGTTAATTATACCAGGAATATATAGATTCATCCAACATCATTGTCTAATATAATGCCATAAAAGATAGGACATATCCAATATATGGTGTACTACAAAAACAATGCAGGTGTAGTAATAACGTATGTATAGAGCTACATCACTGAAGCATGCTTCAAAAACAGTGTATTTGTTATTTTACAAACGGTGTGTTGCTTCATTTATCATCGTCTGTGCTGAATTATATAAAAGGAGCTGACCTTTCCTGCACCATGCTGCCCCCTGGTGGTTGTAATAGTAACTTACAGTCAGTGTTGCAGTTGTACAGCACTGAGGTGTCCTGTGTGAAACTACTGTCCAAAACACACATTTGATTTCACTTGTTTTTGAGTTTCTTTCAAAATTAAAAGCACTTATTTCCTATTTTGTATTAAAAAAAAAACACCAGAATGATCATGTACCATATTATTGTTGATGATTAATCTGCGTTTATAGTGCTGAGAAGATATTGATTAGGATTTGTTTGGAATCATGGGTGAGGAGTGGTATAAACTGACCTCTCCCACACCCACACACTCTCTCTCTGCTGCTGGTTCCCACAGTGGGTTTAAACCTCCCAGCAGGGGAAATTACTCCAGAGGTTTTGTTCTTTAAGTCAAGGATGAAATGAATACTGTCCATCTGTCCGATCTCGTATGTGTGTGAACGTGTCACTACAGATTTTTGGTTTGCACTGCTATGTATTTCAGTGACTGTTCAAGGTCGGTTTCACCGTATGATCAGTGTTCACAGACTGAATACAGGGCCTCAGTAAGTCCTTAGCATTTAGTTTGTCTGTCTACAGGAACATGTTTTCTTTATTTAAAATGAAAAATATACCCGTTTGGTTTTCAGTAGCGGACAGTGAAACAGTCTTACTCCTCCTCCTGCTTAATCCAGCTTTACAATGGAAATGAAGTAGGATTCTCTTGTTGCCAAACCTGTCGTGCTTTATCTCTTTGATGGAAGAAAACACGACATATTAAATAGAGGGACCCCCCTCTCATCATCATCAGCTTCCTTTTATCCCCACCCTGGTGTTTTGTCTGTTGTCAGCTGCTGGAAACATAAGCCATGGTTTTGTTTATACATCAAAAAGCTTGTGCGCAGACTCTCCAATCACAATTCATTAGGATTAGAAGCCGGTAGAGTGAAAGTAGAATTTAGGTTTATAATTTCAGGGATTCATTTGTGAAACTTACATTTACTGACTGTCCTCTTGTCTGCAGTGAAATGTCTTCATTGACTCTTGTCTCCCGTTTGTCTGCAGCATTACACCAAAGACCCCGACGGCCTTTGCACCAGGCTGATCAAACCCAAACTGATGGAGGGAACAGTGGCAGCGCAGGATGAGTTCTCCAGGAGTAAGAGCACACTGAGATTATTACACTGCTCTACAGGGAGACTGGCACTGAGACACACACACACACGCACAGGGGACATTTTTGTGTTTCTGCTGACCTCAAAGACATGAAAAGGATTATAGAAGTGTATACAAACACAGAGAACAGATTGTATACCGCATCACCCAACGACGCTCTATCATCATTTTCCGTCCTAATCGCATAAATGAGCGGCGGGTAACTAATCTTTCTTTTTCTGGGGACACCTGCTGGGCTTCACCAGCTCAAGGTCAAACAAAGTCCTCCACTACGCCCATCGTCATTCTCCCTAATGAGTCATCCGTCGCCGTCATTTAAATTCAGCTCCAACTTAAAGAAAGCTGCCATCAGCGTGAAACTCACTCACTGCTAAATGTTTGAATACATTAGATGCCTTTTTAAATATTCCTGGTGCTATGTCGGTTACTTTTGCCTCCTTATATACATGCTATTCCCTATAATTGGTACTAAAGTATGTTAAGAATTATGGAGCAACAGTCAACCACACTAATTATCTCTGCTCTCTCTTGGCAGGCGGCTGGGCCTTGAACAGAAAGGAGCTGAAATTGATCCAGACCATTGGCAAAGGGGAGTTTGGAGGTGAGGAATTCAGTTTTCATTGATCAACAATATCATTTGATTTCACACATCAGAGACATAATAACCTCCACCGAGACCAAGGCTGTATATGGAATGCTGCACTGAAACTTGACCCCGGGCTGTGTCCTGTGCAGATGTGATGGTTGGAGACTACAGAGGGACCAAGGTGGCAGTCAA
This sequence comes from Solea solea, assembly GCF_958295425.1. Lineage (NCBI taxonomy): Eukaryota > Metazoa > Chordata > Actinopteri > Pleuronectiformes > Soleidae > Solea > Solea solea. The sequence continues at coordinate 20,505,170 of NC_081138.1, forward strand.
GTGCATCAAAAACGATGCCACTGCGCAGGCTTTCATCGCCGAGGCCTCCGTCATGACGTAAGATCCAGCTCTGTCTCTGTCCTTCACGCTAATTTCAAAGTACATGTGTGTGCGTGTGTAACGCCACCGTGTTTAGCATCAGCTTTCTTAATGACATCTTGTATGTTAACCCTTTATTTCCCCAACGCTGTCTCTGTGTGCATGCAGGCAACTGAGGCACAACAACCTGGTGCAGTTGTTAGGGGTCATTGTTGAGGAGAGAGGCAGTCTCTACATCGTCACAGAGTACATGGCCAAGGTCAGTCACTGTTTTCTCGCGAGCCATGTTTAGTTTCATTTGTTTTGTAGTTAAAAATGTTGAATTTAAATGACAAAACCACACTATTCTACATGTACTAGATCGATTTAATTAGTAATGTATGTCCTTTGTTGTCTGTGTTGTGCTGGGTATTACTCTGCAGCTCTTTGGTCCAAGAAAAATGTCCCCAGTTGGTACAATAAAGTCTATTTGATGAACTTATTGAAAGATCGATTGCATCGATGTTTTGATCTGTGTCACAGGGCAGCCTAGTGGACTACCTGCGCTCTCGAGGACGGACCGTGCTCGGCGGAGACTGTTTACTCAAGTTCTCCCTGTGAGTTCCCTGTATCTCTGTTCAAACATAGTACAAGAACCAGATGTTTGATCAGCACAGCTCTGGGTCTGCAGCGAAACGGCTGCTCTTTAGCTGAAGGCGTTCTTAATGAATTTCTACACTGGAAACATAAAAGAACCATTTATTTACACAAGTAACCACCGTGGAGCGTGTTTGCCTCAATAAATAGCTGCTTTATCTGCAAGTCAAGTGCCTGAGAGTGTTTAACAGTTATGTAGCCCATGATGTAACCCTGCGTAAGTTGAAATGAGTGCAGCTATTTCTGTGCAGGCAGAAATTCATGCATTCACTGGGAAGAATGTATTACTAATTTCCACTATGATCCTCATAAGCCCAGATATGATTGATAGATTGTAACTGGATAAAGATAAAACAAGTATTAAGTTTTTTTCAAAGTTTGAGCCAGTTTACCCTTGGGCAGACTCTGACAGTCCAGGTTTCTCAGTCTTTCTGTCCTCACTCGTCGTTTCTGCCGGCAGTGACGTGTGTGAAGCCATGGAGTACCTGGAGGCCAACAACTTTGTCCACAGAGACCTGGCGGCTCGAAACGTGCTGGTGTCCGACGACAACATCGCCAAAGTCAGCGACTTCGGCCTCACCAAGGAGGCTTCCTCCATACAGGACACTGCCAAGCTGCCCGTCAAGTGGACCTCACCGGAAGCATTAAGAGAGAAGGTGAGTTAATGGGCTTTAGTGTTTTTCCCTTTTCTTGTCTTTACTTACCTTAAAAAAGTTTTTTTTTTACTACTTGTTTTTAGATTAATGTCATTAAATATGATCATTTATGTTAAATCACCCCCCAAAATTCTATGATGTAAGACAAAAGCTGAGTTTGATGACGTAAATCAGCAGTGTTGATACTTTTTGGTCATATTTATATTGACAGAAATAAATGTAGGAGTAATGTGCCACATGCCTTTAGATTAATTTATGGCAATAAATCGATGTTCTATCTACATCGTGACATGAGACAAGATATCGTCGTATCGTGATATCGTGTCTGTGAGGACTTTTCCTGGTTGTAAAAGCTGTTGCATTGATCAAATTTATTATACTGAATACATTTGTGAAATACCCTATTATAAATGAAATAGTATATCGCTTCAAAAATACATAATATTAACCAACTTCTATTTAAAAGGTCACAATGTCAGTAACGCTTTCTTTCATTTTAAGCCTAATTATGTTGCGGCAAAATTTGACCATAGTAATAGGCATTTTCATTGTTTCCAACACACGTGAATATCCTTCATTTCACATTAAAAAGCCAAAGAAACAAACCAGGTTATATATGTATGTAGCCTAAAAGTATAAATATAAGATGTAGGAGCCAGTGTGCTGATCATTGCTCATTAATGTATCATATAAATTGAATCTTGAACTCTTATAAATAACAGATGATTTTATTTTTTGACTGTTCCTAAGAGGAAATTTCTTCAGCACGTAAAATCTTGGCAAATGAAAGCAGCTCTATCAAATCTCCCAAACTTGGCAGCATGTTCAAGAGGAACTGATTTTTGTCACCTGAACTCGTGAATTAGTCTCGTGAAACGGACTAAAAGTGTCCTAGTTTTAATGGGCAGAGGAAGCACAGTGAAGCCAGCTGCTCTCTCGACACCTGCTGATCAGTGTGTGAATTCTGAAATGTCTCCTTTTATTTTGTCCAACAGCGGTTTTCCACCAAGTCGGACGTCTGGAGTTACGGGATCCTACTTTGGGAAATCTACTCCTTTGGGCGCGTGCCTTACCCTAGAATTGTGAGTACCTTTTACAACCAGGTCTCTGTGGATCCCTGAGGTTGGAGATGTACCAGCAGATGGCAGACTTTATTGCTGGGACCATTTTTTATTTATTTTTTGTATTCACTTTTGCACAAGATGAATGAATTGAAGTGTTGTACGTCAGAGTTGACTTCAATATAATTAGATCCGTGGCCTTTTAAATACGGGAGAACATGAATTATGGAATTATTTCTACATGCTTCACCACTCCTTACATTTCCATTAACCTGAGTTGTGAATAATAACCTTTTAACTGAAAGAGATGTCGTGTGCGCTCGAGTCAGTCGGATGCATCAGCGTGAAACGTTCACACAGAGAAACCGTTGTGTGAATTCTGCTCTGTTTGTGTGTCTCAGCCGCTGAAAGAGGTCGTGCCTCGGGTAGAGAAGGGCTACAAGATGGACGCCCCAGACGGCTGCCCGCCCGTGGTGTACGACCTGATGAAGCAGTGCTGGACCCTGGACGCCGTGGTGCGGCCCTCCTTCCGCATGCTGAGGGAGAAGCTGCAGCATATCAGAGCCAAGGAGCTGTACCTGTGAAGAGGAGGCGTGGGAAGGGAGCAGGGGGGGCATAGGAGGAGAGGAGGGTCGGGCCAGATGCAGCCGAACACAGCTGTAAAGAAGGAGGAGGAGGAGGAGAAGAGGGACCATGGCACCTTCCTCCTGCCTGCCAAGCCTGTTGAGCTGTGGGACAGCCATGCTGTGCTCCCCTTCCCCAACTACAGATGTCCACTAGCCTTGTCTGCTTCCTTACAAGGACGGTTTTCCTGTTTGTGTTGTATAGCTTTTGCCAGACAGTTTCCTCTTCTCTTGATGGGCCACTGATCTTCCTTCCCTCTATTCCTTCTGCTGCTCTCTCTCATTCGCACACACACACACACTCTCTCTGTCTCTTCTTCTCTTGGTCCAAGTTTCTCTTCTTCCTCTACCTGAAAGATTCTTTCTTATGTTTTCCTTCCCTCCTCCTCCTCCACCCCCTCCTCCTCCTCTCCTGAACATGGCATTAACTGGAGGGGAGGCTGGCCTTTTCCTCCATGTTCGTCAGGTGCTCTTTCTTCTTCCCCCTCACACCTCCTTCATTCCTAGTTTTCTGTGTCACCGCGTGACCGTGCATGTGTTTCAGCCCAACTCTGTCATTCCATCCCTCGTTTCATCTCTCCCTTCCCTCGGCGTGGTGTCAGGTGTGGGGCCTTCGCTCTGTGCCAAAGTGCCTCCAGTCTACAGACCTCCAGACGTCCCTTCAGCACTTCTTTCAATCGGACTGTTGTGGTTTGCTTTTTAATTCCTTTTTTTAAGAACATCTTTTTTTAATGCTTTCTTTTTTTGTGGGGAGGTTATCAAATAATTTTTAGTACCGTCTCCCCTACCTCCGACATGTCCCCATCAGACTGTTTGTATTTTCTTTTTCCAAATGTCCCCCAAAAAAAGAGAGAGAGGGACCAGGAAGAGAGAGAGCATCGTGTTTGTTCTCCAACCAAGACGGCCCCGAGGAGCAGTGGACGGGGAGGGGAAGGCAGTTCACAAACATGGTCGATTCATCATATGTGGGCTTGTTTTTTTTATATCGAAATATATTTAAAGGATTAACAACAAAAAAAAAGAACCAGGAAAAAACTGACTGCGGCAGAGACAAAGAAAGTGGACTCTCAGGAGCCAGGAGTCTCCTGGTGACAGGACTGTTCAGTGTCTCTGTGAATGCTGGGGTCAGGGTGGTGCATGCTGTGTGTGAGAGGCCTTGGGTTCAACTGTCAGTGCTTTCAATGTTAATTGTTTTATTATGCTATCATGATTATGAATAAATCATTCCATCTGAACGGTGTGGTGTGTGCATGCGGGTGCACCTGAATGCACTCGTTACGGTTTCAATTCAACATGATATATTCCCTGGTACTTGAGTATTGCAAAGTAGAAGTGTCTATTTATAATTAGATATTAAATGAAAGGTGTTTTGTTGCCTTCGAACTGAGTTCTCAAATCCTTCCATGTTTTGCGAGGTAAATGTGCGTTCTGCAAAATACTTTTTATCAATTTGTCATTAAGGTTTGCTGATGTCCTTGTAATATGCATCTACTCTACACACACGCACACACATGCATACAAAATCTGAAAATAGTTATTTGATTTAGCTAATTAACACCCCATCAGCATCCTGTGACGAGAATCACAAGACAAACGGTGATCCGATGCTTCTAACAGGTGTGTCCTGTGTCTGTCTCGCAGCCTGATCTCCTCTCGGAGACTATAAATAATCCTGCTGTGATCATCTTCCCAGAGCAGAGGTGCCATGAACAGATGGCGGAGTGTCAGCGGAGCCTTGTAGGTGTGAAGTGCTGACGCTGGTCTGTCATTCCGGGAAGTTTGGAGCAGGGTTTTTTTTGTGCCATCTTGGTTCTTTTTCCCCACGACTTGCCCTTTAGTGCAGCGACTCACATACAGACAGGGATAACTCTTTAACTCATTCGACTCGCATCCTTTTGACTTCCACCAAACCTGTGTCCTCTCTCTGTCCTCCGCCTCTGCCTCTGCAGCAGACAGTTGTTTGGGGCATCATTTCATGAGGTTCTCCATGAATTGTAATGGCAGTGACGGAGTAGCAATGGGCTCGGTTGCATAATCGAGGCAGTTTGTGCTCATGGCTAAGACTGCGCTGCTGTCAGGACCTATCACGCTATCTCCGGTTTGCCATCCCGCTAAGGCTGCACGAGACCAGCCTGATGCAGAACCCCCACCCCTCCTCTCTCATACACACATACACACACTCTGTGTATGTGTGTGTCTTTGGCTCACTGGCAAAAAGGACAGCTCATTTAGTGTTGGTGGGAAGAGACAATGATGTCAATGCTCAGTCTGAGTTCAAGATATCAAACATTTTGGACATAGTCTAGTCACAAAGCAGGGGTCAAAGGTGAACACGTCAGTTTCTTGTTGGTTTGTACTTGCTGACCACGTGATTGTCTTCCCGCCTCCACATCCTCATTATATTCCTTTCTCTCATTGTTACAGCGCAGTAGGTCACTGGATTTTTGTGAAATTCAATCGACGTCTACCACTTTATCCTCCACATGAGGGTCGCGGAGGCTGCTGGCACCAATCTCGAAAGGCAGAGTAAACCCTGGACAAGTCGTCAGTCCGTCGACGTATAAAGACAAGCAATCATTCACTCACAGGTCCATGTGAGCAATTTAGAGTGTTCAATTAACCTCTGCATGTTTTTTTTTGGGACAGGTTTTGGTCGGAAACCAGAAGAGAACCCACGCACACAAGAGGAGAACATGCAAACATGTTCACACAGAAAGGCCCAGACCGGGACACGAACCAGCAACCGATTGCTGTGAGGCAACAGTGAGAGCCACGTACTCCACTGTGCGGCTCCTTTTTGGTGAAAAATAAGTGGGAGACGTTTGAGAACATAACGATGGAGGCTCATGCGGCGACAGAAGTCAGTTAAGGCACTCGGCTCGCTCTTCTGTTCACACTCAAGTAATCCTGACAACCGTACAGCTCAACAGTCTTAGCAGACACGTGGAGGATTGACGTGTTAATCGGCTTTTGATGAGTTATGGATCAATTTGACAGCAACTAATTAGCCCCTGAGGTTTTTTTAGTTTTCAATGTTTTTATTTTTTTGCCCTGGCTTCAGGTGCTGTTGCTGGGTAACATTGATGGCCCGTCAGGATCGGGGTCTTTTTGTTCAAGGATCACAGCTTTTTTGCAGCTGCACTCTGCTTTAAGCACCTCAGCACATAATAAGTGAAGTCATTGTATTGTTGAGGGATGCTGTGGTTTTCCTCGTCGGTCCACACAAACCTCCTCCAGCCAGTATTTTCTGCCAGTGCAGTGACATGCGGAGGCTGGTGTGATTTATTTATTTTTTTTTTTTTTCATGTGATTTCTAAATGTGCGGCCTGCTGAATCTGTTTCCATGACACTTAATCCCGTTTACCTTTTACGGATACACCCACCCAACTGCCCACCCCCCGTGTTTCCATTCAGGTTTTCCCTATGCTTCAAGACTGAAAATGTGCACTAACACAGGCCGATGGAAAGCCACCAAGTAAGGCAGCAGACTGCGGCGGGGAAACTCTTGACACCCCTGAATTACTGACACACAAAGAGGTTTGTTTGTACAGCCCCGGCTCTGTCGCTGACTGAGTGTGGGTGTTCTCCATTTTCAGCCCATTTACAGAGACGGGAAGCAGACGTGGTGCGAACATGAGATGAAGGAAAACAGTGTTGACATTATGAGGCCAGCATGTGGACGCGCAGCCATGTCCGGCCTGCACGTCGCCAGTGACGGACGCGTCACGTGGGTGCCTCACACGCCCGCTCCTTGGTAAACGCGCCACTCGACACTCGTCCCTAGGCAGCCTACATATATGCTGTTTCCTCTTGCAATTAGCTTCTATTTAGGGGAATAATCAACCTAGCCTCTCCACAGGATAACATCCCTCTTAGCCTGCCAGACTTCAGAGCCATTCTTTTTTTGTCCTTGTGTTCAGACCCTTGTAGTCAAGTGGTCTTGGTGAATCACCCCCCCATTGACCACTTGTAGCATATGGACTGTGTTTCATCGCCATGCTCCATTTACTCTGATGACAGCAGCAACTGTACCGACATATGGAAGTCCTGTGTTGTTCTTTCACTTTCTCTTATTAAAGGAATACTTCACTGATTTACATTCAGCTTTGTATCACTAGAATAGGGTAGTATTTTTGAAAAATTGTGCTTCCCAACCTCAGTTTCCCCTGAGTTGACAAAAATCTTCATTCTTTTATTTCTTTGTTACGTGCTCACCAGTGACACTTGGTCCTGTTAGCGTAACTGTTAGCAAAGATGGCGGACACTGTTTACATTCTGGGAAGTGCAGTTTCAAGGCTCGGACCAAGTGTCACTGGTGAGCACGCAACAAAAAAAAGAAAGAATGAAAAACAGTAAACAGTAAACAGTGTCCGCCATCTTTGCTAACAGTTACGCTAACAGGACCAAGTGTCACTGGTGAGCACGCAACAAAAAAAAAAGAAAGAATGAAAAACAGTAAACAGTGTCCGCCCTTCTTTGCTAACAGTTACGCTAACAGGACCAAGTGTCACTGGTGGGCACGCAACAAAAAAAAGAAAGAATGAAAAACAGTAAACAGTAAACAGTGTCCGCCATCTTTGCTAACAGTTACGCTAACAGGACCAAGTGTCACTGGTGGGCACGCAACAAAAAAAAAAGAAAGAATGAAGCTATTTCTCGACTCAGGGGAAACTGAGGTTGGGAAGCACAACCTTTCAAAAATACTACCCCTATTCTAGTGATACAAAGCTCGGTGAAGTATTCCTTTAAACATTAAGTGCTGCAATGAAACTGTGCATGACTCAGACGCACCAGTGTGTTTTTGTATATGTCAGACTGCAGTGGAGGAGCGGGCTTGAAGACGGTCGCAGCACGACCTCTGACATCACAAAGCATCGTCAGGATATCAGTTCCAGGTCGGTATTGCGTGCGCTCACCAGCCATTTTATGACGTACGTAAACACATGGTCAGGGAGTTTAAACTGAGCAGCAGAAAGGGCAAGAAGGGTATTTTTGTTGGTGCCACATTTGGCTGATCTGAGAAGTTCAGAACATACGTTTTAAACTAAAAGGCTGACAATCCAAAATAATCACGTTTTAACCAAGATATACGTTAGAACCAAGCAGATAAGCTACAAAAACAGGAGACCACACACCAGTTACTTTATTAGGTGTGTATGAGTGTACATGTACATAAAAACACTAACTCTTACACCTCTATTTGAACAGTATATCATTTTTAGAATTGGATTGTTTGAGGGGTTGAGTCTGGTTGTTGAGAACCGCTGCTGTCCACAGCTCAGGTTGTGGGTCACTCAGTGGTTTCGGGAGCTGCAGACAGATACAGTAGCACACCGGCTGTGTCCAGAAAACGAAGGAAGCCTGCAGATGGAGGATAACAACGAGCACAACAAAGGTGAGCCTTTGTCCGCCGAGCTGCACATAAACAGGCTGACGTAACACCAGCTTGTTTGTCTTCTGAACACCGTCTTTAAATAACCCAAAAGTTGCCCGGCGGCGTTGGCTGACATGTTCACTTGACTTTGTGAAATATCAAGGTTCCCCGAGTTGCACAGAACATGTTTTCTGCGCCGCTTGTCAGCATGAATTTGCATTTCGCTCTTGATATTTCACCTCCCCCCCCCCCACCTCCTGCTTTGGGCTCCATCCTGCTGGGGGGGAGGGGGGGGGGGGGGGGGCTGTGCCAACATACATTCCAATAAGGAGATAGTGAAGGCCCCTGCGGCCCCTGGGAGCCACCGTTATGATACCACTGCCTTACTTGTCCTAACGTTCCTGCTTACATTATCCTCTTCACTGTGTGGGAAAACGCAGACAGTGGCAAAAAAACAAGGGAGACAAACGTAGAATAATGTACATTTTACAGCATAACTTTATATTATCAACAAAATGCAATATTTTCATCAGGTAGGTGTTGCTAAAAACGGCAAATCCACTAAGAATGATCTCTCAGCTGTGACAAAAACATGCATATTTGGGGGATTAGGCAGAATTGGACACTCTAAATTGACCATAGCAGCTAAAGGTCCACACCTTTGGGTGGGGGGGTATAGTTACCAAATTTTGGGTGTTTGTCAAAGACTCACTCAAAGAATCTTCTCTGCTGACAGCTGACACATGATGTGTGGTTTGATGAATCCGTCATTGTATGAGTAACAATGACAGTCGAGACACTGAAGACTTGTCATAAGTGCTGTCATTTAGCGGTAGGAGTGATGCGTGAGTGGATGGCGTCTTTCAATGCCGAAACTTTACACTTCAACCTCAACACTGATTGAGAGCCTGATCAGGACACGCTGGACCGTCGAGAAAACTGTGCTTTACATGTCGGTTTCTCAGCATTTCCATGTCAAAGTGGGTATTGAGAAGAAGAATTTCCTGTTCCTGAACTGAAGCGGTGAACAAAAGTGAATGTTGTGCCCCAGCTTTGTTTCAGACACTCAGTCGGTGTCCGCTGAGGACAGACTCTAAACCGTTGACACGTGAGGAAATGCAGCCTACCATGAGTAATGTTGAGGTTCATGAAATGCCTTGGAGACTCCGTGTCACAATGGTGCTACGTTACTGTATATTATGTAACATTGCAAATAGATTTTCTTCTTTTTTTTTGTTCCTTTTCTTATCTAAAGAGAAATAAAAGAAATCTGTCCCCCTGATTGATTTCTCTTTGTCTTACAGGAAACAGAGCTGTGCAAACCCAATCTGCCCACCCTGTGCACTCATGATGGAGGTGGATGTGAGAGTTGCACTCACGAGCCTCACACTTAGGGCGGAGAGAGGACCAAGCCTGAGCTCCGTCTGTGTGATCCAGGCGCTCACAGGAACACACACAGCCAGACGTGAGTGTGTGTGCTTCAGCAGCTGCAGCAGCTCCACGACTCAGACCACCTAAATAAAAAAAAGGGGCAGGAGTGACTGCACAAAAAGAGAGAACATTATAGCGGCTATAAAAGCAGGACAAACATCTCCAAATGACTCGGTGCGTGCTCCTGTGTTTCCTGCTCTGTGTGTGAGTGATGTAACAGCCCCTTTACCGTGGGCAGGAATGACCCCGGGCTGCTCCGAGCACACTCACATTAATTAAGTTGATGCATTGTGGCAACTTGCATGTGAACAGACATGTATAATCACATAGCCACAGCAGAGCAGGCTGTACGACAGACACACACACACACACATTCACTGGGAGTGTTAAAACAGAGCAGCCTGTTTGTCGAGGAACAATGTCCTGCTCTCCTCTCGTGTTGTAGTACACTCGACTCGCTGCTCGACCCCGTTCACTGTGTCCTGTCGTGCTCTCGGCGTAGTGAAGCGCCGCGTCGAAAACTGCTCGTGAGGCTGATGTTTCGCACGTCTCTGCTGCGTTATCAGAGGATGGAGAACTGTGATAATGTGATTAAAAGCAGCTTTTTTTTTTAAAATGAGAGGGTGTTTTGTGTGGTAAATGTTGCATAATGACATGGTTGTCTTTGTTAGTTTGAGAAATATAATGATGTATTCCTATTATCAACTGCAGATTTGATTATCTTCTATTAACAGCATGACATTTGGAATACAGCCAGTGAATGTGAAGAGTATAAAAGGGATAATACGGTGTGCTTGTATCAGATATTGTCACGATCAGTGCTGACTTCACCAAACATGCTGCTGCGCGTGTGTCCCTCCTGCTGTGGACCTAAGTCGGACTCTTGTGCTCTCTGGACACATCGTTGCCAGCAGGGACAGAAGGTAAAATAGATTTTTACCACTTAACAAAAGGCCCTTTAAATCTACACCTTCTTTAGTCTACAATATCTTAAGAATGTGTCACTTTCATCTCTTCACCATGAGACAACCTTTTCCAACCTCAAGATTGGAAGATGCTCGCGCATCCATAGAGAAAATCTGCATATTTATTTTTTTTGCTCTGCTGCTGTATTTAAGATGCTCCCTCAGTCAGGTCTGGTAGTGTTGCTTGACAGTTTTCAGGTGAAGGACACGGCAAACAAATCATGTTGTGCTATTTCTGTTACACACGCTGCACTGCAGCTTTCGCTCTCCGACTGTAGTCGAGCGTCCTCTCGGCTCCGCTGTGTTTTACAGAGCTGTTTAAAAACTGTGATAAGTTCAGACTTTCTCCCGTGGAGCATCAGATGTGTGTCTTTGTGTGACGTCGTGATTGGTTTCTGCTCCCGCTGAGCTCGCCTGAGAGTCTGTGTGTCCACTGATGTGCATTCATGTGGGAATTCAGTGAAATCTCTGTTCATAGAGTCTCCATGTCATAGTTTGACATCACTGCTGCCACGACGACGACATTTTGGTTTACGTGAGTCAAGAGTTCATTCCTGCTAGTAATCACATTACTGAGCCATTTATTATTATTATTGTTATTAATAGTAGTAGTAGTAGTATTGGTTGGCTGAGACGATGAAGGATTAAATCTACACCACATTGAGACTGAGGTGACTCACTTGCCTGCCTGTGCTTTTCTCTGGTGCTTGTATTAGCCGTGTGTTTAAGTGTTCCAACACTCCGCTGAGACTCGGCTTTAAGGGCTCGACTCCTGCCTCGGTCCAAGGTGGATTACTCATCAGTCCCACTCTCGCAGACGTGGGCAGCAGCGGCGTCGTCGTGGATGCATGACTCACACGCCTCTAATGAACGATCATCTTCACTGGCTGCGAGAGATTAAAACAAACATTGTGGCCAAGGTGAAAACTTATGTCTGGGACTCACAAAAGATGATGCATTTAGTCAGTAATGGTCTCAATCCTGGTACGTAGTGAACTTCTAGTCTGGTCAGGAGGGGGCGGGTCAAGTGAAAAATGCGGTTTAGTGATTAGAAATTAAAATGATATCTTGATAATCCATCATGGTGTTGCAATTACAAATATTCCGGATGACAACGCACACCATTTCAAAGTAAAAGTGTTTTACTGAATGAATCTGTAAATAACATTTAACAGAATAAAAACATTAGAACATTAAATCAAAATATACATGTGGACAATTGGAATTAAAACACTATGTTGAATTTAATGATTTCAAAATAAGTGTAGGGCTGCAGGACATCGACTGGCGTGCTGCATGTGGCCCCTGGGCCGCGAGATGAGACCCCTGATGCAGAATATACAGTCCTAATCCAATAACAGATCCTAATCCTCTGTACATTTGACAGATAATAAAGTAAAAAGGTACTTAAAGAGATTTTCAAGGAGTTAAACGTTGATTTCCATGTTTAAATTAGCCGAGACCTGAAAGATCATGAATTAATTCATGTTTTACCACTTTATTCTCCACATGAGGATCAGGCCAGGTCATGAACCCAGGTCTTTTTGTGTTAAGGCAAATTATGAAGCATATTTGAATTCAGTTTTCTTCTGAAATAGAAGAGTCACTTGTATTTGAGAAGAATTCCCTTTAAACACATCACGTTGTCCTCGGTGTCCCAGGATGTTTGCCATGAAGGTAAAAGCTTTACTTCCCCGACAACAGCTGATGTCACATTGCATCAGTACATTAATCACCTATTTATTGGGGTGAGCATGTTGCAGATTATAGTCAAACTGTTTTGACAGAACAGTTTGTATCGTAAAAAGAAAAGAACAGAGGGAGGTGGGTCAGCTGGATACACCTCAAGAACGGTGAGAAAAAGACGCGTTCAAGAGACGCCGTGGAAGTGCTAATGTTAGTCACGAGAAAACACAATGAACATGATAAAAAAAAATAGGATTTGGTTGTTAGTTTGTCTGTTTGTGTGATTTTTAGCATCATTACTGAATCATTCTTCTTAGTGGGAAGGTTCCTTGTAGTGTTTAAAAATGTGATTTCTCATTTCCAGGTCCAGTGAGCTGTAACTCGTGTGCCGGCGTGTCCTCTTTTTTGATATTGTCATGTATAAAATAGTTCAGTTTTACCCACAATGCACCAAACAGCCACAACATTAAAAGCAGAATTAGGAGACACACACGCTCACAAGCTAAATATCTGCTAAATAACGGACCGTGATGGACACCTTTCCGCTGCATCAGTATGCAGCCGCCTGTGTCACGAGGGAAACGGGGCCATCTCCTGCGCGTGGCCCACGACCCTGCAGCGACGCTAATGTCGTTGGGCAGCTTGTCACATAAATCCCAGATCCTGTCCGGCCTCTGCAAGTTTGATGACTCCACCGCTCGGCCCTGACTTCTCCAGACGTCAACGGCCTACTTTACCTTCACCTTCGGCCCTAATGCGTGCAGCGGTGACGCTCTGATTGAGCCGGAGTTAATTGAATTTGGTGAACAAAGGTCTGAGAGTATAGGGGAAGGAGAGCTGCTCCAGCAGGGGGTGAAGATGATGAATTTGCCTTTGGGGGCGAGGCCTTGATTCAGTAGAGCATATGAGCAGTTATCAGTGGATTTTGTCAGCGTTGGCCTTATGTTGTCGCGGTTGGGAAGGGTAGAGGGCATTTGAGGTTGGATAGAGACATTTAGCAACTGCGCCTTATGTAACCGCTGCTTGTGCTGCACGGGGTCAGTGGCTGTGGAGAAACCTGGCTCAAAGGTCAGAGGGTCAGTGTCGATTACCACAGAAACACAGTGTTTTCAGACACGTGAGGTCTGCTCTATTATGCTCTGTAGCTTGTGATGTGTTTGAAGAAAAAAGACTTTGTGGAGCAGCTGATAGATTCGTCTGCGTCCGTCATCTGTTGTTTATCTAAACCGTCGTGCCAGAACCGGAGCAGAGGAGAGAGGAAGTGACAGGATGAGGACTTTTAGCTCCACCTCCACCCACCGCACATGCACACACGTACACACACACACACACACACACACACACGGACACACACTGACTCATACTCCTCACATGCAGCCTGTTTACAGATATGAGTCTAAGGATAACAGGGATTCAGAGGCAGTGATGTGTGAGGGGCTGAGATCAGATGAGGTCATCAGCAGCGGTGAGCTGAGAGGTGCAGCAACAGAGCGGGAATTGGGTATTTCAGTGTCTGCTCACAGAAGATTTATCATGTAACAAAAGCAAGGAAAGAGCGTTTTTTTTGTTTTTTTTTAATCAAAAGCAGGAATCATCTGGAGATGAGCCGGGGATAATCCCTTTCTGTTCACCGTGAACATGCTTTTAATTGAAAGAATGTAAAAATGTTAAGAACATAATGGTGTTAAATCATAATTTTACAGGCTGCTGTTAACACACAGCGTCATTTGCATGAATGGAACCAACAAATTTTGAACGACTATTTATAGCTCACAAGTGCACATAAGAGAGCACTGACGCAGATCTGGTTCTGTCTGTGTGTGTGTGTGTGTGTGTGTGTGTGTGTGAGAACACACGCGCGTCAGCACATGCAGGACTCATCCACCCCCGTCCCGATGTGTCCCGACTCCACAAGGCCTCATGTTTGCTGCAGTTCAGCTGTTCTCAGATTAGTCGTATCCACTGGGACGACTGTAAACATCAGTGCTCACAGGCCTGCAGTGATTGGACAGACAGACAGACAGACAGACAGACAGACAGAGAGGCTGCACGCAAATGCAAAACAAACATACACACGGGGTCAGTGGAGATGCTGTGGCCATGTGTGGCAGACAGCGACGCTGTAGGCGGGAGGCACATCCTCGGTCGTAATGATTTAAAAACAAATCCAGAGGCAGGCGCGCTCTCTTTTCTGGCCTCTTTTCTCCCTTTGAATCCCGCCGTTCGCCCGGTTCGGGGGAGCAGGCCGAGGCAAACAAGGGTCAGAGTGCAGGTCACACTGTGGGAGTTGCTTTCTTCTGCTGTAAACACACCGAGACGTTGTTTATTTAAATGTGAGAGTCCAGCAGAGCTCTGCTGTGACTCACCCTTCTACTAACCACAGCGCGTGTGTGTGTGTCTTTAGTAGGCTGTGTGGACCAATTGTCAAGCAAACCTATCCTTGTGAGGACATTTTGGGCTGGTCCACACAACTTTTACAGGCTTTTTGAGGGTTAAGACCTGGTTTTAGGGTAAGGGTTAGGTTTAGTTGTGTTGAGTAAGGGGCTATGGAATGAATGATGTCATTATGAGTGTCTACACAAAGAATACCTGTGAAGACCTGTGTGTGTTCTTGTATGGGTGAGGTCAAAAACATGTATGAACCATAGGGAGTGAGGACATTTTGGCTGGTCCTCGCATTCTGTCACCTCTTGAAAATGGCTTTTTGAAGGTGTTAAGACACCAAGTTGGGGTTAGGCATTTAGTTAAGATGGTTAAGGTTAGGGTAAGGGGCTACGGAATGTATTATGTCTATGTGTGTCCTCACTGTTGTTGATGATGTGTGTGTGTGCGTGTGTGTGCGTGCTATAGCAGCAGATGAAAACATGAGCATCCTCTAAACACTGACGTTCCTCATCATATCGGCTGTAGCTATAGTTGCCAGAAGATGTTTGTGAGACTTGTGTGCATCTGTGACTATTTCCGTGTTTGTGTGTGTGTGTGTGTGTGTGTATGTGTGTGAACATCAGAAGAGACAGAAATGAAGCTGCAACTCTGTAATACACAGGAAACAGATGGAGTGTGCAGCTCCAGGCAGACCTCGCAGTCACAACAAGATGGCATGAAATGTGAGGTATGCCGTGTTAACCATTTAATGAGTTTTAATGAGAGTTGCACAGACTGCACAGTATAGATTTATTAAATAACAAAGAAAAATGGTCATATATATATATACGCACCCTTTAAGCGCCCGTTAATCCCTTTAAGCTTATCATGATATATTATTGAAGGAATTAAGAAACTGAGGATCCTGCTTTTAAAACCTCTAAATACATAATCATGGGGTTATTCAGTATATTGTCAGGCTACAAATGGTGACAAAAAACAATTTGTTGTTTAAATGGCTCTGGGAATTAAAAAACCTTCATCATTCTCTCTCTCACCCTTCGCTGCCCTCTCCCCTGCCCTCCCCTCCCCTCCCCTGACCTTCACCTCATCTCCAACACTCCCAGCAGCCATTTTTCCTCTCTCCTCCCAGTCCCTTTTTTTTATTTTGTCCCAGTCATCTATATCCCACCCTCCTCTCCTCCGTTCACTGCCAATTGTTTGCATCTATTCATGAAAGAGAAATTTTCCGGTTTTCTCATCCCATTTAAGCTCAACCAGCACTAAGCCATTGTGCTCTGATGTTCCTCTCAGGCAAGAGGTCTAAATCAGGCAGGGAAGATGGAGGGAGGGAGGGAGGGAGGATGGTAGGGATTTGAAGGATGGAGGGGAGGGGAGAGTGGAGGCTGTGGCAGGGTGGAAGCAAGGAAGGAAGGGGTAGAAGAGGAAAAGGCAGGGTAAAACAAACATTAGCGAGTCAAAGATAGAGGAAGAAGCAAAATACTACTTTATAGGAAGTGGCAGGTGGTTGTGATGTCACCCATGTGAGCTCCCAGTTTACCCACTAAAATGCTCCAAATTTCAAGTTTTTCGAATATTCAAGTTTAGAGATGAATCTCGTCATTTATTTCTTCATGCTTGGCCCTGATACTCACTGGATATTTTCTCCTTTTCAGAACTTTCTCTGTAAACCCTTGACGTGGTTTTGCATGAAAATCCCAGTGGATCAGCAGTTTCTGAGATAATCAAACCAGTGGCTCATCTTGCCCTTTATCTGCATGACTGTACGTGTGATTGACTTCATAAATATTTGCCTTAACAAGCAGTTAAAAATGTCTCTCATTAAAAGGCTGAACGTGTATATTAGGGTTGCTGAAATAAAGCATTTATGGCAGATTTAGGGAACATCCGGCCTCCAGGCGGCAAACGTGAGTCATGAGACAATTCATGAACGCAGACTAACACAAGACAGGTGTTGGCTGTTACTGCGTTGAAACTATTAGAGTTAATAGACTCGTATAGTTTATTATGGAAAGATGATTATTCCGTAACATGTGCGCTTTCTGTGGCTGTGCAGAGGGAACACACTGAGCGCGGTCAGTTCACTTCATACACCCCATTTATTCCAGGGATGATTTGTCTTCCCTCTTCCAGAACCAGACTGATTTGGCTGCGATCTTGGAGACAAACTGGGCCGTTTCTGCCAAACATTTCGGTTTCATCTTTCTCACTCTTGAGCTGCACATTTTTCACATGTGAATTCTGTCGCCGACCGTATCTCCACAGCTTCCCCCCCCCACACTGTCAACCATGCTAAATGTGTAATCGGAGTCCAAGTCCGTGTCCCTGTTTTCATCGCTACTTCCAGTAAATTGATTTTTTATTCTGAGCCGAAAGATTAATTCCGAGGACGCGGCCACTCTGTGAAACTGTACACGTTACACATAAATAATTCCATAAATACTTCTCCTGAAATAAGATGCTATTTTGTTCTGGATTCAAAATACATCTTCAGGTCAAACCTTGTGTGCAGAGCCGTTGCAACGGCCCGAACGGACAGACAAGTGTTACGGTGGGAGCCCCCAGAGAACCTAGAAACAGCTCTGCCTATGTGGTTGAGATTGATTCACATCCACAAACCCAAACGCATCATTTTAGGTCTTTATTAACCACATATTAACCCACTGTGATTGATGATAGGACGCAATTTACACTCTTGTCAGTTTCCCACAGGCACAGCTTGACAATCTGTTAGAAATAAGAAAAAACAAAACTCTCACACATCAGACTAATGATGGAGCAGAAAAGAAGGGGGGGCGGGGATCTGATTGTTTTCAGTATTCATTTTTAGTAAGGAAAATCTGGGCTCTTGGAAAGGTCATTCTCTACATAACATTTAAAAGACAGGCGATGAAATATGTATAATGTGTACGAATGAAAAACATTGAGTTGTGGCTTCCTTCTGAGACTGGGTTCCAGTGGAGAGAGAGAAGAGGATCCTGTGATCTTCTGTTCTGATACGAAAACCTTGTTTACGTTTTGTGTACATCTCCCTGTAACCATGGTCCCTTTCAAGAGCCTGTGTCCTGGCATCCAAGTCGTATACGTCTGCTGCTATAAAGCTTGCTGGCTCACAGTATTCTGCTAAGAAGCCTCTCGGTAATGATGATTCCTTTCCATGCCAGACCTTTGAGAATATCTTTGTAGCTCATTCCCAGTCTAAACTGAAATTCAGTCAAACTATTTTTGTCCATCACTGCCGCTTTGTTCACTCTATGGGAGCTGACTTCAGCACGGCACACAACTCAGTCAAAAGACACTCAAATGTGTCCACAAATTGTCCATGTCCTGTCTAAGGGTTCTCCCCCCCCTCCCCTGTACCATGGACATAATATTCAGGTCATGTGGAGTTGGTTGATGTTAGCTGTGTGGACACTTCCCGTTCTGGCGCACAGCATAGTTTAACACCTCCCGGACACCCTGCAGGGCATCAAACCGCCTCTGCTGCTGTGAGACTCTTGCCAGCATATGGTGCCGTTCTGCCGTGACCCCACCTGGTGGAAATATCGGCGATATCTCTGATCAGCCTCACATGTGTCAGCTTCACTTCGGCTAAAATGTCAAAAGTCAGCGACTTCACTGGGCAGTTGTCACGAAGGGAAGGAAACTTGGACTGTGATGCAGCGGAGAAGTGCTTCTGTACTTCTGTCCGCATGTAATCACATCTCTGAGGACAGACACTTCTCAAGTGACCCACAACAGTTTTTAATCCAATCAGGAGCCAGAACAAAGCAAGGAGGTGGACATGAGGTGAGGATGCTTGTCAATGAAAACATGACACCCATATTCAGGAATGCTAACGGCAACAAAGGGCGAAAGGTTAACCAGAAGATGACATTGCTTACAGCAGCTTTAAGCACTTCTTTTGTCCCATGTGGCAGATACTCATCAACTCCTCTAGTCTCATATTATCTATTTATCTATTTTACAAAGATAAATCCTGTCTCTTTCAATACGAAGAAAAGGTATATCTTTAACTCTCATCCTTTCTCCATGTTTCCTCTCACTGATAGACAGTACTCCGATTCCTTAAGTGTAAAGACACTCGAGTGGTGAATCGTGTCCACATCACCACCTCATTTTCAACAGTTCTTCTCATGTTAAGTTATTAAAAACTCATCATTTGTGTGTGTGACACGTGTGCACCATCTTGGTCTGAAACCTCCTGTTGTGCGCCCCCTGTAGTCAGGTCTCTGTGATGACTCATTAAAAAGCGAGTGAGACCTAAACTGGGAAATAATCTCGTGGGTGTGAAAATCAAAACAAAGGGATAGAAACTGATGTTAAAGTTAATTCTGCCTCGTTAGTCAATTTCCGAGAGGTTACAGCTCTGATTTCATTCACTGTGAATAAGAGGGCACTTACTCAGGGGGTACAGACTAACATGGCCTCACTATGAGTCTACGACAACAAGAAGAAGAAGACACAGACGCGCTCTGTGTCTGTGCTGATCCACAGGGACTGGAGAAAGTAGGCCAGGCGCGGTGTCAGACTGCTGCGAAGATCAGGACGCTGAAATTGTTGTTGACTTGTGATCAAAGTTCTTTTTCACACTTTAGATGTCAAGAATCTGACGGAGAGAGATTTAAAACACACACACACACACACACACACATTGGTCATATTTTGAGTAGAGAGGCTTTTCAGCTGAACGCTGCCTCACAACATGACACCGTGTGTCACAGAAACACCTTATAAACAGCCTAACAAGCATATAAGGACCTGAAATCACACACACACACACACACACACCTCACTCACATGAGTGACTGTGGGGATAATATGCCGAGTTATTTTTACTCTCAGAATAATCAGAAACTTGAAAAATGCTGCCAGTGTTTGGTGTCATTATGCAGCTTTTCTTTATTCGTCGTAAACAGAAACAACGTAAGGTTATTTGTACCATGTGTCCTTGATCGGATAATCTAGGCAATACTATCAGACCTGACTGTGGCAGTGTTTGGAGGCGAGTAGCATTTAACCACTTGGGTTTTTGTAGCAGTAGAATTCTGTTTGTTTGTCTGGCTTTAGTAGCACAATATTGATGCTGCCGCTTCTGGCTTAAGAGAGCCAGATGGAGCTGAAGTGTAAAGTGTCGTTCACATGCACATTTGTCCTCTCTTTTTTTATCCTCCACACCCATCAATCAGCAAAACTAGGGTGAGGGAAAAGCAGAGCTGGTGATACACTTGTCTTTTTTTATTATTATTATGTTGTTTCCACTTAGTTTAATTTATTAATTCAATCACAGGGGCTGCAGCAACTTCATCTCAGCAGCTCACAGGTTTTGGTTGCTTAGGAACAATGGATGTGCCAAAAAAAACCAACACCTTGTACATTGTGCACTGAATTGTTGTAAATTATCAAGATGGAGGGGGAAAAAACAGGCAAACATATGAAAAATCCATATCAGTCGACCTTTACTCCAGCAGCATGTTAAGGTGTAAGGGGCATTTACAAGGGCACTGGATGTGAACGGATGTCAAACGTGTCTCCATCATTTCACACTAGTATCTTGGAGCTGAGACAATCTCTTGTGGAGAAGAAGACTCATAATTTCTAAGCGATTAGACCAGTAAATGTTCTCACGCCCCACTGAATTGACAGCCATTTGACTAATTTGCAATTAGGAAGCTCTTTAAGTGTTGACACACGACTATTAGGCTCCCAGTGCGCACAGAAATAACCCACAGAGGCACCAAAACAGCCAGCGGACACCGAGCCTCGTCACGTGTTGTGTGTCCCCGCGGAGTCCTGTCTGTCTGTCTGTCTGTCTCCATCGCGAGGTATATAATCACACGGTGAATCACGGGATCTCGTGTATGTGTATAGCCCGGTCCGACGGTGCTTCGTGGGATTGGGTGGGGGGAGAGCACAGTGTCTGTGGACGCAGTCTCAGGATTGGTAGAGTTCACCGCCAAACTTGTTGACTCATAACTGAGCAGCGCGTCTCCATCCATCCATCCATCCGTCCTCCACCACGGCGCTGCGCTGTCCACGGTCAGTGGTGCTGAAACTCCCGCCTCCCAGACCACTCCCGCTGGAACCATCGCATCTCCATTCGGTTTCCTCGCTCCCACCGAGCTTCTCAAAGTTGCCTGCGCTCGTGCGACACTCCCCCGCCCCCGAAGTATCGCTTTACGCGTCTTCGTCCGCCGTCGCCGCTCGCATCCAAGAGCGCGCACCAAGACTTTCAACTTAACTCCGTTCACAGAGAGGAGTCTCCGAGGCGCAGCCATGGCTTTCATGGTGAAACACGTGGTGGGAGGACAGCTGAAGAACCTGACCGGCGGACTGACGGAGGAGAAACCCGAGGCGGAGAAGTCAGACGCCGCCGCGAAGGGAATGACTCAAGAGGAATTTGAACAATATCAGCAACAGTTAGAGGAGGAAAAGTAAGGAACGTGGCTGAGGCTTGTGATTGTGAAGTTGTGTTTCAGTGTGTGTGTGTGTGTGTGTGTGTGTGTGTGTGTGAAAACTGTGGAAGTGTGGCACATTTAGACTGCGTGCGTGCGTGTATGTGTGTGCTTTCGTGTGTAAATAGCTGAGCGCTCCCAGTGCGCCGCGCACTTTTTACGCATTCATGCTCGCATTAACACGAGCGCTCCGCACGCAGCTGCTCCTCTCGCCCAGGGAGCTCTCACTCTCTGAGCAAATAGAGCAATTTATATTTTTTTTAAAAAGAGTCGTTTTTATGCCGGAATACCTGGAGTCAGTCTTCCACATAGTGATGTGTGCAAGGATTCGTGCGACCAAAAACGTGCCCATACTGTGCGTAAGGGGAAAGAATGAATGAATCTGTGGCAAAGATATTTGGACACAGTCTGAGGGGAAAATAGCCAATAATGTACTAATATTAATTCATATTGGGTGAATTTAAGGCAAATTTCACATTATAACATTGTGGCACAAGAGGTGGATGAAACCAGATACATCTCTCTACTCATCTATATATATATATATATATATATATATATATATATATCATCTGTTATTCAACTGTCTTTTCTCGTGTGTCTGTCACATAAAACCTGAAATATCTAGATGTTCTTGTTTGGATATGTATCTCCTGGCTCTGTTGAAAGACAATCTGAGAACAACAACAAGGTCATTTGGCCAACAGTTCACCCAGCAGACAATGACTCACTATTGATTAGTGTGATGCCTCCCTTAAAGCAGGAGCCCACATCCCATATTAGACCTTCACTGTTCACTTTTTTCTGCTTTTCTTTTTTTTTCACACAGACTTTAGGGATTATAGAGTGTGTCTCATGGTGGCATGTGCAGATATTTTAAGGAGTGGGAAGTGAAGTCCCATAACTCTGGCAGTATTAACACGAAGATCAGCCCACTGAGCTCCACAGGAGGCCTGTGGTGAGATGCTTGACGCTCTGCTGTCGCGGCGTGACCTTCAGTGGAAGTGAGTTATTTGTCAGAGGAGCTGAACACGAGCATAGATCACGGCGAAGCCCCCATACGGCTCAGATTAGAGCAGAATACGGTTGTAGGAGGGGTGAAGAGGGCATGTCACATTTTTATCACCCTCAGCACTTCATGAGCAACAGTGACAACCCCTGGTCATCTGACGCCCTTGAGAGAGGAGCACTCTGCTCATTGGCTAAAAAAAGATAATGTGATATAAGATGTCCAGCCCACTTATGCTACGGGGGATGAGATTATCTTTGTTTAGTTCTGTTCATTTTCATCAGCCGAACATACATTTTTAAGCCCGTTCAGTGTGTTTCAACATTTTCAGAACACGTATTCCACAGTGTGTCTGAAAATGATATTTAACATTTGTTCATATCTTTGTTTTCTGTGGATACATGGTGGCCATTTTTTTATCTTTTGTACATTATTTGTGTTCTAATCTATGAAAGCTGTCATTTTCAGTATCTTTAGTCTCAAGTGTTTGGCCCGTTGGCTACACTGACTTGTCCCGACACGCTGGGCACAACCTTTAGATTATGCTGCTGGTTTTCGACGCTCTGCGGTGGAAAACATCACTGTGTAATAAAAAAAAAAACATGCTCTTCTGTCAGTGTAATCACACTGTGTGTGTGTGTGTGTGTGTGGCCTCGGGGCCCAATGCAGTCTGTTAAGTTCAGCATTGAGTCATCATGTCGTTGACTCACAATCTTATGGATGCATTTGAGCAAATTTAGCATATAAATTTATGAGGGACAACTATAAAAACTATAAATCGAGCACTGCCAGCAGCCAAATCTCTGCCCTCTGCTGGAGGCATCACATCACTGTAGATACAGTTAGAAGGGACAACACTCAAAAATAAATATATTCAGGGTTTCCAAGCTGAGAAGATGAATATTAACTTTGAAGAGTCTGCAGTTAGTTTGTCACCTCTGTCAACCCAGCGCTCCTCTGAGGGATTTCAAACCTTTTGGGATGTGGACTACCACAGTGCTGCATCTGGGGCTCCTTGAGCATCTCATTCTGCCCTCTGTCCAATGACATCGTCGCTGCTGCTGCTGCTGCTGCTGCTCCACCTACTGCCAGTTCGACCCCCCGTACTTGGAGGAGAACACATGGTGACACTCGGTCTCAAGGCCTCCAGGGCTCTTAATCCTGTAAGAGCCTTATGCTCTCAAAGCAGTGATGCAAATGCACACACGACTCTGAGGGAAAACTGATTTTCATCATGCTCAGAGTTGGCAGTGTTACCGCAGGTGGAATATACTGTAGGTGAAAGATCGTGCACTTGGGCTGATATTATTGTTGGTTTTTTTTCTCTTGCAGACAAGAACGAGAAGCAAATTTTGCCCAGAAGAAAGCTGAGAGAGCAACAGTGAGAACTCACTTCCGGGAAAAGTACAGATTACCAAAGGTAAAGAACTCAGAAATGTAGAAAGAGACCAAGTGCTGCCACCATGACACTCTATCCCACAATGCTATTTGTTCATGACATCATAATGAAACTTAACTCAAGTGCACAAACTCTGTGTGGCAAACATAACTTGTGCAACATTATCAATATTTACCCCTCTTAAACATCATATTTATCACATTTTAACTAGCTTAACCTGTCTCTTTAGACCAGGGGTGTCAAACTGGCAGTGCGGGGGCCACATTTGGCCCTCCAATTGATTACATGCGGCCCGCCCACCACTGTGTTGAGGCACATCTGCCACTGAGGTGATGGAATATAGACAGAATATAAGACTATATGTATTTTCTAGAAATATTATTATTATTATTATTATTATTACAGTAATAAGACATTTGGTTGTAATCATTGCTTAATTAAATGTATTACACTCAACATTAAATTACATATATTTAAGCTGTTTTAATTACAGTTTAATTTAGTTTTTCATTTCATTTTTGTGCATCATAAATGTGCTTTTATTGTGAAGTATACATCATTTTATAACAAAACAAGCACTTTTACTTTGCAATTCTGTCTAATATTATAGTGAATATTATATATTTCCCACCCACTACTAAATAGTTGTTATTTTCCACTTTTTTTCTCTGGACCGGCCCCCTCTTGACCAGACTAGATGCTCATTGGCCCCCAGGTCATTTGAGTTTGACACCCCTGCTTTAGACATCCCTCACTGTTGCTCTTTTTTGAATGTGTGTCCTGCTGGTCTGACATCACACTGAATATCTCCGTAGGCGACACAGCTACAGTTTAACCCCACAGGCCCCACAACTCATAAAGGTGCACTGTTCCAAACTTCACTGTGGCTAACTGGCCTGCACTGTACCACCTGGATTTAAACCATTTTAACACTGTCCTTCTTTCTATCTGGCCTGTTGGCCGTGTCACTGCATGTATACACATTGTCCACTTGTGTGTCCGTCTTCAGAACGAGCTGGATGAGACCCAGATCCAGCAGGCAGGCGACGACGTCGAGCTGCCCACAGAGCTGGCCAAGATGATCGCTGAAGACAACCAGGAGGAGGCACACAAGCAGTCGGTGCTGGGACAGCTGTCCAACATCCAGAACGTGGACATCGACCAGCTGAAGGACAAAGCCCAGGCCACGCTGGAAGACCTGAAGAAGCAGACGGAAAACTGCAGTCTCATGTAACCTCTCAGTCCCAGACGATTTGAGTTTTACTTTGTGCAAGTATGTTTTTCAGAGGCAGAGCTGCTCCGGAGTCAGAAATAGTCTTGTTGCTTCAATGGGATGTCAATTGGCAGAGCCACATAATCACACGTGTCCTATTTGTGCAAAGATGGACACACTCCCTGTGGACAAGTAAAGACTGACATTACAAAATCTGGGACTAATACTAATAAAAGAAAGGAGATCTTAACCATAGAGTATTTTATCGTGTAATCTGGGAGACTGTGCTTGTGTGGCTCCTCACCTTGACTCAAAATGAGATTATTTCTGCATCCAGAACAACTCCTCTTCTGAATATCAAAACGTTGTCCAGTGTTTGAAATTGTTGTCCGAGCCTCACGTGACCAGTGATAACACAGTACTGTCCTGCAGCAGAGGTCTCAGGCAGCTTATTTCACTGATGCATTGAGGGCACGTCACTGAAATCAGTTGCCTGGCTGGAGTTAAAAAAGCTATGGCTCACAATCAGGACGTTATGTTGGATGTAGGAACCTGGTGAGTAAATGTACACTATAAATAAACTGGGCAATACGTATTCCGAGCAACACATGAGGCTAATGTTTGGATGCAAGTAGTTTACTAACTTAAGACGAAGGCATTAATCTTAGCTATAATCTTTTACCAAACGTATCCTGTCATTATCCTGGCGTTCCTCGTCCCCCCCCCCCCCCCCCCCCCCCCCCGTTCTTCAGTGTGCCTCGGACGTCCGTACAAGGTTGTCGTCTTTATAGCTTCACGGTGTGTGTGCTACTCTGTACAATAACAAGCCTTCTTGTTTGCTCCTCTGGGATATAACCGTTTTTTTGTTTGTTTTTTTCTTAAACTGACAGAGGCAACAAACAACAACTTGTAGACAAGTATGTTTGATGTCTTACGGTTTTGCTGCATTTTACAAGCTGTGAGTAAATACAGTTAAAAAATAACCTGAAATTGAAACCCAGTGTCAGCTACACCAGAAGGAAAAATCTGTTCAATAACAATAAGAGAAATAGATGCTGCGCGGACGAGACAGGTGTAAATGCTTTGGAGGTCCTGTGCCAAAGGAAATGGCATAGATTATGTCAAACTGTGTAAGTGAAGGGTGTGTGTGTGTGTGTGTGTCTATAAATCCACAGACATTTATGTTGTGTAAGATGTAAATGTATCTCCTGTTCCCCTGGTGTGTCAAGAGCAGGTCATCCCCCTCATGATGTCATCAAAACAGTGTTGTTGTGTCCTTTGACCCCTCTATCCTCCATCCTCCATCCTCCATCTCCCTGACCCCGGTCCCTGCGTCTCCGTCGTGCAGTTTTGTGCTGGTGGGTTTCCGTGTTTGTTTAGATGATGTGATTGTGTCATGTGTTGTCTTTGCAACAAACAAACAAAAAAAAAGGGGTGCAGTTGACTGAGAGGGCTGCTTGCAGTCACTGTGGGCCTTTTATTGCCATCTTTCTCCTGCCGCTTCCTCGCCGAATAATAAAAGGCTCGGGGCGACTGACGCTGGTAGAAATCGTAGATGTCGTGTTGCGTTCACGTGCATTTGTGTTGGATTTTTTACGTGACAGTGGTGTGGAGGGTGACGTCAGCTTTTATCCCGTGTCTGTCCCCATTTTGACAGTAATTATTCACAAATGTAATTGTTATTTTTTAAATCCGTTTTGCCTTGTTTTCTCTAGACCTGGTGGTAATTTCCTTACTGTCGGTGCCACTCTGCTGCTGAATGAACATGTTGGTATTTTCATTACAGTGGTTGTTGTTGTCGTGTGATAGATGAACCGTTTATTCATCATAATATTAAAAAAAAAACAGAAAAAAAATGAAGCAGAGGGAAAAGTTGCAATAAGTTTTTTTTTAACAAACTCATCTGAACTCATTTTTGATGATGACGTCAATATTAATGGGTGGAGCAGAAGCCATAAAATGATGATTTGTGTGTTTACTATATATATATATATATATATATATATATACTAGAGTGAACTAGTCATTAAAGAACTCTAATAACAACATAACGTACGATAGTAATGTACAAATGTAATGTTGTGCAGCCGTCTAGTGCAATTTTCTGCCATGACACGCAGTTCCTTCTCGTTCTTTGTGTCACAATATCTCTGTGTTAACTGCAATAAACTGATTTTTATGATAATGTACCTTATTCTCCCTGCCTCAGACTGTACTTGGTCATTTATCAGTATTCTTTAATCTGCAGCCTCTTGAACACTAGATGGAGACAAAACACACTCAGGACTGGGACGACAGAATAATCTCAGAGGGAAGCAGAGGACACAGAGGCTGACTGATAATGATTGGCAGCTCAGACACTGGATACTGGCTCATGTCAGTATTTATCAATACTCGACGTGCAGCATAGGATTTTTCACACGAGGTAAAAACTATTTATTATTCTGGGTGAACTGTGTAAACACAATAGGTCCATAGACTTGAATGTAATAACACGGTAATACTATGTGTTTTTTATTTTAACAAAGGCCTATACACAGCAAAGAACACAGCAGTATAAGCTCCAGCTCACATTTTTATTTATTCATGTTAATTAATAGTTATTTTTACCTGTACTTGCCAAATAAGGCACTCTACTCAACTTCTTTGTTATACTGTTCCTGTTGTCTTTGAAAAAAATAGGGAAACAGCCCTTTGTTTTTAAAGGTCCATCCAATTTTAATCATCTACCTTCACATATCTGATCAATAATAATAATATTTCCACATATTAAAGAATGTCTCTCTATACATATCCACTATGACATCACTCAATATTGATAATGTGTCCAATATAACTAATTACATACTATTATTGTTATGAATGTACAATATTTTTGGGTGTTTGTTTTTATAATGGTTATATTTGTTTTGTGCGATGTGTTGTGTTACTTTAAAAGTCCAGTTTGTGACATTTGGGAGGGTCTGTTGGCATAAACTGAACATATCAGCCATAAGTCGGTTTGTTAAGGTGTGGAGTTGCTTCAAAATAAAGATGAGTTTGTTTCCATAGAGTTTTTAATAAGTGCTTTAGGAAGGAGCCTTGCTTTACTGAGGCCTCCGTGTTTCTACAGCAGCCAGCGTTTCATTGCATTTCCTTTTGGCATGTGAAGGTCTCTGTGTTTCCCTGACACGCTTTGCAATAGCGATTGTTGCACTCTACAGTCTCCCCATTAGATTTCACTCATTCTTACACTAAACCAGTGGTTCTCAAACTCTTCATACCAAGAACCACCTGGGAAAATATTGAGCTCTCGAGGTAACACCATTATCGCCAACGTTGAAATACAGAGGTCGAACAAAGTCACCTCAGGACGTTTCACAGGAGGCAGACTTATTCCCAGTAAGATGTTTTTCTCTCTCATCATCCTCCTCTTCCTCACATACACCTCACACACTGGTATCGTGAAATTAGATTAAGATGCAGCGAGAGATACAGCGATTATTATTATTATTATTATTCTGTTATTCGTTTCATTTTCTACGCACTCCGATCACATACCCTGGTGTAAACAGTAGAATAGTTTTCCACTACACAGTTCCAGCATGGCTCACCTGGGCTCGGCACGGCACGGCACGGCACGGCACGGCTCGGCTCGATTCTACACGGTTTGGTGCGGTTTTCCATCACTATAGCGCCTCCTCAACGTAGCACGGCTGCATGACACTGCCATGACTTTGTTTTATAGGCGACACACACAAACTAGTGACTTGTAGACCAGTTGTTTTTGGTGTAACGGTATCATTAGACTCGGAGCACGGACTTGGTCACTGATCTGAAATACGGTGGAAGGGGTCGTGATGCGGCTTTCAGCAGTGCCCTCGCTAAAACGCTAATGTTGGAGATTAACGCAAATCTTCAGGATTTTTTAAGTCTTTTTAACTGATCTACAGTTCGGCATTGTTCGGTCTGATTCCTGCGTCCGACGTCGCGCTCATGACTCTTCCAGTGACGACACTCTGACCAATCAGTGGACGTCACACATAGTATTGGCTCAGCTCACCTGGAACCTCACCAGAGCAGGTACTAGAAAAAGTACCAGGTACTAGAAAAAGTATCAGGTACTAGAAAAAGTACCAGGTACTATCGCTAATAGAAACGCAAAAAAAAAAAAACCCTGCCAAGTCAAGCCGTGAGTTGAAAAGCATCATATTGTGTTCCACTGGTGGTTGTAATGTACCACACATTGAGAACCATGGCACAAGACCTTTAAAATTGTATTACCCCATTGATATGAGATGGTACAAATCAACGGTAAGAAATCAACAACACAATCCACAGTGTCCATTTCAGAGCACATGTCTTACATATTGTAGTCTTGATTTTTATGCTGGACACACATATATATACATATAAATATATATATAAATATATATATATATATATATATATACATCCGGCTTTGTGGTGTAAAACTGGCACAATCTGTAGGCGCTGGGGAACTTTGGAAGCAGAAAAAAAATCAAGTTAGTTACCATTTCAATGGCAAGGAAGCCTGAGCTTTTGGTAGTTTTCAAGTGTGGTGTGAAAGGGCATAGCTGTAAAATATATTGATGCTGAAACCCCTTTCCATTCATAGGCTGCAGTGCGTGAACAATCTTCAGCCTGGTGAGAGACACTGGGCCGCTGCATGGACAATCTGACACAATTGGGGTGAAACGGGCCAGAAAATACCATTCTCTCCTTTTCTCCTCTGCCAGTGGCAGCTTGAGATAGTGCAGACACACACACACACACACACACACAGAGAGAGAGAGAGAGTGACAATTAGCGAGGACCTTTCAGAGAAAAACCCTCAGCGATGGGGCGGTTGTCATAGAGGTTTCCCCCCGCGCTCACTTTATGGCTAAAAAGAAACAGATTTGTTTTTGCGCGCCTGAAAATTGGAGCAGTGAAGTTGCAGATGTGAGCTTCTTGCTGAGGAATGCGTTTTGCAAGCCCCCCCCTCCCCTCCGCTCCTTCCCCTCCTTCCTCTCCTCTCCTCTCCACCACCTCCCCCCTCTTTTCACTTGTGTTTTGGGGACCACACAGAGTCCGGGTGTCGTGCACGGAAAATTATAAACATTTTCCTGCGGCCCATCTAAATCAAAATGTGTCCCATTTACTGTGTGTGTGTGTGTGTGTGTGTGTGTGTGTGGAGGGAGGGTGGGGGGGGGGGAGCAGCAGCCGCTGGGTCCCACGACTGACTCTTCAATGACGACCAATCGGTGGCCAGGATTGTAAATGAGGGAAGAGAGGGGGGAAGGAAACGTTTTCTTTCTTTTTTTCGGACAGAGGGAGGGGTGTTGTGGGGAAATGCTCGGCGAACCGTGAAGGATAACAGCGAGAAGGGGGACAAAGACGCACGTAGCGGGACTAAATGCGCGACTGAGGGAAACAAGAGAAAAACAGTGAGGAGGAAAAACGCGTCGGAACGCGGGGATGGATGTTGAGCGTGGAAGAGCCGAAGAGCTGGGAAGAAGAGTCCACACTAACAATGGCAAAGAAGAGGAGTTCAAGTCTACACAGTGAGTTGTGTCGCGGTGTCCTCCTCGCTCCTCCTGTGCGCGCCGGTGCCATGGAGCAGAATCAGGCTACGGTTCGCAGGAAGACCAGCCACTTTTAAACGGACTGTTGCTGCGCTGTTTTCTTGCCTTTGCAGCCACGCGTGGTGATTTCCCTGAGTCAGGAGGACGCAAACTCAGCCCCACTTGTGCGAGTTCGTGGGTTGTTTTGAGAGTACTGTTCCTCTCGTGCGGTGACTTATGTGAACTCCACGGCGCGTGAGATCGGGTGCGTGAATTGTCCTCATCCCCAATGTGGTGGCGGAGAAAGTGCACGTCGCCGAACTACAACTCCATCCAAGCATGAGATGTTGGTGCAGCGCCCTGGCGCTTCTCCCGTGGGTGCTGGTGGCCATAGACGCCCAGCTCATCTGCTGGCAGGCGCTCCTGCGCTGCCACGACGAGCCCGAGTGTGATCTCGCGTACAGTCAGTACTTGGCGGCTTGCGAGGGCAACATCCGAGGAACCCGGAGGCAGTGTCCGAGCCACTGCATCAACGCACTCATCAGACTCAACCACACGCGCAGCGGGCCGGAACTGGAGACCTGCGACTGCGCCCAGGACCTGGAGTGCCTCGGCGCCAAGCGATCCATAGAGCCGTGTCTCCCACGCAGATACCCGAGTGACGCCGGCGGCATAGGCTGCATGGAGGCCCGGCAGCGGTGCGAGGAGGACAGCAGCTGCCACACCTCCCTCACCGCCTACTTGTCATACTGCGGGCAGCTGTTCAACGGCAGAAAGTGCTCCTCCAGGTGTAAAGCCACCATCCAGCAGATGCTCTACATCCCCAATGGCGTGCTGCTCAACCGCTGTGTCTGCGACGGGGTCGAGAGGCCTTTCTGTGAAGTGGTCAAGGAGAACATGAGCAAACTCTGCTCCATAGGAGACCACAATGTTATTTCAGACCAGCCCGACGTGGACGACATGTACGAGGATGAGGATTATGACACTAAGAGCGACCGAGAGGAGGCACAGTCAGACCATTCCTCTGCGCAGAGAACATCCAGCTGGATCGCTCTCCTGCTTCTTCCTCTGGCACGGATTATTTACTGATGAGACGATGGTGATGGGTCCTTGAAACACTTGTGTACTCCTGGATTGCTTTGAAGGATTGAGTGTTAAACAGACCTAGAGGTTGAGCCCAGATCTCCTGGATAAGGAGAGTTTCACCCACAGGGCTGCATGCATGGACACAGAGAGCACAGTATAGTGTTGTGTGTGTAGGCAGTGAAAACTCTTATAATGGAAATGTGTCTTATAATGGAAATGTCCTTGAACCCAAGTGGCAAAAAAAAAGCGCCCATTGTCAAAAACAAAAGTAAATACTTGTAGGTGATAATGAGAGGAAATGAACCAAACCCACACTGTTGCTGTTTTGTTGTGCCTTTAAATAGCTCTGGTTTGTTTGGTTTGCTTTCAATGACACTTGGAGTGTGGCCTTATTAAGACCTTAGACAAACATTGGACCCTTTACAGTCTCTGTTTGCTCTGCTCTCATTTCAGGGGCCACCTCATTGTTGCAGCTAAGCACACTTCAAATATTTGGGGGAAATACTGAGAGAGGACAGGCAATGGTGTGGGATCAAGTTCTTAAATGAACTTAAAGCGGCGGCTGGCTGTGTAGCACTCCGTGTCTGGGTTCCTCCCCTGTTTGAGATAGTTTTATTGAACTTTTCCTGAGACCTCCCCCGTATCTCTATTCTGTCTACTGCCTGCCCGCCACCCACCCACCCCCCCTTTCATGCCTTTAAAGATCACCATCTTTACTGCTCCTCTAACAACACTGAAGCGACAACAGAGGGGAAACCTCGGCTGTTACTGTCACTGCTGCTGCTGCTGCTGCTGCTGTGAACAGGTCAACACATCACACCTGAAGTTTGTTCACACGTGACGTCGTCTAACCAGGTCCTTACCTCGTCCTTACTGCACGATAATCAGTGAGTGTCGCAGTTTCACATCAACAGCAGTGAGAGAGAGTTCAAAGAGCTTAAAGGCCGGTGAACTCAAGAACAAGTTTCGGAGAATACACGTCTTTATCCACATGGGAACGGCAGCTAATGGCCAAGAGGAAAGGAATTGGGCTTGTAACAAGAGGGTCGCTGGTTCAAATCTGGCGTCCGGTCAAGGAATGGGGTGCCCCTGACGCAACTTTGTGTGTCATTCTCTTCTTGTTTTTGGTATATGTCTACGGCAGTGTTAGAGCGCCACATACAGCCATGGCATATATACTACAGCATTCAGAGTTGTTTTTTTGGGGGGGGTGAGACTTTGTGTGTATGAAGACACGTCTTCATGTCACTGAAAACCTTTTTAAGAACCAAAAAGAAGAGGATCGTTTAAGGCAAGGGTGTCAAACTCATTTTAGTTCCCAGTATTATGCCTAAGTTTACCATTTACACACAGTGGATCTACAAAGGCACACGACATTTAGCCATGTATCTGAAACTGAAAAATATAGTATTTCATATTATGATTAGGGCCGGATTGGGACATCTGGTGGGCTGGTTCTGGGCCATGTGCCGTATTTTGACACCCCTGATTTGAGGAAAGTTCTGTGTGTGTGTGAGAAAGGCCTAAGAAGGATGCAGTGAAAACCAGGTGTGGAAGCCAGTGTATGGAGCTGAGCTCTGTTTACATGCAGTCAGTGTCACTAAGTGCTTTTAAAAAACAAGTTGCACTAATACAGATGAAGGTGCAGGATAAATGAAATGTGATTTAGCTGAAGACTTTTATTGTGTGATATTTTGTTTTCTTTTATTTGTCAAAAACATTAACGTGAGGAAATGCTCACTACAGTGAACAGGTTTCATGTTATCTGTGTAAAAGGTCCACGACAGTAGTCCAGGGATTCAAACCAGCAGCTTTTCACTCTCCTGTCTTCTTCACTTATTACGTTAAACTGTTTCACAAAAAAGGGAACGTCAACAAAACAAAACTACCCAATTGAAATGTTGTCAGAATGAATATTCTTGTTTTAGAATGAAGTCTTGAACACGTGATGATAAATCTTAAATTATGAAGCCAGAATATGAAGAATGTGTACATATTTTTCAAGTTGTATGTAGCAAAATAAAACGATAAACACAAAAAGGAATGAAACATAGCTCAGATTTCATGATACATGATTCACAGTAGCTTTTCAGGGTTTTTTTTGTTGCAATAACCATCTCAGAGCAGTGCCTTTCATGTGTGAGGGTGAGTTTTATAATAAAATAATGTTTATTAAGTTGTGAAAATGTTTGTGACACCAGCACAGAGACACCATGACAGTAATAAATGTGATTTATTCAACAATTTTTGTTTCGAGTATGGTTGTGGCCCCTTTGCACAAATAAAGTTAGGTTTTCTTTATTTCCTGGCTTTCTGACAGGCAGTGATATAGTCACTGGGGATGTTAATCTACTAATATAGTAGATTAAGTTGATAGAACTGAACCCTGATGAGGATTTTAGGGCGCGAGTAGAAAGTTAGATGTGGAAACTGAGCCGGTATCAGACGTACTGGTGTGAACAGTGGACTCAAATTGGTATTCACAAACTCTGTATGCACAACTGTAAAAGAGATGCACACCTGTTCTGTTGTAGCTCGAGTTTTTAATAACTTTTGGAGAACTATGACCTGGATGATTGAGAACCTGCAGAGTGGACCCCAAAAATACTAGCTGTGCTTTAGGGCAAAAAACACAATTCTGAGAACAGGTGGCAACTTGTGCACCACGTCTGATTTTTCATCGAATACCAGGACGCTTCAAGCACGACCAACAATCCACTTTTTTTTAAATCATTAAATCAAAACAAAGAGGCCTACAGGCACAGAAAGACTTTAGTTACAGTTTCTTTGGTTCTGGCTGAATTAACCACTGCCATACACCTTAAAACCTCTCCAACCTGCCCCCCCCCCTCCCTCTCTCCATCCCTCCCTCTCCACCAGCTCCTCATTCAGATTCTGGGAGCAAAATCAAAACAAGCCTGAGCAGAGCAGCCTCGGGGAGTTGAGTGTGTGGAGGGAACAGGGGGGG
The DNA here is from genome assembly GCF_958295425.1 of Solea solea. Classification (NCBI taxonomy): domain Eukaryota; kingdom Metazoa; phylum Chordata; class Actinopteri; order Pleuronectiformes; family Soleidae; genus Solea; species Solea solea. The sequence continues at coordinate 20,539,702 of NC_081138.1, forward strand.
ATACAGAGGCAGCACTGTGCTGCAGCCCATTTTCTAAATTATCTTTATTCAACATTTCTCTAAAACAACTCCCTCCAAACCCCCCTCTCTATCTTCTCCTCTCCAAAGTGGGAGTGACCCGAGGATTTAGGAGACTCTTGTCTCTCATAGGTACAATGTTCCATTCATGAGAGCCATCGAGCCACGGTAAATGGCTGACCCGCTCTCTGGTTTCAGGGCAGGGGTTGCTGGAGTCGAGGGCACACAGCTCCCTCAGGTCTGGAGCACAGAGACCCCCTTTATGGGGGGGGGGGGGTGCTTATGCCAATTTGACTGGATCCCTGTCGCATTGACAGCATCAACACAGAGAGAGAGAGAGCCTGGAGGTGGGGAGGCTCAAAGTGTTGTTGGATGTGCAGCAAAATGGAGGCTGATTAAATCCACAATGCTGTAGGTTGTGGTTTGAAGGAGGAGGGTTAACTTTTCCATCTCTGAATCTCCCCCTGCCTGTGTTGCATTACTGTAATGATATTCAGTGCACTCTTGGGTTTGCAATAAAAACTGGCACCGCTCCCAGAATCGAGCAAACAAAACAGGCATAAGGGTCAAAATCACTATCCAAGGTTTTCCTGGCAGCAACATGCCCAACACCATGGGTATGTTAACCAATTAGAGCTCCCTCGACATCGCAGCCGCAAACAAAGCACCCACTGGTTCTCCATCCTGTTGTTCCAGGACTCGAGGCCACGTTGTTCTCTGTGCTAACCTGAAGTCTGGGAGCGATTAACAACCTGGCAACCCAGGTGATTGTCATTAGCCAGATAGAAGGGCAGAAAACAAACATTATTGGTAAGATTAAAAACATCGCTTCACTGCCTTTTTCTTGGGAATCGGTTATTTTAAAGTGTCTTTCATAGTCACAAATACTCTTCCACAGACAAGTGAGGGACTTACAGGAAAGAGATAAGAAAGGCAGAAGTATATCTTTGGTGTTAATGAACGTCAAAGTCCAGTTCTCACAAGTGCCATAAAGTTTCATTTCGAGCCACTTTGGTGCAGCATGTCATATCAAAATTGTAACACAGGCTTTGTGACAAATTTATAGTCTCCAAGCCCATAATTCTGATGACATCATCACGGTTATTTTCTCAGACTCAAACCAAGCACCCCCCTCAGTGCCACAGAAGAACCCCACAGCTGAACACAGACTGTTCCGAGTGCACGTTCAAGAACAACATGTGACATTCTGCGATGAAAGCAGATGTTTGATGACTTTTATGTCTTTAACTCGCTTCAGTTCCAGCATCACTCTGTAACTTGGTTGGTTCTGATTCCAACAGTTTTGAATCACTGAATATATCATGAACTCCTCCCAGTGTGACTTCTACCACTAACAGACACTTAGGTTCTTAGAGGTTCAGCTGCAGAGTGGGGATTACAGAAACGTCATTCTCCCCAGTAAAAGTCATTGACTCATCACAATGTCTTTAGTAACATGACTGAGGTTTTCATGTACAAGCACTTTGAATATTTAAAAGACTATCAAGAAGCACACAGAGTATAGCAGTACTGGTTAATAAATTCATAAAAAAATAATGAATAAGCAATCAGCCAAAAAAGTGCAACTCACTGTAAAAAATTAACGCTTTAACACCGAGCATGTTTTGACATGACATTATGCATAATTACAACATTTTGTATTAAAACATTCCAACTGTTTCTGAAAGCTGAGAAGTTGCATAGCCAACATGTGGTTATTACTGTCATTTCACTCTCGCTGTTGCAGGAAGCCGGCGAATCAATGTCTTTGTCACCAGAGAGGAGCGAGTTAGAAAAACGGCTGTATGCAGTTTCCATTATTTGGCCTTTTTTTGGACATTGAGACTAGTGGCCCTTTTCCACAATGGTCCCGGCACAGCACGGTTTAGGTTGGCTTTACACTACAAAAAAAGTACCTACTCAACATGGGTGGAGTCACCACTGCACGGCTGCATGAAACTGCGGTGACTGTTTTACACGCGACACACAAACGAGTGACTCATGACTTAAAGCAGTTGTTTTCAGTGTAACTGAATCATTAGAATCAGTTCATTGAAAGTGTTTGTTCAGCACTTTCTCCATGACCCGAGCACAGACTGAAATACAGCGGCAGTGTTTGTGATGCAGCTCGCTGGTCGTGATCAGCAGTGCTGTCCCCTAAATACACCAGACTCTTCTGTTAAATGTTGAGGTTTTAGACATTTCTCTGTGAATTGTTGGAGATTAATCCACAGTTTTAGGATTGTTGAGTAGTTTTAACTGATCTACGGTTCGGCACTATTCAGCTTGACTCTTGTGGGATGTCTCTTCCTGTGACGGCACTCTGACCAATCAGTGACCGGCAGGCTGGCGACGTTAGGCATAGCAACTACCCCAGAGCAGGTACTAAAAAAGGTACCTGGTACCAGGTACTATGCTAGTGGAAACGCAACTTAACTGTGCCGAGTAAGTATGTTTTCCACTCAAATTTCCAAATTTGGTATTCATGTACAACTGCATTGTTTTTTCTTCATTTTAAATTGTTAATACACCATTTTAACATGAATAAATTGTAAATAACTGCCAGATATTGAAAGTTATTCTGGAAAAAAAGAATGGGAAAAAGCACTTTTTCTGGCCCTTTCATGGTTAAAAAAAAGAAAAAAAGATATATAGATGCTCATTTTGGGGCTTACGTGTTAATTGGTTAAGAAAAACAAAGATAATATTGTTTTTCTGGGTTTTGTAGAATTCTTCTTTTGCATTTCATGTACTTTTTGAGATTTTTCAAATTAAGGTTCCATAGTTTTCCAAGCGTCCAAACAAATCATATAATTATAAAATGTCCTTACTTTCCCCCTGGCTGCTTTCCTCTCTCCTCCCCTGGTGGAGCAGAGCCAGCTGTTTCTGCAGAGTAGCCTTCCAGATGATGACGCCGGCGAGGGAAGAGCAGCGCTTCTCCCACGACAGCACACTAATCTTTCCATAGGTTCACAGACACACGCTGTTGACAAACTACAAGAGGTTTCAGGCACTTTTATTTTTTATTTTCCACAGTGTTTCTCAATTAATAAATACCTTATTTATTATTATAAAATCACAGCTGTATAAACATTCAAATAAAAAAAATAAAATAATACAGCAGTGTGGAAACCTTGGCCAGGCAAATGACAGTATTTATATTTTTTCCCCTCATTTGACTTCACTTATATTCTACAGTCGCTTTGAAAGTAATATTCACAGAGTAAAGCTCTCCTGTGCAGGTAAAGAAACGTATAGACTGGTCCATGAAGACCTACAACAGCGCGTGATATTAAGTCTGCTACAACTGTTTAAAAAGTTTGTGACCGTTTCACGGAGGCCCAGCTACACATTTTTCCTTGAGTGCCACAGCACACTGTAAGCCTCAAATCCCCGTCCGTTGCCAAACCTAAGAAAATGCAAGACTAGTGTAAATAAGGCAGAGGCCGCACCTCTCCAGTTTTCCCCTCATCGTGGTGGAGAGGGCTCCATCAGTGGAGAGGGCATGGTGAGCCTGTGGTTGACCCACAGTAAAGGCAGTGGGGAAGAGGATGGTGGTGGGAGGGGGTAGGGGGGGGAGAGGGAGTATGTGCAAGTTTGGCAGGACCTCAATATAAAGTACTTAAGACTTCAGTTAAAACTGTTGTGATACTTCACGTCACAGCTGACGTTTTACTGTATTTGACTGAATGTTTTGGTTTTTTTTTTCATTCTTCTTGCACACACTGCTAACACTTCCCACTGCCCCATAACGACACAGCACTGTCTCAGTCTAACTACTTTACCATGACAGTGTGGTATTGTCATACAAGCGCTCCAACATTTACATATCAATGGTGTGGATTTGAGGCTACGCAGTTGCACCGACGCAGTGTAAAGTGCGGGGGAACTTTCACATTCACCAGTGTGCGGACCCAGAATTCAACAGCTATTTTACCAGCCAAACTTTGTTTTTTTTTTAACTTCTAAACACAAAAAAGTTTTCACCAAACAAATCATCCAGTAGAAATACTGGTGACACTTGACATGAGAGTGCAGCATGGTAATAATTTGTAACACGGAGGTGATATTATGGCAAATACGATCTTATTTCTAATTAAAATCCCAGCTTGTTTATAACAAAGGTGTGGTAATAGGTTTATAATATTACAATAAATGTTATTATTTTCAAAGTAATATCCAGCCAATATCTTCACATGAACCTGTTTGGCGTTCAAAATTGATAATTGCCATATTATAAAGTTGAAATTCATCCTCACACACATTTACTGGTATTGCTATTACCATAATATTACATCTGTATACATTAATACCATAAAATGACCATATTGTACTGTAAGGTCTTATTGAAACACTCAGCCAGACAGACTGAGAGGATTAAATATAATTTGGGTGTGATGCAGGTTGGGTTGGCCCTGGTCGGTTGACCACTGGCTGCCTGATCCTCCGGTTCCCTGTTGGTTGTCGTGGTCAACGTCACAGTTACTGCAAACAGCAGGCTGAGGACACACAACAGTAGAGTGACGTGCGTTAGGTTTCAAGTAGCAAGTAGTACAACTGTGTTCGTTCAAGACATCGGTGTTCGTTATTAGCTGTGAGCGAACATCGTATACCATCCTATTTAAAATCTCATCTCAAAACAGCGGTTGAAACTGACATATTCACTCCGATCATTACCCATCTGGTAACATAAATCACTCTTTATACTTGTTTCATAGACACAGTATAGTATATTATATTGTTTTATAGCTGTAGTTGATTGCATATTATATCTTGTTGTTTATCACCTTTGGTGTTTTGAAAGGAGTGAATAAACACATTTTATTATTATTTATTGTGAATAATACAATGCTGTATATGGCAGGATAAAAGAATACCCATAATCCGAACCCACATAAACCGATCAGAGAAGTGAGAATGCACATCCAACAAATGTCATCAAGCTTTGTGTTATGTTCCGTGTAAGCATCGCACCACAGAAATACCACTGCAGAGACTCGGGGAGGGTTTTCTGGGACATGTTAAGTGGACTTGGACACGTGAAATGTAAACATGTGAATATTACGGTGTCGCGTTCACAGCAGAACCTTGCTACCCGTATTGGTGTGGTCCAAGTTCACCAGACAGACAGACATGGGTGTTGCTGTGACCCTTTCCAGTCTCGCTGCTGTTGGGTCGGTGCCAGCTCACAGTGCTGACTCTGCCATGGTTTTATTAAAATAACACCAGCAGCAGAGTAAGAACCCACGTTCTTGGTGAAACTTGAGCAGCCTCTAGAATCACTGGTGCCCTTCCCCCAGCCCCACTTTTCACATTTCCCCAGGAATTTCTTGCTAAGGACAGGATATTGTCTCGGCTTTAGGTATCCCAAGCCGAGACCCAGAAAATACTGGCAAAAAATGGTTATGTACATAAAGGCTATAGCTGGGGAAATTCAAGTATATTAGAATGGAAATGACATGAATAATAACATATTGTTTTTAATATAGTGTAGTAGTTTGTTTATAGTCTAAGAACAAAGACATTCAAGTAAGTGTAAGTAATGTGGATACTATGTAATACTAAGGAATCAAGTGTATGTGTGTGCTGTTTGGGTGTTGGGTCACTTTCTGCTTGCACCAGGTCTCACTTTCACTGGGTTTAACAAGAGGGCAGAGGACAGAGCTGCGAGGGGCAAAAGTTCCAGCCAGTCCTGCAGGGAGGACGGCATGGAATGAAAGAGAATGGCTCATATTTTATTTGTGGAAAAAAATGTTCGCTGAAGTGACATCTCATTACACCGAGAAGAAGACCATTCCTCACTAGCCACACCAGATCTCTACAGAGATACAGTATAATATGTCTGCACACACACAGAGGGAACTCACAGCTTCTGACGGAGTCTGCAAGAGGCTCTCGATCCAGGGACACGTCTCGCTGAGTCTCCTGCATCTGAAGAATAAACACATGCAAATAATCACCTACAACTAACAAGCAGACAATAACAGATACAAGGACAAGATGGTTTTACAATCCTGTACATCTAATATTTCTCTCTCTCTCTCTCTCTCTCTCTCTAGGGGTCGCCACAGCAGATCACCTGCTTTTTCAGGCGTCCACATTTGGATGCCCTTCCCTGATGCAACCCTTCCCATTTATCTGGTTTAGGACCAGCACTATGAGTAACAGTGGGATCACTTTGGCTGAGTGTCCACTTAATCAATGGAGAGCAACGAGCATTGACACCTTATTTAGAGATACCACAGCCCTTGACCGGTCAGGATTTGAATCAACAACCCTCTGGTCATAAGCTAAGTTCCCTTTCTACACTATCAATAACATGTTTTTTATTTGGTTTGGATTTGTAGCACACAAAGATGAGCACGGTTTTGATAATAGTCTCGTTTTCAACAATATGTTCTGTGTTTTTAGATTTCTTCATGCAGTCCGAAGATGCACGTCTACAATTCTGGACAGGGACATTTCTTACCTTGATGTCCTTTTTGAGGTATTCGGCTCTGGTCATGAGGCTTTTAATCTGGTGAGACAGAAAAGAAAAACACATTTATTTCCACTTTTTACATTTTATTGCAAATGTTTGCGCAGGCTGTTCTTGCCTCCTTTGATTTATATCAATGTTTTGTGTTTTTTTTTTAATCTCTCTGGGTTGGAAGTGTTGGCTGACTGGTCTAACTGTCCAACTCTTTCCAGGAATATCTTAACTTCTGGATTTACTGCCACGACACTGTGCGCAGACATTTGAAAGTACTTGACAATGAATCCTGTCTGTCATCATTGGTGCCTCTAAAGCCGAATAGCAATTAACTGACTTGTTCTTTTTATTCTAAGCTTACAGTGGTTTTCATGCTGCAGAATGGATTTGTGACCAGTCAGATGCTTCTTGAAGGCATGGTCTACAGTTTTGGCCAAAAGAGTCACAACCAAATACTGAAGGAAGTCAAATGAAAAGCGTCAAAAAATACACATCTTGAATTAATACTTGAAGTATTTACAGCTTTTGCACATTACCATTTGTGTACATTATGTTATGTTAATAAGCTTCATTCCCTCTGGTGTAGACGATGATTCTTTCCATATCTCTCCCCCTTTTTAAAATAGTTTAAACCACCAGATGTATGTTCTGAGCTGCGCTTGTTTACTGGAGCGGGAGGCGTAATAACTTAAAGATGTGTGTAGACATAAACTCCGTGTCCAAATCAGATTAAAGTGATCTGCTCCGCTGATCTGATTCCTTTTTTTTTTTTTTTTTTTTTCTTCCATATGGTACAAATGTGCAAGTAGTAAGCGCTGTCATCATCTGCTGGAGGCTGCTCTTTACTTTAATCAGTGCTCTGGTGATGATGAAAGTTCTTGGCTGAACTTCATACCTAGTTGTATCACCACAATGTCACAGGGTGAGGCGAGTGCCCTCGGGCTTCACTGCAGCTACCTCTGAGGTTATAATGACTGGAGACCTTAACTGATGGCTTCCATGATGTCCCTTTAAAACACCAATCTTCTGCGGTAAATAATCAGTCCGGCCACAGATTTTTTAGTATCCAGCCCTGACTGTAAACTTATGTAGCCACAGCACTTTAATCATAATTCCTTTAATCACCACCTACAGTAAATGTGGAAGAAATCTACAGGGGTGAGCAAAGGACAAACTAACTGCGCAACATAGTACATCGGGCGACCATTCAACAGTTCGGCGTTCTCAGACTTTTATACTTCACTGTACAGCTACCGAAACACAGGACAACAGGACCTCATGTATGTTCAACTATAATGGCACTACATTAACCACAGGCTGGTTAGATCAAAGCTGTGGCCCACACATGGCAAGCCAGGATACTGAATTACAGCTTTGAAAGACTAAAGTGAGCTCTACAGTAGATGTGAACGCACATGGAGACCAGTCATGTGCGGCATGTGTTGGCTCTTTTGGGTTCTCACATACACACATGCTTTCCATCTAATCCCCCGCCCCCGTCTCCTTAATGCTGTGTTAGATTATTACAGCCGCATCTGAATTTACTTAAGACGAGCAACCATAAAACTTCAAATAGGGAGGTCTATGAGGCCCACTCGAGCCTCCGTGCCCCTTGTGGGGTTTGTTGGTAAAATAATGTTGTCTGTTCGAGACTTAGTTGCAAGCTAAACAATGCACAAACACTGACAGCAGCCATACACATGTGTTTTACATGAGTCGGCCAAAAATGTTGGTAGTAGGATTACGTCAACGCTAGAGTTCATAATATCAACGCTAATATTTACAATATCAGTGCTAATAGTCCTTATTTCTGAAACATGCAGGAAGCAAATTTACTGGACCATATGTTTGTGTTGGCACCCAGGAAAGTTATTATTGGAAAAACAAAACAGGCGGTTAAAGGAATTACTATGCTGTTGAATATTAAAACTGATTATTCATTCATTTTAACATACTATATATACACTATATTATGCTGTGTATCAGCATAAACTTAACAAAGAAGGTTCTCAATCAGCACAAAGACTGTGCTTAGTCTCCAGTAATTAATTAATGGGAGTTTAAAACCGTAATGATCGATTTGCAATAACAACCTTTTATCCCATCGCATGCAGTGCAGTATAATCATTAGATACACAACCTGACATTTAGTCCTTATTTACACATTCAGCAGTTGTGGAGAAACATTAGTAAGTCCAACTCTTCCTGTCTTTTTAGTTATTGTTTCCACAACCTCCCAAGAGAAAATAAGTGTCTCCGTAGAAGCTAAAAGCTCCATAACATTAATGACTTAGATCAGTGTTTTATGAGATTTTAGATGAGAAACCTACGTTTAAAACAGGACAAACCATGAGAAGAGCAAATATGTATGACATTATTCTTTTAACTGACATTTCTGTTATATTACTGTGAATGGGTACACTTCAAAGAGATGCATGTTTGAAAGAAATGATTAAAAACTTAATTTTACACATGCGTTACTTGATAAATCTTAAGTAGGAGGCTGGGTGAAGACATTAGCAATTTTATCTGGTGACCTAAAAAAATCTCCCATGAACCAATGTGTGGGTCCTGACCCAGTTTCTGGGGGGGAAAAAAAAAATCTAAATACTTTGTAAACGTTCATGCAGCTGAAGGGACCAAGACTTGGGTTATATTCCTCCACTACACGCATGTAACTCTATCCACACGGTCATGTATCCTACAATTACGAAGAGGACAATGATGGATGTGTACGAAGCAGTACTATAGATGACAAATAGTGTTATTTGGCTGCTACCACAAAGAACAAGCGCATACGACCAAAAGAAGGAGCTTCATTGGTCATGTGATGGAGCAACTAGTGTGTTCTGAGACCTAGATAATCAGCTGAGGGCTCATTGGCGGGTAAAAAAGAACAAGGTCTTCCATACCATGAGCACTCAACCAGAAGCCATTCCCGGCTCACTCACCTCACTGTGGAGCAGCTCTCTCCTGCGGCCCTGGGGCTCAGCTGCCTCACCAAGAAACAGAAGAAAAAAACATTAGACATTAATAATGAGGAGATGAAGGCAGGACAGAATCAGTTCACTACCTAATCACCTTGTTTGTTCAAGAAGGGGTCAACTACTACCTGATTGGATTTTTCTAGCAAAAAGACTGGGAGCTTAAGGGTGAAAATGATTCTAAAGTAGGGCAAAGTTTTCACAGTCGGTTCTCCTGGAGGGGAGAGTGACAGAGGGGTAGAGGAGAGGCGAGCAGGAGAAGGGGATTCTGTTGGCAAAGGCATGTTGGAAAGCTGCACAACAAAAGAGCTCCTCGCCAAACAAAGAACCAATGTTTTCTTCCCACAATCCTCCTGGTGGTTCTCTGATGTGCTGTTTAAGCGCCGCTGGTTGAGATGGCATGAGATTATATTACATCACAGATTACTGAGCCACGGAGAAGAACACGTACATTATCTTAAACAATTTTGGGGGGCTACACTCGCACATAGTAAGCACACACAGATATGTACCCAGATATAATCCTGATTATGTCAGTCCATCCCAAAATACAAATTCTGGGTACCACTGAGATTCTGTATTATTCCCTCTGTAACTTGCCAAACCTCTCAGTGCAGCAAATGGATTCATATTCTACCTATGACCAGTATAAGTACAGCAGTCTATGTATTTACTGCTACAAACCTCCATAAACTTGTTTTTTTTACATTTAACAAAGATAAATAAAAATTATAAAGAACAAATATACTGAGCACCTGTCATTTTTTGTTGTGATAACAACATTCTGGCATTAAATAACACTGAAATAGTATCATAGTAGAGTACCAGCACTAAGTGGGTGAAATTTGGCGGGAACTGGCCTGAGCTGAATGATTCAAGCTCTCATCCATTAGTAAGATAATAGTTTTATTTGTTTCCAGTGTGCAATAACACAAAGAAATGAAGTGTGCTGCCTGAATAGGAAGCAGATGGCAGGACTTGCATACCACACACAGGGCGCTGGCACCAGCTCTCATTCCGGCTCAAAGCCACATGTGGATCACTCTATCCCACCTCTTCCATTAAGCCGATCTTCCAGATGAGCTCATGAGCCAGAGCTAATGAACGCCAGGCCACAGAGTCACTGGAGTCTCTTCTGTAGTTTCCCTGTGTGTTTGTCTGCCTTATTAAGTAAGTGTCCCTGACTCTCTCCAAGCTGCTTCACCTTACTTGCTCTGTCAGTTTGTCTTTCACCCACTTAAATTACTTTCACCAGGTTATTTTCCTTCTCTCCGAGACAGAGTCTTTTTATATGCATCTCTATAAATGTCTCTCTGTCTGGTTCAACGTCTGTCTGTTTTCCTCTTTCTGTCTCCACTTAAGTTTCTCTCTTGTCTATCCAAGTCATTTTGTCTCTCCTTTCCAGCCTTTTAGGTCAGCATAATTTTATTTGTGCCGCCATTTCTTAACCCTCGCTGTACCCTAAGCTCTATAAGAATGTCTAACCTCGTCTGCTTATTGTGTCAACTCTGCATCTCTTCCTAACCCTCTCCAACTCCATCTTATTCAGGTTCCTCTTTCAGTTTTCCTTAATCACCAATGTGCACAGGTAGGATGCAACTACATTATGGTTTCAATTTCTTGCTCAAATACTACTGAGGGGTTCTTGACATTAAGCACTTAAATCTTGGTAAAAATGATAAAGACCAACAGCAGAAAAGGACAGAATCATTTCATGAAGCTGTTGTGTATTGAAAGGAGAGTTTATCTACCTGCTAGCACCAAGAGTAGTTCCCCTAAACACTGCTGGTACATGTCCAAGGTCTCATGCTCATCCGCTCCACCCTCTTCCTATCAGAGAATAACAATTAGTCAACAGAATGCTTTGAAAGCTGCAGTGAATAACTTTTTTTGTGGTTGTTGTCATTATTCTGTCTGGTTTTTGCAAATTAATTGTATGCTGCATCTTTTATCTGAAATCAGGTTCTGTCAAGAAGCTTTTATTTTTTGAGCAGTGAATTCACTTCTAAACCTTTTCATGGCTGATTTGTGTTTTCAGTCAGACAGTTGTTTATTTTTAAAAGTACCACACTGGAGTTTAACAAATGAGACCTCAGAGATTCCTGCTGAGCCATTATAGTACTTAAATAATTCAACAAACTCAGTGCGGATACTGCCGGCGAGTTACCACTGCAAAAATGTTATTATTAATACTGTTTCACTCCTCAACAGTCTGTAATTAGTCACAGAAATAACACACCATGAGTTGTGTATGATTCAACCATTTCTCTTAAAAGATGTGGTTTGGAAGGCAGTGAGTGAAAGAGGGAAAGAGTTATCATCGTGCACGGATCCCTTATAACCTTAGAAATGGCAGTAGAGGCCATCTCCAAAGCAGCCAGCAGTCGTGGTTGGTCTCGAGACATTTCTGAAACAATAGAAAAACAGAAAAAAGTCCTCATGTGTTTGACTTTATATCATGTCTATTGTAGTATCTGAAGACTCCAGTATTGTGGACTTAAGACGCATTGATTCTTAAAGATTTACCAACATTTATTTTAGAGGAACAGGGTAATTAGGCACAAGTGTGCTTGAGAAAATCTTAAAATCCCCAAGAGAGGAAAAGGCAGCCAGTCTGCAGCTGACACTGTTCTCTGTAGCAGGAGAATAAAAAAATGACTTATTTTTACATGAGTCATTTGTGGATTCGACATTTTTGCTTTCTTTAGTGGTGAACAACCACTTAAAGGGGCTTTGCAGCATTATAACACCATACTTTTTAAAAGCTTTGTGCTTTCATTCATTGTCTAGCACTTTATACTCCAGATGAGGGTCATGGAGCTGCTGGAGCCAATCCCAGCTGACACAGGGAGAAAGGCACGGTGCCCCCTGGACAGGTTGCCAGCCCATCGCAGGGCCAACACAGAGACGAACAACCATTCACTCTCACATTCACACATATGGTCAATTTAGAGTGTCCACTTAACTTCTGCATGTTTTTAGACTGTGGGAGGAAAACGGAGTACCCAGAGAGAACATGCAATATCCCTGGGCGACAGTGCTAGCCACTACTCCGCCATGTGAGTTTATTTTACTTTATTTGATTTTTTTGATCACCTCATTTCATCTGATGAAAACCTAGATTTAATTTGTGACGTTGATGCCTGAATGTTGTGGCTCTGCCTCTGCACTGAGCTGTGTGTGTGTGTGTGTGTGTGTGCGTGTTACCTCTTAGGACATCCCTGGAGGTTCTGGCCTCCTCAAAGCTCAGTCTGTTGTCTGAGGCCACCAGGGCTTTCAGCTCCTCGGCTCTGGACACATACTGCCTGACCTGCGGAAAGTCCTCTTACATTGACTTAATCACATCAACCACGCCATATGCTCTCCATCTACACCATATGGTATTCATAGAGGAGATTTAATTCCAAGTGAAAGCAACTGGAGCGTTAAAAAACAACAACAACTGAAAACAGAAAGTAATCCAAATGTGAATGGAGGGACTGTTTTCAGGCGTACCTTCTTCCTGATGGCATCTTTACGTTGTCGATCTACCTCGTCTGGAGAAGACAGAGAGGAAAGGTGTTTAATTTAGTGAATTTACTTTGCAAGTTTATTATGGTTAAAAAAAAAGCAGTACATTGTTGAATCCTTCCTCTATAAACAGGATATGAGAGTGGCTGTTGCTCTTACAGTGAATAGCGGGGACAAAGTGCTCTAGGGCAGCACAGTACATAGAGAGAGCAGCAGGCCTCTCCCCCTCCTGGTCCTTCTGCACAGCCTGCGTGACCAGCTCTTTCTGAAAGAGAAAAGAGGAACTGGCATCACTGAATACACACAATTCATATATGCATTCAGAGTCATGTGGAGGCACATCGGATACGTATGAACCCAAACCACATGCCAGCACATACTCCTCGTTCTTCGTATTCTCTTACCGCTTTCACAAGGCTCTCTGCACTTGGCATGTGCTCTAAATCCACAAAAGGGTGGGTGAAGAATTCTGCAAAGGTGATCCGGACATCTGGATTTCTCTCCAGCAGGCGCAGCAGAAGGTCCCTGCAGTCCTTGGATACCCTGGCCCCAGGAGGGAGCTCATGCACAAAACACAACCTTATTTAGTTACACTCAATCCACAAGGCAGTCCAAAGGAAAAGGACAGCACTTTTGTTTTTTGCCGGAGACCTTCTAGTCTCACATCACTGGCTTCTGTCAAAAGATGACCTTAAACCCCTCTGTGTGAATCCCTGGGTAATGGACCATATGCTAATGCAATCCAAAGTCTGAGCCTAATGCTTAGCACAAGAACTCAAGTGTTTTGCAAACCCTTTGTCATCAAGAGCACAGTTATCGGTTTTATTGTGGTGAACCAACTGTGGTTTGCATATGTAGCAAGCAAATCTGAAAACAGCAACAACTTTTAATTACCAGTGTGCAGTTAAACTAAGCATTAACATTCCTAATATCAAGAGTTAAGACATACCAAACATTGTCATTCCAACAGAGATTGTTACATAACAAACTTAGTAATTGAAGTTGTATTTGTATTTATTTGTAGATTAAATTTTGGCATTTTGTGTTTCACAAAAAATTGAATGTATTTTAGAGTGTCACAAATATCTGTTCTACACCTGTGTTTGCAAATATACTAAGACATTTTTATTTGTATTCAGAAATGGTCTTTGATATGATGGATAAGCATGGATACGGTACAAGAAAGGAGCATGAAGCCAAGTGTCTCCAATGCCACCGCTTCTTAAGTGAAAGGCAAGTATAGTGTGAAAGCATGACATCTAGTGGTTTTACAGTGAAAACAAATAGTCTGAGGAAATGTTTTGATTATATTTTTGGATGGCTATGCCTATGTAAACTAAACACAATTTTTTTAAAGATGTATAAAAATGCATTTATGTTATACATGGGGCAACAATTCACTGTTTTACTGTTTTTATGCATACATTTAGATGTATATTGAGTTCAAGTGAGCGGATAATGGCGAACTCAAAGAGGGACCATATCGATGTATGACTTGTAAAATCATGAAACACATTAGTTGGAGTTGCATCATCATGTCTATTTATTTTCCCAGTATCATATAAACAGTTATGGTCTTTAGGATGTTTAAACTACTGCTAGTCATATTTGTCATTTGCCACATTTCCATCCAAAATCATATATTTTAGGCCATAGCATATTCCATGACTTCTCTAGATTTTTTTTTTTTTTATAATTTTCTTTAAGCAGCACTTCATCACAGGAAGAATCTTTTAAAACTTACCTCAATAGGTTGGTTACTCCGAATCTTCTCCTCCAATTCAGTGTAAGACTTTGATGCGAATGGCGCTCGCCCAAAAAGAGCCTCTACATTCAAATAAAAACAAGTCGATAGATAGGCAGTAATCACAATGTTTTTATGATTAAAATGTGTGTGCTATTCATAGAAAGTGTTGAATATAGGATAAGCATGATTTACATTATTCTCTTTACAAAGAGATCTGGCATTGGCGACGACTGCATTTACACTGTTATGTTTTCTTTTAATCAAACAAGTTTAGTTTCTACATAGATGTCTACTAACAAGGAGTTTTCTTTACTGTAGTGGGCTGTATGATTTAATTGC
This sequence comes from Solea solea, assembly GCF_958295425.1. NCBI lineage: Eukaryota > Metazoa > Chordata > Actinopteri > Pleuronectiformes > Soleidae > Solea > Solea solea. Next base: position 20,554,772 of record NC_081138.1, read on the forward strand.
ATGCAGTGAGCTCTGCAATACAAATTAACTGATTAGTCTTTTATTGTTGAAAGGCTTTGACATATATCCTACTGTGTAACACAAGGACAAAACAACTACAACAAGAAAGCAAAAACTGTCATTTGCAACGCTCTTCTTGTGTACTTGCTAAGGGTATTAACTGCATCGATGAAACTCACCATAGAAAATAACTCCAACTGACCAGAGATCCACCCTGGAGTCATACTGACGTCGACACACCATCTCAGGAGCCATGTAAAGAGGAGAACCTCTCAGTGCACTCTGCTCATCCCATGGTGACATGTACTGAGCAAAACCAAAATCTGAGATTATAAACAACATGTTTACTGTGAGTGGTCCCAGGGAATACAACTCCTCTAACACTCCTGTAAAGCTCAACATTTACATATGTTATGTTTACAATGCAATGTACACAAATGTAGTTTATACAACAAAAAAAAAATTATCTTGCTGTAAATATAACAACACAAATAGCATGACAGTGATTTAATGTCTCTGGTTTCGGGCACATGAGATCACCTGCTAGTTTGAGAGCAGAGCCACTGAGAAGAATATTCTGAGGTTTCAAGTCCAGGTGTGAGATGTTTCGTTCATGGAGAAACTGGAGGGCACAGGCTGTTTACACAGATATAATCAGAGTAATAGCATTACTAAACTCTATCTGCACCAGATAACTCTTATAACTTTCCTGTGCAAATACAGTATCACATGTGACAAATTATAAAAAGTCATCATCATATCTTGTGTGTGCATTAACCCTGACAATTTTCAAACACAGATTTCTAAGTTGAATTAAAGTTTTCCAAATAATTCACATGTGAGAACAGCCAAATATGTTTTATAATACGGTAAACACAGAAGAAAAGTATGCAATACAAACAGTTTTAATGTAAGTTGTAGCATAGCCAGTTAACTCCATGCTTACACAGAGATTTCTTTTAAAAAAAGAATTGGACACAAGTTCTAAACTACACTTTCTTAACATTTGAAAATGTAATGTGAACATTTTTTTTGCAAACAGGTCTGGAGATTTCTCACCTATCTGTTGCAGAAAGCGCCGAGCCACACTTTCAGATAAAATCCTGCGACTGCGGATGAATCTGGAGAGATCGCCACCCGAGCACCACTCCAAAATCAGATATATGTTCTCAGCATCCCACTATTGAAAGAGATGTCCATTTATGTAAGTAATCTAACAGTACCTCAGCTTGTTTTGGTTTTCGCTGTCGAGGCCATGAATGAATCAAGATTTACAGCTTGTCTATTGCTAACCCGTCAGATGTTTTAAACTGACAAAGCTATTCCTATGCTCATATTATTTCATTAGTTAGAAGAAAAAAAAATCTAAGAGTGTCAATGAACTCACCTGAAAATCTTTGAGTTGAACTATATGAGGATGATGCACGGTCTTGAGGATTTCAATCTCAGTGAGTAAGTTTTCAGTAGAAGTCTTGTTTAGAGTCTTCTTCTCAACCACCTTCACTGCCACCACCTCTCGACTGTCCCCCTGCAGTAGCACCGTCAGAAACTCTAGACAACTTTCAACTTTCACATTTATCCACAAAACTAAATTGGGCTTAACATAGTGCCTGCAAGTGGTAATGGCAGCAGAGCAGAGACAGTGTGGACTATTATAGCTTCAAGGATTGTAGAGAGCAGATTTACTAATATATATACAGTACACTGAAATACCATCGGTGAGGTTAATGCCAAATCGTTGACAATAAACTATTAATAATTAACACAGTTAATATGACACTGGTTAAGAACAAGAAACCTCACTGCTGTGCACTGAAAACAAACCTTAAACATAATACATGAATGATTCTGAGTTTGCTGTATGTGGTGTATCCCAAGACTCTACACACTTACCTTTCTGTAGGCTTTATAGACTGTCGCATAAGAACCACTGCCGAGCCGCTCTGTGAGGATGAAGTCTGCCAGTTTTGGGGGAGCATAGCTTGAGGCTGAGGCCATGGTGACAACAGCAACATCAAATTTCCCAAGAAGATATGGTGCTGCAAAGATCAAATTGCTTTAGATAGCACATGCATGGACTGATCTGAACTGAACTCCAAACGCTCCAGATTTTGCTGTCTTTCTTGTTGATGTTGTTTGTATTTGTAATTTATGACTCGTTTTCATGTACAGCCAAAGATAAAGTGCCACATTGTGAACCTCGAACCTTGAACCCTTGAAGGTTTGAACGTGGTGACGTTAGTATTACCGTTGTCTTAATAACAGGGTTACATTTTAAAGACAAAGTCTGTATCAATTAATTTCAGGGGTGTACTTATCATTATCGTAGGGAAGCACTTTTTAAAAGCAAAACACACACACTAAGCCAGGTTTCCATGCCTTATAACAGCAACGTTGACATGTACATTATCTATAATACAGAGTTTAATGTGCAGCCTCTAAAAGAGAAAGTGAATTGGCCCTCACTGTGACTGATTTGTTTATAAAGTTGAATTCATCATTTCGTTGTTTACTATCACTTGGTGTATCCCGAATACAGGTTAACAATAGTCTTTTTAAGGGTATAAAACCTTACAGTAACGTGTATTTTTGTTAGTAATCGGTTTGTGAGCTGTAACTAGCTTTACGTCTAGCTAGCTACTAACATGTATGTGTGTATGGGGGCTGTTAGCTAAAATGTATGCGCCTCATGCAGCGTCACTGGTCAAGTGTGTGTTACTGTTAGTCATAAACAAACGAAACCTGTGTAGACATACGTGTCTGCTACGGTATTACGAAGCCACTTACCTGCAGGCTGACAAGTCCACAACACATGGATGAGGATCGACTGTTTACACGGACTCAGGCCGGGCTGAGGGGCGGGGTCATAGGCGGGACTATCAGTCACGCTGTCGTCAGGAAAACACGTTACTGCCTCCAAGCGTCACCACGAGGTTACTGCAAAGTATAGGATACATTTTTATTACACCCCTGATAAATATTATAAACAAATCAATAAATAAACATTTTTGAGTCAACATTCCCAACAATTTAAATCTCTATTACGTCTCTCTGTCTTGTGTGTCTGTCAGCCTGATGTCATGGCAACCGTTAGTGTCGCTTTTATGTTAGCTGAGCCAATAGAGAGGCTACGCAAGGCATTTAAATTCTAGGCTTTTATTTTCAGCACACCCTCACCGGAAGTAAGCCGTCGACGTCTGTGTGTGACCCCCCTCTCATTCACTTAAAGATGGCCGAGTGCCTGGCAGCACGCTTGACCGCCCAGGAGGAGCAGATCCGGCTTCTCACCGGGGAAATCTGCGCTCTCCGGGAAGGATTGAGCCGAGGTCTGGTCGCTGTCGGTGATGCAGCGGCCTCCCCGGTGCTGGAGAGCCTACGGGCCGAGAACGAGAAGCTCAGGTACCGGCTGCTGCACCTCCGCCGCGGTCTGCAGGCGGAGCTGGAGCTGGAGGAGGCGAAGGGAATGAGGCAACAAGGAGCCAAGTGTGTCAAAGCTCCACAGAAAACAACAACAACAACAACCACCACCAACAGCAGCAGCAAAAACTGCAACAGCAAAGAGAAGCAGACAAACAAGCGGCCTGACAGTAACGATAAGGTAGAGAAAAGCATGGAGCTGAGCGTGTTACCCACTTTAATATTAACAGCGCCGCCATTGTGAGTAGCGGGCCTGAAATGACAAACTATACCACCACATTTCCAGAAATAGCTGCCACGCATGACCAGTAAGTCCAGTAGAATCTCATGTGTGAGGTTTTGGAAAGTGGTTATAAGTGGTTATATTTAAGTGTAGGACTCTGAGGTTTTGAGGCTTTATAAACTACATAAGACAATTTGGTTAGTGGGTTTACTGCTGAAGTCAATCTGGCATTCTGCATTGCATCGGTAATGAATGACATTTTTCAATTGAATGTTGAGAAAGAAGCTGAAGATTGGTGTAAAAGGAGGGATTGAACATGGGTTAAGTGTCAAGGACACATAGACGAGCAGAGGGAGGAATTGAAACCCACAACCCTCCAGTTTTTTAATGTTTACTTCTAAAACAAGTATATTTTATGTCAGAAAATAGTTTTTGATACTTAAGTACACTAAATGTCACATACTTTAAGACTTTTACTTAAGTGGAAATATTATAAGCAATATTATAAACATGACTTCAACTAATAACAAAGTCATTTTCTGGTAAGATACCTTTATACAGGACACCTAATAAAAAATAAAGAGTGACACAGTGTGCTCTTCTGCTGTAGCCCATCTGATTCAAGGATAAAAGAGTTGCTCATTCAGAGATGGTCTTCTGCATACCTTGGTTGTAACAAGTGCTTCGATGCTTTGATTCAAATCAGTGTCATAGGTTACCCTGACTTTTATATCTTCTTAAACCAGTCTTTTCATTCTCCTCTGACATTCATTATGAACAGGGTATGTTCTCCTATTGAAGTGCTGCTCACTAGATATTCTCCTATTGTGTGCCATCCTCTCTAAAACCAGCACAAACAGGTGGTTGTGCGTGAAAATCCCAGGAAATCAATAATCAGACAAACCCGTCTGGCACAAACAAACATGTGCCAGAACCTTGTTCTGTTGTTTGGTTTGAACATCAGTAGGTCACCATGACCATGTCTACATGCTGACATGTACTGAGATGCTGCCATGTGACTGGCTGATTAGATATTTATGTAAGCAGTTGAAAATGTGCACCTTTTATAAAGTAGTAGATAACTGTAGCTGTCTCAACGTGCGTGTGTGTGTACTGACCACGTTCACTGTTTCACTACGTTCGGGCTCATAACGGGTCTCATTAAAGTCTCCTGTTTGTTCACAGGCTGCAGCTCCAGAACTCAAATCGGGTGAGAAGAACAAGGAGAAGAAGAAGCAGGATAAGGCTCAAGGAAACTCTGGGGTGAAAGAGGTGATTTTTACCTTTTTTTTTTCCTCTCTCTTTTCTTTTTTTTTAAGTTAACTGAAGTTGCTCTCATTCAGCCATGACACTAACAGTGAGAAATGTTGTCTCATTTCACTTCTTCACATGAATTATTCTGTTGCATTCACTGCCTTTCAGAATTATTGACTTGAGTTTAAAGCTGCAGTGGGCTGGATCGCTGTAAAAAAAATTGTTTTATATTATCTGCATGTTATCAGTAGGAGGTGCAGAAGGGTTGTTTTATCCTTTTTTTTGTCATTTCTTTTTCCCCCACTGTAGCTGAAACCTTGGCCTACATACATATCAGATCGCCTCAGCCTCTACGAGGAGCTGAAGAGGGAGAATGATGCCCTCCTGGCGAAGAAAGCTACAAACGGCAAGCCCATCACTGTGGAGCTGCCAGACGGAAGAAAGGTGGCTGGCAAGGCTTGGGTCACCACACCATACCAATGTGCTTGTGATATCAGGTCGGTTGAACCTTTGGCTACGAACTTCACCACAGTATTTCACAAAGTCTGTTCACCCTGCAATTATATTATCATCTAATGGTGACTAATCTGATCAATATAATGAATACTTTTCAGTATGTTTTCCAGACGTGGCCTCCCCTGTTTTTGTGTGGTTTCCAGTCTTCTTTTTAATTGTAGGGATATAAAATCAATGTGTTACAATTGGACACACATACTGAGACAACCATGTTGCGCTCGTCTTTTAGCCAGGGCCTGGCTGACAATGCTGTGATATCTCGGGTGAATGGTGAGCTCTGGGACCTGGACAGACCTCTCGAACAGGACTGCTCTCTTGAGATCTTGCGCTTTGACAATGAGGATGCTCAGGCTGTGAGTATAAAGAACATGTTTAATTCATTCTTTGCTATTAGTAGAATGCAGATAGTGAATTGAAGCTTCTTCCCACCCAGAGATGTAAAACAAAGTGATAAAAGTTATACATTTAATCATTTCTTTTTTTTACAGTTTTTATTCTTGCCACACTTTTGTATTTATTATAGTATTGGTCCAGTGGTCCTGTTATATATTTTTTGTATCATTATATGTTGGAACACTTTTTACTTGGTTTTATAATGTTTTCATTTCAGGTATTATTATGTTATATCTGCTGTGTGTAAGCTGTTCGTCAATGGATGCCACCGTCTTAAAACTGAAAAATAAATGTACCTATGGGCATAAATAGAGTGACTTGTGACTTGCTTGGTTTAATTTTACGTTTTTCATGTGTCCTAGGTTTATTGGCACTCCAGCGCTCACATCCTGGGGGAGGCAATGGAGCGTTTCTTTGGAGGTTGTTTATGTTATGGACCGCCTATAGAGAATGGCTTCTACTATGACATGTTTCTCGATGGAGAAAAGTGAGCAAGTTTTCACTGTCGGTGTCTTTACTGTTCTCGTTGGATTTTCTTTTATATGTGGGAATCACGATACGATCCGCGGTACCAATGATTACAATTATTAATTAACGATTGTGTGAAAATCAATGTATTGCAAGACAATCATATAGTGATACGTCATGATGTCTGTCTAACTGAAGAAAACTAAACTGTGAAAAATCAAAAGTGCAGGATTTCTCTATTTATTCCCAACATGGAGAACAAAGTGTATAAAGTCTATGGATTGAACGTGGATGGGTCATCTTTTAACGTAGTTTTCGCCGCCATTATCCCGCTGTAAACTGCCTCTTCTTCAGCCAGGTAACCAGATAACTGCCCAAGTTTGACATCAAGTAGTGATGCCCAGCGAAACTGGTTTAATTTGTTAATTAAAATATTGATATTTGCCCCGGTGAATCGATTATCATAATCCACTACAATATATCGCCAAATACATATTTTGTATTCTACTCTTAATGATGTATTTCCGTGTTTTTATGTTGTAGCTTTGTTGAGCACAACATAACATGATTCTGTAATGACATAGACATCATGCTACTTGTCTTGAGTGGTTTTTGAGAGACTTGAGTGGTGTTAATAAGTGTTAATAACACATTTGCTGTTTTTCAGAGGGGTGTCCAGCACCGAGTTCGGGGACCTGGAGACTTTGTGTAAGACTGTGATGAAGGAAAAACAGCCCTTTGAGAGGCTAGAGATCAGCAAGGAGACTCTTCTGAGAATGTTTAAGGTGAGAAAGGGAGCTGTTGGTGTATATCAGTGGTCCATTTATGAAAATCAATGAACTGACAAGTGTATGTATAAAATGACTTGGTCCCATTACCTCTCCTGAAATCTTTTAATCAAGACAAACAGTATTGTGTGTGTGCTTGTTGAATATTCCCTCTGCCCAGAATTACCTCTAACTTCCTTGATATCTTTCAGTACAACAAATTCAAGTGCCGCATTCTGAACGAGAAAGTCACCACCCCCACTACTACAGTCTACAGGTTAGTTTGTCAGATGTTGTTTTTTATTATTATTATTATTTTCCTATATATATATATATATATATATATACATATATACATATATACATATACATATACATGCATGCATGTTGTAAATATTCACCGCTGTGTATCATAATATTCCTGGTTAGATGTGGGCCCTTGATTGACCTGTGCAGAGGTCCCCACGTCAGACATACAGGCAAGATCAAGGCCATGAGGATCTATAAGGTACGTTCAAGTTATAATACTAATTTATTCATACCGTGTATTTCTGGAAAAGTAAAGACGTGCCAACTTTCTACCTCTGTCGTTAGAACTCGTCCACCTACTGGGAGGGTCGCTCCGACATGGAAACACTACAGAGGATCTATGGGATTTCTTTCCCGGACTCAAAGATGCTGAAGGAGTGGGAACATTTTCAGGAGGAGGCCAAGAATCGAGACCATCGCAAGATTGGCAAAGTGAGTCTGATACGTCTCATTTTTGCAGGCGTCTTTCCTCATGAGAGTCTTAAGTTTGTGGTTTTAAATACATGTGGGGATATAATTCATCTGGATGAAAGCCATGTTGTCATGCTGTAAATCATCTGGTGCTGCTTTTTGCCAGCTGAGGGCGCTATGTGTCCGTGTATTCACACTTGGCTGTGAGTCATCTGAGAGCCCCAGCTGGTTCCACAGCATGGACGATGCGGACAGCAGCACCTCAGTCAGCACTGATTATAACATGGCTCCATATTAAATGCAAGAGTCAAGTTATAGCTGTAGAGGCCAAGTAAGAGGAAATGTAACAATGTTTCGTCAGCTTATCACAATAATTGAGGCTCAAATAATCCTGGTTGAGGTATAAATGAGTCAGACTTTTAAACCCTGTCCCTCTAAAGTAGAATTATCCTGGTTCTCCACTGATCCTCCTTCAAAGCTCTTTTTGATCATTTACAGTTATCTATATCATGTAAAACTGAAAAGTGGATGCCGCATCATTTATCCAAGCCGAGTAAGCAATAATATGGATGGATAATAGGTACTGAAATATTGTGAAAATACTTAAAATATTATATAGTAATATTATCATTTGGTTGCTATTAATTAATGCGATGCACATGTTTTGGTCCACGTTGTATCTCTGTGTCGGTCCACGCTAATTTTCTTTGTTATGGATTGATGTTAATGAAGTCTCTCGACTCGTCTCTCATTAGCTCTGAGAGGGCTCCATGACACGGATTAATTCAGTTTTCAAATGCGCCCGACAAAACATTTGTCATTATAATATTTAATCATTTGGGCTTTTGCTTTGATTTAGGTGGTGATGATTTGGGTTTATGTAGATGTAGACTAGACAACTTGTAAATGATTATATCGCGTTATCTTTTTTTGAAGGGAATAGTGAATAACACACGCACACTTCAGTGGTCAGACACAGACAGATGGACTGTTATGTGATGATTAGATAACCCCCCTGCTGTGCCTGGACATGTTTCCCCTCTGCTTCTACCTGCACAGAGAGAAAAGGGGTGTGAATTCATTGAATTGTCTTCTCTGTCTGCCTCACAGGATCAGGAGCTGTTCTTCTTCCATGACCTCAGCCCAGGCAGTTGCTTCTTCTTGCCACGAGGAGCCTATATTTACAACACCCTCGCTGAATTCATCAGGGTAGGCATATGACCAAATGCAAATCAGAGCCTACATTATTAACAGTAAAGGTGTTCTGTGCATTCTGTAAACATCATTTTGTAGAGGTTCGAAGATTTGGTTTAAGCTTCAGATGTACTTTTATTGCACCTCCCACATGGAAAATGGGAATAAGAATACATTAAAACCAGAATGTTGGATAAATAAGATGAGAAATGGAATTTAAACACTATGTATAACATGATATTAAACAAAAAAGTGTTAGGGTACAACATGCCTTATCACATCAAAGCCCTCTCTTCTTCCTACAGTTTTGCTGTAACTAAGAGGTGTTGGGGTTTTTTTTAATTCACATTTTCATTTGTCCATAATAGAGATCCAAGAACATGCAATCACAAAGGAGCTACAAGTGGAACACTGACCTTCACAGTTTAGTTAAATTCTGCCTGACTGCCATATGTATGGCCTGAGCTATCCATTGAGCTTTTTCCTGTCAGTACAGTGATTGACATAATAACCATTATAAAGACATTTTTGAGCTTAATTGTGAAGCTTTTTCCAGATTGTGCCTCTAATTAGATGGTTAGCAACTCAGACCTGTTCAAGGAAGTAAAGTCAAGTGTTGACTGTCTCCCCAGGATGATAGTTCCAAAGTGTATTGGATTTGAGGTGCAAATTCAGTACATCACATCATTACATGTGACTATGTAGGTGAGAGAGAAACTCATTCATGATCAGATCACAATCTCGAGCAGTGTAGAGTATGGCTCTGTGATGTATTTGCATCGAACATTTGACATCTTGAAGACGTTCACAGCTCAACTTCAACACACCAGACAAAGCCAAGAAAACTAGTGCACAGATATGGTGCAAGATAATTATCACGTCCCTTCAGTTCCTGTGTTAAAAGAGAAAAAAAAAAAAGACCTGCATGCTGTGCACTTCCTTCAACGTTGCATGACTGAAACATTGAACAGTGGGGAACGTGCTGTGTAATGTGCTCTCATTTATAATTTTTGTGTAATGACAACAATACAATGGCAGTTATTGGAAGTAAGCACATTGCGTTCAGGGATCGTATCTCCACTTTTTTGTCTTCTGTTAATCCATTTTTCAGTCCCTTACTGCTTCATATTCACAGTTAATTGCCTCACAGCTCAACAGGACCTTAAATATTTAGCTTGCAGACATCAAATGGACAAAGCTGGTTCTTTGTTCCTTTTTTTTTTGTTGCAGTTTCTCCTGGTTTTGTGTCGGAAGTCGTGAATGTGCTCAGTTCAGAGCAATTTTACTGTTTTTCTAGGGCGAGTACTGGAGAAGAGGCTTTCAGGAAGTAGCATCCCCCAACATCTACAACAGTAAACTGTGGGAGACTTCTGGTCATTGGCAACATTACAGCGAGAACATTTTCTCCTTCCCCGTGGAAGACGACGTCTTTGCTCTCAAGCCAATGAACTGTCCTGGGCACTGGTAAATTAAAATAAAGGCAGAGACGTTTCCTGGCGTTTCCTCAAATTCTGTCCATTTCATAGTATATGCAATATTTGATGAATGTCTTATTTATCTGAATTCCTTCTCTGTGTCCTTTTAGCCTGATGTTCAGCCACAGGCCTCGCTCGTGGAGGGAGCTGCCTCTGAGGCTCGCAGATTTTGGGGTCCTCCACAGAAACGAGCTGTCGGGAACTCTGACTGGGCTGACCAGAGTCAGGCGCTTCCAGCAGGACGATGCTCACATTTTCTGCACGATGGACCAGGTGATCACGTCAGGGTTTTTAACATTATTATGGAACAATAAAAGATAATTCTTTTTCTTTTCTTTTTTTCCACAATTTTAAGGTATTTAAACGCATGAAAACCTAAATTCTTTCTTCCTTTAACCTTTTAATTTGCCACAGATCGAGTCAGAGATGAAGGGCTGTTTGGACTTCCTCCGCTGTGTTTACGACGTGTTTGGCTTCTCCTTCCAGCTTCACCTTTCCACACGTCCAGAAAAGTATCTGGGTGATATTTCTGTCTGGAACCAGGCTGAGAAGGTAGGTGAAGGTGGTGGTGTTGTTGTTTTTGTTAATCATTCATCAGACTTTCTCTAAAGTATGAAAGGATAAATTCTGGATGAGTCACTTTCTTGAATCCCTCTAGGTCATATGTTGTCAAGAGAATTTTGTCCAGTTGCTAAGGGCTCACAGTAATAAATGTTGAAAACGTGTACAAGGCAGAGGATCTTGACCTGTTATTTATCATGTTGGACAGCAACTGGAAAACAGCCTGAATGAGTTTGGGGAGCCGTGGAAATTAAACCCTGGAGACGGTGCTTTTTATGGCCCCAAGGTTAGAAGATTTCTGATATTTTTGGACGAATGCACAGTAAATGTGATTTCCTGAGGCTTAGAAATGGCTGTAATTCTTTCTGTTCCGTTGCAGATTGACATTAAGATCAAAGATGCAATTGGACGTTACCACCAGTGTGCAACCATTCAACTTGACTTCCAGCTGCCTATCCGCTTCAACCTGACCTTCGTGGGGTGAGTCACCTAATTAAAACTTCAGCACATTGCTGAGTCAGTGTGTTTGTATACTGCAAATGTATTTGTTAGTCCTTTGCACTGGTGGCACCAGAGCTTGACGAGCTAAGGTGCTGCAACAATGTATTGTATCACTGTGACTGGCGTTGCGTTGTCTACTACTGTTCTCTACAACAACTCAACAGATTTATTCTTTTAACTGAATATTTGCTCTGTGCAATTACCTGTGTGCGGTCTAATCTGCCGATCTGAATCAGCCGTGTGGCACTTGACCGCCACTGATGCACCTTCCAAACCACCCATTGTAAAGAGATGTTTGTAGTTTGTTTTGCTGAAATGTCTTCACCATGAGTGTCAAGGCTTTTTAAATTTTAAAATTGGGGACGCTCTACGGAGAAACTCAGAGATTCACAGTTCAAATTCTGTAAGTCACTGTGCTTTGGTTGTCACATGGTATGATACTAGACAAATCTGTCTACGTACTGGTTGAAAATCATGCATAGAGACATAAATTTGTGACCTAGAGAGCAAGTAGCTCTCCACTCTAGCATGTGATGTCATCCACTTTAGAACTGAACCTTCCATGCAATACACACCAATTCCAATAAACTTCTGGAATAGACTGAAAATGCATGAATTTTAACTGTGCCTGTGACAAATATGTGAATGTGATGAAAGAGCTGAATTGAGGGATGAAATTCCCTCCTTTTGTGAACACTTAAGTTTGAATGAAGCTTTTACATTTGAGTATGTGGAACCATTAAGTAGTATAAAAGCAGTCTGTTCAGAGTGTGTTCCAATTCATTTGAATAAGAAGTTTCTATGTTGAAGTATGTGGAACTAGTTAATGGATACCTCCCATCTGTCCATCAGAAATATGACAATTTGCTGTCCGGTTCTTGTGGTCAAAGAGTTTGGAGAAACCCCTGATTTAGAAAAGAAAACTGTACAGTATTCTGGTAAAAAATTTATTTCACAACAATTCTTAATGTGCTCTCTGATGCCATGTCTTACAGGAAGGATGGGGATGACCGAGTGCGACCAGTCATCATCCATCGTGCCATCTTGGGCTCAGTGGAGAGGATGATTGCCATTCTAACGGAGAACTACGCAGGGAAATGGTGAGGCTGTTTTCTGTTTTCATACTCAATCATCTGGTCGCTTAGGTGAAAAAGGTGTTGACGGTGGCCAGCCTTTTTGATCCATCTGAAACACTCAGTAAAGCTGCTTATTTTTTAATATATAACCAGGCATAATGATTATTTAATTCTCGCCCATCTGTCCCTCCACTAGGCCTCTATGGCTGTCTCCACGTCAGGTGATGTTGGTGCCTGTCAACCCATCCTGTGAGGATTACGCCAAGAGTGTATGTCTTCATCTTCTATGTGTTTCATTTAGTTGTGATTGTATAATTAAAGCAGTACATTATCTGCAATGTTTTGAGCTGTATAATTACGAGAGGGTTGCACTAATGACTTCAATTTCTGTGTGTCAGGTATGTAAGCAGTTTACAGAAGCTGGTTTCATGGCAGATGCTGACCTGGATTCTAGCTGTCTTCTGAACAAGAAAATCCGAAATGCACAGTTGGCCCAATATAACTTCATTCTTGGTGAGGAAGTGTACTATCCTATGTATGCATTGATTGGACATACAGTAGGTCGGAGAGCATTTTCACCACCCTCTTTACTGCTCCAGGTTTCCCTGCAATCACTTTTAATGTTTATTTCAAGTTGTCAGGTTGTCAGACATCGGATAAACCGTATACTACAGTACATGTAATTGTAGTGGCTATAAATATAAAGGAACATAATATACAAACCCCCTAAATTTTGGGAAACAATTATCAGTGAAGTTCACTGTGCTTTAAAGACTATCCTGTCGTTTTTGTCTAGATATTATGTATCGTCACTGATGCCATGTGTTTTCTGGGTTTTTACTGTGGTGTGAAACATGGATAACACATTACCAAGTCCCTTTTTACATTATGTTTGCTGCATTATTTTTTCCCTTATTTTCCTCCCACATTTCCTGGTACTCTGCACTGTCAGCAAAAACATATCAAAGAGATAAAAAAGACACCAACATGCATAAAGTTTTTAAAGTTTAATTTTATTAATCCCCTTAGGGAAAGTATTCCTCTGCATTTTGACCCATCCTAGAATTAGGAGCAGTGGGCTGCCACACTGAGTAGCGCCCAGGGAGCATTGGGAGTTGGGTACCTTGCTCCCTTTCCACTTGGCCACGGGCTGCCCTTTCACCATAGGAACCAATGGTGAAAGCCTGGCCCAGACCTTTTTAATTGTAAGGTTCTTGGTAAATCACACTATTAAATATCCTTGGTCAATCATAATAAATGTAATATAAAGCAAATGAACTTCCAGGATCACATCCACAGTTGCATAGAGCAGGAGATGTGTTAGGCTAACTGTGTTTGTGTGGTGAGACTTGGCCCATGTCAAGCTGTTATGTCTTCTTGTGTCTTGGCAGTGGTCGGAGAGAAGGAGAAGATGACTAACAATGTCAACGTTCGCACGAGGGACAACAAGGTCCATGGTGAATTGTCGGTGGCTGAGGTGTTGGCTCGCCTGACCCTGCTCAAAGAGTCCCGCTGTCGAAGCGCAGAGGAGGAGTTTTAATAAATATAAACACTAGATCTCACTCTGTGAACAGCTACGTAGGCAGTAAAGAGAGGCAATGTGGTACTAATGAAGTTGGTCCTGAGAAAGTGTGGTACAGAAGGTTATGAAGGTGATCCTGAGAATGCGTGTGGTACACAATGTTATGTGAACATGGCCATGATCATAGGTCTGTCTCAATTGGGAAGCATAGAAATAAAAGATTTTCTGAAAGTGGGTGTTCATTCTTCAAGTTTAACGTGTGTGTGTGTGTGTGTGTGTGTCAGAGCAGCAGGGACATTGTGTGGAGACATGCAGCCTTTCAGGAGATTGTACTGAATCCCTCATGAGTTCACTCCAAAGTAGTGAGACTAGTGTCAGTGAGCTGGATATAAATAGAGCAGCAATGGAAATTCGACATTCAACAATGATTGTCTACCTATTGAGCACTACAGGGCCTCAATATCAGGCAATTAAATGAACTTGATACGGTATTAGGCAGTGAAATTTAAATCTGATGGTTCCTGTTTCTACAGGAGTGTGTATCTGACTATTTCTTTTCAGCCATTTCTGTAACATCTAATACCACTTTGAATAGTTTCCAAGATACATAAGCTGCTGTGTTTCATAAATGACCATTTATGTGATTCAGTTGTTTTAAAATAATTGTATTCAAGTTATTTAAAACATACACATAAATTATAGGTAATAGTATTCAAGTTATTTAAAACGTACACATAAATTACAGGTAAAATACTTTTTTTTTTTTTAAATCCTGCACATTTACTTTGTATCCTGCAACCTATAATATGGGTCTAGACCCAGTCTCTGGTAATTACTGCTGTAGTGTAAGTTTCCACATCAAGTTCCTAAACTCACAAACTTCATATTAAATGTGACATTTGTGGCCCAAAATGAGAAGAAATAAAACTAATAAAAATTGATTAAAACAAGCTTGGCTGACACCCCATCAAGTAATTGCTTAAACATATTAAAAGTATTTTTTATGACTTGAACATGTGTATAAATTGAACAACAGGGGCAACAACAGCAAAAATAAAATCAACAAAAAGAAAGAAGGAACACAAATAGTGCTTGGGGCTCCAACTATAACTTAATATTAACCAAGTGTATTGGAGCACATAGCCTTATTAGAGCATATAGTCAATGTTTTAGTTGCTTTTTTGTTGTTGCAGAGGGTTAATTAAGTTTTAAAATGCAGCCCCTCATGAAAGCACAACCATAAAGTTGGCTAGAAATATAGGTGACAGAGAATTTACTCTTTGTCACCTACATTGCTATTGTTCTTATTATTTAATAGTCAAATAATACATCCCTTAAACACGACACAAAATTAAGCACACCTTTCCAAAGAGTGTTTTCACAGGTCTTGTATATATGTAAGACTGCTTGACTCAGACCTACGTGAGTGTATGACAGGCTGAGCATTACCAAGCACATTTCTTGGTTATTTATGTCAGATAAACAGTAGATAAGATAAATGTTGTGTATTGGTTTTTTTTCCCCTACGTAGCCTGAACGCAGCATCTGGCTGCTCTCGGGCAACAATGGCCACAGTCTGTCAAGTATGGAGACCAGACCGAGGACGGTGCTCCAAAACCTACGGAATTATCACGCTGTTGTTTATGGACCTGCTATTGCCGTGCGTCAACGGTAAGTTTACGGTGACGGTGGTATATTTACGCCCAGTGACATCGTAGTGAGGCCAATATTGCCGTTGTTGTACCACAACGTTAGCCTCCTGAGTTAGCATAAACTGGTTAGCCAGCGAGCTAACGCTAGCTACAGCAACTGCTTATTTCTAAATTGCGATAAAAATGGTGGGATGCATAGTGTGTGTTGACAACTGGTTGTCAAACAGCATAATTTCGGTTAAGTGCCCTTTACAGTATGTACAGGCTAACTAGTCATTCAATATTTTGGAGGTAATCTTAGAAAACTAGCATAGCTATTTACACATTTGAATTGGTCAGCTATAAAATGATGTGGCTGTGGTGTTCTAAAGATGCTCAGACGGTATAAAGGGACCCCAGAAGTGATAAGAAAATATCTCCCACACCATTTCAACACCACACTTTATGCCAAATTCTGACCTTACCTTCCAAATGAAGAGACTTGTCAGACCAGGCAAGGTTTTCTCAGTCTTCATTTGTCTTCATTTGGTCAGCCCTGTGCGATTTGGAAGTTGCAGTCGTTTCCCTGAACATTCCATGTTCAAAGTCACCTAAAGGACCTTTTATCCCGAATGTAACGCAATTTGATAAAAGGACAATAAAAATAATGATACAATTACGTGGAATGTCGGTAAACTGAACTGAAGCAGGTGGAACTTCTTAGACAGTGGGTGTCTCAAATTCAGTAAAAGTGACTGGTCTTTGTAGAGCTCTGACAGGTCAGTCAGTGTTGTGCGTGTTATTTTACGGCACAGTCTTTTGTGACCCATACCAACAAACAAAAGAAAAAGAGTGAGCTGACTCAGAAGACTCAGATATTTTTTGATTCATTCCACTTGTTTCTTGTCAGGGTACATGAGCTCTCCTCATGTTGACCAGGATCCTCCTTACACCAGAGATGCCCAGCATGGACCTGTCATCACCAGCCCAGTGGTCCCTGCTGCATCCTCAGGTGAACACACAAATCTTTCATCAACATTACTGTGGTTAAACCGTATTTAATTGTCTGTACTTGAACTCTGACCCCACCAGTTTTTGCTGTCTTTCCTTTTACAAAGTTGTTGTTAATAGTTGTTGGACATTTTTTTGATTGGTTTACTTGGAATAAAACATACAGGAGTATGACTCCTGCAGCAATGTAAATAAACAGACAGATGTTCAAAATCTTATCTTAATCATCTTAAGCTTGACTTTAAAAAGATGGGTCACAAATGGAATTGCAATATATGTCAGAAAAACTGCAATTACATATTTTACCCAAACTGTTCAGCTCTAAACCTGATCTATGATTACTCAGTCATTACATCATTATTACACATTAATGTATTACATGAGTGCTCAGTAGTCATCACTGCATTTTTATGCCCGTGCTTGAAAGTTGTAACTACTTTTCTCATGGGTCTGACCAAACCTTGAATTTGACGTTATTTTTCATACATGTATACTGATGTAACGTGTGAAGTTCTCAAAATGACCTTTTTATAGTTTCTCCTACTCTAAATGTCCTCAAGACCACATTTCACATCAATAACTCACAAACAATGAAAACAGTACCAAACAATTTATCGAGAAAATAATCAACAGGGTAATCGATTATGAAAATAATCGGTAGTTATAGCTCTAAAAATTATCTTATGTAAAGCTTTGTATTATTGCAGTTGATTATTTTAACAAGAAATCAGAAAGTTCCCATAACTTTTTGATTGGTGTTTTGCAGTGTCTCCTGCGGATGACGAGAACTTCACTTTCAAGTGTCCAAGTGGGGGTCCGTGCAGTCGCCTGCCTGCTGATTGCATTGAGTGCAATTACCATTATAACTGCATCTATGGAAAATCAGCTTCCTTTACTTGTAGACCCAAAAAAGGTGTTCACTGCATAGTAAGTAGCACTTGACTTTTTGATCATGCTGCTGTTTTGAATCAAAGGAAATGTCGCACATAAGAATATATCTAATCTTTAAAAATGGGCTTTGTTTGAATGTTTCTTGATTTAAATTGATAGTTGTGTGATTTTTGAGGTTTTATGAGGTACTTACACTGTCTCACATGGTTGGGTTGGACATACAATACTTGCCTAATCAAATCTATATCAGCTTAACTGAATGCGACCTTTAGAACATTTTCACTTTATCTTGTCCTCAGACAGCCTTTTCTGACAGGAAAGTGAAGTTTGTCAGAGTTGGAAAACCACTCACTCTCCTACAACTGAGTCCACAGGAGATTTGAACTTGCATGACACAGGCTTTGCTGGTCTCTAGTCTCAGCCGTGCTTTAGCTGAGCTGGCATCCGCCTGACCCATGGCTGTTTCCCAGTACAGGGAGTCTTGCAGAGCAGTTGGCTATGTGGAAAACACTGAACACAGAACCCAACTTTAAAAATGTCTGACCTAACCCTAAATCCCTAAGGGAATTTGTAATCTGTGGTGATAGACAAAGTGATTGTGCAGAAGTTATCTTAATTTTGGGAATTGCTTTATATTGATTACCTGGTGGTCTTACTTACTATACTTACAGGGAGAGTCAGGACAACAGCAAACCAACTTTTCTCTGTCCATCACCTGTCACTTCTGCTGGCAGCTTGATCCGTCTCAGTATCGCTGTTCAAACTCCACCAACTGTATGACGGTGTCCTGCCCACGCAAGCGCTACAACGCCACCTGTGACGTGTTGGATCACGTGCACTGTTTAGGTATGATGAAAATCTGCTGTGACACCTGCTAGAATGAATTGCTCCAATTGAATTGCTTTTTGTCTTACATATTACAACTTCACTCACACCTTTTAATTATTAATGAATGAATTAATTAATTACTTGATTAATTGATAGATTTTTATAAAGTTAGCACACACAAGAACAGAAATTAAAAAAATTTCTTCTCAGACATCAGGGTATCAAAAGATATATATTAATACAGGAACATAAAAATAACAATAAATGAATGTGCAAAAGAAAATAAAAATGACAAATTAAAAGGATAGAATAAAAAAAGTACACACAAATGCAGAAGGTAGATACATAATACTTCAGAGTGTGAGGTTGTGTTTTTTTTCTTTCTGAAATGATTCTGTTTTGCTCATTGCTTTTGGCAAATGTCACAGACATCGACAATGTCTCATTATGGCCACTAAAGGTCTTCTTCTCTCTGTAGGTAAAAGACATTTTCTGAAACGTTTATTTTGTAATTGGACTGGAGGATATAAATGGTCAACAGCATTAGCGCTCAGGTAAAACCACCGCCTTTAGAAAAGAGATAATAGTGATGTTCTAAAAAAAATAAAATTGCAGTTCTGACTCTATTGTAATAATTTCTTCTCTCATCTTCCTGTAGCATCACACTTGGTGGTTTTGGGGCAGATCGGTTTTATCTGGGCCAGTGGAGAGAGGGTCTGGGCAAACTGTTCAGCTTTGGGGGCCTGGGCATTTGGACTTTGATTGATGTTCTTCTGATTGGGGTTGGTTACGTGGGACCTGCTGACGGTTCTCTCTACATCTGAATCAGAGCTCCAGAGATGTGATGGGATGGTTTGTGCTTGCTTCCACTTTACTCTCGAACAATGGAGATCTGAGATGCTGTGTTCCGAGCACGTTTGCCTGCCTGAGCTCGCTGTG
This sequence comes from Solea solea, assembly GCF_958295425.1. Taxonomy (NCBI): domain Eukaryota; kingdom Metazoa; phylum Chordata; class Actinopteri; order Pleuronectiformes; family Soleidae; genus Solea; species Solea solea. The sequence continues at coordinate 20,574,159 of NC_081138.1, forward strand.
CAACACATTCTCATCCCATCTGCTAACAGGCAGGAAGTGTTTTCCTCATCACATCAACGATGACTCTACCCACACAACCATCAGATCAATCCCAATCATTCTGCGTCAGTCTCCTGGTGAGATTCTGCAGATGGACCTGTACGGAGGGAGGAGGATAGGGAGCCACTGATTATGTTTCTCTGGTTGATTTGACATAACTGTTGGTTTGGCTCGTTCGTGCTGGTATAGGTTTTGTTTCCTACGGAGCCCTGCTTTCATAGACATCCCGTAGCCTCGGTTGCTCCTCCCTCTTTATAAGGTAAAAGCATCATGGTAATCATGGCATGGTAATCATGGCTACTGAGCTTTTTATGGTTGACACCAGACAAAATACATGCTGAAGGTTAATATATGAATATGCAGGAGAGGACATTATCACGGTGTAATATTTATGAGTGAGAAGAGTTGTATGATTTTGATGGTTATTTTGTATGTAGAATGTTGATCCCACACTGTGCCAGCAGTGTAGGCCACAGATGTATGAGTGATCCCCCCCCCCCCCTTCCCCCAAGGGCCAAGATAAGACAGTACCAGACCTGCTGTAACATGTTGCCTGATATTTGGGAAACACACAGATAACTATCTCAAACTGCATTTATTTTGTTGTTGTTTTCATACAGTATTTTCTTCTAAGCTCATGAGCACTCAAAAAACACAATTCCCAGTGTGTACTAACACTGTAAGATCTATTCAATTCGACCTCACCTCATGTTTGTTTAGTGTATTCAGGTTATTTTAATTTGTTGGAAATCTATAAATTGCAAGTTATGTGACAACATTTGTTTAGAGTATGTATATTTTTTTTTTTATCAGTTGTCCTGGCACAGGTTGTCCCTACGTCAGTGAGAACCAGTGGTAAATGTAAAAAGTTGGTATGTGACAGAAATGTAATGGTGGCATCACTGTACAGGTGATTAACCTGGTCAGATTTTTACAGTTGGACCAATGATATTTGAAGGCATACAAATGAGTGAGCAAGCTGTGAAAGCTGATTCCTTAGTTCCAACAGCCTGAACAAAAAATGTCAAATAAATGTGTTGGTCAGCATGATCTCAGTGTGAACCAGAGTACTGCTGCTGTGTTTCAACATGTTTCTCCCTACAGTCTTTGATAGGAATCTGATATTAACTGAGGTCATTTTCACAGATGTCTCTGCTTTTTCTAGCAATAAACACACTTGAATCCCCTGGCACCCTCAGGCATGTGGCAGCAGTAGAAGGTCTGGAAGGTAAAGGTAGAGGCTGAAGAACACTACCATCATAAATTACTGTTGGTGCCTTCGAGCAAGGCATCAAACAGAAGACAGCAGTTAAACATAGGTATTAGTCATACAGTTAACAGTCATTACACTAAATACCCAGTTTTTATAATAATATTTCTGCTCATGTTGCATAACGAGAGGGTAAAAAAAATCCCTGGGAGGGGAAAAAAAACAACATGTTTCTTTCTAGTAAGGTCTGAGATTTTGTGTCGACGTTTCCAATAGACTGTTTTCCTGTTGCTGATGTAAATTTGCTCCGCCCTAATTCCAGTTCCTCAAATTTGACACCAGTCAGTGCAGCTCCCTCCCGTAGACTGATGCAAGTGTTGGTCATTCAGTGAGGGTACACACGAGAGAGAGGACTTGAAACACACTACATCTACAGGGAGACGTACAATACTGTGCAAGTCTTAGGCCACCATTAGATTTGTTTTTATCAATGATCATACGGTATAATTATTTCTCATTCACTTTATTGGAACACATCCAGAAAACACAGTTAATGCAAATCAGGGGAATAAACAGCTTCTACAGGTTAAACTGTCAAAAGTATTTAGTGTGACCTACCCTTGCACATCTACTATAGCATGACTCGGGCTCTCTTAAACCTGGAGTGGAACTCTAATTTATGTTATTGGTAAAAACCTGTATGATTATTTCATGTCAAAAGACTCCATGTTTATTCAAGACATTCTTGAGCATTACATACACACGTTGTATGAGTTAAACTCAAATAAACTAAGAGTTTGTTTATATATAAGATCCAACTCTCGGTCACATTCCAACCCAAATGTCAATGATCATAGATTAGAAAGATCAAAGCTGGTGGTGCCGTGAGACTGGTGCGCACAGTACTGTAAGTGTTTCTTTTTTTTTCTTTCATTTGAATTTAGGTCCGAGTGCACAACGTACAAATGACCCTATTGAAACTAAAAGTTTCTGGCTTTGTAATCCTCTATCAGCAACATGGCTCCCTTTGTCTGGTGATGTCATGTGCAGGCATGAGTAGATTTATTTACATTGTGGTCTTGCTGCTCACATTAGAATCCGGGCTGCACGCCATTGATTTGAGTCACATGGAATGCGTGTGTTTATGTGCTGGACATATTTTACAATTAACCTGCTTGAGGCAAATTATTAAATCTTTTATGGCAAATAGAGTTACTATGGGTGAAATATAGAACACAACGATGATTCTAACTTATAAAAGGACTGTGTTGCTGTAGTTTACAGTTTCCTACAGTTTCTGTAGTTACTCTACAGTTTGCCACAGTACATCTATGCATAAGCAGCCTTTGTTGTCTATTACCAACCGCAATATGGGTTTTAAGTGTCTTGCCCAGGGACACATCAGCATGAAGACTGGTGGAGCTGGGAATCGAATCCCTGGCCTTTCATTTTTGGATGATTATCCACTAAACCACAACCACCACAAAACTTCTGCAATACTGAGCGCAGAATACACAAACTTATCACTCTTTTTGCTGTACTTTTTTGTTTGTAAAGGATGAAGAGAGAAACTGTAAAGTTGAGAGTCCTTGAAAGCCGTTTCTAAATAAAAACTAATTGTATGACTACTAATCATTATAATTAGGCAAATGACTGCCCTAAAAGCTCTCTCTATTCATGTATCATTGGATACTGCCAAATTACAAATAATGACCTGGGTGTTATTTGATAAGGCTATTACCTCTGAAATATTCCCGGTTGCTGTGACTAATGGTAATTACATAGAATTTCACTTGATGAGAATAATAGTTTAATTTTGTCTTTAATTATCCCAGTCATGTACCCTGTTGGCAAGTGAGAAAAATATTGTCCGTCAAGCACACACCGTATTATGAAGTCCTGGTTTTAAATTGCTTGTCGCACAAAGGAGGAGAACAAAAGTTTATTCACTCCTCTCTTACGCAATCCCACTTAGTCCCATCGCCGCTCTGAATTTTACAGCATCTGTTCTGACCTCTCTCCATGTAACCGTGCCTCACAGCTTGTGCCCTCCCATTGTGTTCCCTCCTACAGTGGAAAGCGTTTCGAACAAAAAAAGTGGAGAAACAGAAGACTGACTGCCACCACATAAATTCAGAAGTCCCTCAAGTGTAAGCATTCAACTCCTTTCTCTCCGATTTTGACAGTCGCTAAAGGGGAGTACTTGACAGCACCTGAGAACATGGCAGTATTTACAGTGTGTATGAAAAGTGTTCACCACCCTCAGTGTTTTCCTTCTTAGTGACACAGAATCACAGTATGTGGTTTCAACACCAGCTACAAGAGGACCGTGTAATTACCAAGTGAAACAGAGCTCTACAATATAATCTAAATCAGTATCAAACAAAAATAACATTGAGTGTTCAGTCCATCTGCTATTGCGCACACATCTTGATTAGCCTAATGCTATGATTACTTGAGGGCTCAGCTGTGGATAAAGGAGGATTGAAGCAGGGTTTTACTGCCGACAGTCATTTTAATGTCGTATGTTCCAAAGGAATGGACAATTCCAGTCGATTGTGCAACACACAGCTTCTGAATATTTACCAATCTGTGAAAGAGACACTGAAGACTGTCCTAAAAAAGTTAAAGTCTGTAAAAGAGGAACAGCCACAAAAGAGGCTGATGGACAACAAGGAAGCCACATGGTTGTAGCACTGCGGTGGGCACACCATGTGCCAGTGCTGAAACTAATACAATCTTTTGTCAATCCCATTAATGTGAAGCAAAATATAGATCAATCTTATTGGAAAACCTGCTGCAGTCTGCAGGAAAACTGCATGTCAGAGCCCACCCATGAAAGTGCCACTTTGTCACAGTCTCTGTGCAGCATAATAACAGGAGTTCACCGGCACACACCTGAGAGACTTATTTAAAAACAGATTCTCAGCTATAAAAGGTGAAAAGATTCTATTCTGGATTCTTTCTGTTGGGTTGAAAAACTGCCTTCACTCATGTCAGTTTTTCCCCATATAGTAATTTAAAATACCTCATAATCCACCGACTCTTATCTCTCAATCTGTGCAATCCATTTCAGAACTCAATGTGCTTTCTAAGTCTGAAGTCACTTGACAAGGCAACACTATCACACATAATGCTGCTTACATACGGGAATTAAAAGGGATGGATCAGAGTTCCTTAGACCATCTCCACAATGAGCCACAAACAAAAACACAACATAAGCCAATTGCAATTTTAGTGATTTATTTGTACAATAGGAATGTGCACTGTACAAATATCCCAGCTCAGACATAAAGGCAAGAACATGAGAGCATCTATTCTGCCTGACCTGAACATCCCTTAAACCTCATTGTGAGCTTAGACTGACAGAAACAAATATGCACAGGGAAAAATAAGAATACAAATAAAAAGGCTAAAAAAATAAATAAATAAAGGAGCTGCCTGCCCAACAAAATAACATTTCCAAGGCTGGAAGAGACCATTTACAACCAAGTGCCAAAGCGTACTGAAAATATGTAAATAAAAAAAATAAAAAAAGGCTAAATAAAAACTGAAACTAACGAAATACCATAGCCCGGTTTAACTGTTCCACCTTAACTGGGATGGAGCAGTTATGGTCTCAGTTTAAAGAGCATGTAAAAATGGAACTCACAGTAGACAAATACAGAAAAGGCATATGGTGATATCTCTATCCAATCCATGCGCCTCGGTCACTTACACCACATACACATGAATACATTATCTACAGACAAGCTTTTACACATGACACACTTAAAATAAAAAATAACACGACAAAAACATCCTTCCGACCCACCCCATGTAGTTTAGTCAAGTTCAGACAGTAATGGAGCACGGTTCATGTAAAGTTCTCTCTCAGAGCAATATCAATTTACATTCACTCAAATTTCCCTTCGTAAATTGCCAATGTTGCCATGGTAACTCAAAATTTTTTTGTATAAACGTGTAACAAAAGTGATGCACTCAACAAAAGTATATCTACACAGACTCAAAATGTGGGTGGGGGAATGCAAAAGGACACCCCACTATCAAGTCTGAGTAGCTGCAGTCTTTCCCCTCTCACCAACAGAGACACAGTGAAAGCCACGGGTTCCGTCAGGACCCCGGGGCAGCCTCATAACGCCTGGTGGCAGGCCGTCAGCATTCTGGATCTTTCTGCCCAGCATCGGGCTGCCGACCGGACTGCTCTCCTGAGACGCCACCTGCTTGCGCCGCTGCACCCATGGGCTCCCTGAAGGGGTGAGGCTACTGTCTGAGGAGTAGTCTGCCCAGCGACGCCCAGGCTCAGGGCTCAGTCTCCCCTCACTGACCAAGGGAGACTTATGGGAATGAGGGGATTTGCGCTGAGGACAGGGGCTGCCGCGGGGGCTCGACCACGGACTGTTGCGCGGGGACATACCAGGACTGAGGTGATTGTTCTGGAAGCCGACGCCAGCCGTGGTGGGGCTGAGCTTGTTGCAGGACTGGGACTTTCTGGCCAGCCTCGGGGATGTGGGGGTGCTCTCAGTCTCTGAAGAGCTGCAGGCAGAGTCGTCCCCGTGGTACTGAAGCTCTCGTATTCTGCTGTTGAGCGAGCGACTCTTGCGCATCCCTCCCTCCTCGCGTGGTCGCTCTTTGGGCACCTTCTTCTTGGGCGGCTTGGTGCCAATAAGGACCACTTTCAACCCTCGCAAACTGGCCCCACATTCGTCGCTGCCCACAGCTTCATTGGCTTTAACAGCAGCCTCCACCTCCTCGAACTCCACAATGGCACATTCCTCGGTGCCAAGCTGAGAGTAACGACCACTCAGCCTCTTCAGGTCGGCCGGCAGGTCCTTCCCGGGCTTCAGGACTCTGACGGAGGCAATGGTACCGTATGTTCCAAAAGCTTTTAGCAACAGCTTCATCAGCTGCTCCTGCTGAGTTGCTCTTTCCTCACTCTCTCCATTATCGTTGGTGAGAGCAGCCAGCTCTGGCCACCTCTGCAAATCACTCAGCAGCAGCATGCGACTAGGCAACGACTCGCTGGCAAAGACCGGTACTGCAGATTTCCGCCTCACCTTGCGCCCTTCATCGTTCAGCTCGAGGCTCTTGGAGCGTCTCAGAGCATAAGCGGTCGTTCTCCAGTCACGGGTCAAGTGTTTCACCTGCAACGAATACATTTAAATATACATTTAAATGAAGGCTTCACTCAAATCGCAGTGTTAACAGCAGTTGCTCATAGAATATTCCAGTTTACATTGTACTAAGTATTGACCTCATTTAGATTAAGGCATTCGTAAAATGCTGTTCAGTGTCTCATTCAGGCTTTTGTCTTGATCTGGTTTAAAGCAGAATAATCCTGTCCATGCAAACATAGGCTATGTTCAGATAACCAGGCTGAAGTGACTCATATCCTGTTTTCGGTCGCCTGAACATGGCCACAATCCCTCTTCAGAGGCTTCATATGCATCATTAAGCTGTATTAAGACATGGAAATCTAATTTCTCACTGTTACCTTTTTGAACGAGGTGAGCAACTTGACGCTAACAAACCCGAGTTTGTTACGCCGGACGTGTTTGAGCAGGAAGGCATCGTGCTCCAGGTTCTCATCAGATAGGTAGTACTCGATCTGAGCGACCAGCTTCTGGATGAGCTCTGGGTCTGGAGGCTGCCAGCTCTCCTCCTCCAGCTCGCCTCCACTGGTCCCTGCCCCGCTGTGTGTGGGAAGACAGCATACATCATGGTCAGACTCGTGTCTACTGCCTCATTGAAGCAGCAGCAGAATGCTTCATATCCTAAAAACTGCCAAAATTACAACCGTTACACATTTCCCTCGCATTACTACAATAAGCCGGTTTTGTCAGAAGCTGCACACTTATCCTGTCAACCCTCATGCAACACAAGTGAAAAGTAAACGGACTTGTTTGCTTCCCTCCCTTTTGATTTTCCCGACGGCAGTTTGACAAGCTGCGTCTCCAGCAGCGTCACCATGCCTCAGTGCCATACCCTCGACCCACAGTGTCCCAAACCCTGAAACTCCCCAAGACCTCGCCATCTGAAGGGTGCACAGTCACAGCCTCCACCTCCCACACAGAATATGGTGGATCATCATATCAACCTCTCACCATCGCACTCAAACTGGGACCATGCAACTGCAGGCTTTTAGGTAACAGTTTGGTGTCGATCAGAAACGGTGCAGTCGGGTAGGCCCTGCAGATTAGAGTGAGGGGTCTGAATGCAATTTTGTGAATGACTCATCACTTCCTCCAGCCTCCTCCCTCACACACACACACCCTCAGTCAACAGCTTTCCAGCGAGCGGACTGCACAGCTGGCACGAGCCCCCAGCTTCCCGAGACTTGGGATAAAGACAACCAGAAGCATTGATGCACACACGCACACACACGAGAAAATGTAAACATGCGAGTTCAAGACTGATTAAGTTCACTTTGAGCACGTCTTGCTCGGGAGGAATCTTGCAGGAACGTAAGGTGCAATCCCTCATGTACCGACACCAGAAAAACTGCATTTTAAAAAATACAAAGCATCCCAGAAAAAAAATTCACACGTGTAACATAGGCTCTCTATAAGGAGAGAAGCATGAAGGTGTGACCTACAAAGCAAACAAATGCTTGGTATGGAGGGTGTGATTTCTTTTCCCCTTTGGCCTCTCTACCACTGACTCACTCTTTGTGCACATAGTACAAGTCGGGAACTTGTAGGCCATGGGATAAAAATAGCAGGCCATGACGTAGGTGAATCAGATTAAAAGGGAAGGTGCCATCGTTTATCTCCGTCTCAGGTGTCTGGATTTACAGCCCTGATGCTGCTGATGCTGCTGTTGCTGCGGCTGCTGCTGCTGCCTGCAGGAGATTACACACCTCCCTGCTCACTGTCCCAACCAAGTGATAATTATGTCCCCCAAAAGATTGACTATGCCATGTGTATGTACACTCCCAGCTGTGGCTATCTGTCCTGCATGCACATTGCGATGACGATGATCACACCGTCTTTTGTCATCACTGTGACTACACCTGTCTGGGGTGTATTTGTACAGTGTCTGTGTAAACAACTGGCATTGGACTGTACACACGCTCATCATCGTGTGCCGCCAGGCCACCAACTGAAGTTATGATGGTGTCAAAATCCAGCACACTCACAGGAAGTGTTTCAAGTAGTATTGGCATGTAATTTATAGTCTGGAGGCTTTGTGAGGAAATGAAAGAAAAGGGGTTTCCGGAGTAATTCAATCATGCCTACTGCCTTATTTTGCCTTGTGTATGTGCATTCATTCAGCAGCATTTTCAACTGACAAAACGGAAATGATAAGTTATTTATTTAAAGATTTTTTAACAACTAAATCTGAAAATGATTTAAGTACAATTCATTCATTTATCCAAGGAAAAGACTTTTGTTTACCCACAATTCGTATGAACTGATTTAAATTCATTGTTTACTCACACTGTTCAGGCAAAAATATTGACAGATAACTTGTAAGAAACAAGTTATTCCAACCTTGATTTGTCATATCTTCCGATTTCGTCCTCGCTGCAGCTGCCTCCGAGGAAGTCGATGAAGCTAGACGACACTTCCTCGGGTTCTTCGTCCTCCGCGGCTTGAATGGCCACTGTTATCGTCACCGTCCCCAGCTCCTGCGTGTGCTGATCCACGGTGATTACCTCATCCATGCCCAGCTGCTCCGCTGACTCATCCGAGGCGCACGCCGCTGGGTTCGGACTGGGGATGCCCACAGACCCACTCATGGTCTTCGGATAAGTCAAGGTGCTTCCACCCGCTGCCCTCTCTTCCTCGGGTCTATCAGCAGCAGCAGCAGCAGCAGCGCCTCCCTGAAAGCCTTTAATATCGCTCGCCTCGAAGGCGCAGGCGGGATACGGGGTGCGTAAAGCCGCTCGACACTGCTTGGGGCACCAGCGATGGCGAACGAGGACCCAGGGGGCTCCGAGGACACGCTCCACGGCTCGCCAGAGACCCCCGATCCAGATCCGACCCGGTGCAGGGCCCTGAGGAACAGCGGGGCTTGTAGCAGCCGGCAAGACGCAGCCTGGAGCTGGTGAGACCGACGGGTTGGTGCCTCCTTGTACTTCCTCCACTGCTGCTGCTGCTACTGCTGCTACTTCCTCATATGTAAGAGGCTTTCTGCTTTTGAAACGAGCTCTGGGATTGGGCCGCGGCCGCAGCAGCAGCGTGTCTTCGCACTCATTCCCAACCCACAAGCAAAAGCTGACACAAAGCCGAGAGGGGGGCAGGAGGAAGGAGAGGCAGCGCATGAAGGCGTTCACTAAGGCGTACATGGTTCTGTTGTCTTTTTTTTTCTCTCTCTCTCTCTCGCGCTCTCTCTCTCTGTCACACGCGCACGCACGCGTACAGGGTGTTGTCTTTATTGTAGAAGGACACGAGTGACCCGTTTACATGTGTCTAAGTAGAGAAGCACAGTCACGTGTTCTTGTCTAATTGGGAAATTGCCGTGCCAAGGGCGTTGCCGCTAATTGGATAATTGGCTCAGCTCCTGGTTGTAGACAGGAGCGGAAGTGGTGCACGCGAGTAAAGGAAGGAAACAAGGAGACGTATCAATTGGCAGTGAATGTAATGGAGGGAAGTTTGTGTAATATGGTGGATTTTGATGTGAGAATCAAACTATTTTGATATATTTTACCTGGAAATTCTTTTTTTGGGATCACAGTCAGGCCACATGGCACCACAGTGGCGAGCACTGTTGCCTCACAGCAGGAAGGTCTGGTTTCGCAATGCCGTCCAACTGGCAGCCTTACTGTGTTGGGTTTGCATGTTCTCCAGGTTCTCCGGTTTCCTCCCACTGTCCAAAAACATGCAGTTTAATTGGACACCCTAGAGTGCCCACCATAGGTGTGAATGTGAATGTGAATTGTGTGTGTGTGTATATATATATATATATATATATATATATATATATATATATATATGTATATGTGTGTGTGTGTGTATATATATATGTGTATGTGTATATATGTATGTATGTATGTATGTATATATATATTTATATATTATATATATATACACACATATATACTTGGCAAAGAAAATGGAAGAAGGCAGTGATATTACAAATTCCATATGGCATAAAAACACCAAGAACAAACACAAAGAAAACATTTATTTACTATTTTTGTAAGCTGAAGCCTTGTGGTCCATTTTTGAACCACTGCTCTACATAAATGTTCATAACATGCCAAAAACACAACTGTGTTGACATTATTTTTTTTTTCTCCTTTTGGCTTCAAAATAAGCCCCAAAATATTTACTTAAAAAAATATACTAAAAAATAAAAATTGAGATATTGGGGTAAGGAGCTCGTTTCCAGAATCCCTGATTTCCCTGAAGGCGATTGGTTGCACAAGAGCACAGGTGTTCATGAACTTGTAGCTCAAGTCCAGAGCATTTCTGTGGCTTTTTGTTGGCCTTTCTCCAAATAACCTTGCAATCACCCACACCGGTGTTGTTGGTCGCTGCCAGCCCTACATGAAATATCTTTAATCCACCCCACTGGAAAGCCAGGCTCACAGCTGGTGGGCAGTCTGACTCATTCTCCTCACCACATGCTGGTTTGTGTACAATGCAACATGGGGGCTTGTGGTGGGGAGAGATGGAAGAGATTTGTAAGAAATATTCTGGGGGTATTTCGGGACTTTTTCTCTCTGCATATGTAACCAACACTGTAGGGATCGCTACCAGTGTTTCTGGTGTAAATGCAATTCAGTGACGCCTCATGCTTTATTTGTACCTTCTTTAATTACCCTGACCACCATTTCCATAACGGTCTGAAACAACAAAAATTTGTTTGACAGATGGCCTCCATCAGTCCTTTTTCGTTTGATTTCTCTCCTCTCTGGCACAGTCTTGTATACGAGATGAGCCTCATGAAAACAGATTGTGTCACATGATTGTTTTATTTGGAACTGGATCAAGTTGAACTGGGGAACATATAAAAGTCCATGTAAACTCTGCTTGGAAACGTTTCCTGGGGATTTTCTGCTAATTTGAACCATATCACAGTTTGATCAATTACCATTTTCCTTCACCTGCTTGTTTCAGCACCATCAGTCATTTGAATGGTCTCATTTAAGGAGTATTTCAACATTGTTTTTTCCTCCTAAGATGAAGAAACACTCCAGTCTGCTTGGACTGCAGACCTGGCCTTTATATTTTATATTACATTGAAACATGACATTCACTTAATTTTACACAAGACTGAGTTGACTCTGACCAGGAGGAAGTCTGGCAGTCTTCCTTCTTCGCATGTGTGGTGCAGCAGTCGATGTTTATCAACTCTTATTTGCAGAGGAATAAAAGTCACATTGAATTAAAATATACAAATGGAAGCATGCAAGTTCTACAGTTTATGTACCAATAGAATAGAATAGAATAGAATAGAATTTAAATAGGGATGTGCTGTACATAGAGTTTATAGCTATTGCTAGTTTGCAATTTTACATGAGCAGTGTACATAATCAAACATGTCAGAACTGCATTGTAAAATTTCATAACACACAATAACAATAAAATACAATAAAACTTGCTAAAACTACACTTGATAGTACACTAAAGCGCAACTTACAAGTCAAACAAATCTAATACACCCAAAATAATTAATGGGAAGAGCTCTGTTTTTCTTTTAGCAAGCGCTTTGACAAGTTTGACTTTGTTGTAAACAGTTTTATATCTGATATTAATTTGATTTTGGTAGGCAATGTCTTCCTTAATGGAGAATGTGGATTGTCCAAATGTAGTCTTAAAATACGGTATTTTACAGTTACAATTCACCTCACGCTTGGTTACTCTGGTGCTATCATGTTTTTCGGATGGAATTGGAAAGAGGCTCTGCGGCGAGACTGCGTCAACATTTTGAGAATGAGTTTGAATCATGCTATGTTGATCTCTTGATATGGAGACTCATGTACTTATAAGTGTTTTCCAGACACTGAGATAGTGTGTTTAAACCGCTGTGTTGCTGTCTGACTCAAAGCCTCGCTTCGCCTCAGTGCAAAAGATAGTCATCATAGTAATACAGACACCGCTCAGCACAGCCAGTGAGCTCGGTTGAACGAACGGCACATCCAGCTCTTTGACGTCAAGAGCTCCTTTTGTTAAAACCTGCCGAACCACTCGCATAGACGAAGTAGTTGTCGTCTAATAATAAGTACAATGGTTGCAGCCTGGGAGGAGGCCCTATGGTGTGAAATCTTTTGAAATCATAAAGGTTAAATTTGTTGTTGAAGTATGTTAACAAATAACTTCCCCATTATTTGCATGCCCAGTCGGTGCACAGGTCACAGTGTAGCTGCTGCCAACAAATGAACACTGATGCACTTTCCCTGTCTGACTCTCTACTTGTATCTGAGTGTATGATTGGCTGCAGGTGTGCATGGTTGATTTTATGACGTGTGTGAGTTTTTAAATGGCTCGTGGGAGCCAATTTGTCCTGGAAAAAAGTCCCAGCCCGATTCTTTCAGCTACAGTTAGGTCAATTCAATTCCATTTTATTTATATAGCCCAACATCTCAAACACAATTTGCCACAAAGGCTTTTCAGTACAGTGACACTCCGTCCTTAGACAAAAAAAAAGGATATCCTAACAGAAGTTAATAGACAACAGGCAGATGGTAACAATAACCGTAACATCAACAGGTATTTATATAAATATCAATATTAGTATTAATGAAGATGTATGAACACAGGGCTGTGGGTGGTTAACCGTTACAGGTCCGTCCTAGGGAAATGGAGAACAATGATGCAGGTTTGGCCAGGTTTTGGTCACATGTGCTGCCAAATCCAATAGAATTTAGAAGATTGCAGAGTATTAAGTAATTATAATAGTTGGAGGCGTCTGAACCTGTATATGGCCTCCTTTCTGCCTGATGACCTGAGAGAGAAGGCGAGAGAGAGAGACCTAGAGACCCAGCTAGGAAACAAGGCACAGACAGCAGGGGTTAGAGAAAGCAGTCACCAGATATATTCACAGGTAGTTTACGGTCGGCTACTAGTTAGCAATAGGCCTGCAACTAATGATTATTTTCACAATTGATTAACCTGTGATTATTTTCTCAATTTGTTGGTCTGTAAAATATCATAAAATGCTGTAAATGTTGATCAGTGTTTACCAAACACCTGGACATGATGATGTTCTTGAATGTCCCACAAACCAAAACGTTATTCAGTTTTAATGATTTTAATGATTTTTGTTACATGGAGCAGAAAATCAAGACAATATTCAGGTTTAAGAAGCTGCAAGTTCAGAAGGCTTGTTTTAAGTTAAGTTAAGTTTAAGTTTGTTAAGACTGACTCTTTTTTTTTTAAATATTGCAAAGGTGAAAAAATGCGATCTTGGTTTCCTTGATGTGCTGATTGAAAAACAGATCAGGATCAAATCAAAGGTGGACTCTCCTTGAACCGTCTAATTGTTTTTAATAGACCTTTAGTTTGAGGCTGTCGCGTACAGGACGTCAGGAAGATTGCTCCGTTGCATGCCTTGATCGTAGTCTCATTCACATTGCACCCGCTGCACTCTGTTCTTGTTCACACACACTTGTTATCACTTCCTAGCGCTCAATTCATGGGGTGTCAGTGCTTCAATCAACTGTTCGTCAGCCAGTAACCACTGCAATGCACCTGCCTTTTAAAACATGCTGTCTCTTTCTGCCTTAGATCTCTGGCTCTGGAGTCATGTGACCCCTCCACCTTCCGGTCATCACCCAGTGTCTCATCTGACCCATCGTTCTTCATTCTTCAACAACCTCATCAGGTTAACAACCACCGTCATGACAAGTGTCTGGACTTTTTAGGGGGGGGTTTTTAGGCTTTCAACAAATTATTCAGTCCAATTAGCCCATTATGTTGTTCAGTTTGAAATGACCCACTTGTCTCTCCTGATTGCAATGGTGTTATTATGGTTTATTGGGAGTTTGGAAGCAGGAGACTTTTCTTTCTTTAAAGTTCCGCTCAGGTTTTCCCTTAGTGGTGATCATAACTACCAGAATTATTCACTTTTTGTTTGTCATCAGTCCATCACAGGGCCACATAGAGACAAACAACCATTCACTCTCACTATATTTATTACTTAATTACTTAAAGAATAAATGGCACTGATCCCATTTCCACTCCTGCATGTATCTATGGCTCCTATGGGTGTATCTCTACACTGTAAGCCGGTAAATGCCATGTACAGCAAACATATATTTACAATAATGACTTAACAAAACAAAAATTTTTTTTTGTTTTCCGTACGGGTGAAAATACCACAGGCTGAAAAAATGAAGAAAACACACAGACTTGAGCACATAAAGATAAAACAAATGAGGAATAATTCTGTTTCCTTTAGGACGCCCCTGAGGCGAGCTACGTCATCTATAGATCAGAACGGAGCTGGCATTTACATTGTACTTTTTGATATGTGGCCTGTCACACAGAACTGTTGCAGATTACCTCCCATTAAACATGTCAGCCTGGTGCTGCATGAATAGGCTGTGACAGGCAATGTGTGGGATGTCCCTTTGATGAATCTGGACTTGTTTTCTCCGAGAAACTGCTTATTACCGCCGGAGTAAGAAAAAAGAGGCTGAAAATATGCTTCCCAATCTATTTCATCGTATTCGGTGTTCTGTCAGTGTTGCTGACTGATGTTAAATGTCACATGAATTAAAGTGTACTATAATTACAAAGGTCTAAACCTTTGGACGAAGACTATGTCCAAAATGGTCCCATAACAACAAGCTTATCATGACTAACAGCAGATCTAATTAAAATGCAATTAGAAGCTCAGTCAGAGTTTATTTTGTGGAGAATAATGACAGAGGGCTGAATCAGGACAAAACTAAAGTCCTCATTGAAAAGTCTCATTGACACACCCTCCTAAACCAGAGCTTTGATGACAGTAATGCGGTGAACCTGTGCCGTGTCCCTTAATGATGATGAGAAAGCTCTGTTGTCAGTCTTGTGGTGGTCATTATCATAGCAATCTCTTTCCTCATTGTCACAACAGTTTAACCTGGAATACACAACGGGAGGAGAGAACAATGTTTGAAAGAGGGGGAAAGAACAAGCAATTACTTGGTGTTTGAAAAGGGTTTGTCTCAATCATGCTGTCTGATTTAAAAAGACAGACAATTAAACTGAAGATGAAAAGATGAAAAGTTCACAGACATGGTCGGCTCATGTCACACATTTGAGTGCACTATTAAAGCCTACTGTTAGACTTCATAAAGTCCATTATAGCAAATGGAGGTCCATGACTCACTTGGGGGGGGGGGGGGTCATGAACCTCCTTGTCCATAACAAGAAAGCTTTGAAGTGTAAAAAATAATGAACTATTTTTTTTTCTAATATAATTAATAATTTATTTGTCATTCAAAAAAAGGAAAGTCACATAGACAATGTAAACATGCACTAAAATAATGTAGGACAGGCTTCAATATCAGGTAATAATAATAATAATCATCATCATCATAATTAGTGATGATTGTTTACGTGGCCCACAGGAATGAGCCAAACGGAAATCAAATTAAGAATTTCAAGCGCTCGTTTCGCCACGGAGTACTTTTGGTGACACCGGGAAGTCAGTGGTACCTAGCAACGCGAGCGTTACCACGGCAACAGTGCTCGTCTGGTAGCAGGAAGTTTGTAAATGTTTTGGATATAATAACCTGAAGTAAAGTTTAGCGTCGTTTGGAGAAACAAAGCCTAAACAACATAAGAGCATTAACACGCGAACAACTTTGTGTGGATGAATTTCGAACCGGCCCTGAAATACTCTTCCTCGTTAGTTCCGCTGGGAACTTTCCACACACATTAGCGAAATGGAACCGCAGCGGAGTGTGGACAAAATGATGAACTCCGGTGTCAGTGGAAAATGGACGCGTCTCTCCCCCATGGTAAATATCATGTCTTTAGATTTGTACTGGGGTATAGAGCTGGGGGAAGTAATGCAGGTTTTTGCATTACTGTGGTGATGTGGTCAGGTGTGGGCGTGTCATTGAAAACTTTGGTTCATTCGAGCTGCACAACACGACGTGGTGAAGAAATTGTATTAAGATTATTTTTTTAGATATTAAAACTAATTCATGATTGTATGACACAGTAATGAATTCTTTACGTTTTTTGAGTCTGTCAACAAAAAAAAAACCATGACGTGCACGTTTATATTGTATTTAGTTTTGGATATTGCAATTGGTAGTACTGTGATTTCAATTTTATTTTTGTTTCTGTGTGTCTCATTTAAAGCAAAACAAATGATCTGTCGGTAAAACATTTGTGCAGGTGAACAGCTGCAAGTTGCACCTTACAGCTGTCAAACCACCAGCCCTGGAGAGAGAGCACAATCTGGTGAGTCATAACAGAGCAGAGCACACTGATGACAAAGACCATTTGGTTAAGGAGTGAATGGTTGTTTGTCTCTATGTGGCCCTATGATGTATATGTACTTGCAACCTGTCCAGGGTGTACGCTATGTCAGCTGGGATTTGCACCAACGGCCCTCATGTGGAGGATAAAGTGGTAGAAGATAGATAGATGAAGTAATTAATGTGTGAACTGGACTGGGAAGAAGAAAATATATGCCCTTGAAAGGTGGATTGTGGAAACACCACTCATCAGCTACTCCATCACCACACTGTTAATCATTTTTAACTTTTTACAGCTTGACTCTCAAGATTCTGCAAAGGAGACAAATGTGAATTCCATCCAAACAATGACTCTTTTTGACCCAGGTAAGGTTAACCCCGTCCATCTATTCACGATTAGATAACACTGTTACGACATAACAGACATTACAGTTTCCTGTGTTGTGTTCAGGGCCCCGTTTGTCTGTCTGTGAGCAGAATCAATGAAAAAGTAAAGGGACAGTAAAAGATAAGATAAAGGCTTCAGGGGATGTAGGTCATGACACAAGAAAGAAATGATTTGATTTTGGTTGTGATGCAGAATAGCAAACAAAACACATGTTAACCAGGCGAGATAGTGGAGTGTATTGACAGTGTAGGGAACTGAGCAGCCTTGGCAGAGGTTTGTGTTCTCTGAGTGCTTTCTCCAGTTCTCACTCTATTTTTCTTTTTTTGTCTCTGTAGGAAACATGTTGCGTGGTTTCAGCCAGAGAAGATCTTTGCCATCGTTTTCTGTTCACACTACACAAACTGTATACAGTCATGTACCTCATGCGAGTGGCGCTCAGAGTGGATTCGCAGCAGTTTCACATGCAGGACAAGAAGCGAGTGAAAAATCTCACCACCGTGCTCAGACCGCTTTCTGCCGTCACATATTAAACCGTTCCAAGCCAGCAGGTAACAAATATAACACAAGCAAATATAGTAGAGAGTGGGATTTAGTATTGATTTTCAGATATAAATACTTTGTACCCGTCTCATATAGTGCAAGGATTGTTATTTAATACAATTGGGTTCTGTGAATGTTGTCTGTAATGTCTGTGTCAGGTGCTGCTGGAGGATATTACAACAGTGCTGCTGATGTTCCCTTCACTCAGTTGCCTTGTGACAGTTTTGCGTCCAGTTTTCAAAGAATTGACTTGGACAGGTGCCTCTATCTTAATTATTTTCATTTTTTTTTCTATTGGTCATTGCTATAAAGTGCATACAAGTGTTTTAGAAACTCGGCCCAGCTGTAGTCATTATTTACACAGAGACTGAAAACCAGACAGTGTTTAGAAACCACACAATTAAACGGTAAACTGGCAGATTCTTCAGAATGCCACCAGGGAGCAGCAAAGTCTCATTGAATACCCACCCACGTGTCAGAAATAACAAATAAACACAACACGAGTACCACACGTCAATACACGACATGCAGCCAGAGGGTGAAATACATTTACAGTCATCTCTGTTCAGCCTATAATGTACTTTGTGTCCTCTTATAGACACCGTCTGAAGGAATGCCCCCAGCTGGGCAATGTGGACAAACTGCAGCTTCTCAACCTGCAGCACAATCTAATCACAAGAATCCAACATGTGTCACAACTGCAACAGCTCATCTTCCTCAACTTGTACGACAATCACATCTCTGAAATGACCGGCATCGAAGCGCTGAGCTCTCTGAAGATCCTAATGCTCGGGAAGAACAGGTCAGGGGTCATCACAGGGGGTCACATACACACGAACATGTCAGAGTGGTCTGAAATGCTTCAGAATGTATTTACTGAGCAGTTTTGTTAGTGGCAAGAAAATGGGATGAGATACCCTATCTTTATTGTTCTTTAGTCCACTGTAAAGGAGAGCTGAGGTTTAGGGAGGGAAAACACAATCTAAGGGGAAATTGAATTGTTCAAACCGCCCCCAGTAAGAGCAACTGATGTGGAACAAATGATATTATACAGTAAATCATTTTAACTTGCTCTTTAAAAACTTTCTTTTTGTCTCTCTTTTCTTTTCTTTTGTTGTTTTGAACGTCTTTGTGATGCTTTGATTTGATTTAGTTTCAAAAGAAAGACAGAAAGAAGTGGTGTAGGAGGACCACAGAAGATCCTTTTTCAATGCTACTCCCTTCTCTGTCGAACATATTAGTATTTTGTTTATTTAAAGGAATGTTGCTGTTGTTATTTCGCTGCTTAAATACAGTATTTTATTGTCCTTTAAATCAATGGACCACAACTAAACTGCAGTTTAACATAACATGTGGCATCAGCTACATCATAGTGTAACGGTGCATGTAGGTTATTTTAATATATCCTACACAAACTCAACTATCTGCTGTTGCATAACGAGCCTCAGAGATGATCGTTGTTCAGCAAATAGGAAAATTGTTACTTTCAATTGACTTTGAAAATGTAGAAAGGAAGCAAATGTATCTTATATTTAATCATTAAATGCCTATTCTTCTTCTGTAAAACATCTTCTTCATATTCCATTGGCATTTTTAAGAGACCACAGAGCTGTAACGTGATCTAAATCCATGCGTACAGCCCTGAACAATAAGTCACTCTACACTGTTTCCAGTTTCCTCTGGGAATGTATCCTTTTGACACCCCACCCCTCACCTGCCAGGTGGCTTCACCCGCTACAGACTTTGTCTTTTAGCTTCTCCCTTTAGAGGTCCCCACAGTGGATCCTCTGCCTCCGTCTTGCCTTAACCCTTGTGTCCTCTTCTGTTACACCAACCGTCCTCATCTCCTCCTTCACAACATCCATGAACCTCTTTTCTCTGTGATCTTCCTCTTTTCCTCCTGCCCGGTAGCTCCGTTAATTTAATGTCGAAGACAGTTTTGTAAATTTTGTGTAAAAAGTGTAAAATAAATGCAGTTTTTTGAAATTATTGCAAGTGACAAGTAACAGTCGAAAAATCTGAAATTTTGTCAACACAAAATGTGTGACAAATAACATTTTATGTACATTTTGTAGAATATTTTTCCACTTTATGACACATCTCCTTATATACTTCTCAGAATCCAGAAGATATGCAGCCTGGGAGGCCTGTCTAAACTGAATATCCTGGATTTGCACGACAATCAGGTACTGCTCCTTAACCACACTCCCACCTACACCGTGTGTGTGTGTGTGTGTGTTTAGTCAGCCATTCTGTAAGTAGAGTTCATGGCATTCAGCTGTGAAGTGGGTTGTCTCTTCCACCTCCTCTGGTAAGTAGTGGTTTGCGATGTAAGATGCAGTCCTGCTGCATTCAAGAGTCACACAGAGACTTGACAGCGGCAATTTACGTAGCCTACACTTTATCTTTAGTTCACTGAGACATATATGGAGGTTGTCTCGAGACAGTCATGAGATCCAAACTAGTCTAGTTGTTATTGTCAAATAATAATTTAAACTTGTGTTATTGTAGATTGCACTACTGGGATAAATTAGGTAACTGTGTTCTTTTTGATGTGTTATGCTGATGGGTATTTTTGACTTTTCTGTGACTTCTGATCTTCAGCATCTGATTTAGTTCACAGCACTGTTAGGGGGAAAAAAATGACTGCAAACCACCAGGAGCCACAATCCTTTTGTCTACTCCCACATCCATTTTCTCAGAGACCCCACTATAATTTATCCAACAGCCTCCAATCTGCAGTCTTTTGTGAGAGTTATAATGATCTTTTGAGTGTTGTGGTGTTTTTTTTTTTTTGATGGTGATTCACTGTCAAGGTAATTTAAAGAGGCTCCCGGTTGTGGTGCTGTTAAATTATACCGTGTGATATGGTCGGTTGTTTTTGTTCGTTTGTCCATAAGTGACAGAAACATTTATGTGTGTGAACGATCAACAGCCACATCTTCTATAAAAATTCAAACTTCTTACCCACAAAAGGATAAGATTCATCTGCATTGCTGCAGACGGCATTATATTAGGCTATAGTAGCTGTTCATAAAATGTCGCCAAATTAAAATTTACAGCACTGGCAGCGGGTTGGAGCTGCTGCAGATTAAACTGTTCTGCAATTAGTATGAGATTTAATATTTTATTTGGGGCTGTTTGCTCAGCCTCCGCAGCAGAGCCTTGCTCACTGGGCGTTTAAATAAGGCAGCACTGACGTTAGATGAGGATTTTTGCAGATCATGGAAAAGAACACTAAACTTTGGTCAGTTTAGTGTTCTGCCTCCCCCCCCTCCAGAGATCTACTGCAGAAATCTCTCCCTCTCTAATGTTGACTGCTTTTTAACACGAGTAATATGTTATTTTTTTTCCCTGAGAGAGGACAAATTGTTGCCCCAGGCTCTGTCCATCGGCTTTGCCTCCTTCTTATTAAATGTCTGATAATGTGAAAATGAAGTGGCTGATTTTAGGGTTAAGTTTTGCTTCTGGCCTTCTGTTGGCAGGTGCTCACTGAAGTGCAGATGATAAAGCTATTGTTCTGTTTTTTTTTTTTTATTGCACTTAAGTAAGAGTTCAGTCACCTTTTATTCAGTGTTCACTAAACTCACCAGAGACCTGACCACACAAGTGTAATGTGAAAAGCTTCACAGTGATATAACAAAATGACGAGGTGAGCGCATTCAGTGATGGAAAATAATGGGGAATGATTTAAAATAACGTTGAAGTCATGGTTATGACTGATCTGCCCACTCGGGTCGTAGTTGAGTCTCTATCGGCCTCTGCAGCAGCTGCTCGTTCTCCTGTTCTTTTGTGCTTTCCCCACAGGTAGTACATCACTGTCATCCTTTCATTCTCCAATACTCCCATCTTTCATGACTATTTTTCCCCCCACAATCTGGACACATCACTCATTCATTCCTGGTGTCGGTGTTTGATTTCCACATTGCAAAGTCTATTGTAAAGGAGATATTCCCTTTGGGACTGAGCATCCAGCTCACACTCAGAAAGTCATTTCTAAATGTACTGTTTTACAAAGATCATTAGAAACCCTCTGATAAATCCTTACCTTTCATTATTTTAAGTTATATTATATTAAAATGAGATCGTACCACTGTCCTACAGTACTGGACTTCATCATACATAAGACAAGATCCCAAATCTACCTCAGCTTTTGTAGAGATCTGTGTGTTGTGTTTACAGTACATTTGATACACTGACACCTGCAATGTGAAGGTTAGGTATGCAGAAGTCTGTGCCTTATTTGTGTGTTCTACTCATCTTGGGCTCTTGCAGCTCTTTTTCGATCCACAGGCTGTTCTAACATGCATGTAATCTTCTGTATCTCTTCCTTTTGAAATGCTATGCTGTCACGGTTGTGTATCCATTGAACGTGTTCTCTCGCTCCTGTGATACCGCAGCGCGATTACTGTCAAGCTGTTGAATGTAGGAAGATGACGATGAAGATTTGTTTTATTGTTGTCTGTGGATGGATGCATGGGATCAAACCAGCAATAAATGTCATGCAACATACAACTCACAAATTTAGTAGAGCTAGAGACACTCTGGCTTTATGAGCTATGTATAGCATCTGTCTTAGTTAACGATGACAAATCAGATCAAACAATGTGGAAGAAACCACTTGTTTTAACGATATTCGAAGTCAAACAGGAGTTAGGGTTTTAAGTAACTCAGCATTAGTCTTATTAGTTAATATGCACATAGTCTTGTGCATTGCAAAGAATCCTGCTTTTTTTTCTTACATTGACCCCCGTGTAGGCTGAGAAATTCTACATAGATTTAATCATGTAATGTTCAGCTGGTCACTTTTTACATTTACTGTATGTAGAATGTGAATATCCAGACCGTTGTCTGGAGTGACCGGTCGTTGTTTTCGCACAGATCTGCAGGATGGAAAACGTGTCTCACCTGAGCGAGCTGCGAGTGTTGAACCTGGCAGGAAACAGCATCTCCAGAGTGGAAAATCTACAAAGCCTGGACTGTTTGACTGATCTCAACCTGAGGCACAACTGCGTCTCCTACGTGGTGAGTGGCTTCCTTTCCCAATTACCGCTGACAGATTCGAGCATTTCCTTCACTTCCCGTTTAGTTTACTACACAGTCATACAATAGAAAATGGCAACTGTTCAGTACACAATCTTAACTGTTTCACACGTATTTTCAGGACACAGTATGACTTGTTTGTTTTGGGGGGGGGGCTGCTGTCACAGATCTCACTAGTGTTTTTTTGAACAAGTTTTATGTGATGAAGTGCATTAGGGCAGCCGTACTGTGTATGACATGCATACACATGCATCAGTTTTGTAATAGTTTATATCTGTTCTCAGATTATATGCATAAACTATAAATGGAAGTAGCCTTGAGATTTGACTGGAGCCAAGACGTTCACAGACAACGCCCGCTGTCAGTCACACTGTTGTCCACTCGTGTCCCATGCTTTAACTTGAATTGCCCTCTAAATGGCAACATCATTTACAAAGTTGACATCATGTCCTGTTGAAGACATGGAACTAGTGATTGAGACCATTAACTCCTCAGGAGAATGTTTACTGATGTCATAGAGAAAGTGGAATGTACATTTGAACGGAGTTCTTTTTGTAACCAACTGCTACTTCCATCCTAATTCCTGGTCTTCACTTTTTATATATATATATATATATATATATATATATATATATATATATATATGTGTACAGTCTGTATGACTGTAACTGCTATACAGCCGACCAGGTGCTCGCCTCAGGTGTGTGTGATATCTCCCGTGTCTCTGAAGTTCCTACAAATGGCAGTGATAGGTTTCGTGTTTTGCATTTGATGAACAAAATAAACTCAGTCATTGCGCTCGCTCCCTGACAACTATTTGTTAGAAAGAAAACGTTCCTCGCAGGATGAAGGTGCTGGTAGCGTTCTCCATCTCTCATCTTTATGTCATTCCTTTGGACCAGATTACTGTTTCCTCTGTTATGGAATCACATTTAACAGTTTTCACTGTCACAAAATAACAAACACAGAGATGCCATCAATAGCACCTTTGTTAGGAAGTCTGCGGCGCATCTGCATGCGTCTCTTTGACGTTACCTAGGGAGACGTAGCTCATTATCCACAACCTCCCGCCGACTTTGTGGCGCTGATAAAGAGAAACGGGATATTTTAAACACCAAAATTCACTCCATTGGTTTCTATAGTTTTAATCTGATAAACAGAACAGTGCATGCCAGAACTGGCCCCTTCATCTGTATGCAAATCCCCTAAGCTCTTTTCTGCTTTTTGGAGTAGAAAAGACAAACTGAGTCCAACACTGTGTTGTATGAAACCTCTTCCCATCACTCATCCTGTCCGTTGCCTCCAAGTTCTGATCAAGAACTACTTCCAGTCCTAATTATCGGATGTAATGTTTTATGTGATACATGGGCAAAAAAAAAAAAAAAATATTCTACCCCTCAGCAGATTCACTCTCTGTTATTTGTTAAAGCATAAAGTAAATAACCATGCTCCAAGTGTCCACCCTTTTCCCTTTAATTAAAGGGAAGGTAGTCACTAAATACTTGCATGTTTGCATGTACTTCAAATGGTGCAATCCACTGTATATAATCATATCTCCATTGCATTTTCATAACAATTAGGTTTACTATAGCTGACAACACAGTAATGTTTCCCACTTTTAAACATTTGCTGTTTACACTTGCTCTTTTGGGTGGGTCCTCACTTGAAAGAAATCCTGTGGCAAGTGCTAAGTGATGCGTTTTACATTTTTGGCAGCAGAAGCAGTAATTTATAAATATGAGAAGAGATAAAACAGATTCTTAATTCTGTGTCTCTGTGTGTGTGTGTGTGTGTGTGTGTGTGTGTGTGTGTGTGTGAGTACATGTCTGTAGTAGCTTTTGAGGACAAATGTTGTTTCAAACCTTCAAATCTTTGAGAGGACATTTTACTTGACCTTCACATCTTTAAAGAGCTTTTTGAGGGTTAGTTGTGATGGTCTGGGTAAGGGTGTCATACAAGAAAATGTGTGTGTGTGTGTGTGTGTGTGTTTATGTCTTATGCTGTTACAATTTGTGTGCGCGAAGATCGTTGCAGATAAACAAAGTTCTCTTTGAAAATAATCAATTTCAAAGATGTGTGTCACTATGCATTAACAGTGAAAGAAAGTCTGGTCTAGAAAACATTAAAGTAATATCAAATAAAATAAAAATAGCCTTGGACTTCAGAGGGTTAATGACAGAGAACATGAAAAAGTCGCTTTGGATAAAAGCCTCTGCTAAATGACATGTAATGTAATGTAAAAAGAAAAAACACTCAATCTTCAATGACTGAAGACGCAGTCTGTTTCATGTATATGGCTTAGTGAGGCTGACGAGCTCAAATCTCAAATCTCAAATCTCAGCTATTCAAAGAACAGCCATGAAAGCATCAACCTACAATTACTGAAAAATCCCTCAGCCCCCACAGTGTACCCGTGTGTTTATTTGAGCTGCTCCCGTGTGCCCTTTTGTTGTGTGTGTTGTTGCATGCAAAGGAGACAACGGCGATGACAGGTAGTCCTGTTTCTGTGGAGTAATGCCTCAGCGAGAGCTCACTATAAGTGTGAAAAACAAAGACACGCAAGCTGTCAGTGAGATGAGGGGGGAGGGGGGGGCGGAGTCAAAGAGGTGAAGGCTCGGGCACACAGACACATAAAAACATCCCTGCAGGCGAACAGGCGCGTGCGCGTTTGCGCGCACACATGCAGCATCCGAGCTGTCTGACATCAGAGTCTGTCTGCTGATTGGTTCTGATCAATCAGGTTTTTTTTTTGTTTTTTTTTTAAAGGACACCACATTGGTTGATGATTGTTATGGAGCACATCAGCTCATTGATGACATCATTCTGTCTGGGACAGCTTCTATATTTAGTCACAGGCAGCGTGTAGAGGCTGCTCTTTCACCAGCATCCACACAGAAACTGCCGGAGACAGAAGCTGTGGTGAAGGGACTGACCCTTCTCCATTCTCCATCAGCCAGCTGTGGATGGCATGACTTGCAGTTTTTTGTTTTTTTTAAAGATATATCACAGCCCTGTATTGCTTTTTATATACTGCATCTGTCTGTGTCAACATAATCAGTATAATGTTGGTAGTATTACAGGTGTTAAGGATGAATGTCTTTGGTGGCCAGACGTGCTTATTTGGGTGTACTCTCTGTGTTAAAGTAAACATGTCAAATACCAGTCTTGTTAAAGACTTAAAACTAGATCACTGTAAAGTAACATTCAGTTAAATCCTTATTTACTTTTTAATTTAAGTACTGGATTTCTCACAAAAGACGTTGCCAATTTAAAAACGGAAAATGTCTTAAATGTCTCGTAATCAAAATCTCATGATTAGGTGATGAAAAAAATTTTTTTAGAAATCATTTATATTAAATAAACGATCAACCAGTCAATGTTTATTTATATAGCACTTTACAGCATCTGCAAGGCACTCAAAGTGCTACACATAAACTTACATCAACATCACTCAATAAATTACCAGGAATAAAAGACACAATGAACCAGTTTAGGAAAACCAATGAAATAAGAATAAATAAAATTAGAAAATGTACAAATAAGAACTTTTAAAAGCCATTTTCAATAAATATGTTTTGAGTTTACTTTTAAAACCCTTCAGCCAGTAGCCGTTGACCTGATGAGCATAAAACCCTGCCATTATCACGTGATTTCTTAAAATCTCTGCTAAATACAGTGGAGCAAAGCCATTAATGGCTTGAAAAGCAAAAAGTAAAACCTTAAAATCAATTCTAAAATGAACCGGCAGCCAATGGAGTTGATGTAAAACAGGGGTGACGTGTTCGTGCCTTGGGGTGTTTGTTAAAGTGTGAGCAGCTGCAGCTGGAGGCATGAAAGGGAAGACTGGCAAAGACCAACGTAAAGTGCGTTACAGTAGTCAGATTTCCAAATCTTTTTTTGTCTAAAAGGCAAAGCTGAAAAAAAGCTTGTTTTAACAACAGAGTCAATCTGTTTATCAAATTTAAGGCCGCTGTCAAAAAATCCCGCCCAGATTTTTTACAGCTGCTCTGAAACAAAAGCACAAATAACATTCAACATTGTAACAAGAGACATCCCCACAAACAGACAATTGCTCTCTTCTTCATTGTCATCATCGCTCCTGATGCCACATACTGCACTATAGTCTTCATGTTGGTTCCTAGGAAGAGAAAATAACATGACTGTCCTGCAGTGTAATTACATTTGTTCTTGCCTGAACACTAGGCTTGTATCTCATTTGAATGGATACTGGCAACAGCGCTGTGTTGAGGCTGTGAGGCGGTGGCTGCAATATGGGCGGACGTTGACGCAGCTCCCTCAGACTGCTGCTGGGCGTGTCCTCCTTTCTTCCATCATGTGCAACACTGGCCATTCACATAGACACACAGGCAGCACACACTTTGAAACATTTGTTATTATTATATGAAGTCATCAGGATTCAAAAATCCATGCATTTGCTCTTTGGCTTGCCAGCTGCTCAGCTGCTGCTGCTGCTGCTGCTGCACACTCCCCCCAGCACCTCACTGGATTCTGCATTGATTCCGATGCTGTGCCTGACAAAGAGCTAGCTAGCTGCTAGCTGCTCAGTATGTGTACGTCTGGATGTGTATGTGTTCAAGTGAGCATCTCGAGTCAGCCTCCTGCACCAGCAGATCTCTGCATTAGTGCACCACACAGTCTCCCTCCCTCCCCTTCCCTGTCTCTCTCTCTCTCTCTCTCTCGCACAAACTCTCTCCTGCCCCTCCTCTCTGTGTGCAGACAAGGGATGCTGTGTGTGTGTGTGTGTGTGCATGCGCAGGGTGGAAGGGGATGCTGTATGCTGGAGCTGAGAGCTGCAAGGTGACTGAGGAAATGGAGAAGGATCCAGAGCTCTGACGACAGTGACGATGCAGTGCCCTCTTCCCAACCACTTTCTCCTCTTCACATCCCTCCATTCTTTCCTCTTCCCACTTCCTCTTTCTCCTTCTCTTTCTAGACAGAGGTGGACCGCCTGCCGTGCTTGCAGCGCCTCTTTCTCAGCTGCAACAACATCACCAGGTAAGAGCTTGCAGCGCTTAACTCCATCCTGCCCGCAGTGCAGGGACAGAGATGGTGGCTGGTCACAGTACCACGTCCCCTCCCCTGGCCACCAAGCTGCAGACAGAACGCGCACAAACATGCAGGGCCACACACGGGGTTGCTGTAGTGGGCAGTTTCTGTAACCTAGGAGATGCAGACAACAGAGAGGAAGGCTGAGAGGAAGTGATTGACATATCGAGGAGGGAGTGGCCTCGGTATAGGCCTTGGTCTGTTTCTTAGCGCAAACATTCTCTCTCTTTTAGTCAGTTTTCCAAAAGCTGTAGTTATTCTCACAGTGTATGTCATAGAGTTGACTTGTCAATGCAGCATAGAATAGAACAGCTGCTTTTTTGCATGCTTGTGGGAGGGGCCTGTATGAAGGAAGGTCCAGGGTATGAACATGTTCATCATTAGCCTCCTTATTTACAGTGACTTTGTGCTGTGATAAATCCGTCCTGAGGATTTCATGACAGCCATATTGTTGCAGTGTCCGCATTGGACACATAAACACTGCATACAATAATCCAACTTTTTATTTTTTTTATATCTACTTAAAGTTAAAGTAATTTACGCTTTTGAGTGTAGTATCTTCTTAATGGCATGCTTAGTATAGAAAGCTGCTTGCATGCACCTATTTGAAACTGATCATTGCTGATCGAAGAACAGTTGTGCTCTGTTGCTAGGTGGATGGACAGCCAACACTCATTGACTTTGTGCAATCTGTGAGGGTAGAAGAGCATGTTAGAGGCAAAAATGATTATTTCATTCAACATAATGTTGTTTTTTTTGACTCAGATTATCTGACAGCGTCGCAGAACTGGAACGGTACGAACAGTGCAAGAATTGTAGGTACTATAGATAGAAGTGGGAAGTAACACAGGTTTCAACCACACCCCAATCACACACAAAAAACTAATTTATCCTTCTGACTTCCAGGCACTGGCGCATAGTGACTTTTCCATTGTGGGACTTAATAGTAAGGGGTGCATTTGTACCAACTTTTGAAAAAAATATGCAAAACATACAGGATGTGGTTCATCACAATTTGAATCTGTCAGTCTGAAAACCAGATGTCAGTGATCATAAGGGCTAATTCTTCTAAATTTGCCTTATTTGTGACATTCCCTGTCCAGTTATTATCTGCTAGAGCTTTAATAGTCTTTTCTGGTGGCTGTACTTGTTTTCACAGTTCATCAAAGGTTAATAACTGGCCCTCTTGTGCATCTAAAAAAAACCTCTGGCTAGAAACAGCCCCTGTGCAGTGGAGTGGGTTGATAAGTCGTTCCAAACAAATAATTAATCAAGGTTATTATCACAAATTAGCAATAAGAATATCGCCACTGGCTGACAAAGCATGACTGTGCATTTCCGAGCCTTCTTTTGCCAAAGGGTGATATCAACAG
Source organism: Solea solea (assembly GCF_958295425.1). Lineage (NCBI taxonomy): Eukaryota > Metazoa > Chordata > Actinopteri > Pleuronectiformes > Soleidae > Solea > Solea solea. The sequence goes on from NC_081138.1 coordinate 20,603,186, forward strand.
TAAAGCACATCTTTTTCTCCTGAGTAATGTCAGGCTGCCAGTGTGCTTTAAGAATTACTACTACTACTTGTTTTGGCTTTGCTCAGTTCTATCATTTATGAGCCTGGATTATTTGAGGATAAATGCAGGAAGCTGATTTGACTTGAACCAGTGGATGACTCAAGTTTTCCGTTTCTTATCTAGGTCATTGTGTCTGTGTATCACCGCAAAGCGTCTTCCTACTGCAACAAAGAAAACCTCTCACTCACATTGTTCTTTTCGCTGTCTCTAGTCTTGATCAGGTAGCCTGCCTTGGAGAGTCGCGCTCCCTTTCTGAGCTCACCCTGGATGGGAATCCCGTAGCCCTGGAGACATGGTACAAGCAGGCCGTCCTGCGCTGTGTGCTTCATCTGAGACAGCTGGACATGAAGCGCATCACAGTAAGACTGCACACATTAACTGTGTCTTTGTGTGTTCGTAAGAGGAAATTTTAATATACTATTTTAGCATGTTTATTTAAGTGCAAAATGTATGTAAGTTTGGTTGCTTTATGGAGGCAGTTATCTGGAGCCACCATGGATCTACACAGGGCAGACCAGCCAGAGCATGCGTTATTAAGTTCACGAGATCTCACCCCCTGTAGACCCTTGAATATTTACCATAACACCACTGGTACTCGTTTGACCTAGTTTCTCTCCACCACCCCTCCCCAGTCACACATAAACACACACATACAGAGTTTTTGTATACAGTACTTTGGTGAGTTATGTGTTGTTTATCTCTCTTTTACTGTATCCTTACTTGTCCTGACTGTATCCAGGTGCAGACACAGGCAAAATGGCATAGTGCCTGTTCACATATTCAGTCAGCATAATGGATTACCACGTTTGTGAGAGACTAAAATCATGACTGGGAAAGAGACACGATTGTGAATGTCCAGGTTTATTTTCCGCAGTTGAATACATGTCTGAAGCCTTTTATTTTGCAGGTTCTCTAGTGTTCAGGCACTCACTTTACTTGCGCTGTTGGCTTCTTTTGCCTCGCATGCTCAGTAGTGACATCAAATGTGGCACAGAGAGAGTTCAACGGAGCTGATGAGCATTGTGTGAAATCATATGACAATGGATGTAACAGACTGTCTATATTTAAAAGTTGCAAATTATAGATTAGATATAGATTCATGAGGAAATGACGCAGAAAGCAACGTTAAAATAGGTTTATCTTGCATTTCAGACAATGTATTTTTGCTTTTAAGTTAATTATACTGCTACGATGGGAGTCCATAATATGATATAACAGTTTTTTATCATGCTACACTGGCATTATTAAACTAAATAGTTCCAGAAATATTAATGGAAGCAAAGAATCAAAGGGAATTTTAAAACAGATCAGGATGTTTACTGGCAATTTATATTCATTCATTGATTTTCTACCATTCTATCCTCCACATGAGGGTTGCTGGTGGCTGGAGCCAATCCCAAGGTGGGGTATACCCATTCACTCTCATACTTACACCAACGGTCAATTTAGAGTGTTCAGTTAACTTAATCTGCATGTTTTTGGACTGTGGAGGGAAGCTGGAGAGAGAACCAATGTGCACACAGGGAGAACATGCAAACTCTTGGCTATTTTTTTCCCCTAAAGATGCAGTAATGTTCTCAGTCGTGTACGAGAGGCAAACATGCACGAGTGACGAAACGTGTGACTTTGACTAACTAAGCATTTACAACACAGGTAATGCATGTCCAACCTATCAAGCATACACATGAAGTCATTCTATTTATACACCGTGCCAACTGAGTGCTATAGTGAAGTATCGGCATGCTTTCAGTGGCTGTCAAGCAGGTAGGACCCAGGTCTGAGCTTGTACGTAATGGAATCTGAACGCACCACACACCTTGCCCTCAGCACATAATGCTGATATGGTCATAAAAAAAAGAATCATAACTCCAATTTCAACAGTTTTCATGTTTTTACTTGAATTTCAAGATTCAGTAAAGTTTTATGACCCAGTGGTTCATTAACCCCCCCAAGGGTTAGGGTTAGAAACTACTACTACGAAGCCTGAGAACATCACTGAATTCTTTCTAGAAAGTAAACTTTTGGGAGCTGCATATTTTTGATTTGAATACAGAAATGTAATTTCCAACTCTTCCAATTGTGTCATGATACTACTATGGGGGTAAACTTCACAGTAGGAAGTGGAGACCCCCCCCCCCCCCAACACTAGTCAGTAGTTGTAAGATCCGATTACGTGAGATAAGATCTATACCTTTGTGCTGGAAGATTACAGAGTATTTCTGAATGAAATTGAAAATAAACTTAGTTCTGCATATTAGGAGACATAGTGATACGGTTGCTTTGGGGTAAATAATTAAAGCTGTTCATATTTCTCTCTACTGTGATGATAGATTGTATGTGTATGTGTATGTGTAGGTGTTACTTAAAAAATAAGCAGATTAATTTAAACCAACATGCGTACAATAACACTAAACTGTCTCTTTTTATAAATAGTAAGCGTTAGAGCCATTACATTTTATGGACTATAATAAAAACACCAATATTCCCAATACATTTAAAAAAATCAAAAACAGTTGTTTGCAGGAAAAATAACTCTTTTATTTATGTATGAATATTACATTCACTAAAATAAATATGTCAAACATTATTCAACTAAAACATATAAATAGGTGACTGAAACCTGAACAGACAAATAGTTAATAAATGGTATTTACTTAATATTCAATACATGCACTCAGCTGGCACACTCATTGTGTTCCCTGAATTGCATTCTGGGGATTTTGGCTCTGCCCAACAGCTGGACTCGGTTGATCTGAGATTGAAAGTCAGAAAGATAATCCTGTGATACAGCGAGCTGGTGTGTGAGACTTTGTCCCAGCCTTCGCAGCGGTCCAATTGGGGTGTAGAGAACAGTCTCTTTGACTGTGTCTTTTGTGGTTCCCAGTCATGAATGGAGCGCCACTCTGATTGCACCGGCTATCTTTCTCAGGACGAGGATCGGCGCATGGCTGGTGTACAAGCTCGGAAAGAGGAGGAGAAGAAGAGGGAGAGTCACAAGCAGACCATTCATAAGGTACAACTCTTGATAAGATCCGATATGGGATCATTGTCTCTTTCTTTTTGGACAGTAATTCATCTCAATGGCCTCCGAAAGAAACATTTTTAAATCTGTATGTATATTTTTCTTCACCCTTTTCACTCTTTATGTGAATTGATGTCATTTTAGGTTGTTTTAACAGACCTGAAATACACATTTCAGATGCTGACATGAACTTAAAATGTTCTAAATGCATCCAACATTGCTAATGTGTACAGTGGTACAATGTCTGTAAATTGATCCCCTTAATCTATAATCTTAGTTATTTTTAACTTACTAAATATTGATGCGCTGCTCCCGTAGTGTCTGCACTGCAGTAGTGTCTTCTGCTAAGGGATGGTCTCTGCACATTGCACTGTTTCTCTGTAACTTAGTTCCCGCTAATCCTTGGTGTTGACACAAAATGTTATATGGAAAACTGCAGGCAGAGGTTCATGAGGGCAAAAGGATTCACGGAGAATTGGTACTGACTCACCCCTGCAACGGGGAGTGGTGCATTCCATACCCGAGGATTATGAAACAATTGAACGACAGCAGAGGAAGAGAAATCATCTGCCTTTTGAAAAGGCCGGGTTTAATCGTAAAAGCAACTTAAAGATTAAAATGCTGAGTTAGCACTGGCAAATACATTTAACCCCCACTAAAACACACCTGCTCAGTTAGGTGTGATATTGTGACCAAATCAAATGAGACAGTTTCCATTCCTTTAGCATACTGTGTCCTCTGTGTTCTGCTCAGGACTGTTGACACGTGAATCAATTTCACTCTGTGTGTGTGTGTGTGTGTGTGTGTGTGTGTGTGTGTGTGTGTGTGTGTGTGTCTGTTGTCCTCATCAAGGAGAAGCGGCGTCTGGCGATCCGTAATGCAGCACAGCAGTGGGAGGGCGTCAGGGCCTGCCTTGATCCACCACCACCACCACCAACAAATGATGCAAAAGAAGAAGTCAGTCCAGAGAACAGTCCTGGCCACAGCCCCGCCCAGACCAACGGTCTCACACAGGAGACTTCTCCGGACGAGCCCAGGTACAAAGCGCATTTGCAGAGAAATAAGTCACTAAAGTAACCGTCCTTGATCTAAAGGTGTCACTGGCTGGTGTGACACCAGAGTTGCACGTGTGAACTCATTTTCCTGGTCTTTTACATTTGTCGTTTGTGTGATATTGAGCTGCAAAAAAAGCCACTTTTTTCACTCAAAATGTTCTGGCAGAACTAGAATCGCTCTAGCGGCTGTCGTCATTCATAAAAGGATCCTGTTTGAACTGACAAATGGTATGGCTGTTTTGTTATAGTTTTGGGGGTGTTACAGAAAGTTGTTTTAGTCTGTGCACCCACCTGGGATGATGTCCAGTTTTTTTTTTTGCCAGTCTTCCAAATGCGAACCACCACCATGTGGCAGCAAAATGCCCCACGCAATTAGGAATCTCTGATCCCTTGAGATTTTTAAACTCCCCATGGTCGAGGTTTCTCATTTGGTTTTCACACGTACACCACACATTTCCATGACTCGATTTCTTCTGAGTTGATAATAATAGCTTACCCTGTGTGAATGCATGTGACTATCACCTGATTACTATTCCTGACCACACGCCTGCGTCAGCTGACCTTAGTTTCCCGTGTCATACAATCCCACCTGATTTATGGAGGTTCCGTTCTCACTTGCTGTGGAATAGTGAGTTTAAATATTTTATTACGGCACAAATCCGGGCTGACATTGCACGTCAGGCTACTGACCAGGGACAGGTGATATCTGACATGTCTGATATGAGAAGTGCTGAAAGACAGATAGAAACCACAATGAATGATGCCTTGGTCAGGGGGCACTGATTATTATTATTATGTACAATAGCAATGGGATTCTGATTCTGAAAATCGGTAGTTTGCTTTCTGTTTTTGTTTATTTTTCGTTTCTGTCGTTCTAACAGACGGGTGAGTCCAGGCTCAGGACCAGAGCGACCATCAGGAGGAACGGAGAGCAGACTCCGCCTCAACAGCCGTCCAAACAGTCCACGAGATCCCAAGTAAGACAGAAAGTTTGTGTGTGTCTGTGTGTATGCTTTTTTTTTGACAACCTTTTTCAGTAGAATGAAGTTTTGTTTGTTTGTTGTTGGAGATTGTTGCTGAGTTGTTCTGACTGCTCATCACCTATAATGCTAAAACATGCAGAAATGGACAGTGCTAGGATTCTGTCATCGACCCGGACTCTGACTGTTCTTAACAAACCATTGATTTCAGTTGAACTGTCTTCTGTAGTCTCTCCTTCATCTTGGCAAAAGTCTTGGCAAAAGTCATCCATATCTGGTCGTTCGATTAAGAGCTTCTCATTTTCACATGTGTAGAACAGAGGCCCACACTGACTGTTGCTATGTTTACCTAAGTGTTGTTGACTATTTTCATTCCATAAACAGCCCAGCTGCTGTGCTGACCTTTGGGGTGAGATGGGAAGTAAAAGAAATAAGTAAATAACAATAACAAATAATGAATTAATTATTGAAATAAATACATAACAATAAATTGTTTAAAAAGATTTTTTTTACTTAGTAAATGTTCTGTGTTCAGGTGGAAGCCATTAGACCATTAGTCAGCTGACTGAGTTTCTGTAGCGAGCGGATTCCTTTCTCACTCTTTTTCGTCTCGATTAATCAGTTTCTCTGACAGTTAACATTTTTTCAGACTTCATTCTTTCTGAGCTCGTCATCTGTGACAAGTGTAATTCTTGGCTGTTTGACAGATGTTCTGTGTCTCATTTATCTATAAATGCAAGGAACGCCTGTTTGCCCCCACCACCCGTCCGCGGTTTTCTTGACAGGCTCCAAGCGTTGAAACATTCAAATATTGATTGTGGGCTGCACTAGTTCATACATTCAAATGTTGGGAGACTCATTTTCACTTGTCCTGAACGTGTTACGCCACCTCTCAGACACTCGTGCTGGTTAAATTAAAATGCTTGCGTGCTGATTTGCTCACTCATTCACTCTAGGTGGACTTGAAGCATACATAAGTCAAGGCTAGGCATTCACAAAGCACCCATTCACGTCACTGTAAAGTACCGATGTAGTAATGGATGATTAAATCCATAAGACGGCCGTAATTCAAAATTTTTGTTCTTGGTGTTTTCATGCAGTTGGCAGCCCGTAACTGCATGAAAACACCAAGGACAAAAACAACAACAATTCTTGTGTTGTAATGAATGGATATGTAATTGTTCAGTAATGAAATAAATGACAACCTCCTGCTTAGGGTAGAAAAAATGTGTTTTTCATATTAGCGAGAGCAGTATCATGTTTCTTATTTTCTTGTCTTTCAGTGTTTTTAGTAGCTGCGTTACCACTTTCTTTTTATTTGTCAGTGAGCAGAGTGGCCTACACACTGTTTTAAGACCATACGTAGCAGCAGCAGCAGCAGCAGCTGGTGCATCAAACCCATGTTAAAATATTCTCAATATTCCCTTTATTTACCCTGCAAGTGTCGGGTCTTGGCCGTTCCTGAGCCCTTTGAAAATGCGGGGAAATCGGTGCAGCTGTCTGAAGTGATGTTGACATTGCTCTAAATCAACCATCTGTGCTGAGGATGCAAAGTGGGGGTTGTGTCAAGGAATATTATTTCACGTTGCAGAGCTGACAGGGACAGAACAGGTTGTGGTGGAAGAGGGAACATCAGTCTAGAACATCTGTCGCCCCCCCCCCCCCCCCCCCCCCTCTCCTTATTTCTACTTTCACAGTGGTAGATGGTTTGGTGACAAACGATCATGATCTCAAAGAGAAGTTTAACTCTACATTGATGAAGGTGATGCAATAGATTGTGTTGCTGACTACTACTTCTACTGTTGTAGATCAACATCTGCACTGCACCATTTTTATTTATTTTGTTGCTTTCCAAGTCAAATATGGAATGCTCACAGAGTAATATTTCATACACATCCCCCGTCACACAGTATTTAGGCAATTAGAGACATGTGTATTCTACCAGCCCTGTCTTTTAGGGGAATAAATTGTCGAGAGATGACAGATATTCTTTTTCAAAACCGCTGCAGGATTAAGTGAAAAGGCCCTAATTGAATTAGATTCTGACACCAAAAGGCCACAGCAGGATCCATGTAATTGTCTCTCTGCCCTGCCGTGTCCCTGTCTTCACCGGGTACATGTCTGAAGGCGATTCAAGGTCACGTGATTAAGGGGCAGCAATATGTGACACAGTGCAGAGTGTGTTGATGGCACACTTCCAGGTGAACAGGAGTCACTCCCGTTCTTCGTGTGACTTCTCTTTGTGTTACTCTCTATCTTCTCCACCGCTCCTCACACTTTCTAATTTACTGCCTTGGCAGTCCTTCACCTCGGAGGCATGACGTATGCTGACGCTTTAATTGCCGCTCGGTGTCTGGCAGGGGAGGACAGACCATGTTTTTGTCCATGTGTGCTTCAAAAAGGACTTAACGTTCTTAACTACCAGGTTTAGATTTAATACTTAAAGTATGACACTTTCTTAGGCAATGCTGTTTTCCATTTGACTGCACATTTAAAGGGGCTATATGTTAAATGAGTAGGAAGTTTTTTGTTCCCGAAACAAAAAAGGTGAGTATACATACATACAATTCCCTTTTTATAAACATAAAAACTTTTCAAATTTGACAAATTTTCACACGCAGCAACAGATGGAGATTGAAAATAAAAGTGTGTCTGCAGCAGCGGAGAATTATCACAAGATTAAAAAAAAAAAAAAAAAAAAGGATAAGCAACAAGATGGTAATAACAGCCTGTAAAAAACTTTATATCCTGTACATCAAATATTCACAGACAATGCCTTCTAATTACTCTCTGCTTTCAGCGTTTGTTTTTTTACAAATCCCCAACGCAGACATTTATTTTGCTTCTCTTGTTGAGATGTGTTTGAGATGGTTGGCAAGACCCCGACGGTACGGTAAAGTTTCCAACCCATTGCTGCAGCTTGCTTTGTTTGACTAACTCTTCTGGCAATCCAGGTTTTGAAGTGCTGCAGGCCAAGACACACACTCACAAAACAAAGTAAGAGGGTGCATAGGCTGGCTCTACCATTGTTATGTACCATTCATTTAATTCCATCTGCTGTAGTGACTGTAGCTGTTGACTGTGATATCCTTCAGTGCTTGTGTCAGTTTTAGATGGTGCAAGTGTGGCCCTGTAAATAACTGGACTAGTGTGTTATTCAAAGAGACCTGTGTACAGTTTTACAGACTCATTGTTCATCATAGTCTAATATTTACTTAAGGGATGTTTCATATTTCAGAGGTTCACCATAGGTTGATTTCTATTGATCCACGAGATCCCAGACAGTCTGCTGTGACCAGACGTTTACATTTGAATAAGAAAGGCTTTAATACATGGTGCATCATCTTAGGAAACATGTTAGGACAATACGTCTGGATATGATTATCATTGACTAAGTGTAACATTCTGTCAGTTGCCTGTTCATTTACAGAGATTCAGGCTATAATTCATGATAATTCTTGTTGTTGTGTCTACTGACAAGTGTAATTTGTGGCTTGGATTGTTGAGCTGTTGTTTCCCCGAAGGTTAGACACACGAGTGCAGAGAAGACACTGACTTTCACCTACTCCAGCTCTCGCATGCACACACATGCGCACACATGCGCACACATGCACACACATACACACACACAGGCCTGCACTTTCTTGTCGTCTCCTGTGGCTCCTGAAAAAGCCACTTGCCTTAAACACAAGAATGAATAACTTTATGTGACTGGAGGCGAGTTTGTCACCCACTGAGAATCTGAAGTTCATGACGGTCACTGGTGGAATATTGGATTCTGATTTCAGGTTAATCAAATATCAGTCATCTTTCATGTGTTTCATTTTTAAGACTGACACTTCCAAGTAGAGAAAGTTTGCTCTTTCGTTTTTTATTATACATCTACTGTTCCCTTATACTCATCTTTATTTTCTCAGTGTCTTCTCATCGTACCTACATGCAGGAATGTTTCTGTTGTGTAATCATTTGAGCTACAAAAATAATGACTGTGACCATGGTTAGTTAATTATGTTAGTGGAATTCCTGTGGCACATTCTTTACTCTTGTGCACCCGAGAATGAGTCTCACTGTTCCTGCAACAAAGGTGGCATTTTGAAAGAAGCACCGGTTACGTCACAGCTCTTTTTATCTAACAGTGAATACCAACTTCTCCCCTCAGACGGATTCAGAATCCACATATTTAAACACAATACACTGAAAAATTCATTATGCCACCAATCTATCCTGCTGCTGAACCAGAATCAGTGACCTGTTATATAACATCAAGCCTACAGACCATTATAATGCACGGTATGTCTGTCCTGACTGTTGTTTGTGTGTGTGTGTGTGTGTGTGTGTGTGTGTGTGTGTGTGTGTACTTTATGTCTAACCTGTTAAACTCTGTTTTGTGTTGGATTTTGTAACAGTGCGTCCTATGAACTGCAAACTGAATATGAGTGAAAAGTGATAATGATGTTGTATCGTGTCGTATGTACGGTGCATTCTGTGTATACTTGTTTTTCACTTTCTGACTCTGCCACTCTACACGTACTGGATAAAAGTTGCTCCCAACAAGAATCTTGGATTGGAGTTCTGCAATCAAAGGATTAGCCTTCTAATGACTGTGGCTCTCTGTTGCAGTGAGACTGCATGGGTGTGAATATAAATAGGGGTGATTAGTTGGTTGGCAGCCTGAACCCAAAGTGATCAGTGTCGAGAAGTGTGTTGTCAGTAGTCATCTGATGCGCTGCCATCCTGAAAAGTCTCCCAAGTGTCAGCAGACACAGTAGACTAAGTACAGGGGGCTTGACCGGGGAGATTATATCTCGTTGAGAATCGCCTTGTTTACCAACTCCTGCGCCTCGCTCAGCATGGAATGACACTTCCGTGCTGTTAAACAGCACAAATACTACAAAGACCACGGTAGTTATTTAGTTTTTTCTTTTCTCTTTTCTCTTTTCTTCTTGACGCCAGACAAATCTGACCAAAACACCTTTGGATCAAATATATTCTTTTTTAAACACCCCGTGACATGGCTCTGCGAGCACTAGCAGCTTCCACATCTTTATGTATGAAGATGATGACTCATCTTCTACTCAAGGGAGTACGGGCCGACGGTAGCTCAGTGGTAGAGGGAGTCATCTTTCAACTGGAAGGTTGTGGGTTTGATTACCAGCTCCGCTAGTCTACATGCTAGTATGTCCTTGGGCGAGACCCCCAAGTTGCTCCTGACGGCTGTGTCGGCAGCGTTGGAATGGGTATGAAAGATGTGTGGTAGAAAAATGCGCTACGTATGGATTCGCCATAGGAATGTGTGAGTGAATGGGTGAATGGCAAAACTGTGGTGTAAAGCAGCTTAGAGCGGTCATCAAGACACTGATTCCCATCCAATCAAGCGCTGTGCTGACCCAACCTGACATGCATCATAACTGTTTGTGTTTGTGTTTCCCAGGCTTGTGGACGCAGGGAGCAGCAGTGTTCAGAGCTTGTCCCTGTCTGACAGTCACCTGGCAGAGCTGGATGGAGACACGCTGCGTTTATTTGGACTCGGAGCCCTGGAGGCTCTGGAGAGAGGTTGGGGAGTTCAGACTGCAGGCGCTGTCACTGTCATAGCCTTCCGCTACATCAACTTTGACGCCATTGTACCGACACTGCCGCGAATAAGGGTCAAGTTCCCCAATCTATCGGTGAGGGCATTGTCCTGATGATGTTGACTCCACAAGAACAAAAGTGAATGAAAATGAATTTATTACACACGGACGATAATCATGTTCTGATCGAACCAAATACATTATTGAAGGTTTATAAGGTTTTTTTTGGCACTTGGACACAAGGGGGCGATATCTGTCTACGTCTGAACAGGGACTAGAAAAACCCCAGACACCCAGACATTGCTGGTGGTTGTGAGGCTGATGAAGGATGAAGGATCAGATGAGACTGTCAAGATATGGTGGTGATTGAAGGGGGTAGAGGGTGTGCATGACGGAAAAGTGAGAGAACTCAGGTCATGAACTGTTGATGACAGCATGACAGCGTGCATTCATGAGAGGAGATGATAATGTGAAAGAAAATTTGAGGGAAGCATCATGCGAAAGTGTCGTCTTCCCGACTAAAGCTTCAGCTACCTGGAGTGTTGGTGTGAAAAGGTGAAGGAAGGTGTCCTTCCGCTGCTTTTCAATCCAGAGGGGAATTATTTTTTAAAACAGCATTCAGTATAATATCAGTTAGATTGAGCCATGCTTAATGCGCTTTTTGCCACAGAGGCCTTTTACAGGGAAAGCTGAGATGATTGTATTTGGGCTGTTAAAAGTCAATTTTTCACCATCATTAACACCAAACTGCTACCTCATTACACAGAGAATAATGATGTTGGAGGCCGCACACTCATCCTGCCCTCTCACAGCAAAAATACTCAAATTATACCTTGATTTAATGACCCATTGTTTTTTTGTTTTTTTATTATTAAGCAATAGATTTTGTAGAACCAGAGCACCATATTAACTCAGCTGACATTATCCCCAAGCTAACCTAACATCATCTGACCTCAACAGACAATTAAAGGTAAACTTTGCGTGTTCAGGACAGACTTTAGGTTGTTACGTTTGTTTGTAAACACAATACACATTCTGATTGGTTAGATGGTCACCAGTTGCAAGTGAAACATGAAAAATTTGACGTTCAGAAATTCCGACGTTGATGTTAACATTATTTGGTGTGCATAGGGTCTTGGTTTAGAACCTCCTGCTCAAATGCAACAGTTTTGCAGAGTATAGATTACAAAATCTGATACTGTTCAGTATTTTATGAGCTTCTACCTCACTCCACAGGTGTCGTTGCTCCTGGGCATGACATGCCATTATGGAGGCAGATCTAATCAGGAAAGACGTATTTTTCTTGTTACTTCTGCAGAGGGGTAAAAAAAAGAAATTAGAGGCTGATGTGTTCAGTTTTGTACAGTAAACGTTTTACTGGTCAGGATGTATGTATGTATGTGTGTGAGGCAATTTAATAAATAATTCATCTCCCTTTTGTGTTATGAGAGAATAAATGTGTTGTATAAGGTGATTTTTTTATCCAAAGCAAATGACCGGTTACTTGTCTTTTCAGCACCTGATCTTCCTGGAAACCAACATCAGCCGGCTGCCGCAGCTGGCAGCTCTGGCACAGGTGAGGCGTGTGGATCAGCTGACTATTCACCCGGAGGGAAACCCGGTGGTCAGTCTGACTCTGTGGCGCTCCTTCGTCATCTACCGCCTCCATCACTTCAACCTGCAGAGGATTAATGGCCAGGAGGTGAGACCAGGTCATGCTTTACATGTCCTTTTTATATGACTTTTGTAAGAAACACCTTTTTTTTTTAACCAATAACAAATTTGACTCTTAATTATAATGTGTCAGTCTGACAGGAAAAAACACTTAACACTTAATAGCAATTGTGAGTTGTGTCTAAGAGTGCATGAATATAATATTGATCTACTGTGAAAAACGAATCGCCCTCTAATTAAACGTCTCATCTAATCAAAAAGTAAATTGTGTATTTAGTTTGGTTGTATTTTTTCAAGATGTCAAAGACTCTTCTAACTTTTAATAGCCTTAAATTAGGAACCCATGTTTTTGTTTACCCTGAAGGTAATTTTACCTACTCACTGATGTTCATGTGTCCAACCAGGTGACAATGAATGATGTGATCGCTGCCGAGCGCATGTTTGGAACACTGGGTCACATCGCAGCTACTGAAACTCCTCGCTGCCGACTCCTGCTGCTGCTGGAGGAGTCCAGGTGAGACACTGAAGCATAACCTTATAATTAATCAGCTGGTGTGTGTGTGCGCGCTGTGTCCTGAATAATGTGCATTTGCTTTAAATATGTCAAGAACGCAGGGATTCTTAAATCTGCATAGGTGTGAGCTGCAGCTTGCCTGTGTGTATATGCTACGGTGCATGCATGTGCATGCCTGTGCATAGTGTATTCGTTTGCATGTGTGTGTGTGTGTGTGTGTATATGCGAGATAGTGAGACGGAGCCTGGCATCAAGGAGCCAGGAGAACAGCACTATGTGTCTCAGGGTAAGGGTGGGTATTTGGCACTTCCTTCCAAACATTCCTCTCTCACCTCAGCCAAAAAGCTTTTGAGTTCTGTCACTGTCGGTCAATGAAAAACAAAAAAAAAACAAACCGCTGAGCTTGTCACGCACAAAAAACATTTGTCGGGCAAAGATGAAAAGGCAAAACTGTGATTTGACTTTTTTTTTCACCACTCCAGTTGAGGTTAAGTGAGCTGTATCAGGTGCAGGTCTCAAAATGTTTTTTTTACTTGTGACTGACATGATGACAATAATGTGCAGGTGTACGTGTGGATCTCAGTTGTGTGGGGGGAAAAAAAAGAGGAAGTGCATGAAATTTCGTGGAACATAAACAAAGTTGATCGAACATTGTCATCGCTTGCTGCTGAAAATCACTGCAGTCTCTGAGTCTAGAGATGAGATTTGTGATTTATGATTTTTCTGAAAGACAAAACGGGCTCATGGCTGCATCAAGATAAATGTCATTATTAGCGTTGGAATGTGCATGCAGACTGGTGACCCTGAAGGTCAGTTTATTTGTTACACTAGATCCTTTTTACATCTTGTTTCTTCAAACCTTCTTGCTGTGGACTATTTTATCTGTTCTGTGTTGTGTGTTTTATGGTCTCAGTTAATTTGCACACTTTCATTTCGCTGTATGGAAACGTCAGTGTGTAGTGGAACGCCCCAACAGTCCCAGGATTTGAGGATTTATTACCACTGATCCTGTCACTGTGAACTAACCCCTTTGTATGTTGCAGTGTATTAACAGTTCGCTTATGGAAATGTGGAAACTTTAGCCATTTGTTTTAGAAATTATTACATAATAATAATAATGATAAAAATAATGAATTTATATTTTTAGACATACATTTAGGCATGTACTGTATTTAATAGAATTGCTATTAAGTTTTTTTGTCTCAGGTTGATGTTGAACAGCTTCTGTTAAAAATACATATATATATATATATATATATATATATACTGTATATATTGTTTTAATTAACGCACACACACATTGCACAGCTATTCTGGCTTTCATTCATGCGGACAGCCCAACCAAAGCCTTGACCATACTTTACCATTAATAGTTAGTACCTATTAAATATTAATAGTTAAAACGGCTTGTGTTTATTGTGGGTTTTTTTTTCCACTTTTTTATGTCTTTTGATTTAATTTACTTGTCTAGTTCAGCTCTTTGGTTCACTGTTGGTTGTTTTAAAGTGCTTTACAAATCAAGTTGGATTGGATACCTTACCCGAACCTAACCAAGATTTCCAAGTTCCCTCTAATCTTGTCATAACCACATAAAGCCTAACCCTAACCTTAACCTAACCACAATACAGATCTTAAACAGTTACTAAGAAATGAAATTCTGCCTCATTAGGACCAGGTTTTGGTCTCTATAAAGGACTGCTGGTCCTGACAAGGTCAGTGTTAAGATGTAACAAATACAAGTACACACACACAGACTTATCCTATATGGAATGTTGTTTGCCTGCAGCCTCCTCAGCATCCTGGCAGTGGCCTGTGGAACATGTTGGTGCAATATTGTATCACAAAAGATTTCACACTGACAGATGTAGTTTACATCACTTAAGTCCTCTCCTGCGTTTCTAAGTGCACACATCCTGCTGCTGAGTGACAAGAATGCAATTAAAGTACTCGCATTGAAATGGATTCAAATTTAAAAAATGATTAATATTTTATTCATTCATGCAGTTTGGTCACTGTTGCCACATGAGTTTCGGTGTCCGTCAGAGAACACGGCAAACATAGTTTCATTGTGTTCAAGTGGAGAGTGTGGATTGACACAAGCGCACACCTTGATTATGTTGCTGTTACTCATTTTGCTGCCACTGTTTCTCCCCACCGTGTGTCTGTGACTCACTCTTGTGTCTGGCTGCTCTTCTTCTCGAAGGAAGCGTCAGTTGCAGTTCCTGTTGGAGGGGCGAGGCCGGCGGCCAGGACTGAGTCCGGAGGAGCTGCGTGACAATGGGAAGCTCCTGGGAGAAGGTCTGAGCAGAGCACTGTTCAACTACCCCAGCAGAGACTGCAGTGCAGAGAGTCCTGAGGTCAGTCGTCTTTTATCCACTGGCACTGCTGTTTTCACAACACCACAAGGGACCGTGGCAACACAACACAAGACTGTGCTATTCTTAGCAATACACCATAAAACTAAATAAAAGAATTAGCAACAGTTTTTAGAAAGCCCATGCAATAAAAGTGAGTTTTAAAAAGCGATACTGAGATTTCTGGGCTGAGGGCACCAAACAACAAAGGCCTGGTGCTGTCTAATAACAAGGCAGGTTTAGTAACCCTAACCCTTTAAAAACCAAGCAGTAAAATATTTTTAAAACTCATAGGTTAACCAGTGAGGGGAAGAAAGGATGTATCTAATGTGGTTCTTTCCTCATATGTATGTGAGAAGCCTGGCTGCACAAGCTTCAGTCTATGAATTCAGTTACGTCTGATGATTCCGTGACAAAATGTGTTGCAGTCATCAAGTCAGGATGAAATAAAAGCATGGATCGACCTTTTTGAAGATTTGCTGAGGATGTTGTTGGATGACAGACCAGAGGAAAGATTGTCAACTCAGCGAGCACTGGGGCCTAGGGAGTTATTACATCAATCTCTGTTTTGGAGTCATTCAGCTTCAGAAGAGATTCTGGACTCGGTCTTTAATATTTGGCAGTACATAACACACAAAACACCAGTGGTGCTTGGCTTTAACGTCACATATACTTGTGCTATCACCAGGTAAGACCTCTGTTTGCCTTAATGTAGTCATTCAATAATATGTTGGAAACTGTCCTTTGGAGCTTCTGCTTCATGTCAATGGGACTAAGTTGCATTGTGCAATCTCCTTTTCTTCCTCATCACAAATCCTCCACTGGATTCACATTTGGGGACTGGAGAGACTCACTGAAGTTCACTGCACTTGACTGAACTTACTGACACCAACATGAGACTAGTTACAGACAACTTTTGAGGTTGCGACATGGAGCATTATCATGCTTGACGTAGCCATTGGATGGGATGAACATGTTCCAGAACAATAGACCATCACTCTTGGACTCATGACACAAGACACGTTGGGTCCATGGATTCATGCTGCGGATGCCAACAATTCTGATGAAGCCATCTGCTGAAATCCAGACTCATCAGACCAGGCTACAGTGTGCCAGTTTTCAACTGTCCAGTTTTGTGGAGCTGTTCTTGGCTGACAGGAATGTGGTCTTCTGCTGCTGTAGACCATCTGCTGATGCTTTTCGGCTCAGCACAGTTGAAGATGGAGACTTAACTGGAGCCTTTATATCAGCTCTTTCCTTTGATCTTGCAAATCAACAAGGTTTTTTTCCATCTGCAAAACAGTGGAATGTTTTTTCATTCTTTGCACTATTCTGATTAGAAAGAGAGAGCTGCACGTGAATATTACACAGGTGTACATGTTTTTATTTGTAGTGTGCACTATAAATCTATGATTTCACTTTCAATACAACTTTACCTATTGAGCAAAGACATGTTACTGGCATCGTTTGTACCGATCAAAGACACAAAAACGACTTTGTTCTCTGTAAAAATGAAGTGACAGATTTCTCATCAAGCCAATGAGTTTACTGAAAACCAAGATTCCAATGCTGTCACTAGATGTTTGCTCACAAATGGAAACCAGACACTGAATATTTTCAGAAGATGCAGCTAATGCGTAACATGCAAGCCGCCACATAACAATCAGAGAGTGATTTCTGGGATCTTCTGAAACCACTGAGAAGAACTGATATTACCCACACTCCCCCTTACACTTAGTCCCAAGAGATTTAGTCAAGAGATTTGAACCTAAGTCAAGAGATTTAGTCAAATCTCTTGACTAACATCAAGAGATTTTGGGGTAATTGCCAACGTGGCATCTGAGAGTTTTAAATTTACTGAACAAAAAAAAAAAAAAAAAACCGTAGCATTTTTGCTACTCTGTAATTTTTTCAGATGGAAAGATATTAGCAGCCTTAATCACTAAAGTAGTCGCAGTTTTTCCAAACTCTGTACCAACTCCTCTCTGATGTACAAACGTTTGGAGGCTGTGTGTTTTCCAAGAGAGTTTTGTGCACATGTGCATAAATGACAAATGTAAAAAAGTTGATTTTTACCACATTTAATTCCCTGCGATGGCTACATTCAAAGTACATGTTTGAAGATATTTTAGAAGATAATTGTGTGTTTATTCTATGGATTTTCCTATCACTGCTCTAATCACAAGGGATTCTTTTCTTTTCCTCACAGGAAAACACCGTGGAGTCGTCAGAACGTGCCGCCATGGTGGAGCAGTTCCTCCAAGAGTTGGTTCAACGGGCATCAGACACAAATCTCAAGGGCGAGGCTCTTCACAAGCTCTGGCCCTCCATGTTTGCGGAGATGGTGAGAGACTGTGTGTTGGACATGAGGGATCGAGCAGCCTTTTGCCAAGCCAGCCTTGCAAAGTTCTCTGAGACCAAGTGATGAGGACCAAAACACGTGGACATTAGTTCTACCGAGGACCACTCACGCTCAGACTAACACGCCACCAATGTAACACGTCATCACTTAGTGACTTTATCGATTGTTAAAAATCTTCCATCTTTGGATGATAAGTGTTTTAAATGTGTCTAGAGAAGTTGTCCTGATTTGAATGTAGGTTTTCACTGAAAACACAGTCTGGTCTGTAACATACTTGAAAGTTAAAAAGGACTCACTGTGACTTGTGGTCCTTACAGAGCGTCGTCTGCACTTTAAAGTCTTTCTGAATGGCCCCTCTTCACCATCACCTTCATCAGCTGAAAATATGACTCGTGTCTCTTTTCTCGAGACGATAGAATTAATTTCTTTCTGTCTTAAATCTATTATCATGCATAGACCACTCACTTTCTCCTGCCTGATGTAAAAAAAAAAAGAAGAAGGGCACAAAGACAAGGACTTTCCTTTGTTTTCCACTGATTTTCTGTATTGTACTCAGAATTAAAAGATTCTGTAATAACACTAAGTGTGAAAGATACCTTTGTTCTTGTCTTTACACTTAGGTAAAATGATGTTCTTTTTTTAATGCTGTTAAGATGAAGGTTTGGGGATTGTGAGTGAGGAAAGGTCACCTAACATGCAGCTGGAGGGGGAAAGTGGCTCCTGTCTGACGTCAAAAGAAGGGTACAAACAAAGGACAAGGATTCCTCTTTCTTTACAGCTGATTGTATGTCATATAAGTGGAATTAAAAGATTCTGTAATAACTCAGATTATTTACAGGGTTTGTGTGACTGTTTTGTCTCTCCCTGGAAACCAGGCAACAAACCCGGGCCTCATATTCCTCCACATCTATAACATATTATATTCTTCATGCTCTGGTTCTTTTTTCAGGCGTTTTGAAGGACAGCATTATCACACTTCAGTGCCGCTGGTCTAACGTGAGGCTGAGGCGGTGTGTATGAAAGGTCCAGAACCTAATGAAGGATCCTCTGAGGGTTGTGAACTTGGACTGGAATGTCCCTGAAGGCTGGACCAGTTCTTAACCACCTGTTCCTGCTCCCTTCACTCAGACCAGGTCTTTGTTTAATCAGGCAGAACACAGCACTGATCTGGAGGAGTAACACACATGTGTACACACACACACACAGGGGCGGACAGGTGTTCTGTCCAATGTCATCCATTCCACTGGAGATCAACTCCTTGCTCAAGGGTACTTGATTAGTTGAAGGTCTAAATGATGGTCTGCTGTTGATTTTGCTTTGCTTTCTAACTTTGACAAGTAACTGAACGGTAAAAATGTTTGCCATGAAAAAGCTATAGCTAGTTTTGATTTAAAAAAAAAAACAACACATTGCTTTGTGTCGATCCATTTTGTTTGCACAGCCTGTTCAGCACTGTTCTCGATGCTGTGATTGTAGAAAAGGGATGAGTGAATTTACAGCACAATAGAGTTATTCTACTTATTCTGTCTCCTAAATAATGCAGGGAATAGAGTTCGCCTGGTTTCCAATTTGATGTTTACCTAACCTTAACCATAACCCGTTAAGGCTTAACCCTTACCTTAACCTAACCGCAGTTGACATCTTAATCCTGACCTTGACACGAGCCTCAGAAATTAGGGTCAGCCTCATGAGGACCAGGTTTTGGTCCCTATGAGGACTACTGCTCCTGACAAGGTCGGTGTTTGGAACAGAAACAAGTGTGTATGCACACACACACACTCACAGGTTTGTGCAGCTATTCTTTAGTAAACTGCATTGGATTCCATTCATTTAAACAGCCTCATGGAAGTGTTAATGCCTTACCCTTAATCTTAACCTAACCACAGTTCAAATCTTAGCCTTAAACTTAACCAATTCCTCAGAAATAAGGTGCTGCCTCATTTGGACCAAGTCTTGGTCTCCATGAGGACTACAGAAAAGGTGCCCAAGAGTACACACACACACACACACACACACACAGAGACACACGCACGTGCGCGCGCGGCAGGGGGCGCAGCAGAGGGAGGTTGTGCTGTGTCTTCGTGCGTCAAAGCAGATTCGCTGGAATCTCCGTGATGATCAGCCCCCGGACTCTCTCCTGCTCTTGGAGTTAAGTCTCAAACTCTGATCGCCGATCGGGATTTCCTGCCTCACATGGCTCAGCGGCGAGGTGTGTGGAGGGAAACCCTGCTACATTTCCACTCGGATTCCCCTTTGCACCATGTGGATACCTGGGCGTGGAAGTAGTGGATCTGCGTAGGACGCACGGGTCAGAAGGGACAGTGAGGCGGCGGCGGCGCACACTTTCACCAGGCAGGTACGTGTGCGTTTGGACTGTTATCGGTCGATGTCGTTGCTGAAATAAAAGCACGAAGTCAAGAAGTGTCACGCCACTAAAACAAGTTTACTGTGAGTGTTGTTTTCTCTCCTGGTTCGAGCGCTAGAAGGTCTGCAGCACTGTCTGCTTCAGTGACAGTCATTTTGACAAGATGCAAGACATGGTCTGGGGGTCAGGGGGTCAAAGCACTTTCCTCACTGGGTCTCAGACCTGCTGTTACAGGGGCAGACAGTCTTTCATCAGGGGGGTCTCATTAGGAGCCTGAGGTGAGGAGGTCAACTGACATGGTCAAGTGGGCAGAAGACAAACTGAGTCAGTGTGTGTGTGTGTGTGTGTGTGTGGAGAGAGTCTGTCAGTCTTAATCATGTAGGCACAAGTAATGTGATTTTTATTGTTGACAGAGAGACTCAACTGCTAAGCAGAGCCCACAGTGATCTGAAGACAGACATAGAGGTCGGAAACCGTGGCCACAAAAGGCAGCATTTGTGTCGGGACACTCAGGTTAATGTGAACCTATGTCTTTCCAGTCAAGTGTCCATCCTTAAGTCTCCAGGAGCCATGCACGGAGCCCGCGTCTGCGTTGTCAGGTAGCGCTGTGTGATTGGCTCATTCTCTGATGATACATACTGCACCATGTTTGTCCAAACACTGCACAGCAAAACAGAAACGCTGTTTTTAGTAAAACTTCTTATTTGCCCGCAGAGTTTGTGTGCTGCTGCTATTTCTCTGGTCAGACTCTCTGGACTGCCAACCCACAGCCGATCACAGGAAGGTGAGTAGAAGTTGTGTGGCACAAAAAGAGTGTTTAAACATGTGTGATCAGAATGTTTTTCATTTTCTTTTCCACTTTTCCACACATTATTTATTGCTGCTGCAAACCTTATCTGAAAATGGGCTCTGTCAAGCAAGTGTGTATTGTGTGTAGACACTGGCAGCGCAGAGGTGAGTCGGGTCGAGATGTGTTTATCACGTCAAACTGCTTATTTTTAGACAGTTATTTAATTTTTTTTGTGTTTCCAGTCATTCTCCAACCTGTCTCGCTTCACTAGTGCAATGTTACACCAACTTCTGGCATTAGAATAGAATAGAATAGAAATACTTTATTCATCCCCAAGGGGAAATTGTTTTAACATATTAGTATGAATATCACGTGACCCGGGTGCAAAGCTGTGACACTGCAATGACAGACAGTGAAATGTTCTGTTGAACTGACAGTGAGGGCTAATATCAGCAGACCCTCTCTTTTCCTCCGGAGCCACAGGAACAACACGGGTGCTCCGAGTGTACGGCACACACTGACAGATCAACTATCTGGTGTCGGTGGTTTGGTTTGAGTCAGCTCCGCGTGTCTCCATCGGGAATCCAGCTGTGTGACCTGTGGCTGACCCGAGACACGACAGTGGCGTTGAGTTTCAAAGGCTGCAGTGGGGCAGAGGAGGTGGAGGGAGGTCTGAAGTCCCTCGAATAGCTTCGCAGGCTGATTGACAGGGAAAGAGCTTCCTGCCAAGTCTCCCTACTGCTTCTGTATTCCCTTTCCATCTGCTAAAAGTCAAAGACAGCTGAACTTTTACTACGGCCATGTGTTTGCCCAGAGAGGTTTCTTTGAATGGAGACAAAGTGCTCCTTAAAGAGCAGGATTTCCACACAGCTCCATGGACAAAGCCGGCTTGGCACCGGACTCCTGTTGGCAGGTTCCTCAAACAGAGAGTGCAGTGATCACTGCTAATACATCCCTGACAGAGCTGCACAGAGGGATAGAGTCAACAGTTAAAATGCAGGTAGCCAATGGGGGATAGGACACTAATATCCAAATCAGGGCTCTATCGCCATGAACAGAGAGTCTTTTTCATGAACAGTGGTAGGAAGCAGAGGAGCATTATAGACATGTTAATCAGATGAGGTCACTGACTCGAGCTTCTACACAGGGCCAGTATCTTCTAGCAGATTCAGTTCTTCTCAATGGAAGCTTTTTCATCAATCCACGTCTTGTGGCGCAATCCTGTTTCTTTGCATGTGTGATTCTAACGTCAGCCTAATGCTGATGCTGATCTTTAGAAATCAGTGTAGCAGATGGACCGACACATGATGCTGATTTGCTTTGGCCAACAAAATATAGCCATTTAGCCAATAACAAACACTACACAAAATTGACTTAAAGTTTATGTAAGTTAGAAGCATTTACCAAGCACCCATGGTAAATTGCTGTGGGAATAATACACACCTCCTTGTATGGACATCCTGGTGGTGTGTGTTTATAGGTCGCCTATTCAGGCTTTAAAAAATGCGTTTTTCTCGTCTTCTTATGCGTCAAAGTTATGATTCATTTTATATCAGTTATTTTTGTCATCATACAGGTTCATCAGAGGCCAGAGCCCCAACAGGAGGTCAGAGCTGAGCATGGAGAAGTGCACGGCTCCTGGGGCACCTGGGGTTCATGGTCAATCTGCTCCCGCACCTGTGGAGGCGGCGTACAAGAGCAGAGCAGGCCATGTCTGCCTGTTTACTCTCCCTCCCAGTATCCCTCAAGAAGTCACGGAGGTCATCCCCAGCACCCGGGTCTTGTCATCTCAGCCATGAAGCCATCAGTGTCTCAGCACCACAACACGGGCAGACCTTCCAACAACAGCAGCCGTCGCAGCGAGCCGAGGAGAGAGCCGCGACCAGGAGGACGAAGGTATCACTCATGGCGAAGGGGGTTTTCGTTCAGTTACACTCACACTTTGCAAGGCTGACTACAGCCTTCTTATATTCCCACGATGATCTAACCATGGTGAAGAAAAAGAAGAGACCCGTGCCTGTGATGCCACTCTCATTCTCTTACTAGCAACTGAGAGCTTTATCAGAGCTATATCAAATATAAACTCATTTGTAACCAGAGAAAGCACTCAGGGAGAGCAAACCTCCACCAAGTCAGCTCCATTTCCTACGGAATCAATAGTTTACCCTCTCTTTCTTTCTGAAGTGTATCATCATTATACGCTTCCTCCGGAAACCAAAAACCATGACCTCCTCCGTGGAGATAATTATCATTACATGTCTCATTCTTTAACCTCAAAGCGACATTAAATAACACAAAAAAAATAAAGTAAAGTGTAAATGCTGAGAAAGAAGTCTATAATCATCAATTGTACTGTCACTATGCTAATTGAAGAATATTTAGTGTTTTCCAGTACTGCAGCACTCAGTGTCTGAATCTGCAAGTCCTTAACTCGCCTGTGCTGCATGCTGAGCAGTCTGATTTAAAAGTGACTCTTTGTCACTGTGGGCCGTCTCACTGCCCTTCAGTCTTTTATTGGGAGAGTCAAAGGCTCAGCTTGTGCTTTGCAACTTTCTGACCTTCCTCCTGTTGTGCTCGCCTTTAAACAAATAGCACTGACAGCTGAGTAACGGGGGTTGTTTGAGATTGAACCCAGGAGCCAAATAAAGACAAAAGCTCCCTGATTTCTGCTACCAGGGTCCCTGCGCTTCTCAAAAGTCTTAGTTTGGTTTTCTCAGGCAAAGAGGATGTTTAACTGAAATTTTTTTTTTTTTTTTGTTGTTGAAGTACGTAGGGACATGTGTTGATCTCGGTCGATCTGTGCTGTCACTGATTCTCCTCCTCTTCTGTCTTCAGGAGGTTCAGTCAAATCACCCCAGGGAGGTACGGCTACGGGAGAGCACCTTATGTTGCTCCGCTGCAGACGGACACAGGCCGACAGAGACAGAGACGCTCTGCTGCTGCTGCTGCTGCTGCTGTTGCTGCTGCTGCAAACCACCCCACTGCTAGAGGTCACGCTGGCCAGAGGTCAAACAACCTGGACCCCACAAACAACCTCCATCGCAACAGCATACCCTACATGCGTCCCAGGGCACAGCAATCCACAAATAACCAGGTCTGGGCCCCCCTCTACCAGCCTGGTTCAGCCAAGCAGACTGAGGAGCAGGAGCTGCACTCGGGCAGACAGACCTCTGGGTCCCAGCAGCAGCAGCAGCATCATCAGAGACCATATAACCCCTTACCTACTTCTTTCTGTACAGGCGAACATTCTCACTACAGCATCTGCAACAGTGACGTACGTAAGATTTTATTACTGTCATCAACGTCTTGGCCAGAGGTGCATTAATGAATTTAACGTGATCACAATCACATTCATCACTTAGACCAGAGCTTGCCAGACTGTTGGGGTCAGTTACACTGATAAAATTGACCTTAAAATACATAAAATGTGAATAATAAAGTAGGATTTCATATTTTATTGGACACATTTTAACATGGGGGGGCTGTCAATTTATAAATGCTTTTTCTTAATTGCAAAGTTCCTTTAAGTTCTTCATCATGTACGGGATGGAAGGGTGAGGTGAGGGATATTCAGCTGCAACTTTAACTTGACACACTGTACCTTGAATACATACCTCAGCAATAATGCAGATGTGAACATAGGATTCATAGAATCCATCTTGTGCATCAACACCTGCTTCTGTAGGACGTGCGATCAGCAGTCATGTGACTGTGTGAATCTGTGTGTGTGTGTGTGTGTGTGTGTGTGTGCTCCATCCTCAGGCCTGTCCTTCATCCAGCAGACACTTCAGGGCTGTTCAGTGCTTCTCTCACAATAACCGACCTTTCATGGGCAGAATGTACGAGTGGGAGCCTTTCAATGAGGGTAGGTTTATTTGTGTACTGTATATATCCATCTGTTCATGTTCTATACCGCTTTATTCTCCACACGAGGGTTGCGGGGGGGGCCAATCCCAACTGACATAGGGCAAAAGGGTCGCCTGTCCATCACAGGGCCACATAGAGACAAACAACCATTCACTCTCACACTCATGGTGTGTCCAATTTACCTAATCCCCAAATCTGCATGTTCGGGAGAACCCGGAGAAAACGTGTGGCCCTAATATATATATTTACAGCGACATTGAAACATAAAAATAAAGTCATGTAATAACATGGATAACAGTGTCGTATGACCATGCTCACAGTGACAATAGTAACATGTGCTTATTAGCAGGTAATATTTATCGTAGTTAAACATGAGAAATCTGATCATTTGCGCTAAACACAGTTTTTGTCTGACTAAGGAAAAGGAGCTAATGCAAGCTTTAAAATAAAAAGAAATGACAAGAAAAAAATCAAAAACGGTCAAAATACAGTTTGAAAACAGTACTTTTAAAGGGATAGTTCAGATTTTTCCACATTAAGTTGCATGACACAGACACCAGGAGTAGAGTGGATGTAACGTGGTTAAATCCTTCATCCGGTCCCGGAGCGGAGAAAAGTAGTTCCGGGAGAGAGCTGGGGTCACAGAACTAACGGGTTTTAAACCACAAGCATGCATGCATATGTTATGTTAACACGCTAGAACAATAAAACCGCTGTCAAGTCACAAGCCGCGCGGTTTTAGCTGTTTTAGAAAGAGAGAGAGAGTGAGGGAAATTAGCATCAAAATGCCACAAACGTGCGATTTTTGTGGCTGCAGCAACAAGAAAGCTCTGGCTTGTTGCTGTTGGTTTAAATATTTATACTAAGCTGAGTAAGATAAGACGCTCAGAATATGTGGTGCTCATTTCACTGATAATTATTATCTACCTAAAACAAACAAAAAAAGCAGTGCTGTGGCCAAACCTATGGTCCGAGATACTACATTACCCTATGAACATCGCCAGTAAAACGAAATAAAGGGTTCTGAGAATGAACTTACATAATACTTTGATGGCTTCACAGCCACGTATCTTGCATTCTACATTTGTGTGTAATTAAGTATCATAAATAAGCCAAAAAAGTACTGTACATAGTGTTACAGCTCAGGCTATTCTCAGCTCCCTGACATTGACATGAAAGATTTCAGGTGTGCTCTATTGTAACGGCCTGCGTTATGTCATCTGTCTGCGTCCTCACAGATAAATGTTTATTCATGCAAACTCTGATCTCGCTCACTCGACGTATCCCGGCAACCGGCAAAACACTTCCTGAAATGTCATTTCTCGGAGGAAAGTAATGGAAATAAAAGCCTCCAAATGAATATCCTGTCACACAGATGTGTGTTGTGAGCTCCTGTCTTTGCACTGCAGCACTGACTGACGGCTAACGCAGATGGAGAGATGAAATAAGCGCAGGTATCCTTTCGGATCATTTGACACCCCATCTTGAACAGTGTTTAAACGTGCTCTTGTGTGTCCCTCTAAGATATATCGAACTTTTCAGACTCACGGGCGGATCTAATTGATTAAGCACCTGAACAGAATGCAGAGAACGAGCAGGACTTCCACTGTGTTTGAAATCACGGAGCTGGTTTTAGTGTAATTTTAGTTTTTTTAAATAAATCTTACTGCTGATTTCATCCAACCTTTAAAGCTATGACAGTAATGAGATTATATTAAGGATTCCCTTAAACTTGTGGACCTTTAATCAGGTCAGATTAAATGTTAACTTTTTGGACTAAAATTGAGTTTGAATCAGACAGAATACAGCCTGAGGGTAACACTTAAGCAGACCTGCATACTAATTGCATTAGTACCTACCACAGTAATTTAATGTCACTGTATGATGTAACATTTAACCATTTAAAGGTGTGTGGTTCCACTGTGGTTTACAATTTAAAGGGCTGTTTCACACATTTTTTCCACTTGGTCAAATGAACAGTAAACTTAAAACAATTATGTTGAATTCACATTCTATTCAGGGTTAGATTAGATATTATTTATTTCATTTTTTCAGATCTTTTACTCATAAAACGTATATATATGTATACATATATATATATACACACACATATATATATATATATATATATATATATATATGAGAAGGTGCCCTACTGAGACGTGTGTATGAGAACGTTTCGACACTGAGATGATTCATCTTTGTCGTGCGTATGCAGTTGTGTTGTCCCTCCTTGTTTTCCCTCAGCATCAGTGACTACACTAAACCATCTCATGAATCTCCTTTCAGTTCCTGTGGATCAACACTGTGAACTCAACTGTCGGGCCATAGGGTTCAGGTTCTACGTGCGGCAGTCGGACAGAGTGATAGATGGGACGCCATGTGGACTGAATGATACCTCTTTGTGTGTGGCAGGAAAGTGTACGGTAGGACCCCCCTCTCTTTCTTTTTTTTATTCCCAAAACACACCAGGAAAGGGTTTTGTTGTCATGCTTCATATTTACACATCTAAGTCTTTTTTTTTTTTTAAATGTTGGCCTCACACCTTTTCGTGGAGGCTGTACAACTGTGTTCAGTCTGGAATTTGTAGTGATGGCTTTTAGCAGCAGAGGGCAGCACAGCACAAGGGTTAAGCTCTTCCTGTGTGATGTGGAGGACTGGAATGGAGTGAAGTGAAGTGAAGTGAAGGTCAGCAGCAAGCTATCGTTCTCCTCTTGGGCGGAAGCTGGAGATCTATTCTTTCAAACATGTTGTAGAGTGATGTCATTTTCCAGTTGATGATGCAGAACCTGCTGTAGTTGCCATGCGCTGTAATCCAGCGGCATTACCATTTAATCAAAAGAGAAAAGACTCTGATCTCTCTTTTTTTTCAACATTATTACTCTACACGTGGGTATAGTTTGATTAAAAATATAAACCATGGAAACTACAGACTGAGCAATTACACATAAAAGAAAAATGTTCCTGCATTAGACTTTGCTGGGGGCTTTTCAGGAAAGGGGATTTTTTTTTCTCCCTCATCTCTTTCCCGTCTGAGATTTTCTCAGCTGGTCTCGCCATTTGAACTGGAGATCACCCAACGTACAAGCCAAGAGATAATATAAAAACATCTGGATCATTTAATTAATATCAGAGCTGCTCTTGGCTTTGAAATGTAACACGGTGATGGAATTTGATGAGGTTCTGTGTTTGGTACCGGGCGCTCTGCCGTGGACACAACGGATACATACAATAACAATAATAAAGGAATATACATAATGCACACAGTAAGAGACGGCGTTGCCAGTTCACCGATAAAACAGAGAGCATGAGGGAGCGAGGCTGAGACTGTAGCGGGAGTTAGTAGCACAGCCATTCATCACTGCAGCAGCAGCAGCAGTGAGCAGGAGGGAACCATGGGAGGAAGGAAGAGTCAGCAGCAGCTGATCTGGTTCACTCTGCATGACCTAAAACTGGTTAGAATAAAAAATGGCTTAGAACAGTGTAATAATGGATCAGAGAAATAATTGCATAAACATTATATCCACATATATGTACACGACACAACACAAGTTTTGCTATTTAGCAAATGTTAGTACGTTAATGTTAGCATTGAACTCGAAGCACTGCTGATAAAATACAGTAGGAGTTGTAAAAAAAAAACATCCAATGACACCATCCTCTCTTATTCGCTATTACTAGTTAATCTGTGTGTCGTCTTTTGTTTTTGTTTCTGTTGTCCGTGTTTATCATTAATGTATGAAGACCACTCACTGCCGTTCCCTGCGTGTCCAGCAGTGAAGCCCACACTGTTTCCCAGCGTAATCAAACTTCTCATTTTGTTTTTGTTTTGTTGTGTTTGGCAGAACTCATGCATTTAACACTTAATAACCTCCTGGAGCCCAAACAACAGTGACAGCTGACAGTGAGACGGATGTTAAATATTTGACATGAACAGGTTTGATTTTATTTTACACCCACGTTGAGTGTCGTCACAATCAGACATGTTGTTGCATCATTTAGCTGTTAACTGACTGACGTAACAACCTTAAGGCTTCAGTTTTCAGAGCAGCAGCAGCAGCAGCAGCAGCAGCAGTTGAGATCCATGTGGAATAAGTGCCTGGTTTTGATGTGGTTCTGGTTTCTAGCTCTGTGCAGGAGCTAATTAGCTTCTGTGAAGCATAATCCACTCTGTGTGACACACTGCTTGATGGTGTCTGGTGCAGCAATGGCAGAAATATCTTGTTTTGAGAGGATTTCAGATCTGCTCTGTTTTAAATCCTGCAGCAGCTCACTAACTTGTGGTTTCTTTTACTTTTCTTTTAGTTCTGGCTTTAATATCATTTCCAATCTAGTTCCATTATCCAGGCCGAAGCAGTGAATAGATTTTTACACACTTAACCACCGTAGTGAAAGATGAAATGTAAACATTTAGACTGTTGCTGTTGTGTTCAAAGAGAATCAGAATTCTCAATTATTTTGTCATTTTAACCTTCCATAGAAACCAAACTTGAGGCCGTGTGGTTGCTGTGGTGACGCGTCTTCTGTTGATTGCATGATTATAGGAAACGTATCCGCTTGTGTGGTTCCTGATTCTGCTCCCTGACACCTTTAATGTGGTATGAATGACAACCTGTCCGTTTGACCTTTGGCCCCTGTGGTGCCTTTGCTGGCCTCCGTCTCATATTTCTGAATCTGATGCTGTGTCACCGTCAGATTGGTTTGTCAGAGTCAGAAACTCCCGACTATCAACTCTTACGACCAAAACTAACGAGACAGATCAAGGTGTTCAAAGGTTCATACCCTGTATTTCGCAGTGTTTTTCAAGCCAAGTTTTTAATTTTTAAAGCAATAAAATTAGGATTTTGACCTTCAAATAATGTCTCCAAGACGATTTTGATGGCACATCGACTTACAACAGCGTGAATGGCATCGCCGTCAAAGCTTGAGTGGGCCCACATCACCTGCATCGAGCAACAAAGTAACACAGGTAGAACTATTCATTGAGTGGATGTCATTGCAAAGGCAGCACAGAAACCAAAGAGCGTTAAAGAGAGTGATAGAATAAGAGCTTTAGATGAGTAAATATAAATAGTTTACCATCTACAGCAGCTTACTTAATTTCACGGGCCACAGACAGACAGCCCAATTTGATCTCAAGTGGGCCAGACCAGTAAAATAGCATACTAACCATAATAGAACAACAAGAACTCCGAATTTCTTCCCTTTCTTTTACATTTAATGAAGTATCTTTTAAAAACTTGACTAAAATATGCAATTTCAACAATGTTATGCCTAAGTTTACCATTTACACATCACATTGTGATTTGATTCTAATTCATCACAAATTCATGCTGTGGGCCGGATTGAACGCTGTGGTGGGCCGGTTCTGGTCCACGGGCCATACGTTTGACACCCTCGTTAGTGAAGTCATCTCTCCCAACATGACTACATCAAACAGCATTATGTGAATTTATACATTTCAAACAATGAGCAGTAGGTTCTAAACACAAACTACACAAACTTAAGCACTAGTGTTCTTTTGTCATTTTTTCTAATATCTTGAAAAAACAATACACTCTTATCACATTTGTATGAAATGCTATAACATATGCTGTTGTACCTCTGAAGACATGGTTGTTTTCCTGCTCCAGGGTTCATCAGCACGACTGGCCTGTCAACAAATGCACGTTGTGTATTTTACGACCAAATCCTACATTGTGTTACTTTAATGCTTTTCTTTTCTCTGTCCCCCCCCGGATTGTCGAGTGTAGGCCAAACCAAACAGTTACTCATTGTTACAGGCACTCAGCTTGCTTTATGTGTGCTGCTGGAGCTTTGCTCCCCTTCATGATTTGTCCCGTCTCAGGTGGCTCCATGGAGATACTTAAAAAGTGCTGAGTAGCACCGCGCTCCCGATGGAACGGCTCAGCAGGCAACGGTTGAAATGAAAATGTGCGTTGGTGTCTTAAATGACATACTTCATGTTTAACATGCACTTCCTCTTCACATGCATTCACTCTTTGAACAAATAGAGCCCGCGTGACACATTATCATATTAATATATGAACACATTATTGATCCCGGGTTGGAGAATGTTATCGGACGGTGGGAGGAAACCCAAGCACACGCGGGGAGAACATGCCACTACTCTAGCCACTACTCCGCCGTGTGTATACACATAGACGCTCTCTCTTAGCCAGGTCGGATATTATTGTTATCAGATGAATAATGCAGAATACAAACAATGTTACAATGCACGGTCCATGAAAACCAAACAGGCAGAATATTAACATCATCAACAACAACAACAAAAACAACCACAAGAAAATTCACTAAATGTCTCACAGCGCAGCTTTAAATTTAATGTGCAACGATAAACTGAAGTGAAATGTGGCTCAGGAGTAAATTAGTACTTGTATAACAGCTCTTATGTTGTATAAGAAGTGCATAAAATCCCTCTGATATTTTGTAAATATGATATTCTCCTGTGGCAAACAAGAACTCCACATGTTTAGCATGGATGTTGTTCTTTCTGCGTTAAAGAAAACACTACATCCTGTATCTTATATTCGTCGTTAAGCGGAAACACTGGAACATTTCTCAGGACTTGCACGCGCACACGAGCACTTGACAAATCCATCCCTGAGGGAACCGGGACTCCGTTGACTGTGGTCACTCATTTCAGACGAGCAGTGAAAGAAAGAAAGGTCCCTTTATGGTGGGAATTCCATTCAGCTGCCACTTCTCTCCTTTTATACCAAGGAAGTGCATTTGAGAAGGGTGTGTGTATTTCTAAAGGGCGATCACTGACCACACACTTCTCTGCTGGCGGTGGTGGGCCCAGCTGAGGGTAAAAAATTTGCCTGGACTTGTTAGTCCCCAGTACGTGGTTTGCACTTCTTCCGCATAGGTAGGAGACGGTGATGAAATAACAGGAAATTCTCTTTATATCTTTAGGATTTATGTGGATGACGAACTGGCCAAATTTTCTATTAGCCTGTAAAATGTTTACATTCACTTTCTGTTAGCATTAATGCCGACAGGCGGCGCGGCATTGACCGAACGGATTCCACGTTGTTGTCTCCTGATAATGATGACAGATAGAATGAGGTTGGGTCCCGGCCACAGTTGTCCGCTCAGTGCTGCTGTGTTTTCCCAGCATGCCGAGTGTGGCCCGGGCCCAGACTCATCAAACGGCTGCGGCCAAGGCCACTCCTCACTTCTTGTTTCTGACAGCTGCATCTGCTTCATGCATTACCTGCTGTAGTGGACAGGCAGAGCCGTAAAAAGGGGGATGAGTCCTCTGATATACAGCCTGGCTGGCACACACACACACTGGCCGGGAGAATTCGATCACATATCTGTCATGATGAGCTCCAGCTGTAGGCTCACAGCGTGTTCCACATCATTACCCACTGCACACTGGTATGGCTTCATGTCAGCAGAGCCCCTCTGCAGTAGCTGGACTTTATTGCATGTTTTGTCGAATAATAATACTGTCTTTATAATTAATGCTTGTATCGTGCAGGCCAGGTCATAGTGGTCTATGAGTCTCCTGTTGCTATAGTAATGGCAGCGTGGGTTGGTACTGTGGATTCTTTCATGAGGCGACGGAAGTTCAGTGGTGGATCGAAGGTTGTGGGTTTGATTCTGATATTTTACCGCTGGAAAGAGATGTTTTTGTTAACGCTGGGTCATCTATGTAGTAGAAATGTGAAATAATATTTTAAGTAAGTGCCTTCTTGGCCAAGAAAGGCAGAACATGTTTTTTTGGCTCGTGCAGATGAAGGTCAACAACACCCAGAATGCACTGCCCAGCAAGGCTACTCCTAATCCAAGCCATAGGGCACACCCCCTGCTTACAAAACCCTGAGGAATTAGTTGGCAAATACATTACACATTTATTTTATTCGTCTTAAACAAGGATACTTTGTTTTAGACCATAAAAAACACTCACTTGACCGAGTTGGTTGTTTTGCTCATGCATAGCACATTTTTAATTCGGACAATGTTTTTATTGTTTAACTGAGTGCATATTTATTTCTATTTCCTTTATTAGTTGTTTTTATTGCTTGTAAAGAACTTTGGGCAACTGGAGTTGTTTTGAAATGTTCCGTAGAAATAAACTGACTTCTGCTCGGTCTTCATGAACAGAAACAATGTAACAGCACTTGTATGCTGCGTCATTCATCTGCAGAGAAATACTATCACTTCACTTTCGGAAGCTTTTCGTTGGCACTTCTCTGTTTTCAGTCACACTCCAACCATCACTGTGCAGCCGTCTTCCTTTACTAGCACAACGTTGCGGTTAGCGCCGCCTGTCTGGACATAAAACAATTATCACTTCCTGTGTGCAGAGTGGGAATATCGCTGAGGGCTTCAAACCTCTATCCTGAGAAACATAGAGATACTTGTTGTTTGAATTTCAACGTTGGACGCTCCAGTTTTATAAGTTAAGTCTTAACAGGCGCAAAGAAAAAGTAAAGAAATACTTTGGTAGGTCCAAGACAGAACAACATGGGAGAGCTTAATTGGTTTAAGGGGTTTTAGTCAACCACTTAAGTCCCAACTGTGCACATGTGCATATTTAGGTATGCCTGAACAAATAAAAGCCCCAATATCGCTCAGTGAAATTCCATCATTGATGGTAAAGCTGGACTGGAGTGAATAAAACATATGGAAGAAGAAGAAAAAAAAACACTTTCCCGTGTGAAGGCCTTCAGTCTTCAGTCCAAAACTGATAGATCAAGACTTGATCAGAGTGCAGGTTTCACTTAGGTTTCACTAACCCTAGACCAGAGATATAGTTTCATCTAATTTCCCTCCACGGAGAGTCAAAGTTCAGGTTCAGCTGTAGAGCAGCAGCTCTGGAACCAGCCGTGATACAGTATCCACCTTAATGACACTTGTCAGGGCACTTCAATATGAGAATTGCAGTTGGAGGACATGCAAGACAAATGGGGGCTGAGAATTTAAGATGTTAAGGACATGACAGATTGATGTTTTTGTTTGGCTTATGCTTCCAGGATCTTGATGGGGCTTGTGTCCCCCTGACTGTTCCCCCCTGGCCCATCTCACCACTTACTGACTCTCTGGTGCGTTGATTCTTTTGCCAAAATAGCAACATTAATGGCCGTGGATTGTTTCGATTAGCCGTTCCTTGTACTATTTTACTTTTCAGGATTGGGTAAAAGTACATTTTATTGTAGAGTTATGTGCAGTGCAGTGATTCACTCAGCACACTTAGTTCACTGTAGTCACTGGCTAAAGTCCTGCTGCGCTGGTGGTCCTGTAGCCCTCATTTTAGAGGCACATGAGAGCATGCTACATGTGTGTGCGTTGTGATTTCTCAGAGACCGGATCAGGATCCACCGTTTTACGCAAGATTTATGTGTTCATGTTTGCTTACAATCAAATCAAACATGTATCTCTTTGGAAAATCTGGTTTACCTATCACAGGAATGGCCATAAAAACTGTGTTGAACTATGTGAGAAAAATCATTATTTATAGTGAAATGGGTTCATGGCTTGTCATTTCACAAAAGTAGGGTCCCCATATAATAATTTTGTGAAACACTGATATATGGTACAGTTTGATCATTAATTTAAGAGAGACCACCCCTACATAGCTCTGTGGAAAACCCTGCAGTCAGTTTCTGGGAGGCTTGAGCACTCACTCTGGGTTTGAGGATGAGACACTTGTTAATCCTCCACTCGTCTGCTTTGCTCTGCTGCAGCTCATAAAGTCTTTCTTCAGGAGACAGGGGAGTGTTTAACCTTGTAAGTGGGGGCCTCCGACAAGCCGCGAAAAGCCTCGCGTCTGCATGTCCCATTTGTCTCATTTGGTGGCTTCACTGTTCATATCCTGTGTTTTTATATGTGCCCCATGAATTCCCTCAAAGTAATGCATGTGTGTGTGTGTGTGTTGTGTCCTCAGTTCTGCCCTTTGTCACCCCTAATATATTTACTTGCTTGCAACAAAAATGTAAAAGGAGTATAAATTGGTGCAGCTTTTTTTTATACGACCACATTATGAGTAAAAGTCGAGCCCATGCTCGGCTCTGAGGTGAACTTCCATTTTCTGGTAATTTTCCCACAGCTCAGCACAACAACTGGGTCAGCACCTTCACATTTTGATGTCGGCAAAAAAAAAAAAAAAAAAAAAAAGGCTTAATCAGATCCATGCAGTTTTCCTTCTGGTCTTTATTCAAGAACTCACAAAAAAAAAATACCATCACTGGAGTCAAGAGCACAGTAGAATGTGGTCCACAGCAAACAGTACGATATGATGCACGATATGAGGGGGAATGGACATTTTTACATAATTATTCTCTTTCATTTGAATAACATCTGTGAGAAACAATTATGTTTTCTTCTGTCTGTAGAATATGATGGTGTACAGATCAGGACAATATTTAATCTAAAATGGTCATTTTTCATACATTTTTGGCAGGCACATTTTGAGTAAGTAAGTAAAAAAACAAGTCCATTGTGGAAGGATTTTTGGCATTTTGTTTTCTTATAGGTTGTGTGACAAGTTATCACAAACTGTTATCTGATTAATGTGATGTGATGGGTTTTTTTTGTGTGAAAATGGCAGATGATCAGTCCCCATATCCAGAGGTGGAAAGTAAATAATTACCTTTACTCGCATTACTGTAATTAAGTAGGTTTTTTGGTGTACTTTTTTAATTTTAATTTAAATTTTTTTTACTTTTAATTAAGTATGTTTTTTTGGAAGTACCGCACTTTGCTACATTTTCAATCACACCTGTTTTATTTTGTCAGCACTTTACTTTGTTAATTAAAAACCATTAATTTGAGCTTTGTGTCCCCTTGTCATTTTTGCGCGACACAAGAAAAAAGTAACTACAGTTAGTAACAAGCTACTTTTTTCCCTTTAACTTGAGCACATGCTTAGACCAATACTTTTACTTGTACTTAAAATTACGTACATTTTTTATCAAAAATAGTGGTACTTTTACATGAGTAGAATATTTCCGTACTCTTTCCACCTCAATGAAATATGATTTGTGTGGTTTTGTGTTGGGACTAAGCAGATGATTGACAAATGGATATGTGTTTGATCAGGTGGGCTGATGATCGTGACAGCTGATGCATAGTGTGCGAGGTGGCTGAGTCCACATACAGCAGTTTTGAGTGCAGCGAGTTGCCCGGTCAGTGTTCGGCCAGCGGGACAGATTTACGAGGGCGTATACTACACAGATATGAGGTTGTATTTTTAGCGCTCACTGGTCACACAGGTCTTTACTCGGACAGACGGCTGTTGACGGTGACTGGCTGCTGTCTGGGGGCCTCATCGGTTTCCCCTGGAATGTCAGAGATCTGGAGCCCTCGATGTGTGGTCACCGCTCTCTGCTGGGTGCCAGGAATTTATGGTTGTGTGTGAATAAGATAAGTCATTTAGGTTTGAGCGTGTGTCTGTCTTGTAGCTGTAAGAAGAAGAATATCTGTACAGTAAATGTATATACATATATATGTATACAGTATTTGTGTGGGTGTGTGCATACACACAGATCTTTTGCCACGAGTGTGTGCCAACAATAAAGAAAATCTGCCGGTTTAGGGTCTACCCATTGTAAATTGGATTCTTATCTGACGGCGTCTAACGACTTCACACTCAGAAAAGCATCCTGTAGGTGCAGGTCTGCTCTGTTTGCTCCGTGTCTTGTTGGTCAGTTGCAGTTTTGTGTTTCACAAAAGCCTCTTGTCGAGATCGAGTCTGTTGAGCAGCTAATGGGGCTTGGAGTCTTTACAGGCCACAGTCTGTGTCTGCTGTCAACCCCGACTGAATGAAAAGAATGAAGTTTTTATTGTTCATTGTTCTTGTATTTTTTTTATTTTTATTTTTTTTAGGACAAAACCATATTGTAATGCTTAAGACAATTATATGCTTTGGAGTAATGTCTGCTTTATGTTACAATTTAGTCAAGTCCAGACATTTCCAATGAAACTACAGATGTATTCCCCAGTTCACATTAACCTGCTTTTCCTCTTTAACCTCTGACGTGACGTTGTTCTGTGAATCGTAATAGTACAAGTCAAGCGAGATTTGAAGGGACATGCTACCATACAGATTGATTTTATTGTACAACAATATGCAAACCTCTGTGAACAAGTGGTTGATTTAAGATATTCATGGAAAGGTACTTGCTAAATATATTTAAAGTGATACCACTGGGGCTTTAGTTTAATGAAATATAAATTATTTACTGCAGGTTGATCTTACCATCCAGATGTGTATCCCTGAAATATCAAGGCTTGTTCTTGTTCATAACCAACGCGTAATCAGACCAGAGCAAGCAGACACAAGCTTGTGTGTTTGTTCCTCACATCCACAGTACACAGCTGCATTAATGGAGGCCACAGTGTTGATCCAGGCAGGGATGGGAAACTAATCACTGACCTCAGCTGCTTTAGAGTCTGGTTGAAATAAAACATCTGTGTGATACCTGTGCAGTTGTTTCAGGATGGCATCTGGAAGGAGACCTCATGTGTATAATAACTATTTTATATCTGCTTCTGCAGAAGCAAATAGAAGCAGCAGCCAGCCTCAGCCACACCCTGCCCCTCCCCATCCAAATCCCTTCCCGGCCTGCTTTATCTATCAACTCTTCTCCCTCCACTCCTGCCGTCTTCAGTCAAATACATTGCTTGAAGGGAGCAATCATAGGACATACTGTGCATACCTGGCTGAGCTGACTAATATATTTCCCAGATACTTGAAAATCATGTGCTCTCTCTTCCTACTTTCTCAGCTTTTCCTGATCAGGTTAACAGATCCCACTATTTGGAGGATGAAGATGATGTTGGAATTGAGATTTGCCAAGATGTGATGTGAAAAAGTACATCTACATCCTTTCTTTCTCAAGTGGACAGTGGAGTGTTTCCCAGTGAGGCCACACCTGCTATAATGTTTGCAGTTATAATTCTGCTCATTAGTTGACATTGGATTTAAATGTCAAACAATCACAAGAAAGACTGGAAATGAGACTTTTAAAGATGTGGTTAAGATGTGGTCTTGTGTCTGTCAGACAGAGCCCACCTGACGTATATGGGTTGGAGACAGAAGGAATCAGGCGCCTGGAACCAAGGTTGCTTCAGGGCTGACCTACTTGTCGAGAGAAAAAAAGACTGGCGGAAGACTGCAGAGTCAGTTTGGCCTTGCCCAACCTCTGGGCACTATGCCTTCATAGTGAGATGTGTTCAGATCAGAGGCAGATCAGGCGAGCCGGAGAAAGAATATCTGCAGGTTCATCGACACATGTGCTGCTGAAAAGTGCATTTATCCTCCTACACATGTTTACTGTATATGAGGCTTTATGTCATTGTTCCAGCGTAAGCTGAGGTCGTTGCAGGTGCGGAGATATTTGTCTCTCTCTCTCACTGCTCTGCAGAATGTTGCAGAATATTGGAAACGGTGGCAGGTCGACTGTACCTCCATAATCCATATCATGACTGTTGATTTTCCTATAAACCAGTGTTTAAAACATTGCAGGTTTCCCTTGGTCTTGGGATGGTGTCATCCAAAATGTGACAAAAACTCATACTTTAGTATGTCTTCCAAAATGTGACAAAATAGTCACATGTTAGTATGTCTTCCAAAATGGGTCAAAAAACTCATAGTATAGTATGTCGTCCAAAATGGGTCAAAAAACTCATAGTATAGTATGTCGTCCAAAATCACCCAAAAATGTCATAGTATAGTATGTCGTCGAAAATGAGTCAAAAAAGTCATAGTATAGTATGTCGTCCAAAATCTGTCAAAAATGTCATAGTATAGTATGTCGTCCAAAATCAGTCAAAAAAGTCATAGTATAGTATGTCGTCCAAAAT
The DNA here is from genome assembly GCF_958295425.1 of Solea solea. NCBI lineage: Eukaryota > Metazoa > Chordata > Actinopteri > Pleuronectiformes > Soleidae > Solea > Solea solea. The sequence goes on from NC_081138.1 coordinate 20,641,638, forward strand.
GGGTCAAAAAAGTCATAGTATAGTATGTCGTCCAAAATCTGTCAAAAATGTCATAGTATAGTATGTCGTCCAAAATGGGTCAAAAAAGTCTTAGTATAGTATGTCGTCCAAAATGGGTCAAAAAAGTCATAGTATAGTATGTCGTCCAAAATCGGTCAAAAAAGTCATAGTATAGTATGTCGTCCAAAATCACCCAAAAATGTCATAGTATAGAATGATGTCCAAAATCTGTCAAAAAAGTCATAGTATAGTATGTCGTCCAAAATGAGTCAAAAAAGTCATAGGTTAGTATGTCGTCCAAAATTGTTCAAAAAAGTCATAGTATAGTTTGTCGTCCAAAATCAGTCAAAAAAGTCATAGTATAGTATGTCTTCCAAAATCAGTCAAAAAAGTCATAGTATAGTATGTCGTCCAAAATCTGTCAAAAATGTCATAGTATAGTATGTCGTCCAAAATCAGTCAAAAAGGTCATAGTATAGTATGTCGTCGAAAATCGGTCAAAAAAGTCATAGTATAGTATGTCGTCCAAAATCACCCAAAAATGTCATAGTATAGTATGTCGTTCAAAATGGGTCAAAAAAGTCATAGTATAGTATGTCGTCCAAAATGGTTCAAAAAGGTCATAGTATAGTATGTCGTCCAAAATCGGTCAAAAAAGTCATAGTATAGTATGTCGTCCAAAATGCGTCAAAAAAGTCATAGTATAGTATGTCGTCCAAAATCTGTCAAAAATGTCATAGTATAGTATGTCGTCCAAAATCAGTCAAAAATGTCATAGTATAGTATGTCGTCCAAAATGGGACAAAAAAGTCATAGTATAGTATGTCGTCCAAAATGGGTCAAAAAAGTCATAGTATAGTATGTCGTCCAAAATCGCTCAAAAAAGTCATAGTATAGTATGTCGTCCAAAATCACCCAAAAATGTCATAGTATAGTATGTCGTCCAAAATGGGTCAAAAAAGTCATAGTATAGTATGTCGTCCAAAATGGTTCAAAAAGGTCATAGTATAGTATGTCGTCCAAAATCGGTCAAAAAAGTCAAAGTATAAGTATGTCGTCCAAAATGGTTCAAAAATGTCATAGTATAGTATGTCGTCCAAAATGGGTCAAAAAAGTCATAGTATAGTATGTCGTCCAAAATGGTTCAAAAATGTCATAGTATAGTATGTCGTCCAAAATCTGTCAAAAATGTCATAGTATAGTATGTCGTCCAAAATCAGTCAAAAATGTCATAGTATAGTATGTCGTCCAAAATGGGTCAAAAAAGTCATAGTATAGTATGTCGTCCAAAATGGGTCAAAAAAGTCATAGTATAGTATGTCGTCCAAAATCGGTCAAAAAAGTCATAGTATAGTATGTCGTCCAAAATCACCCAAAAATGTCATAGTATAGTATGTCGTCCAAAATGGGTCAAAAAAGTCATAGTATAGTATGTCGTCCAAAATGGTTCAAAAAGGTCATAGTATAGTATGTCGTCCAAAATCGGTCAAAAAAGTCAAAGTATAAGTATGTCGTCCAAAATGGTTCAAAAATGTCATAGTATAGTATGTCGTCCAAAATGGGTCAAAAAAGTCATAGTATAGTATGTCGTCCAAAATGGTTCAAAAATGTCATAGTATAGTATGTCGTCCAAAATCTGTCAAAAATGTCATAGTATAGTATGTCGTCCAAAATCAGTCAAAAATGTCATAGTATAGTATGTCGTCCAAAATGGGTCAAAAAAGTCATAGTATAGTATGTCGTCCAAAATGGTTCAAAAATGTCATAGTATAGTATGTCGTCCAAAATCTGTCAAAAATGTCATAGTATAGTATGTCGTCCAAAATCAGTCAAAAATGTCATAGTATAGTATGTCGTCCAAAATGGGTCAAAAAAGTCATAGTATAGTATGTCGTCCAAAATCTGTCAAAAATGTCATAGTATAGTATGTCGTCCAAAATCAGTCAAAAAAGTCATAGTATAGTATGTCTTCCAAAATCAGTCAAAAAAGTCATAGTATAGTATGTCGTCCAAAATCTGTCAAAAATGTCATAGTATAGTATGTCGTCCAAAATAGGTCAAAAAAGTCATAGTATATTATGTCGTCCAAAATCACCCAAAAATGTCATAGTATAGTATGTCGTCCAAAATGAGTCAAAAAGGTCATAGTATAGTATGTCATCCAAAATGGGGCAAAAAGGTCATAGTATAGTATGTCGTCCAAAATCGGTCAAAAATGTCATAGTATAGTATGTCGTCCAAAATGGGTCAAAAAAGTCATAGTATAGTATGTCGTCCAAAATGGGTCAAAAAAGTCATAGTATAGTATATCTTCCAAAATGAGTCAAAAAGGTCATAGTATAGTATGTCGTCCAAAATCGGTCAAAAAAGTCATAGTATAGTATGTCGTCCAAAATCGGTCAAAAAAGTCATAGTATAGTATGTCGTCCAAAATCACCCAAAAAAGTCATAGTATAGTATGTCGTCCAAAATGGTTCAAAAAGGTCATAGTATAGTATGTCGTCCAAAATCGGTCAAAAAAGTCATAGTATAGTATGTCGTCCAAAATGGTTCAAAAATGTCATAGTATAGTATGTCGTCCAAAATGGTTCAAAAAGGTCATAGTATAGTATGTCGTCCAAAATGGTTCAAAATTGTCATAGTATAGTATGTCGTCCAAAATGGGTCAAAAAAGTCATAGTATAGTATGTCGTCCAAAATCTGTCAAAAATGTCATAGTATAGTATGTCGTCCAAAATCAGTCAAAAATGTCATAGTATAGTATGTCGTCCAAAATGGGTCAAAAAAGTCATAGTATAGTATGTCGTCCAAAATGGTTCAAAAAGGTCATAGTATAGTATGTCGTCCAAAATCGGTCAAAAAAGTCAAAGTATAAGTATGTCGTCCAAAATGGTTCAAAAATGTCATAGTATAGTATGTCGTCCAAAATGGGTCAAAAAAGTCATAGTATAGTATGTCGTCCAAAATGGTTCAAAAATGTCATAGTATAGTATGTCGTCCAAAATCTGTCAAAAATGTCATAGTATAGTATGTCGTCCAAAATCAGTCAAAAATGTCATAGTATAGTATGTCGTCCAAAATGGGTCAAAAAAGTCATAGTATAGTATGTCGTCCAAAATGGGTCAAAAAAGTCATAGTATAGTATGTCGTCCAAAATCGGTCAAAAAAGTCATAGTATAGTATGTCGTCCAAAATCACCCAAAAATGTCATAGTATAGTATGTCGTCCAAAATGGGTCAAAAAAGTCATAGTATAGTATGTCGTCCAAAATGGTTCAAAAAGGTCATAGTATAGTATGTCGTCCAAAATCGGTCAAAAAAGTCAAAGTATAAGTATGTCGTCCAAAATGGTTCAAAAATGTCATAGTATAGTATGTCGTCCAAAATGGGTCAAAAAAGTCATAGTATAGTATGTCGTCCAAAATGGTTCAAAAATGTCATAGTATAGTATGTCGTCCAAAATCTGTCAAAAATGTCATAGTATAGTATGTCGTCCAAAATCAGTCAAAAATGTCATAGTATAGTATGTCGTCCAAAATGGGTCAAAAAAGTCATAGTATAGTATGTCGTCCAAAATGGTTCAAAAATGTCATAGTATAGTATGTCGTCCAAAATCTGTCAAAAATGTCATAGTATAGTATGTCGTCCAAAATCAGTCAAAAATGTCATAGTATAGTATGTCGTCCAAAATGGGTCAAAAAAGTCATAGTATAGTATGTCGTCCAAAATCTGTCAAAAATGTCATAGTATAGTATGTCGTCCAAAATCAGTCAAAAAAGTCATAGTATAGTATGTCTTCCAAAATCAGTCAAAAAAGTCATAGTATAGTATGTCGTCCAAAATCTGTCAAAAATGTCATAGTATAGTATGTCGTCCAAAATAGGTCAAAAAAGTCATAGTATATTATGTCGTCCAAAATCACCCAAAAATGTCATAGTATAGTATGTCGTCCAAAATGAGTCAAAAAGGTCATAGTATAGTATGTCATCCAAAATGGGGCAAAAAGGTCATAGTATAGTATGTCGTCCAAAATCGGTCAAAAATGTCATAGTATAGTATGTCGTCCAAAATGGGTCAAAAAAGTCATAGTATAGTATGTCGTCCAAAATGGGTCAAAAAAGTCATAGTATAGTATATCTTCCAAAATGAGTCAAAAAGGTCATAGTATAGTATGTCGTCCAAAATCGGTCAAAAAAGTCATAGTATAGTATGTCGTCCAAAATCGGTCAAAAAAGTCATAGTATAGTATGTCGTCCAAAATCACCCAAAAAAGTCATAGTATAGTATGTCGTCCAAAATGGTTCAAAAAGGTCATAGTATAGTATGTCGTCCAAAATCGGTCAAAAAAGTCATAGTATAGTATGTCGTCCAAAATGGTTCAAAAATGTCATAGTATAGTATGTCGTCCAAAATGGTTCAAAAAGGTCATAGTATAGTATGTCGTCCAAAATGGTTCAAAATTGTCATAGTATAGTATGTCGTCCAAAATGGGTCAAAAAAGTCATAGTATAGTATGTCGTCCAAAATCTGTCAAAAATGTCATAGTATAGTATGTCGTCCAAAATCAGTCAAAAATGTCATAGTATAGTATGTCGTCCAAAATGGGTCAAAAAAGTCATAGTATAGTATGTCGTCCAAAATGGTTCAAAAATGTCATAGTATAGTATGTCGTCCAAAATGGGTCAAAAAAGTCATAGTATAGTATGTCGTCCAAAATCTGTCAAAAATGTCATAGTATAGTATGTCGTCCAAAATCAGTCAAAAATGTCATAGTATAGTATGTCGTCCAAAATGGGTCAAAAAAGTCATAGTATAGTATGTCGTCCAAAATCTGTCAAAAATGTCATAGTATAGTATGTCGTCCAAAATCAGTCAAAAAAGTCATAGTATAGTATGTCTTCCAAAATCAGTCAAAAAAGTCATAGTATAGTATGTCGTCCAAAATCTGTCAAAAATGTCATAGTATAGTATGTCGTCCAAAATCGGTCAAAAAAGTCATAGTATAGTATGTCGTCCAAAATCACCCAAAAATGTCATAGTATAGTATGTCGTCCAAAATGGGTCAAAAAAGTCATAGTATAGTATGTCGTCCAAAATGGTTCAAAAAGGTCATAGTATAGTATGTCGTCCAAAATGGTTCAAAAATGTCATAGTATAGTATGTCGTCCAAAATGGGTCAAAAAAGTCATAGTATAGTATGTCGTCCAAAATCTGTCAAAAATGTCATTGTATAGTATGTCGTCCAAAATCAGTCAAAAAAGTCATAGTATAGTATGTCGTCCAAAATCGGTCAAAAATGTCATAGTATAGTATGTCGTCGAAAATGAGTCAAAAAAGTCATAGTATAGTATGTCGTCCAAAATAAGTCAAAAAGGTCATAGTATAGTATGTCGTCCAAAATCGGTCAAAAAAGTCATAGTATAGTATGTCGTCCAAAATCACCCAAAAAAGTCATAGTATAGTATGTCGTCCAAAATCGGTCAAAAAAGTCATAGTATAGTATGTCGTCCAAAATGGTTCAAAAATGTCATAGTATAGTATGTCGTCCAAAATGGGTCAAAAAAGTCATAGTATAGTATGTCGTCCAAAATGGTTCAAAAATGTCATAGTATAGTATGTCGTCCAAAATGGGTCAAAAAAGTCATAGTATAGTATGTCGTCCAAAATCTGTCAAAAATGTCATAGTATAGTATGTCGTCCAAAATCAGTCAAAAAAGTCATAGTATAGTATGTCTTCCAAAATCAGTCAAAAAAGTCATAGTATAGTATGTCGTCCAAAATCTGTCAAAAATGTCATAGTATAGTATGTCGTCCAAATGGGTCAAAAAAGTCATAGTATAGTATGTCGTCCAAAATGGTTCAAAAAGGTCATAGTATAGTATGTCGTCCAAAATGGTTCAAAAATGTCATAGTATAGTATGTCGTCCAAAATGGGTCAAAAAAGTCATAGTATAGTATGTCGTCCAAAATCTGTCAAAAATGTCATTGTATAGTATGTCGTCCAAAATCAGTCAAAAAAGTCATAGTATAGTATGTCGTCCAAAATCGGTCAAAAATGTCATAGTATAGTATGTCGTCGAAAATGAGTCAAAAAAGTCATAGTATAGTATGTCGTCCAAAATAAGTCAAAAAGGTCATAGTATAGTATGTTGTCCAAAATGGGTCAAAAAAGTCATAGTATAGTATGTCGTCCAAAATCTGTCAAAAATGTCATAGTATAGTATGTCTTCCAAAATCAGTCAAAAAAGTCATAGTATAGTATGTCGTCCAAAATCTGTCAAAAATGTCATAGTATAGTATGTCATCCAAAATGAGTCAAAAAGGTCATAGTATAGTATGTCGTCCAAAATGGGTCAAAAAAGTCATAGTATAGTATGTCGTCCAAAATGGTTCAAAAAGGTCATAGTATAGTATGTCGTCCAAAATCGGTCAAAAAAGTCAAAGTATAAGTATGTCGTCCAAAATGGTTCAAAAATGTCATAGTATAGTATGTCGTCCAAAATCGGTCAAAAAAGTCATAGTATAGTATGTCGTCCAAAATCACCCGAAAATGTCATAGTATAGTATGTCGTCCAAAATGGGTCAAAAAAGTCATAGTATAGTATGTCGTCCAAAATGGTTCAAAAAGGTCATAGTATAGTATGTCGTCCAAAATCGGTCAAAAAAGTCAAAGTATAAGTATGTCGTCCAAAATGGTTCAAAAATGTCATAGTATAGTATGTCGTCCAAAATGGTTCAAAAAGGTCATAGTATAGTATGTCGTCCAAAATCGGTCAAAAAAGTCAAAGTATAAGTATGTCGTCCAAAATGGTTCAAAAATGTCATAGTATAGTATGTCGTCCAAAATGGGTCAAAAAAGTCATAGTATAGTATGTCGTCCAAAATGGGTCAAAAAAGTCATAGTATAGTATGTCGTCCAAAATCTGTCAAAAATGTCATTGTATAGTATGTCGTCCAAAATCAGTCAAAAAAGTCATAGTATAGTATGTCGTCCAAAATCGGTCAAAAATGTCATAGTATAGTATGTCGTCGAAAATGAGTCAAAAAAGTCATAGTATAGTATGTCGTCCAAAATAAGTCAAAAAGGTCATAGTATAGTATGTTGTCCAAAATGGGTCAAAAAAGTCATAGTATAGTATGTCGTCCAAAATCTGTCAAAAATGTCATAGTATAGTATGTCGTCCAAAATCAGTCAAAAAAGTCATAGTATAGTATGTCTTCCAAAATCAGTCAAAAAAGTCATAGTATAGTATGTCGTCCAAAATAAGTCAAAAAGGTCATAGTATAGTATGTCGTCCAAAATCGGTCAAAAAAGTCATAGTATAGTATGTCGTCCAAAATCACCCAAAAAAGTCATAGTATAGTATGTCGTCCAAAATCGGTCAAAAAAGTCATAGTATAGTATGTCGTCCAAAATGGTTCAAAAATGTCATAGTATAGTATGTCGTCCAAAATGGGTCAAAAAAGTCATAGTATAGTATGTCGTCCAAAATGGTTCAAAAATGTCATAGTATAGTATGTCGTCCAAAATGGGTCAAAAAAGTCATAGTATAGTATGTCGTCCAAAATCTGTCAAAAATGTCATAGTATAGTATGTCGTCCAAAATCAGTCAAAAAAGTCATAGTATAGTATGTCTTCCAAAATCAGTCAAAAAAGTCATAGTATAGTATGTCGTCCAAAATCTGTCAAAAATGTCATAGTATAGTATGTCGTCCAAATGGGTCAAAAAAGTCATAGTATAGTATGTCGTCCAAAATGGTTCAAAAAGGTCATAGTATAGTATGTCGTCCAAAATGGTTCAAAAATGTCATAGTATAGTATGTCGTCCAAAATGGGTCAAAAAAGTCATAGTATAGTATGTCGTCCAAAATCTGTCAAAAATGTCATTGTATAGTATGTCGTCCAAAATCAGTCAAAAAAGTCATAGTATAGTATGTCGTCCAAAATCGGTCAAAAATGTCATAGTATAGTATGTCGTCGAAAATGAGTCAAAAAAGTCATAGTATAGTATGTCGTCCAAAATAAGTCAAAAAGGTCATAGTATAGTATGTTGTCCAAAATGGGTCAAAAAAGTCATAGTATAGTATGTCGTCCAAAATCTGTCAAAAATGTCATAGTATAGTATGTCTTCCAAAATCAGTCAAAAAAGTCATAGTATAGTATGTCGTCCAAAATCTGTCAAAAATGTCATAGTATAGTATGTCATCCAAAATGAGTCAAAAAGGTCATAGTATAGTATGTCGTCCAAAATGGGTCAAAAAAGTCATAGTATAGTATGTCGTCCAAAATGGTTCAAAAAGGTCATAGTATAGTATGTCGTCCAAAATCGGTCAAAAAAGTCAAAGTATAAGTATGTCGTCCAAAATGGTTCAAAAATGTCATAGTATAGTATGTCGTCCAAAATCGGTCAAAAAAGTCATAGTATAGTATGTCGTCCAAAATCACCCGAAAATGTCATAGTATAGTATGTCGTCCAAAATGGGTCAAAAAAGTCATAGTATAGTATGTCGTCCAAAATGGTTCAAAAAGGTCATAGTATAGTATGTCGTCCAAAATCGGTCAAAAAAGTCAAAGTATAAGTATGTCGTCCAAAATGGTTCAAAAATGTCATAGTATAGTATGTCGTCCAAAATGGTTCAAAAAGGTCATAGTATAGTATGTCGTCCAAAATCGGTCAAAAAAGTCAAAGTATAAGTATGTCGTCCAAAATGGTTCAAAAATGTCATAGTATAGTATGTCGTCCAAAATGGGTCAAAAAAGTCATAGTATAGTATGTCGTCCAAAATGGGTCAAAAAAGTCATAGTATAGTATGTCGTCCAAAATCTGTCAAAAATGTCATTGTATAGTATGTCGTCCAAAATCAGTCAAAAAAGTCATAGTATAGTATGTCGTCCAAAATCGGTCAAAAATGTCATAGTATAGTATGTCGTCGAAAATGAGTCAAAAAAGTCATAGTATAGTATGTCGTCCAAAATAAGTCAAAAAGGTCATAGTATAGTATGTTGTCCAAAATGGGTCAAAAAAGTCATAGTATAGTATGTCGTCCAAAATCTGTCAAAAATGTCATAGTATAGTATGTCGTCCAAAATCAGTCAAAAAAGTCATAGTATAGTATGTCTTCCAAAATCAGTCAAAAAAGTCATAGTATAGTATGTCGTCCAAAATGGGTCAAAAAACTCATAGTATAGTATGTCGTCCAAAATCACCCAAAAATGTCATAGTATAGTATGTCGTCGAAAATGAGTCAAAAAAGTCATAGTATAGTTTGTCGTCCAAAATCTGTCAAAAATGTCATAGTATAGTATGTCGTCCAAAATCAGTCAAAAAAGTCATAGTATAGTATGTCGACAAATGGGTCAAAAAAGTCATAGTATAGTATGTCGTCCAAAATCTGTCAAAAATGTCATAGTATAGTATGTCGTCCAAAATGGGTCAAAAAAGTCTTAGTATAGTATGTCGTCCAAAATGGGTCAAAAAAGTCATAGTATAGTATGTCGTCCAAAATCGGTCAAAAAAGTCATAGTATAGTATGTCGTCCAAAATCACCCAAAAATGTCATAGTATAGAATGATGTCCAAAATCTGTCAAAAAAGTCATAGTATATTATGTCGTCCCAAATGATTCAAAAAAGTCATAGGTTAGTATGTCGTCCAAAATTGTTCAAAAAAGTCATAGTATAGTTTGTCGTCCAAAATCAGTCAAAAAAGTCATAGTATAGTATGTCTTCCAAAATCAGTCAAAAAAGTCATAGTATAGTATGTCGTCCAAAATCTGTCAAAAATGTCATAGTATAGTATGTCCTCCAAAATCAGTCAAAAAGGTCATAGTATAGTATGTCGTCCAAAATCACCCAAAAATGTCATAGTATAGTATGTCGTTCAAAATGGGTCAAAAAAGTCATAGTATAGTATGTCGTCCAAAATGGTTCAAAAAGGTCATAGTATAGTATGTCGTCCAAAATCGGTCAAAAAAGTCATAGTATAGTATGTCGTCCAAAATCACCCAAAAATGTCATAGTATAGTATGTCGTTCAAAATGGGTCAAAAAAGTCATAGTATAGTATGTCGTCCAAAATGGTTCAAAAAGGTCATAGTATAGTATGTCGTCCAAAATCGGTCAAAAAAGTCATAGTATAGTATGTCGTCCAAAATGCGTCAAAAAAGTCATAGTATAGTATGTCGTCCAAAATCTGTCAAAAATGTCATAGTATAGTATGTCGTCCAAAATCAGTCAAAAATGTCATAGTATAGTATGTCGTCCAAAATGGGACAAAAAAGTCATAGTATAGTATGTCGTCCAAAATGGGTCAAAAAAGTCATAGTATAGTATGTCGTCCAAAATGGTTCAAAAAGGTCATAGTATAGTATGTCGTCCAAAATCGGTCAAAAAAGTCAAAGTATAAGTATGTCGTCCAAAATGGTTCAAAAATGTCATAGTATAGTATGTCGTCCAAAATGGGTCAAAAAAGTCATAGTATAGTATGTCGTCCAAAATGGTTCAAAAATGTCATAGTATAGTATGTCGTCCAAAATCTGTCAAAAATGTCATAGTATAGTATGTCGTCCAAAATCAGTCAAAAATGTCATAGTATAGTATGTCGTCCAAAATGGGTCAAAAAAGTCATAGTATAGTATGTCGTCCAAAATGGGTCAAAAAAGTCATAGTATAGTATGTCGTCCAAAATCGGTCAAAAAAGTCATAGTATAGTATGTCGTCCAAAATCACCCAAAAATGTCATAGTATAGTATGTCGTCCAAAATGGGTCAAAAAAGTCATAGTATAGTATGTCGTCCAAAATGGTTCAAAAAGGTCATAGTATAGTATGTCGTCCAAAATCGGTCAAAAAAGTCAAAGTATAAGTATGTCGTCCAAAATGGTTCAAAAATGTCATAGTATAGTATGTCGTCCAAAATGGGTCAAAAAAGTCATAGTATAGTATGTCGTCCAAAATGGTTCAAAAATGTCATAGTATAGTATGTCGTCCAAAATCTGTCAAAAATGTCATAGTATAGTATGTCGTCCAAAATCAGTCAAAAATGTCATAGTATAGTATGTCGTCCGAAATGGGTCAAAAAAGTCATAGTATAGTATGTCGTCCAAAATCTGTCAAAAATGTCATAGTATAGTATGTCGTCCAAAATCAGTCAAAAAAGTCATAGTATAGTATGTCTTCCAAAATCAGTCAAAAAAGTCATAGTATAGTATGTCGTCCAAAATCTGTCAAAAATGTCATAGTATAGTATGTCGTCCAAAATAGGTCAAAAAAGTCATAGTATATTATGTCGTCCAAAATCACCCAAAAATGTCATAGTATAGTATGTCGTCCAAAATGAGTCAAAAAGGTCATAGTATAGTATGTCATCCAAAATGGGGCAAAAAGGTCATAGTATAGTATGTCGTCCAAAATCGGTCAAAAATGTCATAGTATAGTATGTCGTCCAAAATGGGTCAAAAAAGTCATAGTATAGTATATCTTCCAAAATGAGTCAAAAAGGTCATAGTATAGTATGTCGTCCAAAATCGGTCAAAAAAGTCATAGTATAGTATGTCGTCCAAAATCGGTCAAAAAAGTCATAGTATAGTATGTCGTCCAAAATCACCCAAAAAAGTCATAGTATAGTATGTCGTCCAAAATGGTTCAAAAAGGTCATAGTATAGTATGTCGTCCAAAATCGGTCAAAAAAGTCATAGTATAGTATGTCGTCCAAAATCACCCAAAAAAGTCATAGTATAGTATGTCGTCCAAAATGGTTCAAAAAGGTCATAGTATAGTATGTCGTCCAAAATCGGTCAAAAATGTCATAGTATAGTATGTCGTCCAAAATGGGTCAAAAAAGTCATAGTATAGTATATCTTCCAAAATGAGTCAAAAAGGTCATAGTATAGTATGTCGTCCAAAATCGGTCAAAAAAGTCATAGTATAGTATGTCGTCCAAAATCGGTCAAAAAAGTCATAGTATAGTATGTCGTCCAAAATCACCCAAAAAAGTCATAGTATAGTATGTCGTCCAAAATGGTTCAAAAAGGTCATAGTATAGTATGTCGTCCAAAATCGGTCAAAAAAGTCATAGTATAGTATGTCGTCCAAAATGGTTCAAAAATGTCATAGTATAGTATGTCGTCCAAAATGGGTCAAAAAAGTCATAGTATAGTATGTCGTCCAAAATGGTTCAAAAATGTCATAGTATAGTATGTCGTCCAAAATGGGTCAAAAAAGTCATAGTATAGTATGTCGTCCAAAATCTGTCAAAAATGTCATAGTATAGTATGTCGTCCAAAATCAGTCAAAAATGTCATAGTATAGTATGTCGTCCAAAATGGGTCAAAAAAGTCATAGTATAGTATGTCGTCCAAAATGGTTCAAAAATGTCATAGTATAGTATGTCGTCCAAAATGGGTCAAAAAAGTCATAGTATAGTATGTCGTCCAAAATCTGTCAAAAATGTCATAGTATAGTATGTCGTCCAAAATCAGTCAAAAATGTCATAGTATAGTATGTCGTCCAAAATGGGTCAAAAAAGTCATAGTATAGTATGTCGTCCAAAATCTGTCAAAAATGTCATAGTATAGTATGTCGTCCAAAATCAGTCAAAAAAGTCATAGTATAGTATGTCTTCCAAAATCAGTCAAAAAAGTCATAGTATAGTATGTCGTCCAAAATCTGTCAAAAATGTCATAGTATAGTATGTCGTCCAAAATCGGTCAAAAAAGTCATAGTATAGTATGTCGTCCAAAATCACCCAAAAATGTCATAGTATAGTATGTCGTCCAAAATGGGTCAAAAAAGTCATAGTATAGTATGTCGTCCAAAATGGTTCAAAAAGGTCATAGTATAGTATGTCGTCCAAAATGGTTCAAAAATGTCATAGTATAGTATGTCGTCCAAAATGGGTCAAAAAAGTCATAGTATAGTATGTCGTCCAAAATCTGTCAAAAATGTCATTGTATAGTATGTCGTCCAAAATCAGTCAAAAAAGTCATAGTATAGTATGTCGTCCAAAATCGGTCAAAAATGTCATAGTATAGTATGTCGTCGAAAATGAGTCAAAAAAGTCATAGTATAGTATGTCGTCCAAAATAAGTCAAAAAGGTCATAGTATAGTATGTCGTCCAAAATCGGTCAAAAAAGTCATAGTATAGTATGTCGTCCAAAATCACCCAAAAAAGTCATAGTATAGTATGTCGTCCAAAATCGGTCAAAAAAGTCATAGTATAGTATGTCGTCCAAAATGGTTCAAAAATGTCATAGTATAGTATGTCGTCCAAAATGGGTCAAAAAAGTCATAGTATAGTATGTCGTCCAAAATGGTTCAAAAATGTCATAGTATAGTATGTCGTCCAAAATGGGTCAAAAAAGTCATAGTATAGTATGTCGTCCAAAATCTGTCAAAAATGTCATAGTATAGTATGTCGTCCAAAATCAGTCAAAAAAGTCATAGTATAGTATGTCTTCCAAAATCAGTCAAAAAAGTCATAGTATAGTATGTCGTCCAAAATCGGTCAAAAAAGTCATAGTATAGTATGTCGTCCAAAATCGGTCAAAAAAGTCATAGTATAGTATGTTGTCCAAAAAGTCACCAAAAGTTCATAGTTTAGTATGTCGTCTAAAATTTTATCAAAAAGTAATAGATTAGTATGTTGTCAAAAATTTAACAATAAAGTCATAGGTTAGTTTGTCGTCCAAAATATGACAAAAAAGTCATACTTCAGTATGTCGTCCAAAATGTGACCAAAAAAAGTCATAGGTTACTATGTTGCCCCAAAAAGTCACCAAAATTCATAGTTTAGTATGTCATCCAAAATTTGACAAAAAAAGTCATACTTTAGTATGTTGTCCAATAAGTCACCTAAATACATACTGTGCAGCAGCTTGTTGTGGTCCCTGTGTGTCTAAAACATTTTTGTTTCATATATTCCAGTACTCTGCCTTGGGAAGTCTGACTGTTCAGAACCACATTCAGCCACAATGTCCCTGATGTGTTTGCTCTGTCTGTTCAGTTTTACGAAGAAAGCAACTGTCACATATGAGGAAGAAGTGTTCAGCCTTCTCCTAGATTCACTGTGTTTTGGTGAATTATGCTATAAACAGTGGTGGAACAGTAAAAAAACCATATAATGAGTGGGGTCTTGTTGGCCGCAGCATTTGTGCTCTCAGCATTGCAACGTGGCTTGTAATTTAGTATTTGGGGGACTCAAAGTTGGCAAATGAATCTTATTGTCTTATTGAATTTTTGTCGCTGTAGCTCGGGAGTGAGCAAAAAAAAAGAAAATCATGCTGGATTTTTCCACTTCAGGATGTTTCATAAGACCTTGGAACAATGATTTGTATTGTTATGAGGTTTTAGTATTGGGACGCATGAAGGCAGTCGTTCTGTAATTCCAATTTGCTGGCATCCCTTGAAGATGGCATGCCCACCTGCCAATTATTTTCACACAGCTTAACCCTGGCGGTTTTGCTTACACATTCATTTCAGCCCTGCAGGAATTTCCTTCCTCCCTTCTTTTTCTGTCACATTGAAAATATTCACCAAAACTTCCTCCCTGACGTCCAATTTACTGTCAGCAGTGGCTGCTACACTCTCCTCTCTGCCTCCTCTCCCTCCCGTCTCTCTTTCCCTCTTATTCACTTTCTACCTCTCACTTCCCCCCCTTTAAAAAAGTTCCAGGTCCCCCCCCCATTCCTCGCCCAGCTGCACCTCCCCTAGCTCAGTTTACAAGGGGAGCTTGTAGAGATCTGCTGTGTAGTGAGAGGAGGTCTTTTTTGGCATTATCCAAGCTGCACAGGCGGGGAAGAGGCTGACGGGAGCAGCCACTGAAGTTGTGTGGAAGCCCGAGTGACTGCTTGAACATTTCTCTGGCCACATGAGAGAATGCTGTCAGGCCTGGCTCCTCTGCTGCTCCTCTGCCTCCACGTGCGTGTGCAGGGGAAGCCGCGGTCACAGGTAGGACCTGTTTCACCTGGAGGAACCTGGGAGAGAGAGGGGACCCTCATGGATGCAAACATTCTGCCTGTAAGAGATGCATTGCACAAAGTATTGCTCAGTGGGTTTTTTTTGTTTTGTGCCCCCTTTTTTGCAGGTTTGGGACGTAACGTTGTAACAAACATGCTTAGCTTGATTTAAGACATCAAAATCATTGGATATACATGCAAGTAGGCCTGGTTCTCATTTCTTACCAGTTGTTATGGCTTGTGAGGTTGTCACACCATGACTTGGACCTATGCTGCCATGAGATGGTGGTGGTCCATCTACTTGGTGGAATTATTTACAGTATGGCTGTTTTCACTGTGGCTCTGCTTGCTCGCTATGCTGTTTATTTTTCCACAGCACTTTCACAGGCTCCTTGTGGTATTGGATTTCCCTCCGAGTGGAAGACTCGGCGAGTCCACCCTGTCCTGGGACTATAAAGATGTACTTGGAACTCTATTAGGGATAGACTGCAAGCCTGAATTAGCCTGTCACTGCCTATGGCTCGGCTCACTTAGCTGAAGATCACCTGTTTGCAGATGATTAATGAGGCTGTTGTTGTGCGGTGACCAGGGTTGAAAATGCAAAGTTGTGAAGTGCCAAGATGTTGATGAGGATGTCTCTGCCAAAATGAATTGAAATGTGCGGATCTGTCAATGCTCAAAATGCGGGCTGAGCAAGTGTGTTTTGGATTTTGGATATTAACAAGCTTTCACTCCTTGCCCTTTCCATTTAGCCGTACACCTCTGTTTTGTTCGTTCACATGGTGTTTGTGGTTCTTGTTGACGTAGAAGGGTTGCCCCTCAGATGATGATTTGTCAGGGGTATAATTCAAATGGAGGGTCAGACGAAATGAATCCAGTGGAAACAAATGTTGGAAACTAATGGAACAGTCTTTCATGCATACCATACAGTAAAATGGTCTTTTTGTATTTCCAGGTGTTGGGCGATGTTTTCTGAAATGTCTCCACTTCACTGCAGACAAAAGCATAGTATTGCCTATGGTTCACGATAGCGATATAACAACAGATGGGGGGGGGGGACAATCTCTGGCAAAACCCCATTGCGTCTGTTTACCCGTTGACATATCATATTCTACAAGGGGAGTCCTATTTTGACTAGATTTGAACCTCTACTTCCCCTTGTAACTAAGGTACAAGGGTCATGGATGGAAAAATGCTGAACTTGGCAATGACAACTGCATCGCGCGTTGCACTGCTTCGCACCAGGTGTCTGAGAGCCTCATTATGTTTGGAGTCAGTTAGCCCCCAGAGAAACTCTTAAAAAACTTCAGTTTTAAAATTTCAAATTTGGGATCGGGAACGGTATATTGCTGATTTATGACCTCACAGTATTTAGTCAGGTTTTACAGCTGGCGACTCCGACACTCCAAACTGCAGTAATGCATCATTTGCTGTAGCGTATCTTAAAATTAAAAGTCTTCATGAAAAGTGCAGCTGTTCAAACAATCAGGAAAACAGTGCCTGTGATTTCCAGCACCCCAAACAGAACAGAGTTTTTAGACGTACATGGGTGTATCACTGCCAGAACCGTAGCTGTGTAGGCCCCACGATCTTGATCATCCATCACTTGCCTTAACTGCGGGAAACATTGAGATTCCTCCTTTTACCAGTCCATTATCTCTCAGTGTAAATCCCCAGCAGAGTCCTCACTGTCAGTCTGTCCAGATCAGAGCAGTGATGTCAGGTGAAACCCTATGCATTTTAATGGCTGGAGATTCATTGTGCTCAGTGCTATTTCTGAGCCGTTTACAAGCAGCACGGGAGTCTTTAATGAAGACGCTTGTGCCCCTTGCTCAGGGTTATGAGGGCAGTTTGTGGTTTGGATGAGGCCTCTCTTCTTTTTTCTTTTTTTTTTGTTACTGATGGGATCAAAGGTCTCACTGCCAACATCTGCCTAAATCACTTGTCTAGAAGTGCTTATGCTTGCAGTATCCTGTTGATGTGATAATGTGATTTCAATGCTACAGCAGATTTGGAGAAGTTAAAAAGGCACAGACCAGTACAGAATTCAGTTCTGTCCTCAACCCAGCTCTTTCTAGTTACAGTAAATAATCACAACTTGTCTGCATTCCCATTTGCTATTGACTTGAATAAATGCTATGTTGTGGAAAGCTGAGTGATTACGATCCTAAACACCAAAACTCGTGTTTCTATTTTGTGGCTACAAACCACAGTTATTCTTGTAGTTAGCGTTCCCATTATACCAGAGCCAGATGTGAAAACTGAGGGAAGGGAACCAATGGAATAAATCTGCAACGTTTGAGCTGTTGATGAAGTCACATCTTCCATTTTGTGAATATACTGTATAACCAGTGCAGATTCTGAGGTTAATTCCTCCTGTTTTTATCCGTTGAACACTGAATTCTGAGTTTTACAGAGTTTTATCTTACAGCCACAATGCCAAATCCAGTTTGTGATGCACAAACATATTCATTTACACTTTTTACTACAACAAAAAAGACCACTGAACACCACAAAAGGGTTTGAATAGAAGTAGCTCTCACACTAGATGATGATCCAAGCAAATCTACTTCTTCTTCATGTGCAGATCATGTGTGATCCACAGGTCTGCTGTCATGGTTCTCCATCGTTCCTGAGCTTGTGCTGCTCTGACACAGTCTTTGCATTTCAGTTTTGTCCAGGCTCGTTGTCAGTCCATGTTGATCTTCTCCCCCGTCCTCTTCTACCATTTATCCTTCCTTTCAGTAGCAATCGTTGTAGATCATCTCCTCCTACGATACCGTCAAAGTATACAACAGGCAGAGAGAAGAATTAAAATGAAATGAGTGATCAGTTGCCAATAACGTTAGTCTCATTGCATTGAGATACTCTATAGCTCATCCCTCTGTGCAGCAGAAACTGAAGATAAGCGTGGGTTGCATGCTCCTTCACAGAGTCTATGATAATAATAATAATTTCTGCCAAAATTGAAATCTGACCTAATTTTTAAAAGTTTACACAGAGAAGACAGTTAATCACCAGCTAACTCAGTCTGAGAGTGTCAGATGTGAGCTCACTGACCGTCGGAGTCAAAGAACTCTTACCTGTCCCATTTAATTTAGACCACTTAAAGATCCACACAGCATCCCAGCACGTGGGAAGCAGATAGTAGCCATCGCAGTCACAGTGTGGGAGACAGTCTGTGATCCTATTTCATCCAAATCTAAACACAATAATAATAATAAAAAAAATCATAATATCTTACTTGATTTTTGCTTTTATTCGTGTCATTTTTTGTCTATTGGATGTAGGTCAGGTCTTGGTAATGTCATTTGCAGACATAGCATCATGTCCTGTGGTCACTTCCACTATAAATTATATGTGTTTGGGATGATGCTGCCTCTGTATTCTCACCTGGAAGTCAAGTTAGCCGTATTGCTTTTCCAGATGAGCTGGTGTGTCACAGATGACCAAGTGATGATTATTTCCCTGGCCATTTGTCAAAGTACATCACCATTTTTTTTTTGACGTGCGAACGGCTGTGAACGTCCCCAAAGTGGTATGCATTTTTATAGGCGCACTGTAGATCCATAGTTTTCCCAGAGATTTCCTGTGAGGTGCGTTGCTTAAGTCCAGCTAACGTTGCCTGGCAGGAAACACACAGTTTGCTGATGTGAATGAGATAAAAACCCTTTGGTATTGTAATGGAACATGTTAATTTTTTACAGCAGTGTTACTGGTATGGTACATTTGAAGTTAATGAAAAAATGTTTTGAACGAGACAGCAGCCTGTGTCTCACAGTACTTTTTTTGTCTTACTGTTGGCAGGAAAGCTGAGCAGTAAACCACCAAGACTCAGGTTAGAAGGTTCTGGTGGGATCTGAGCCGTAGCCAGTGTGGATTCATGTGGATTTAGACTTTAGGGGGGTGGGGGTTGCGGAGCGCTGTCCAACCACCGCACCATCTCCAGACTAAGAAAACATCCTTTTATTCACAACCTCCTTATTTCATTGTATGTTTTTTTTTTATGGCATGGAGTCACGTTAGTTGTTCCAAGTAAGAACTGGGTCATTTTTAACTGAAACGGCAATAAAAAAAAGCTGCAGTGGGGAAATACCCAGGTGAAGCTTCAGTGCTTCACACTGTCTCCTCACATTTTGTTGATTTTAATGTCGTTAGTCTTGTGTTGGCCTTAGTGCAAAACAGAAGCTCCCCGACCTGCAATATTATGGGAACAGACATGGGAAAGAGGCAGCAGTCACATAAATGTCTCCATCAGCTTTACGACAGATTATTTACAATGTATTTGGGGGCGTTTAATCATTTTCAGAGCCAAAATAAAAAGGTCAAACTGGTCAGGTTGTTCTAAAAAAGGTTGATTGTTTAACTCTAAAAATAAATTAAACACACAGTATAATATTCAGCTGTAGAGGGGGAAGGTTGAAACAGAGATTCTGACGATCAGCCTTTTTTTCAGTTGTAGATTTTTGTGTCTCAGCACCAGAACGACACACCGACTATGGTACACATGTCAGACACACAAAGTTGTGTCTTCACTTTTCAAATTCTGTGTTACAGTTAGGAAAACAAGCCAGACATATATTTATAGGAATAAGAATTATGAATACTAAAAGTGTTGTCTTTGTCACAGGATACAGTGCGTCAAATTTCTTGCTCCATGTTAATATTTCATAACATAACTTGTGTTATAAAGCATCAAGTAACAGAGTCAATCTAAGGTCAAACACAAATGCGAGGTAAACCTTGTGCTCACCACATCTTAAATTTAATGTACCACAGTGGACGGGTTTAAAGCCCACATGTTACACCGACCACTGCTCTTAGCTTAAGCACGATATTATTACCTTTTTATTCATACATGCATTCCTAGCGTGGAGCCACTAACCAGACCTCCTACACGGATAAAAGCACTCATACTGCAAGGCAACGGTAACCGTATGCCAGAGCTGTCAGGGGTGAGATGAAGTGTCCGTGTAACTGTGTATCTTGACACTGTGCATGTTTACTGTTGGGGGATAATACAAATGACTTCTACTTGCCACTGTCCCTCCCACACTCTCTGATCCTAATGTTTATTTCAGAGAACAGACGCCGAGAGACGCGAGTGAAACAGTCAACTACTGTTACACTCCAACAGACGGATCAAGGGGCCTGTGAAAATCATTACTGAAACATCCAACAGTAAACAACAGTTTTAATGTGGATTCAGTGCGATAAACACTTTGACTGCATGCGTGAAGTCAATTTTTTCACTTTATTTTACCTGCCACTTCACTCGCCTTTAAAGCTGCACTAATTGATATTTTATCGAGTGTTTGTTGTTTGTTGATGAGCGCAGTGTGAATAATGAGCAGAGTCTGCAGAAGTCATTTGACTTTACATTATTCATGTTGCCTGAAACGAGACCGAAGTC
This sequence comes from Solea solea, assembly GCF_958295425.1. Lineage (NCBI taxonomy): Eukaryota > Metazoa > Chordata > Actinopteri > Pleuronectiformes > Soleidae > Solea > Solea solea. The sequence continues at coordinate 20,662,002 of NC_081138.1, forward strand.
TTTTATTGTCTACTTCCCAGATGTGTAACTAGGCAACTGTGTTAAAACATGCTGTGTGTATCGTTGCCCTTAACTGCTGCAATTTTCAAATCGCAATATTTGTTAAGTATAATTTTCGATAAGTCGTTGTCTACATCTTATTCTATAGACTGAGTAGAGCATCTCTGTTTCTCACAACTCTGCACAAACATCACACAGTAATCCTTTTAAATGGGGATGGGAATCGGTATCGGTCCGATACTGGTCAAAACCACTGGATCGGATATAAAAATGTAAATAAAGATCAGCAAAAGCTTTTTAGCTGAGTCATGTTTGGGCTGTTTATTTGTTACACAGTTGGAGAATTAAATCTTTGAAAGGACTCATCTTCATAGTTCATACGTGGTCTAAAATAACTGCATCGGACTAATATCGGTATCAAAATAATCGCAATTAGATATGTATTCAAAATCCTTCAGCCTGATTTCACACTGCTTTAAAATACATTTAATTCAAAATATATATTCCATACATGTTTCAAATCACTCACTAATGTTATCTTCTAATGTTATTTCTGAATTGCACACAAAAAGGGAAGTGGGGTTACGTGAAAGCCCCCTCCACTCTTTTTTTCAAGGTTCCCAGATTCACATGACCCAAAGCGTCAATAGTTTTTTAATTAACTTTTAAGAGCCGGCGATCGTTTTGCGTGAACATTTAACCCTACGTTTACAGTTCACTTTACGGTCACTGACCGTGATCGTAAGGCTCAGCTCCATGGGTCAACATTAGGTTTAGGGTCTAAGCCCTGAGTTTATTTTCAGTATTCAAACCATGAAGCAGCAAATGGGAGAAAAATGCTGCCATTATCCATCTTTAGGTCAGTGGGGAGGTTTATTTTGTGCTTCAGAAATAAAAAGACTTAAACTTACTTCTTAGAAAGTCCGTGTTGTGCCAAAAACTGTGTGTGGCTTCACTTTGTTATAAAAACAATGCAATATGGGTGAGTTTAACCCCGCTGCGTCAGGTAAAATACCATCAGGATTAACGTGACGTTGATGTTTTCAGTGAACACGAGTTTCTGTCCTGACATGTACCATGTAACCATTTCCACATGACGCTGGGTTTTAGCAACATTTTTAAAAATAATCCAGCAAAAAACAGCTCATTTTCCACCAACAGATGGTGCGCGCCACCCACAGAGAGAAGGCGACAAAAGCATTGTTGCGGTCTCAGAGTGGAGAAGCCAGAAGACCACAGTGAGATATCGGTTTCTGCTGAGGAGAGCCAGCGAGGCGCTCGCCAAAAGCGTGGTTTCGCTCACGTGTCCTGACACCAGTGACACCTCAGTTTGACAGGTTCAGGGTTAAGGTCACATTAGTCAGAAACAGCCTGCAGAGCAGACGCGACAATCTGGGGGAATTACTCAGGGCCAGATTACCACGTCGGTGTGTCGTGCTGCAAAACTGAAAAGTTTGTCCTGACAGTTCCGTGATGTTAATGCTGCAACTGTCCACATCACATCAAACTCTGTGATGATTCCTGCTCTGGAAGTGGAACATTTTATTTTCTACCAAATCAGAAAACCCTTCTTTTTTTTTTTTTTCATTCCACAGACAGATGATTTTAAACTTCTTATTCTTCTCATTTTTATTCCCCACTTCTACATTAGTATGTTTTAAATCCCCATCCACACATGCCTCGTCTAACCTCTCAGTGTCTGAGAGGAACTTTTTTTTTTCTCCCCCCTTTTCCCGGCAAATGCTGCAGAGATGCTGTCATTGTGTGTGTGTGTGTGTGTTTCCGTTTGAAGACGTTTACGGTGGGATATTGGAGATATTCATGTCACCAACAGCTTTCCTCAACTGCATTTTTATTTGTTTTCCATAGCGAATGTCTTGAAGCCAGTTAAAATTGCTCTCCGATGTGTTTTTATCATGTTTTATGCATTCTTTTATGGCAGGAAGTGCAGCATTTTGTGCTGCCTTCACTGATTCACTGATCTGTAAAGCGAGAGCATGAGACACAGCAGTGCTGCTCCGAATGTTATTGCGCCGTGTTTAGTGATTTTCATCCTGGCTTTATTCAGCCCCATGCTGTACCACGACATAATTCCACGTTGACCACAGAGGCATTTGGCAGTAGCGTTGGACTTCTTTTTTTTTTTTTTTTTATTCTAATCACCCACAGTTTGCTGTTCTTTTCCCTCATCACTTATTTCCTGTGTGGAAGGAGGCACTTCATGTTGTTTTTGGCCCAGACCAGAGTGATCTGCTACAGGAGAGAGCCAGACTCTCATCATCCCTCTTCAACTTTCTCTCCACCTTATATCTTATTGCGTTACCTCTCTTCACCTCCTTATCTTCTCTCTGCAGTCTTTATGTCTTTATGTCTTTCTCTGGCTGACTTACACCAGTGGAGATGACTTTGTAGACAGGTGCTGTAAATTTGTCCTAAAGTCTTAGCACCTCCACCACATGTGGAACTCTACAGCTACACGTTGGTCCGCCTTATATAAGTATTTGTTTTTCAATTAGCTTTGTAATGGTGCATGTAATACAGTAGCCCTGAGGGGAGGAAAAAAACACTTTTATATGTCAGCTGCAGTGAAGGCATGAGCTGAGAGTGATGTGAGCCAAGATTATCCTGAACAAAATAATTGCAATTTATAATATTATTGTGATAAAAGCTTTAAAATATATCATTTTACATTTTAAATTTTAAAAACAGATGAACTGATGTCGTTAACATTAGACAAACATAACTGACATTACAAAAAATGGTACAAAATGCTATAATGTAACAAAAATGTGTTGTTAAAATTACAAAAACATTACTAACTTTACATAAGGTGTTACAAAATTATATAATGTTACGAAAAGTGCGTTATTAACGTTACAAAAATGTCCAAGATTTTGAGATGTTACAAAAAAAAACTAGACTAGACACTAAACAAGAATCTTAAAGTTAAGATCATAATAAATCTTGAAGTCCTGAAATGATTGGAAAGATACCGCCTCCCCCTTTGTGAAACTTTAAAATAAATCACTAGGATTGCATGTTGGTTGACAGCATTTTGAAGTCAGTCACATAAAATATTACCAATTTTGCCTGATTCCCGATGATCGCAGTCCTGTAAAAGCACCACAATCAACTAAATGTGAGTGATTTCTATGGCCGTGCACAATAACATTGCATATTTTCCCCCCGTCCCTAATCATGGCATGTATTTGGAAGACAAGGTCGGCCGCTGTCCAATCACAGAGAGGCTCCATGTCATTATGTCTGTGACTCTTTGCCCAGCGTGATGCCTACTCTGCTGGTTTCCTTATTGATGGTTGTGATCTGTGTGGGACTGACTCCGGCTGGCACTTTGGCAGCCACAGCTCACTGTGTCTGAGTGTACGGTAGCCGCACCACCTGTTTGCACAGCGAGTCACTTTTACTGCCACTTTGAGTGAATTTATGGACGACTGATGTTAACTGTTCCAAATTTTTACTGTGCCCAGGTTTCTTGTAATCTATTACCACCAAGGTGACACTGAAAGCCAGGCGTCTACAGAGTTAGGAAGAAAAATGTAGTCAATAAAGTGTTTTTTTTTTTTTTTATTTGACTATCTGCACATGTTCAGTGACATATTTTATTAAAGTGTACGCTTCAGCTGTACTCATGACCTAACTAATCCTCATTTTTATCCTCTTGTTTCACAGAGTTTAGGCTGTGATGGTTACCTGGGATCAGAAAGGGTGATGGACATATGTGGAGTGTGTGGAGGGGACAACACAACCTGCCAGCTGGTCTCTGGACTCTTCCAACACAGTTTGTCTAAGATCGGCTATCACAAGATCGTGGAGATCCCTGAGGGGGCCACCAAGATCAACGTCACAGAGATGTTGAAGAGCCGGAACTACCTAGGTGCGTTAAAAAGACTTATCACAATAATATCACACAAGGGTTTCTCTACATTGAAACGTGAGATAAGGAGAACAGCGGTCCTCAATCTGCTGGTCAGGCTACTTTATGACATGTCAACAGTTTTCTTTTTGTGGTTCTTAATTTTCATAAATCCAACAAACTATTGTTCTCATATATACCTTTGTATACATATGTATATATATATATATATGTATGTATATATATATATATATAGAGTTTGCATGTTCTTTCTATGTGTGTGTGGGTTTTCTTCGTTTCCTCCCACAGTCCAAAAACATGCAGATTTGGGAATTATGATCTCTCCATGCAGTGTGCAGCCTGTGTTGTAAAAACACACTTCCCTGTTGTCTGGTGTCTTTACAGAGATGCCACAGTGGGACACGTGACGTTTGGTTGATTTCAGAAGTGACTGGAATGCCAATTCCAAATGACTGGAGTGTCAGATGTTGTTTAATGAGAATACGCGAACAGTCTTGTTTCCCCCTCGCTAGCCAATATGCATAAACCTGATTTCATTAGAGGATCCTGCTCCTCGAGCCTCCATCATCCTTTTTTTTTAATTAAGGTGAGGAATTTTACCGCCAATGATGAGCACTCGGAGGACAAGTTCATGGCCACGTAACATTTATCCTTCTGTAAGTAGAGTGAAAAAAAGAGAAAAAAATCATGCATAAAATAAGCATCGTAAACAAACGGGCTTATCATCTTAGACAATCTTCTTTAAAAAGAAAAAAGTAATTATAGGCTTTAAAAATGCAAACACGATGAGAGCAGAGAAGGATCTAACATGAGCAGCCTACTGTATCCCTCAATAGGCCTCTGTTCTACACTGTGCATTTGTAACTGTGCTTTTAGTTGTCCAAATAGTCTTTTACAAGCCTGTGTAATGTTACACCTCTAATGCCTTTCTAATGGCCTCTTGTCCTTAATCCATGAAATCAATGGAAAACATTTTGGAAGGTTCTGTTTCAGGATTTGCATGACCGACTCGCCAAGACAAACAGATTGTCACGTTCAGAAAAGAAAGTGCATGTGAGGGTGTTTATTCAGTTCCATGTAATTGCATTTTTTGGGTGGAGAATGTCCGTATGAGACCTTTCCTATAGTCCTCATTATGTCTACGGGGTTTTTATATTAAACAGTAATTATGTGGAAGGAGCTGTGGCAGTATTTTCCTTGTCATTTGAGATCTGTGTCGTCAGCGGTGATTGTGTGGTTGTTTCGTCTCGTCCAGCTCTCCGAAGCCGATCGGGGCGATCCATCATCAATGGAAACTGGGCTATTGACCGACCAGGGAAGTACGAAGGAGGGGGGACCATGTTCACCTACCGGCGTCCTAATGAAATCAGCAGCACAGCTGGGGAGTCCTTCCTCGCTGAAGGGCCCACCAATGAGATCTTGGATGTTTATGTGAGTATCAAGTCAGTTTTGACCTTAAGATTCTTTTGTAGTGAGTCTCTTACAGTTATTCTAAAAGATGTGTGGTTTTTTGCCAAGAAAAATGAGACTCTCTGAACAGATATTACATTTTGTGAGGGGAAATATTTGAAGGTCATGTGTGTTATTTTAGGATTGTTGACTGGGTCTCGTCTACTTTCCCTCAGATGATCTTCCAGCAGCCGAACCCTGGTGTTCATTACGAGTACATTCTCCCCTCTGAGAATGCAGTGGGGCCTCAGCAACCAAACCACAGAACAGAAGGTAAACGAGACTCACTTTTTTTTTTTTTTTACAAATCCTATGTTTACGGGATGGTAGAAGTTATAGTGTGTATTATCATAGCTTTTCCTGGGGGTTCAATACGTTTTATTGACAAAGAGATGAAAGAATCCTGAAATGAACAAAAAGGAACATTAGTTCCAGTCTCGGGCGTGATCTGAGAAGAGAAATGTAGACAAAGGTTTAATCAAACAGGAGCAAACAGGAGTTTTGGGTGACAAAGAGGAAAAAGGTTTAACGGAATTGAATTCATCTAAGTTAAATGTATATGTATTTCCTAGAATTATGCCGTTTATTTTAAGAATCAATTCATTGTTTTTTTTCTTTGGACGTCTGGAAACATTGATTCACTCCCCCATTTTAGGGAACACTGTGACAGAGCCAGGGTCACATGACCACCACAGCAACACTCACCAGGAAACCTTTGACACAGCAGGTGGAGAGAGGATTCCTCCTCCTCCTCCTCCTCTCCCCGACAACCAGGTGCCAACTCGTCAGAGGGACTACAACTGGAAACTGGCCGGTGTCACGGAGTGCAGCGCCTCCTGTGGTAAAGGTAGGAAAACACAGCTTGTGTTGCATGAACATTCAGAAATGCTAATAATGTGAATAAGAATTCACAAGTTTCGGAATATATGGAAGAATAAGCAGCTACATTTGTGAGCAGTACTTTTTGTCCCTTTTAGGATTCAGATACTCCGTCTTTCAGTGCGTCCACCGACTGAACCATGTCCAGGTGTCGGATGCTTTGTGCGACAGCAGCAGCAGGCCGTCTCCGCAGGAAGAGGCTTGCAACCTGCAGCCCTGTCCAGCATTGTGAGACACCCATCACATTTCTGACCACTGCTACACATACACAAATAATATACACATTATTGATCATGAGCCCTTGATAAATGTGAAATAAATTACACTAACTTAGCTTGAACATGCTTCATAATCCCTACATTTTTTAAATATAGGCTTAAAAGGCATTGTAATTGTACATGTGTTGCTTATTATCTTAAATGAACTATAAATGGGGTTTGTTTTGGTCAGGTCACCCTTGTAAGAGAGATTTCTATGGCAACCCTTAGAACGCAGAGCGTTTAAGTTGCTTTTTTTTTACTATGTTTAAAACGTATATACAGAGACTATAAGAATGTGCAATATAGAGTGTCTTTTATCCTTTTTTCAGCACAACCTATGGGCAATCTGATGGAAAACTTTTATTTTATTTTATTTTATTTTTTTAAATCGGAATTGAATTTGTGCAATTTGGAAATATGTCAAAGTTGGCTTGGCTCATTTTATGAACAAAAATAAAGGAAAAACGGTCTATTCTGTCATTTCTGCACAATTATCGCTACTCCTGTTTGTTTTTTAAATACACAATATCATCATTTTGACGCAATAACACATAATAACACAAAGCCTAAAGATGTGACCTATAAACAAACACCCCAGGATGTTCATATAAGGAGTTGTGTATTATTCCCATGGCAATTGTGCGGTGTGTGTTTATAGGTCACACATTCAGCCTTTAAAAATGCTTATTACATTTTTAAATGTTGTTGTGTCAAAGTTATGAATCCTTTTATACTTCCATTTTTAGTAGTGATATAAAGTAACACTAATTGATGATAAATGACCGCCTTTCTTTTCTTTTTGTTCATAAAATGATAAAAATGTATGTTTAAACATAGTAATGGAAGTGTTCTAAGTGTTAAGGGACTACCTTGTTAAATAAAGTTTAAAAAGCGTTAATTAAATTAATATCCAACCATCAGAACATTATATTTCTATGCTTAAATTATATACAGGTAATTTCACTACATTACTACTTTCAAAATGAGCCGGAGCACATCTCCAAATGCACAAAAGAACAACAAGACACACAAAGAAAATACATCTCACCCACCAGCAAACTCCTGTGATTTCCTCCTGAGCAGCTGGGACATTGGAGAGTGGTCAGAATGCAGCAAGACCTGTGGCCTGGGCATGCAACATCGACAGGTTCTGTGTCGCCAGGTGTACGCGAACCGTACCCTCAACGTCCACACGAGCCACTGCCGACACCTGGAGCAGCCAGAAACTGCCAGCACCTGCCAGCTGAAGATCTGCAGCGAGTGGCAGACCCGCACCGACTGGACTTCTGTGAGTAGCTACTGACAGTGAGCGGTGGTGACATCCTTCAGACTGGAGCGTCTTTTCTCGACAATATCAACCACGCGGCTTGTGTCTCTGCAGTGCTCTGTGCCGTGTGGGCTGGGTCAAAGGTCAAGGGAGGTACGCTGCGTCAGCAACGTGGGCGACTTTGTGCCAGATGAGGAATGCAACATGAATCTGCGGCCCGTCGATGTAGAGAACTGTGACATGGGAGCCTGCGCCAAGAGCTGGTTTTACACTGAATGGGGCAACACGGTAAGTGTGAAGTCAGTGGGAGACACAGCAATGTTCATTCATTACTGATAAGAGTGGTAGTTCTTATTGTATAGGTTTGTCTTCATGCGTCTAAAAAGACACTAAAATGATCTTTGATAAAGGCTCAAAGGTAGTTAAGCTTGGACAAGACTGTAATTCTCTGCCTAGATAATGATGACAAAAGACGCTCCTCTACTTTTGTCTGCACTCTTCTTTTGTGCGAGTGTTGCTTTCATCAAAAGACCCGTCAAGTACAATTAAACAGTACAATTAAACAGTACAATTAAAGTACGGTGCTGAGATTTGGGGTAACAACTACATTACCACACTTTGACAACTAACTATTCTTCAAAAACGATGATTATTAAGAATATCACTCATCTGGAACACCTGAAAATATACAGAAACTGATCCGCAGTCAAGATGGGGATCACAATTAAGGGAATAATCTTAACTTCAAAATGTTTAAAAGGAAATATAAAGTTTGAATTCTTAGGAAATATAGAAATGATGTGAATGTTTCATTCTCTGTATATAATATGTGACACATTGACTTACAAATACAGTAATTGAGGGGAAGCAGACTATTTCTGCTATGTAATAATGTATTGGAAATAAATAAGGGAGCTAAGAAGTCATACTTCTTCTCAGTCCTTTACTTGCCTACCACTTCTTTGTGGTGCTTCCTTTGTTGTGTTATACATTTGTGTTTGCATATTTAAAAAAAACAAAAACATTGTACTAATCTTCACTAACTAGATCAAAAGTAGAAATTAATACAAGCAACTTGTAGTATCAGAGCCTTAGTAAACACTCTAACACCCTTACTGTCAATATTAATAAGAATAATAAGAGCTGTGGAGCGAGAGAATAGTGCATTTTTAACAGGACTAAATACAGAAATGAAGTTACTGCAGGGTAAGGGGAGATAGCAGCACTAAACAGATGACAAGGAAACAAATGAACACATCTCATTGTCATGCAATGATAAAACCACTGAGCTACACAGCATCATTTTGGAAATGTGCCACTGAAACTGTTCTCTATTGTGGTGATGGCCGAACAATATGAAGCTGTACTTAACGCTGTTCACTCCACAGTGCTCTGCTGAATGTGGGATGGGTGTTCGGACGAGGGGAGTCCTCTGCCTGACCAACCACGTCGGCAGCCTTCCTCTGGAGGGTTGTGGCAACGAGCAGCCCCCAGATTCTCAGGTCTGCAACAACGGCCCCTGTGAGAATCGCATCGAGTGGTTCACTGGCCCCTGGAGCCAGGTATGAAAATGACAGGAAGTCACAGTGGACGTCGTCCAAACACGATTTGTCTCACCTCGGCTGCATTTAAATCGAATCCATGTGAGCTCTGTGTTGTTGTCGTCTGTGATGCAGTGCTCTGCAGAGTGTGGTGCAGGCAGCCAGCAGAGGTCAGTGGTGTGTCTGATGAGGTCAGATGAAGGGTTCGCCATCATGCCCCTGTATGAGTGCTCCTCCCTGGAGCGACCCCTCAGCCAGCAGAGCTGCAACCTGAAAGCCTGTGGAGCAAAGTGGTACCACACTGACTGGAGTGCTGTGAGTAAGACATGAAACCCTCTCACCCCCCTCATCATAATAACAAGTATGATCTTATTTATTTAGCACTAAAAAAAAAAAGCGAAACAGGAGACTCAAGGGCAAAATGGTATGAAATCAGAACACCAAATGTCATATTAAATAAAAACAATAGAACAATAAAAACAAAAATATATTACATGAGAGCAAGTATGAGCAAATGCAAAAATAAAGATTTAAAAAAAAAAGGAAAATAATAGAAATATTAAAAGACAAGATTATTAATTAATTAATAAAACAGCTAATCCTCAAACTTTGCTCAATTTGACCATAAAAGGACCATAAAGTTCCCTGTAACTAAGTGCTTTTGTCCATTTTTCCAGAATAATGTTGAGCGTCTGGCAGTTATTTACAATTTGTACCAAAGTGTTGTCAGCAATGCACTCGTGGTGTTAAAAGGTCAAAACGTCAAAAGGCATCACATAAAGTAATCTGGGGCTATGACAGAATTTTAAAGCAGCTGTCATTAGCCTTTGAATTCAACTGTTCTCGCACTCTGAGCCTGGAGCCTTGAGGTACAAGACATTTTAGTGTCAGCAGTGGACCACATTCACCAGACTCTCTGACTCCTCTTCTTCCAGTGTTCAAAAACATGTGAGGGAGGTTTCCGTGTGCGGGAGGTGCGCTGCCTGTCAGACGACATGCAGTCCAGCGAGGGCTGTGACGAGCTGCTGCGACCGGCAGAGAAGGAGGACTGCAACCCAGAGCCCTGTATACCCTACATAGGTCAGTGGAGGGTTATCTGGAGCTTTTATTTACCAAGATGAACGTTACTGTTATTATTGTTAAAGCTCCACTATGTAACATCTGTCGCCAAGACAAACAGACTTACCCCATGCCTCAGGTGAGAGCTTTTAATTTGGGTATCTCACAACCTCATAACCTCATTTTTGTTTCAGAAAACTGGGGTTAATTCCTTAACCTATAGTTCTCTTTCAACATTTGTGTCACCTAACTTATGTTTGAGAGAACCTGGGATAATTAATCCTTAATCAGGATTGAGTAAACATCATACCGTATTCACTACAAAGACTTTTTCTTTTCTTTTCTTTTAGATGACAACTGCAAGGACAAGTACTTCAACTGCAACGTGGTGGTCCAGGCTCGCCTCTGCGTGTACGATTACTACAAGATGACGTGCTGCGCTTCGTGCTCGCTAGAGGCCCACAAACAGTCAATGAATCGGGGCCGCAGTTAGCACTTTTTTTATTTTTTTACAAGTGTACCTCAGCGCCATGTCGGGCCAGACTTGGTACCTGCTGTAGAGGCACTCTGGTCCTGTGTCAGCCAGGGAAGTGGACTGGCTGGATATTGCCTAAAAAGGACATGTGTTTTGTTTGCCAAGGATGGAAACTAAAAGGAGCATTTCTGCCCGGCTCGGTTGGAGACAGCGATCGGAGGAAAGGCATATCTCAGAACAGTAAAGGACGGACACCCAGTAGGCAGCAGATAAAACGAGACCTGGTGAGGGTGGGAAAGAAACCTAGAAAAATGGATTTTTGGATTTTAATGGCCTCTTTTCAGAATTGTCTGTTGTTTCATGGGGAGCAGTTTGCAGCCAGCTTTACTGAAAAGGCTCTTGAAGTGGATTACCAATGAAGAGGAGAGCGTCTGTCAAAAGACGAACACGGACTACATGTCGCCTCTGAATGCGCTCTTTACAATTCTCCGCTTTATGACTCGACGTCATTTGAAAGTTGGTCCGGTCTCACCCGTTATCAACTCTTTAACGCCCACTTTGTTGACCAAAGATATGACACCTCCTACTGTGCCTCTAACCCTCCACGGTGCTGATGGTGTGTCCTTTACACGGAGACAAATAACAGACATTTGAATCCTTGTTTGCAGGTTGCTTAAGCAATCAGAGAGAGACCTCATGTGTATGCAGCCTTTGTAATATGTTTGTATATATGTATGTATGTAAGGCAAATTAAATGATAAAGGTCTTTAATAAGAGTTCTCAGTCATCTCAGCAATTGAAAAGAAAAAAGAACCCTCTTTATTTATTCGTGTGGCACCCTGCGGAGGACACTGTGGCCCCTTCTTGGTGGCAGGGATAAAAACCTTTGTTGCATTTCTCCACCAATCACAGCCTCTGAACAGAATGTAGGCATTCCACTGCCTGTGTGATCGTACAAGCAGATGGTCAGAAATCTCACAGAAGCAGCAGCAGTGAACACAAACCACATATATCCTTTGTTCTGTGGGATACGATCATTCCACCGTAAACCGTAATCCTAATATAGAATTATGCATTAAATACGATTAATATGTGTAAAGATAATACATCAGGGCAGTAGTTACTTCTGATGACCTGATGTAGTTGTAATATATATATATATATATACAGTGTATGTGAGATTGACATGATTAGTAAACCCTTGTGTCTAACAACTAAAAAAAAACTACGCACAGTACCTCTCACACGTCCGGCCTTTTGTTGTATTGAAGCTGTTTTAAGTTCCCTCCAAACTTTAATGACTTACCTCTGATCCATAAGTACTGTATACTGTATGTATCAATGTTCGAGCTCAGACTGACTCGGGCAAACATTTGAAGTCAGTCTCTGAGGGATGCTGTCATTCTCAATGTGCCATCATCACAGTGGTTCAGTATTCAACGCTTGACTGGAGTGAACGAAACACCCTGAAGCCTTTATTTTAAATTGTATGTTTTCCAGCGGTCGAATCTTGTGTTTTGTTCTGGAGATTTCACGATATAAATAAATTTACTAATTATTTGTACACGTTACAGCAGCATTGCATCGTGTTATTTTGAACAGATTCGGTTTGACATCACATTGGGTGACGACAAGACGATTTACAGGTCGCATTTGTAATAAGATGTAAAGAGAAAATGTGTTTTTTGTGGAAAAAGCTTCTGAAGGAACTATGTTTTTATTTGATTTCTGGTCAAACAGTAATCCCTTCATATAGCTCCATAGCAGTGTTGGACCAGATGCAGACAGAAATAAGATGTGAGACGTGAAGTGAGAGCCTACATGCAGAAGCAGGAATTGTTGCTTGATTAAATTACATTCAGAATCAAATTAATCAGCAACAATCAATTTAAATGACAGTAAATTATGCAAATAAAGTCAAACACTGACTAATTCACTCAAAGCGGGTTTCACAGAAGCTGCTGCTGATTTCTGTCCCTTGTGCGTGAAGAGAAAAACAAGTTAAATATCAACACTGTGCAACACAATATGATTATTTCTGTGCATGGATTTAATTTCACTTGAATCCAGAGGACTGTACAGCATTGTCCTAACCATGGAATTGTACTAATGGATGACGCTAATAGGAGCATAAGCAGAATGCCAGTGTTCGCAGCACTGCTGGTTTTAGGTTGGACAGAGCATCAATAATCTACAGGGAAGCAGACGGGGAGTAATTAGAGAACTGAGACCAACAATAGATCAGCAGAAAAAAACGTGTACCTGCTCGACTCAAAGGCTGCAGAATAAAGGTCACTGTGGTAACAAGACCTCTCTGGAATAGCTGGGGGAAAAAGAAAAAGAAACATAGTGTGGCTTTTTGGATCCACTGAGATGGACACGGGGAAGCAATACAACACTTTGAATATGAATGATTTAAACTTAAGAGAACAGTCTCAAAATAATGAACATAAGATTGGCTGCTCAACATAATTATTTGTGCATGGAAAAGTCAATCAGTGGCAGGAAAATTGCCCCTACCTCTTTTTTGCTCAAACAGTCCCTGAGGGAGGTTAAGTTCTTCACCAATGGGATGTCCCCATTCCTGCAAAAGCATTTTAACCAACTGAGCAAGATAAGATAGTTAATAGCATATTATCTGAGGCACACAAATTCATTTAGCATAATGTGAACTCCCACTGCAGATGCAACGTCTAATAGAATATGATGGATGTGATGACCTTTGTACAGGCCTCTTCAGCTTTATCATATCATCATGTGATGTGCCTGCCGGAGCATAGAGGTGCCGAGTTGTCATGTTCACCTGGGTGTCATGATCTCTTAACAGTTGAGACATATGGGCCATGGAGGACATTCTGAAAGGATTTCAACAGGCAGCTGGCCTCAGACACCTGAGGATTACTAATGGTTCCATGAATGAATTAAAGCATCCACTTACTGAATGTAATGCATGTTCCAGAATCCACTCTAGTCCTGCCTTCCTCAAAAGAGGATGTGTGTTTGTGAAACTGCCGAAATCACTGACTTTGGCACCATTTATTTGGCTTTCAGCTCTTTGCACTATGTCCACAGGGTGTCATCAATCAGCCAGTGTACATTATTTGTCTGAGAACACAGGGAGACAGAGGTTTGGTTGGCAGACTTGTCATGAAGCATTATCCACAGTGTAACATCATGCTTCATAATGTACGTCCTGTCTCACTGGCGAAACCAATTATTTTTAAGATGACGAACCTAAAAGTGACATTCATTAATTGTGATGTTTTAAGACGCGAGAATGACGTTGTGATTTCAGATTTAAAGCCAAACTGTGACATTTCAGTGACGATATTTTCAGAATTTCAGAGACTAGCAGAGTCGGGGATCAAACCCTAACCTTCCGTTCTGCTGTCCAACACTTAGAAGCTCCACTGGATATCCTGTGGGTCCAATATGTTTGTATGTAGCTATCAGACATACATGGCACCATGTGTTCTGACAAGATTTCACATTCCCATCACTCCTGCTTGCATCCCAAATCTGTTCCTGCAGCTTGCCCCCTCTCTGTTCCCCCCTCTCAATTCTGCACCAAATAATTGATGACACATCAATATTGGACAAACATGAGTGGGTTTTCTTCATTTTGTGTCTACCAGAGGATTGTGCTATGGGCAATCTTAAGAGTCCTCTCTTCTCACCTCAGGGTAGCCTCCAACATTGTGCATGTGATGCCCAGCAGGTGTCCCCAGTCCACGGGGCATGAAGACGTCGTCCACACTGCCATTCAGGATGTCAATCTTTACCAACTCCTCCAGGTCATGTCAGTCCACTTCCCACCTTCAAAACAGAACAAAACAGACTCTTTTTTTTATCCAAACTACAGGTTTTATAGCTTCTAAGACTCATGTATGTATGAGGGTTTGTAAGTGAACAAAAATGTCTGGAGAGTCACAAGAGATATTTTTTACTTCACTTTAAAAGGACTTTAAAGGACCAAGCTCTTCTCAGGCCATAGATATGAAACTGAATTGTTGTTTATTAATGTGTTGACAAAGAGATGATGACCTGGTTTGAGAGGACTTGAGGACAGCCTTGTAAATAGCCCTCTGGTCATGAGTGAACTGGCCGTCTTCTGGGAAGGAGCAGGTGATGTCTGATGTGTAGCGGTGGTACTCTCCACCCATGTGAAACAAACTGCAGGAGACAGCAATAAAAGGGATAAACAAATCGAATGGATTCCTTGGGGCTGTTTATGATGGAACAATTGGGTTGCCTTGTGAGAAAGTGGCGGCTGCAACCATTGATGGTGGAGCCAATAGTATAACATTTCCCCCATCGCTCCCTCTTTTCCATGACAAGCCATGATACACCTCTAAGAATGAATGCATTAAAATCATGACCCAAATGCTCCTGTGTGCTTCATACAGCCTGTTCTGGAAATGGAGCTCTGGCAGGACCTGGGCCTAATCTTGGTGACTCCCTGGTGTCTGGTGAGCGTGCTGACGTGATGAGGCCCAGCTTCCATTTTGCAGCAACCTTCTTCCAAATGTGAATAGAGAACTTAATCCTGGATTATTACAAAAAGTTCTGGTTAAGGGACATCAGGGACTAATCAACAGCAGCTGGGTCGCTTGGGTAAGGGAGTCTGATGCTGTGAGACCCGAAAAACACACACTGATGATACTTCCGAGCACATCCACACACTGAGACGCCCACAGTTCGGAATCTGCACCTTGTACACGGCATACACTCAAAGGTGTAAAAAACACACTGGACCAGGAGCTGCAGCTAATTGCTCTTTTCACTTCACACTTTCCTAAGATTTTATGGATATAAGTTTTTTTCTCCTAAAGTAGAAGAACTTGGTACCTCATCCGATCACACATCATCTACCTTAAAGGCATGCATACACGGGTCTATGATATCCCACAGCTCATTTCTCTCCTTCAGAGAACAGAAGTTACTGTTGTGACATCTTGTTTGATTTGGCACATGGAAAACTGACATAACAGCTCCCCCTGTAGGAGAACATGTAGAGTTATTATGTGAGATACAAGTCATAGCTGTAAGTGCCTATATCCAAAAAACTGCATTAAGGTCATCATTGATTGTCTTGTCATTAGGAGCCCCAGGATGGCCGTAGAAGATGACAGATGAATTATGGCCCCTGGTATGAGCATGTAATGACTTGATTAAAAAAATATACTCATTATGCAGAAGGAAACCATCTACACTAAAAAAATGGTAGCTGAATTGAATTTGACTTAAAGAACATTGCTACTAAAATATTTAAATGAAATAGGGTCTGTCAGGACATTCTTCTTCATTTTCAAGCTTTTAATTTGCACAGGACAATGTGTCCCATCCTTGATCACGTAATCCATATGAGCTGCTCATTAGACATGGCCTTTAATACGAAAGCGCAGAGAATAATGAGTAACATTTTAAAATGCTTCACCAATAGTGATGCTGCTTGCTGGCAGTCACACTACAGAGAGGAAAGTGATGTGCCGTTTTGGCAATTAAGACAATAACTCAGGAAAAAAAGGAGGTAAATAAATTAATAAAGTGTGGCGCTTCCCTCCTTTAGTGTAGCAGTAGTGCTGAAACAGACTGGACAACATTCAGAGAAAGGAAACATAATGCTTACAAAACGTCCATCCATTCATCCCATGCACAAAGTAAAATGCCCTCAGACATTTTCTGTGGCTTTCTGTTTTTACTGGACAGAGAAGGTGAAAACTGAAAAACTACTGAAATGGATGGCTTTGAGAACACATGGGTAAAACACCCTCTCACCACACACACACAGCCTAAAACAAAGCATTATCCCTGACCTTAAACATAACCACAATTTAAATCTTAGCCCCAATCTTAAACAGTTCCTCAGAAATTAGCTTCTGCCTCATTAGGACCACGTTTGGTCCCCATTAGAACTACTGGTTCTGACAAGGTCAGTGTTTATGCCAAAGAAGGTCCTAAAGAACTTGGCTGCTTGAGGTTTTAGTAAAGGATTAATGTTACAGTTTACAGCGTAGAGGTCAGAGGCCATCTCTGTTAACTTCTAGCATATAAACAGCTCATAGCCTTAGAGGATCCTGACATCTTTGATTCCTTTGTGCCCATTTTAACTCAATTTCAGGCTGTGGACCTCTCAGTGTTATTTATTGTCTGGAATTGTAGACAGATGTAGTAGCTTCACTGGAAATCCTGTTGGTGTAGCGCAAAACCTCTAGCTCCATCTCAGTCTTGATGAGACGGCTGCAGACAGACAGAAACAAGAACTCAGAATCCATACAACTCCATACATACAAAACTAGAAATGCAATGAGGGACGTTCGACCCCCTGCATTTCATTTTTTAAGTGAATAATTAGAGAATATTTGTTTTCTAACTGAAAAGTAAGCCATGTCATTTGTATATGTGCCTTCAATGAATTTCCAGAGCATTAGCATTAGGCCAACATTTTGATCCTCTCTGTGAATTTTCACATCAAACTGGTGAAGAGGCTTGGGAGTCCTGTTCATTTCTGAGGATAGGGATGTCTGCTGGGATGATGACAACGTTAGATGACCTCAAGAAGAAAATGTATGGATAATACAGACCAATTAAAACGGCCATTGTTATCACAGTAACAGTCAGATGTGCCTGTGGAAAATATACCGGTACCTCTCAGGTGTATGTCTTCAAATGTCTTTGAATATGTTTTTTAAAACAGTATTTGATTCAAACCAACATCATAATAAAACTGATGATGTATCTTTGATTTATTTGTTTACAAGCAACAGCTGGACTCACATTAAATACTCACACCGGGGAGACTAAATAAAAACACAATGCAGTGGTATCCAACAGCAACAATAATGAAAGTTATAAAAAAGAAACATTAAAAAGAGAAACAATGAGCTGTGGCGAGAAGAAGAAGGAGGGAAAAACAAGTCTTTCTCCCCAGGAGTTGTGCCTGAAAAGAGTCCCTCCTCGTTTGAGAAAATATCAATTCATCTAGAGGGTGCAAAGTCTAATGCCAAGGACAACAAGGCAAGCACGAAGTCCATTACAGCCTTGTAGCTTCTGACTCTCAGGGGAGGCAAAACAACATGACTGGGCCGATGTAATTGGAGTGGTTGTGTATTAACAATAGCTCACTCTGTCTGGAAAATGTAAACACTATCTGTATGCTGAGTTAAGTTTTAATCACTTACCATTCCAAAATGATTGGGTGGAAGACAGTGTTGTTTACTTGGAACCTGGTTGAAAAAACAAGAAATAGCAGCATTATAAGTTCCTGATGTAGACTTTTCAAAGTAGCTCCTTACAGAGTGTAATATATGCAGTTAAAAAATAAATAAACATGGGTTGGGTTGGTTTCATCTGCAACAATCAATATGCAAGAAAGTCTGTTGTATCCTTGTTTACAACAGACCCTAATTTCCCCACCTCACACTACCAAGAAAGTAAATTGACATTAAAGCAAATGATACCAAATAAACACACCGACTAATTCCTTCAAAGGAGGCTCCACGGCAGATTCTCCCACTATCTGTATTCTGTCCTCGCAGCAAGGAAAGAAAAACTTTGTAGAAAAAAATTCGTAACATCACCACCAATGGCATTCAAACGCAAACATTGTTCAGTTTACATTCGTAATTATCTATTTCATGATTTTACAGCTGATTGTAATAAGTGTATAAAATCCTCACACACCACATATGCTGATTTTCTCTTGCGTTATATATCTGCTATTTATATTCAGTAAATCTGTATATACACTGGCTATGATCAGATGAGAATGTGTATTATGTGTAATGCATACCAGTGTTAGGAGAACTGCTGGTGTCAGGTTGGACAGGACATCAGCAATCTGCAGGAGAGCGGGAAAGGAGCCGTTAGAAGTCCGAGACAACACAGTAGAGAAGCAGAATCAACAAGCATCCTCCTTCTAATCTCAGCCTACTTAATGAAGGTCACTCTGTCAGGTGTCATTGTGGCTGCATGGTCTGTCCGATAGTCAGTGGCATTAGCTTCCAACAATCCAAATGCCAGATTCCTGACTCTGTGTCCACTGTTACCACATCCTTACAAAAAATTGATTTTGCTCATTGTTCTTTTATTAATCAACTGTGATTCGATAGGTCATTGATCAGCCATAGCAATAAGTGCAAAATGCTGCAGTCAACGGTTTATAAAGTTAACTATAGACTATATGTTGAGCAAACAGCATCTGTGTGCAACTTCCAACAGAGATTTGTTTTCTTTTCATTTTTGTAGATCCATCTGTGTCCAAACTGAATCCTCCAGCAATTGCCTGACTTCATTTATACAACAGTACAAACATGTGCAGAGGCAGTACTGTATGATTTGTACACCACTTTACATCCTCTCAACCTGTGCCTAATTAGTCAATCTAACACCTTAGGCAGTCGGGGAGATGTAAGAACACTTCAAATCAGCAAGCTGAAAGCTGCTATATTGTGAGCTTAGTATCCCTTCATTCATTCATTTGAGATCCATTCTTTCACAGCAGTGAAACTGATTGCTTAACACCCCGAGAGTATAAAGCTGTTGATATAGCAGTTCCGCTTCAACCACTATATCCTCTTTAGAATCACAGGGGAAGTTGGAGCTGATCTCAGCTGACAAAGGGCAAGAGACAGGGTGAAATGAAGAATGGGATGTTAAAGTAAGAGAGTGGAGCTGCTCCTGGTCACGAACATAACACAACATTCTAAATAAAGGTCCCCACAGGTCTTTGCTTAAATGTGCTAACTGATGAAATCAGTATGATGGCCCATATTATGAACTGCCCCTACAACTTATTCATCCTCTTGTGCATTTCTATTTCAGTCCCTTTGAGTGTGTTTTGTTGGTTGGTATAAACGATGCAGCTCCACGAACTGGGCCAAAGTGTATCTGGTGCCACCTTACAGTATAACCTCTGCCAAGGAGGTTGTTTGAGGTGTCACTCGTCTGCCTTCCCGTTAGCAAAATGATTCAAAAACGACCAAAATGATGTCCATGAAATTGTATAGCGGGTGCCTGAAGGTTTAAATAAGAGAAGAATGTACAACGCCGGGTTGCAGGAAAGATGTCATTTTATAGCCGCGTGACTTTATCAAGGTTCAGTTACTGTACTGTAGGGGAAAACGGTCACACACAACACAGGCTTCAGAGACCAACACCAACAAAGACTTCCATCCCATGTGTATTGCATCTCATCAACAGCAGATCCTGTCAACAGACTCAAAACACACGACTAGTACAGAAGAGTTCAGTAAACAAGCTCAAGAATTGAATTATAGTTTCGTAATACACTTGCTGTAAATGGTGCACGGAAACACTTGCAAGTGGGTAGAGGAGGAGGTGGAAGTGCTGCAAGATCACCTAGGGTGATATGGGCATGGTTTTTGATAATTACTCGTTTTGATAGAAACTCACTCTCCCATCCGAGTGGCATAGCTTTCAGGCAGTTTGGGAACAAGAAGGATGGATTTCCCAGAGTCCACATCAATGGCTCCATAACAGTCAGGCTCCGTTACTCCAAAAGCCCAGTGGAAAAAAAGACTCCTACACAAGTGAAACAATCAGCGAGGATTTTAGTGAAGGAAACTAGAACAGTCAGCTAGAAAGGAAGCACAGTGTCAGCACATCCTGGTCACATTCTTATAAGAGAAAAAATAAGATGTCCCATTTTAGTTGTATTTATTGAAGTAAATATAAAAACATAACTCAATAACAACAACAACAAAGTTTTAATATATCCTTTGATTTATGTTCAAATCCATCTCAAGTCTGAAAAATAGTGAGATCATGAATACTACTGTTTTGTATTTTTTTTAGAGAGTCACCCTCAGTGTCTGACAAACATTAGCCAAGAAAAAGTTGATAAAACATTTGAAGAGTTGCGTAAAGGCCCACTGAAAGTGCTGCATATTCACTATTCACCACGCAGCATTGTGAGTTCAATAAATGAGCCAATAAATCAATGTGATAAAGTATGCAGTACGTATGCATTTTTCTCGAGTGTACATCTTATTCATCATTGTTTCCATTTTCCATCCATGCTGTCATTTATTCATTTTCTCCTGCTCTGTGGAATAAAGAGAAATTATTCTTTAAAAAAACAAACAAAAAAAAAACAGCTTACTGCCTAAATGTGTAGAAAGTATCAATAGCTGGTACCAGAGTGGACATTCTTAAAATATAAACAAATGTCTGTTACATTCAGACCATTTTCAAATGAGTTCACACAATGTTGGTTACGCCTGTTAGTTCCACATGACTCTCTCTGTGTATCTCAGTATAGTTGTGTTCTGTTTTGTGCATGAGTGTTTTTTTTGTTGACTAAGGTGGAAGCATAAAAGTTATGCTAGCAAAGCAAAAATGGCAGCAAACTTTGAGGAATTACACCCACTTATCTGAAACATGAGTGAATGGTTGGAATATAGGCCTATAGTTGTCCTTTTCAGAAAGCTCTGCAGGCTCACCGGAGGAGTGGGTAAAGTCTGATTGCACTGCCGCCTCCTTAGCTGAAAATGCCAAGAAGCACTCGCAAAGTTTCCTCTACTTCCTCACAGTCCTCCTGACTCGTGCAGACAGCCTGTCTCTCTCTGTTTCTCTGAGTAAGTGTGTGTGTGTCACAAAGCTGCACTTGGACAAAACGTGTCTTCCTCAACAGTCTGTGGTCAGTCACTGCAGAAGCTCAGTTTATCTGATTTTTTTGTTTTTGAGCTTAAGGTAACCATAGCTGCTGAGAAACTATCAGAAAAAAGGGATACAGTGTTTTTGATTCACACTGGGGTTTCAAATTGAATGCAGGGTTTAAGATACTGTACCTGGACAGGCTTGTCTTTCCAGATCAAGAGAGGAGATGAACCAGGACATGTGGAACATCAACACACAAATGGCTTGGGAGGAAGTGGGTTATGGATGAAAGAATGAATAAATAAATAATACATAATAATAAAAATATATATATATATTTATATATATATATTTTTTTATAATAATAAATAAAAGATCTAACTGAAGATAACCTACCTGCCTGAAAAAGGAGGTCTGTGTCTGTGCCTCTGCTTCTACTCCCCTCCCTGCAGCACCACTGCTGACTTTGGCTTTACTCCATCATTGGCTTTCAGCCCTTTGCACAGGCTTTGTCGGTTTTCAGAAAAAAAAAGGGCAGCAGACACCCTCAGGGTGTCATTACCGAGCAAGAAGACAGGCCTAAACAAAGGGAGATGGTATATTAAGTGACAGAGAGAAGGTAGAGACGATGGAGAAGAGCAGAAAGGACGGGTCGATGCTAGATAGTAGAGTGTGGGTACAAGTGCATTTCTCCTGCACGCTAGCTGTGTGTGCTTTTCTTTACATTCTGGGATGAATAGTGTTTGCAGGGGTAGCTGTGTGGACAAAGTATCAGTGAAGTATCTTTATAACAGAGTTCATTTTTCATGACAAAATAATCTCCATGAAATTTTATAGGGGGTCCCCAAAGGTTTAAATAAGAGAACAATGAGCAAAGCCTATAGGTAAAATGTAATTTTCCTGAGTCAAGTGCCATTAGTGCCAGAGTGAATATATAAAATAAATACCATATCACAGAGGGGTCCAGGGATCACAAAGTAAACATCACAAGTCAAATGTTTGGAACCAAAGGTTTAGCCACTATACTCTCATAATTGCACTCTTTGATTGAAGATATGATTGAACTGCAGGTATTATTACCACTTAAAAAAATGAAGTTCGGAAGCTGAACAGACAATGGTTTTACTACAGTCTTGGCAAAGCTGCAAAGTGACGCAGCGGTTCATTTGCCTGAAGCGAAGTGAAAAGTTAAAGTACAGCCAGCTAGAGCTAAAAATAATAATAATAATAATAATACTAATAATAATAATAATAATAATAATAAAAAAACAACAAATTTTTTCCAGTCAAAGCTGTCAGGAAAGAGAAGAGAGAACTCACTTTGGTGCAGCAGCCATGACGATAACCGAGGACATATTACTGTCACGTGACAGCGACGTTAAAGTTGAGTCTGACATAGTTGTCCTGCTTCGACCGTGAAGTTGTATTGAGCGTATATTTGTGAGAAGCCTTTCTTGCTCTGTTTTGTTCCCAACTTTGAGTTTCCTTTACAAAATCCTACAGCGAAAGCAAATACCGTTACACACGAATAACACAAGAAATAGTGGCCAGACTAGATGCTCAGTGGCCCCAAGGTCATTTGTGTTTGATAGCCCTGATCTTAACAATGCAATCCTACTGTGCAGCACTGAAAATACTGCTGGAATTTCTTCTCTAAATGTGACATAAGTGTGGTATTGGCACAGGAAAAAGCAGCAAGATGAGAACAAAACAGAACTGTTGTCATGGCAAAGACATCAATGTTTACTTGGAGGACGCTTGAACTTTGAATTGTGGGGTAGCATCTTTACATCTCTCAGTGTACAGCCTGCTGGAAATGATACAATCATTAGAAGAAATGAATAATTCTGCATAACATATAACATCATTCACACATAATGACTAAATAAAACTCATTCTCAAAACATTTGCAAATGACAATGTTTAATTCAACAGGATTTTTGTGTGAATCATAGAATTATTTAAAAAAAATGCGACAGATCTGCTTTGGCTCAAATCACATGCGAGTATCATCATCATCATCATCATCATCATCATCACCATCAGACATGAGACACCTCACCAAAGAGCAGCAATTCAAGCCAATGCAATACAGGTCAGTCTGAAAATCATCAATAATAAAGCATGGGCGGAAAAAGAAACGCTATAATGTGAAGTTAATGATGATGTAAAAAGTATCCTGATAGCAAATCACTTTAAGGCATAATTAAATCTCCTCTTCGACCATTAGTCAATTATAAAATATTTACAAATATACTGTATTAATGCTTGTGTTTTTTTCCCTTCATGATCATCTGTAAATGTTATTTTAAAAGGGCTATATCCAAATGTTTTGCTTTTGATTGTATTGTTTGCTATCGTCTTGTTTCAACCACTTCAACCGAGGTTAGCATGCTAACAAGGTCGCCCCAGCCTTTTTGATAGTGAGACTGTAAAACCACACATTTTGGGACATAATGGGCCAGGAACAACTGAAGAGCATATTTACTTAAGCACATCTCTGCAAAACCTCTTATACTTAAGGTCAAAGCTGTTATTACTTTTCATTTTGTTGATCATTTTTAGTCTCAAATTAAATACTTGAATATAACACCTTTAATAATCAAGATTGTGTGTCTGTTAAACAGGTGAGGATTGAGAATGATAACTTCAGTTTTAGAGAAGAATATCCTTTTTAAGTGCATTTATCAATGTACAGGTTAGAGAGATCTTTTAGACTTTCTCGTTGCTGACCATGGGGTAGAATGGTTTTGCAGAGTCGGCCATGAAGGCCTCTATCTCCTCCACGGTACGAGGGACACAGGTCAGCAGCTCTATGCCATTTGCCGTCACTGCTATGTCATCTTCAATGCGAACCTGCAGACAGTTGTGATTGTCGGTTAAACATGTAAGAAGCCGAGTCGATGTGTAAAGGGCAAACTTTATTAATTATTGATCAATGGGCTCAATTCGTCACTGAAAACTGGTCAAATCAATCCGCCGAACGTAAACAAATAAAAGTGGCAGTGGAAGACTCACCCCTCCAAAGCCGCGGAAGCGAGCCAGCACTTGGTTTGTAATGAAGCAGCTCTGGGTCGGTTCAGCCAAGGCCTGGTCCAGCAGGTGGTTGATGAAGTAAATACCCGGTTCAACGGTGAGGACCATCCTCTCCTGCACCAGGCGGCCCATCCGAAGACTCTTCAGTCCAGGCTCAAGGATGCGCTCCACCCCCTGAAGGCAGTGAAAATAATTATCTTTTTCTATCACACATCTGTCATATCCATTCACATGCTGCGGGCACAGTCATCAGGAGCAACTAGGGGTTACACATCTTGCCCAAGAACACATCAGTATGTAGACCAGCAGAGCTGGTGATCCAACCCCAATCCAGTGGGGGGAAGATGTAAACACTGCAGAATATCTGTAGGTCAGACACAGCTTCAGAAAACTTTGTTCATGCATCTCTCACCCTATAGGCTTTAAATTGTTTGATTCGAACTTTTCAAAGAAAGGAGGCAAATGCCTTTTCATCCTGTGATGAAAGGGGTTTATCTGTGGGCCTCACGGTTGGGGTAACAGGCAAAATGCTAGTGTAAGACGGTTATAACTAGAAGTAAATATCTATTCAGATACAGAATGTTCTCTGAATTCAGTGGATCCAAATATAAACATTTCAGGTGCCAGTATGTAAAGCGCAGGTGACAAAGTGCTCTTAAAGTACAGAGTGCTCTTGTTCTGGCTCACTAAGTTTGAATTACCCACAAACTTTCTGCCGTCAAACACTCAACAGCTCCACTGGGTGAACTCGTTTTATATATATAGCTGTCAAATGTGTATGACACCATGTGCTCAGAGAAGATTTGACCTTCACATCACTCTTGCCCTCATCCCATACTGCAGCTTGGCTTCCCTCTGTTGCTCTCCCACCTCTGCACCAAGGTCCTTTACATTATTGATGACACATCAATAATGAAGGAACAGGAGTGGGTTGTCTTCATTTTGTGTCCACTGGACGGTTGTGATGTGAGAAATAGTGAGAGTGAGTCCTCTGTAGCTCTCACCTCAGGATAGCCTCCAACATCGTGCACATCGATGCCCAGCAGGTGTCCCAGTCCATGGGGCATGAAGACGGAGCCCAGGTGAACCTTCATCATGTCGTCCACGCTGCCATTCAGGATACCAATCTTCACCAGCTCCTCCAGGTGAATGCGGTCAGCCAGACGGTGCATGTCAGTCCACTTCACACCTACAACACCAACAGATTTGTTACTGGAGAACAGAGAATCTCTTGCACCTAAACTTAAAGTATATATAGCGGCTTTGAGACATGTATTAAACTCAGAAGGAGTTCGGAGCCCTGCCTGGAGGGTTTGTAAGTATGAAAAAAAAAAAAGAGTCCAGAAAATAGCCTTTCGTCCACAGAATATCCTGCCAGCTTGTGAGTATAATCTTGTCAAAGTCTGTGTAATATCCTGTGAGAAAGAAGCAGGAGGATCTCCAGGGAATTCACAATGGGAACTTGGGCTATTGTGCTGCCTTCTACGTGCTCAAGCCAGGTTTCACCCTCTCACTCAGATCCTCGAGAGAATATCCTTTTGTGAACGCTCACCCAGACAATGTCCTTCGTGTTTGTCAAAACTAATGTTAACAACAAACCCCAGAGAACGATTGAACTCAAATCTCCAAACATTATCAGAAGTATGTTGATACTATGTTATGTTGATATTATAAGACCAAAAGATTCTCAAAGCATAGATATGTACATGAATAGTTTAGACACTAACATACTTCAAGGCTTGTATATGTCCTACTCAATTTTTTTTTATTAGATAATGAATGCGTTGACAAAAAGATGATCACCTGGTTTGATGGCAGCCATGACAGTTCGGGAGGACTTGAGGACAGCCTCATAGATGGCCTTCTGGTCAGGCGTGAACTTGCCATTGGCTGGGAAGGAGCAGGTGATGTCTGATGAGTAACAGTAGTACTCTCCACCCAGGTCAAACAAACTGGAGGAGACAAAATACCAGGCATTCATAAATCAGATACAACTCTGCTTCAATATTTGTTTGTAAAATAATCGCTTTGCCTTGTGGGAACGTGGAGGCTGCATCTACTGATGGTGGAGCATTTTTGAAATGTTTCAGGAGACAACAAGTGGGACTCTTTGCCACTCATTGCACTTTTTTTTTTTCCCTGACAGTACACAGAACACCTCTAGGACACTATCAAACTCAAGTGAGTTTCCACCCCCTAGTGGAGTTGATACAGCCTCTTCTGCAGAGGAAGCTCTCCAGGAAAAAGTAGAAGAACTACTCACCACATGTCTCCATCACTGATTGTCTTGTCATTGGGAGCTCCAGCATGACCATAGTGGAGGACAGATGAATTATGGCCCCTGGTTTGAACACACAATGACACTATTAAAAAAAAAATTCCAGTAATGTGAATTATAGAAAATTGCTACTAAAACATTTTGAATGAAATAGTGTAATTCAGGACATCACCAGCCTTCATTTTCAAGCATTTACTAGCACAACAAAATAGACTGCATCCTTGAGCACTAATCCCTATGAGCTGCTCATTAGACCTTTAATACAGAAGGCCAGAACATGATGAGCACCATTTCAGAATTCACTCAGTGATGCTGCTCTGCTGGCAAGCCACACTACAGAGAGGAAAGTGATGAGTCCTTTTGGTAAACAGGATTTGTTTTGGTCTGCCAAGCTGCGCACTGCGACTACTTAAGTGCCAAAAAAAAAGGCTTAAAAAGATGTGAAACAGCCGACTTATTTTGTCAAATAATTAAGACAGTAAAGTAACAACATAACTGAACCAAAAGAGGCATTAAATTAAATTAAATAAAATTAAATGAAATGAAATGAAAAATGCATACGTTCCACAGATACAGGTGTACGAAGTGTGGCGCATCCCTCCTTTAGTGTAGCAGTAGTGCTGAAACAGGCTGGAAAAAAAGTCAGAGAGAGGAAACATGACCAAAAACATTAGGTAGCAGAATCTACTCTATACTTTATAAACTTTCTCTGATATAAAAAGATATATAATGAATAGCGTAAAGCACCACTGACACACGACTTATCTAGGGCTGTGAGTTATGTGACAAAACAGCACACAACACCAGAGTTCTTGTTTATATGCTACTCATTTTGTTATCATAAAACTAAGTCACCACCAGGGTCTTGTGTGATACTGATCTATAAAAAAAATGTGCCACTTACCTCTCCATTTCATATTCTTTCTGCCCAGGTTTCACACGCTGCATGATCTACAATGAAAAGGTGTGGTGATATAGGGGTTACCAAATCTTTGCATGAGCTGCTCATGCATAGGATGCAGCTCATAATCCTCTAACGTTATGCAGCTCATAACCTTAGAGGATTTGAACAAATAAGAATCTCACCATTTTGTGGGCTTCACTGGAAATCCTGTTGGTGTAGCGCAGAACCTCCAGCTCCATATCAGTCTTGATGAGACGGCTGCAGACAGACAGAAACAAGAATTCAGATCTCATACAACTCTCAAATGTTTAACAGACTGTCCTCCACTGTCACTTGATACAATACCAGTCTGGGTTATGATCTGATGTTGGTAAATATTTATTGTAAGTCCTTAAAGGACAAAACCTTGTTAAGTGTGTTGGGTGAAGGCACAAAGGGAATCATGCCCTTCTCAGCAGGAGGTGCTCCCTTCTCATTTCAGGTAAATATCAATTCATCTGAAGGGTGCAAACTCTAATGCCAAGGAAAACAAGGCAAGCATAAAGGACATTACAGCTTCTGATTCTGAGAGGGAAAAAAACAAGTAATAGCTGAGATGCTTATTTTCCTGACTGGTCGGCTGTAATTCCAGAAGGTTGTGTAGTAACAGTAGTTCAATCTGCCTGGAAAGAGTCCTTACGTGTATGTTAAGTTCAGTTTGAATCACTTACCATTCCACAATGACTGGGTGTAAGCGAGTGTTGTTTACTTGGAACCTGAAAAAACAAGAAATAGCAGCATTATTATACATGTATGATGCAACTAATTCAAACGGTTAAACCTGTCCAACAGTTTGCTTGATAGGCTTCACACTTGGCAGGTGACTTACTGTGTGCACATGTGTGTGCAGTGCTGACGTGGATGAGAAATGTGAGAGATACTGGTAAAAAAATGTGACAGGTATATCGATAAACGAGCCACTTCTGCCTCGTCTCACACACACACTTGAATGTTTTTTGTTAAAATAACACTCATCAGTGTGTGCACATGTCGATCTTGACTTTGTCTGGATAACAAATGCAAACGAGAAGAAAAGATATGCTAAAAAGCAACACAAGAACAAAACATAAGACGAAGAATAAAAAAGGTAAACTGGGTTAACTTGTCCCCAGACTGATTCAGAGGGACAATCAGTAGACTTTATTTATTCTTTAAATATCACAAGTCCAATTTTTATTCTTGTGTATGTTAAAAAAAAAAGAAAAAGAAAAAAAGAACAAAGACTAGTGTGAAGGACAAATCAACATTACCATAAATTGACAATGAGCAAAAGCAAGATTCTGTGTTTAATTCATTTACAGACTTGGGTTTATCTGTAACAATCAGTATGCATGAAAGTCTGCTGTGTCCTTGGTTACAACAGACTCTCCCCCCTCGGCACCACCAGAAAGTAAATTGACTTTAAAGCAAATTATGCCAAATAAACATACCGGCTAATTCCTTCAAAGGAGGCTTCACGGCAGATACTCCCACTATCTGTATTCTGTCCTCGCTGCAAGGAAAGAAAAACATCACCACCAATTGCATTAAAATGTAGATGAAGGACATTATTTGGTATACATTCATCATGATCTATTCCATAATTTAACAGCTGAACAATGTGCACACTTTTTAAGTTGACTTTCATAATATTGAGTTTCATATTTCAAGAGCAGATGTTTATTTGGGATATGGTAAATTAAATATGTCTATAAAAATGTATCCAAAATTATGTATCTGACAGTTCAGTACATTTATATACCACTGGCTGTAATGAGCTCAGAGTGTGCGTGATGCATACCAGTGTTAGGAGCACTGCTGGTTTGAGGTTGGACAGGACATCAACAATCTGCAGGAGAGGAGGAAAGGGAGTGATTAGAAGGCCGAGACCCACAATAGAGCAACAGAATCAACAAACATCATCATCATGGACACACATGCTCTCTCTGGTAATCAGCAACAAAGTGAATGATAACCCTCCAGCGATATTGGCCACCAACAGCAATCATGTGAGTGTCCACAGACACTATTACTATTTAAACTGACATCCTGATACTTTGCAAGCAGAGTAGAAGTAAAATCTGGGAAAATCGCATCTTAATTTTGAACATTTGAAATGATTATACATTAGGATTACACTTACACACTTGTGTATGGTTAAAAACTAAGTTGCGATGTATCACTAATATAGTGATTTGTTGAGTCATTGATTAGCCATAACGTAATTTGTCTCCACAAACTGATGCAGTTTGTCAACAGTAAACTATACTACAGAGATACTATACTATATACTATATACTATATATAACTATACTACACAGATTCTCCTCTGGACACATTCCTTAAAGAAGCACCTGCTCTGAAAGGAATAATGTTGTACTTTTACACTCATATTCACTCTCTTCGTCTTACTTCTTTAAACTCAATTAAAGAGCTTTGGGAACTGGACCTGGCAGAGGAGATCTCTGGGGAACTTTGGGGGATGCCCTTAACAGAGTCCATAAGGCCTTCATCTGTGCAAAACACCGGCTGATTCAGTGTAAAATTATTCACTGCACCCCCACTTTACTATGGTCAGGCTTTCGAAGATATCTAAGGACGTGGACGCAACAGGTGTCGCCAGGCACCAGCGAGTCATGTAGATGTGTTTTGGTCGTGTCCTGCTTTACACTCTTTTTGGAGAGACATTTTTAGATCCTTATCTAAGGTGACTCATAAATCAATAGAACCTACTGCAGTGACTGCATTGTTTGGTGAATGTCCATCCACAGTATCAGTATACACCACAGATGCTGCTCTTATAGCCTTTGTTACTTTATTAGCGAGACATTTGATTTTACTTAAGTGGAAATCCCCAACTCCTCCCTCGCATACATTATGGATAAGAGACAGCTGTTGATTCACCTTTGTTTTTTTTGTCTTTAGTCTTATGTTGTTGTTGTTGTTGTTTTAGTATCTTTGTAATTCTATGTTGTTGATCTCTTGCTTTTGGTCTTTGTCTTGGGTGTTGCTTTTTTGGCATGTGGTATTTGTCCTGTACTTGAAAATATCAATAAAGAGATTGTGAGAAGAAAAAAGAAATCTATAGAATAGTGCTGAGCGAGGCATGCTAAATAAGTTAAAATAGAGAAATAATGTTCACCTCTTTCTTTCAGTTCCTTTTGTGGAGCCTGATTGCTTCACTCTGTCTGATTTTAATATTAAACCTTCAACACTGTCTATACATGACTGTTTCCCAAGCTCTAAAAATGTGCAATTAAACAAATGGCGACTGCAGTGTTACAGAGAATGGAGCAACTGATGAAATTTTCCCAACAAATGAATAATCAGTATGATGGTTCACCCAGTTATTCAAATTCTACTTGAGCACATATTCTGAGCATCTTATGGAATAAAAACAGGCCTAATAAAGCATCTCATAGAACACATTCCTATTTCAATCCCTTTTAATATACTGATATACACGATGCAGCTTCATGAGCTGTGCTTAAGTGTATCTGGTGTCACTGATTTTTTTCCACTTCTTTGCAACAATGTTCTAATAAGAGAACAATGACTTTCACCTTTATGTATAAAGTCATTTCCTGTAACTTCATAGCTGGGTGACTTTAAATCAAGGTTCAGTTACTGCACAGAGAAAAGGTCACACAATCACAGGCTTTTAAAGACCAACACTAACACAGACTTACATCACAGGTGTATTGCACCTCATCAACAGCATACTTCTCCTTGAACTGCTCTTTAGTAAAGATCCTGTCAACAGATGTAAAATGCACAAATGGTAAAGAAGAGCTCAATAAACAAAATAAAAGACAAAACAATGGATTGTATTAAAGTCTGGCAAAACACTGCAAAAGAAAGACCAGAGGGGGGAAGCTCAACTAATCACAAGCTCAGTTCATTACAGTCGTGATTAAGTAACTCCTGAGTGAAAAGGGCTTTTCATTCACGTCACATGACAAAAATGATCTGAGGTTTATAAATTGGGAAGAGAAAACATATGACATGGGGTCAAGAGGTCTGCGGGGTATTTCCACATCATCATTTCCAAGATTCGTAAAGTACTCTCAGCACATATACTGTATATTATATCTATGGCCACTTCCTTTAAAGCTGCAGTGCGGACAGGAAATGATTTGTTTGTCACGACTGAGGGAGGCAAGAGAGAAGCATAACAGGAACAAAGTGCTACTAAAACAAAATGGCTGTGAAAGATTGTACAATAGCTGAAAATGCCAAGATGCGGACATGAAATCTTTTAGAAACGGATTCTGCCACTAAAAAGTCTGGCCTTTTAGCACTTATTGGATGGGGCAATAAATGTTACACACTAGAGCTTTAAGCCTGTGATAATAGTTGGCCATGTACAAAGCTCTGAGAGGATTAGTGTGACTCACTCTCCCATCCAAGTGGCATAGCTTTCAGCCAGTTTGGGAACAAAAAGGATGGATTTCCCAGAGTCCACATCAATGGCTCCATAACAGTCAGGCTCCGTTACTCCAAAAGCCCAGTGGAAGAAAGACTCCTACACAAGTGAAACAATCAGCAAGGATGTTAGTGAAGGAAACTATAATAGTCAGCTAAAAAGGAAGCACAGTGTAGGCAAGTTGTCCCAATTTAGTTGGATTTATTGAGGTAAATACAAAAACCCAACTCAACAACAACACAAAAATGTATCCAATGATTTACAGCATGTTCATATCCAGTCACAGTCATAAGCTTTGTCTTAAGTCTGAAAAAGACTGACATCATATGAATACAACAGTTTTCTCTGCAAGGTGACTAATAACTGTGTATATTTAAGTTTATTGAATTAATTAATACAATTGCCCATTGCCTATATCCCAAAGGAAATTGTGATAGGAATCAATAGATTATGAAAATCTTATAAACAAGGATTACTGTCCTTTGTTCAAGAGCATTTGAATAAATACACAGAACTTGGAATATGTTTTCATTATAGTTGCTGTGAAGAACATCTCATGTCAAATGGAAATGTGCCTTTTAACTGATGTAGTATGCAATTTAGTGTTGGAGCCTTCATCATTTGCCACATTGACTAAAATAATTAGTGTTTTGATTAATAGGGCAGGTAGAACACCCAGACAGGGCATAATTAGACCTTATTTTTTACTTTAATTTACTACATAAGCCATAATAAATAAAGTATAATTATTCTTAGCTAAAATGTTTTGACTGGTTTCAAAATAAATAGCTATTACAGACTTTGTTAGGCTAAAACAAACAAAGGCTCATTCTACTACTTACTCATACGACTTATGATAGGAGCTGAGAATTGGATGTGAGATTTTGTTTTTGAGGTAGCTGGATAGACTGGCCTCTGAAATCTTTCCTTTAAAGATCAAGGAACAACTGAGAGGAGGTGACAGCGAATAGAAACAGACAAACAAAAGATTTAAACTTAAGACGACCTACCTGCCTGAAAAGCAGGTCTGTGTCAGTGCAGTATCTCTGCTTCTGCTCCCCTCCCTGCAGCACCACCACTGACTTCGGCTGCTCTCCGTCTTTGGCTTTCAGCCCTTTGCACAGTCTTTGTCGGTTCTCAGCAAAAAGGGCAGCAGACACCCTCAGGGTCTCATTACCCAGCCAGAAGACAGGTCTAAACAAAGCGAGATGGTACATTAGTGAAACAGTGGAGAATGGTTCTTATTTGGGTCTAGATGATGTTTGCCCAGTCATACGGTGAACAAGTCTAATACAAATACATTATATAATCCACACACATCAGCCATTTTAATAAGCAAACAGTATTAAGATATGATTTTTAAATATTATTTCGCTTTCACCATAAGGCATACTTTTAAAACACTGTTTAGAAAACTGTCTGTCTGTATCTTCTTCTGATAATGATTTCTGGCCGGCTGTTCACTAAGAGGTGTAATTCTGCCCTGCAATAGTTCAAAGTTCTTAACATTTGTTAATGAGTACTCGTGATTTTGCCTCTGGACAGTGTGAGATCTACCCTCTCTGCCTTCTCAATTATTTTCATATGGGAGAAAAGTTGGCAGAAAATAAGTTCAACACTTTTTAAAAGGATAGAAATGTGGGGGGGGGGGAAGAAGAAAAGTTGGCAGGAACAAGCTGAACGTTGAAAATGCTGACTCGAATGAGGAGACGACATTAAATTTAATTCGGTGGATGATTACATTTATTTTTAACTGAACATAGAGGTCATGATTCTCCCTCAGCTGTAAAACATCCATGATGATAAACTGATAACTTGGTGATTTAGTTACTTGAAGATGAGTAGATAAGATAGTATGTAGATTAATGTCATGTCTTGGTGTGGTTACCGTTGTTATCTTAATTTGACCCTATATTGATAACGTCATCCGTCTTGCCCTAAAATCTGGATGAAATTGGTAAAAAAAATAAAAACATTGCGATTCCTATGATAAGATAGAACATATGTGATACAGGGTGGATGGTACCAAAGGTGGATCATAACCTCACAGTATTTCAGGGCTCATGAATTTCCTTATCATGCACTGTTGGGTTGTTTATAGGTGTAATTCTGAACGGCCAAAGTATCAGTGAGGTGTCTATAAAACTGAGTTAATTTTCCATGGCACCATCTTTGATGTTGTACTGGATTACACAACGCTCTGAAGACCCATGATAAATTCCAATATCAAAACCTCACCTAAGGTGACTGCTGCAATTTTTGTGTTCAATAAAGTTCAGGGAACATGCTAATTTTAATTATTTTACAATTACTATATGTAATGGGTCAGAAAACAAAGCACATTATACAAGTATACTGTTACTGCACTTTTTAAGGCAAAGGGTGGCAATACTATCAGCTTCAGTGACATGTATATCATTGAAACGTACATATATAAGATAATATAAGAAAAATCGCCTTTTAATGGTTTAAACCATAGATTCGGCCAACATTCCCAAAGAGCGGTGCCTTTACTGAAGATATGCATGTCTTTGAACGCAGCTGTACATATTATTTTTATTTTTTATATACATTTATTATTTACTTACAAAATAAAGCAAGTGTAAAATCTGAGCAGGAGTTCGTTAAACCAACGGAACGTTTACTATAATTTCGACAGAGAAACGTGGCATTTCCCTGACAACTGCATTGTTAATAGACGAGCTGAATCATTTAGAGAAATGACGAGTATAAAATGAAGAAGGTCCGACCAGAAGTCAAAACCGCTAAAATAACTGTCCAAGTTACGGGGGGGAAAAAAACATACAAACATTTGTTCCAGTCAAAACTCCCACAAAAACAGAGGAGTGAACTCACTGCGATGCTACAGCCATGATGATTCCGGATCCACTGAATGTCACGTGACAACAGCACTCACGTGATTTTTCTTTTCCTCTGACGTTGTAAAATGATGCGTTCAGGTTCTCAGGAAATGTTAGTTTCAGCGGGTATGCTGTATTGTACGCATGTTTGTGTTGAGCTATTCTGGGGTTTCATGTTCCCAACTGTGGTTATCATTTACAAAATGCTACAGTAAATGCAAATAACTTTAAACGAGAATAAATAATGCGCTACTAAAAAGATATAGGTTGAAAACTTCCCCCCAATTGGGCTTCTTTTGAACGCGTTGGCTTGGAAAAAATAGCATTGGGCGGGTTGATAAAATTTGGGCTCCTTTTCACAAGATTTGGCCTTTTAATATATATATAAAACAGTCCAAAAATATTAACAAAATAGTTGCCATTATATGGTAAAAAAAAACCCAAAAAACTGCTGTGCTCCTCTCACTTATAATCAAATCAGCTCCTGTGTATATGTGTGAAATATGTCAGTTTGTCAGTGCCTGTAAGAGCTTCTGGACTCCAATGCGAATGGAATACCAGATGCAATTGTTGCTTTTCTAATAGAGTGTGGCCTGGACATCAAAAACATGGTGGGGATTGCAACAGATGGAGCAAGTATTATAGTTGGGTAAAATCACTCAGTTTTTATGCTCCACAAACAAATGCAGCCAAGTCCACAGCTTGTTCATTGTGTTTGTCATTCTCTGGATATTGTAGCTAACAAAGCCATGCAACTTCTCCCCAGCAACCTGGAATACATGATAAGAGGTGGTTTGCTCAGTCAGCAAAATGCCAGAGTGATTATAAGACAGTTTACCAGAGGTTGTCCACTGAAGTTAATAGTGATCTTAGGCATCGAAAGAATTCTGGATCAAGAAGATGTCCTTAAAATGCACGTCAGTTTGGTACCAGATGTAGAGCACTGCTATTCAGCCAGGATTTCGAAAGACATGCGACAAAGCAAACAGTCTGTACATGCACTTTCTCCGCCCCGTGATAAAAGAAATCAAAGAGGTGAACAAATACTTCCAGCTGGAAACAGGCGACGCACTGGGTGTATTTAGTGATCTTGATAGACTGTATACATAGAGAAGAATCATTAAGGCCAGCATACTGCGCATGAATAATGACAAACATCTCTGGGAGCTTGATCTTAAATCATCCAGGCTCCACCTCGCAAATCCAGATGCTGACCTGGGTACCACATTCCAACAGCTGCTGAGGGAGGAAATTACATTAGCACCTGAATAGGAGACAATTTCAGTGTGGTGTTTGGCTTTCCTAAAAGAAGTGCTTGTGCAATATCAAATGCACCTGCCTGCATCAATGCTGCACAAACTGGAGCTGCTCTGCCCCAAAACTGGTGACGTCCACCATAACTAGGCCAGGTCAGGAATTAAAGATTCATCCACATGATTTACTCATGTTCAGATGACACCATAGAGTGCCAGTGAAAGCATTCAAAGCTGAATGAAGGTAGAGGAAGGGAGCAATTGTTTCAAAGAACAAGCGCTGAGTGCTATCAGATTGCTCACTCTGTCCATATTAAATGCTCATGTTTAGAGTGGCATTTTCCCAAGTGCCACTGTTGAAGGATGACATGAGAAATCACATGGAACAGCCGCTCCTTTCCAGCCTCATGGATGTGCACTCTGGCCTGAGCAGGAACGGGTGGAAATCAGCCATTTTCAGACGTCCCCTGGCAGTTGTTGGCGGAGATTTGATTCCTTCATGTATTCGCCTGCTGACATGGTTTTCACTGACTGTAGTTCTTCATGTTCAACATTGCTCAGTTTGTGTTATTAGATATCAAAGATATCAAACAGTTTTGGGTATTTCACTCGTTTTTGTTTAGACTTTTTGTTTTTAAAATGAGTTATACCCACATAAATGAGCATCAACTAATTCTGTGTGTGGCACCACTGCTCAGGATTTATTGCCCTTGCAAGCCTTCGAAAGAACCAGAGGTGTAGAGCTTTGGAGCAAACAGGTTAGTGAGATATATGTGTTCAATAATTTCATTTGGCCACACAGTATGTTTCAAGGACGCTTTAAAAACTGAAATGCACCGTAACGGCAAAATGGTTCCCCAGAATGTTTTAACATTTTACAACCATTACTTCAGAATGAACATAAAACTAAACCAAACCTATAAAAGCATAAATGGTAGGTTTTTTTTTTTGTTTTTTTTTTCAACTTTTCTATCTTTTTTCTCTTTTAAACCTTTTACCTTAGTAGTAGTTTTGTAGTGAAAACACCTTGGAGCCATAGCAACAAGGTGTCAGCAGCACTATATCATTATCAGCTGTTGCACAGATACAAAGCTTTCAAACAATATAATTTGTCAATGTTGTGTTATTTAAAGGATTGCTACCAAGACAGTAGTGTCAAGTGTTGTCTTATAGAATATACCTCCAAATACTAGAAACATTTCACAGTGCTTTTCAATCCTTTTGTGTGAGAGTTTCATAATTTACTTTAGAGAGAAAGACCACACACATGCTTCACTGTCATGTTCAATAAAAGCAAAAAAAGCCAATAAAATATATTTTAATTAAAACACACAGGCAGGTGGAAATGAGTGAACATGTCTCAGACCTGTCCATTGAAGAAGTGAATAAAGTCCAACTATAAGACACAAATCTACTTCAAATAACTATATGTCAACACCTATTCAATACAACACGAACAACATAGAGCTGTTTTTCTACTCACATCTTTCATCTTTTGGCAGACTAACAAAAGATAGTGAAAACTTATGTCATGATTTGCTTTTTCCACACACACACATTTCCTCCCTCACAGAAAAAGGTTGGATAAGACAGTTTAACCTGACGGCGCCTCATCATGTGCACAAATCATTTACGATTTATCCTTTTTCAAAGAAATAAATTGGCCTGATAATAAAACTGTGTATGAAAGGGTTGATAATGGTTTTACCAGCCACTGTACACTGCACAACTAAATTGGAGGTATTAAACCGGGCAGTCACAGTTAGGTAAGAACAATTGTTATCACAGCTATTTCAAGACCTTCGTTTACCTCAGCGTGATCCATCTGCCTTCAGCAAGTCTCATTTATTATTTCATAATCTTGCCCCAATCTCTCTGTTGTGTGCAGGACTGTCAGCCAATTGGAAAAAAATAGATTCCAGCTCATCTTCTAAGCTGCTGACTCACAATATAAAGCTTTACTTGTGGTGGAGAGCTCAGGTGTGAAGGTGAGCATGCAAATGAATGTGAATGAGAGAAGAAAAACAATATCTGCATGAAATTTACAGCTGGTGTGCACAATCATTGTGCTGTTCAAGAAATAGAATTGTTAATTGAGCGGTACTTAATTACGTTTAAGTATTAAGTATTTTATCCAATCTTTAGATAGATGTTGCTCATGATAACCCATTAAAATCAAATAGATCAAAGATAGTCAAAAAAATTATTATTATTATTATTGTTACTTTTAAGCTTATCATGACTATGATTTTGAATATACACATGGTCTTTATTTATTTCTGGTACTTTATGGTGGACCCCACGGAGGACAGCGCGTAATGGGGATCCTAATAAATGAACAAAGGATATATTAAATAAACAAGTAGAACCAGAACAATGTCATTTAGAGACACCTCTGAATCAATGAGCCTGTCAGCCTGTTTT
This sequence comes from Solea solea, assembly GCF_958295425.1. Lineage (NCBI taxonomy): Eukaryota > Metazoa > Chordata > Actinopteri > Pleuronectiformes > Soleidae > Solea > Solea solea. Next base: position 20,700,647 of record NC_081138.1, read on the forward strand.
ACTTAGCACATAATGAATAAGGTCTGACATTGACACAACAGCTCCCTCTTCAGGGGAATCTGTAAAGTCCATGAGTGAGTTACAAGCAACAACACCATCAACTGTCTGCATTTGAATACTCACCATGTCTCCATCTATAATGGTGTCGTCATTGGGAGATCAGGCCGCAGTAGATCACTAGTAGATGAAATGGGATGGAACACATGAAAAAATTAACAAACATGTATACAACCACATATTAATACCATCTGGCAGCCCATGGCCAAGTAGAAGGGACCTGTGCTTGTAAGTGGCAGGTTGAGAGTTCAAATCGCAGGACATGTCAAGGGCTGTGGTTTCCCCCGAGTACTGCTCCTGTGCTCGCTTTGTTTGAGACTGCATCCTTGACCACTCGTCCCTATGAGCTGCTCATTAAACATGGCCTTTAATACAAAAGGCCAGAGCCCCATCAGTGTCCCATAATGCTTCACTCATAGTGATGCCGCTTGCTGGCAGCCACACTACAACAGGGATAACAGTGATGTGCTGTTTTAGCAAACAGGGATTTATTTAGTTTCCCTGTGCATTCTGAACTCTGCTTTGAGTTCAAAACCCCGTGGGTGCACAGAGAAGCACAGAGGCTTGAGGGATGTGAGGCAGCACATTTTCAAAGTTAAAATCACTTTTTGTTTTGTCTTGACAGGCAACATACACATTACAGATAATTGTGTGTAATTTATTCACATTAGTAGATAAGAGACTGTCAGAAATGAAAAGGATAATTAAATGAAAATGTGTACGTTCTACAGATACAGAGATCTAATGTGGTATATTCCTTTTTTTTAGTGTAGCAGTAGTGTTGCAACTGGCTGGAAAAAGGAAAACAAAAAATTCAAGGGGAGATGAGATGAGGGCAGACAGGAGACATTCACTATCATTAAATATTAAATAATTCAAAGTATCTGTATTGTTTTGTTACACCTCTGAACAAGACATTTGATTATTCTACCAATTAAATGTCAAATTTGATTGTCATTTTAAAGGGTCTGCCATGCAATGACATTTGTTATACACTGTACAAAATCCTGACTTAGTGAGTGGAATATTTGTATTTTATTGCAAATATTTTATATGATGTATAGTTCATTATGTGCCTGACACTATGTCGCTTTAACACCATCATTTCCCAGCTTTGGGATCAATAAAGTCTGTTCCATCCGTACGTCTGTCTGTCAGTGAAAGGTAAACAGTCCATCCAAACCATATGCTGGGAGCAGAGTTATCATAATGCCATTTTAAAGTAAACACTGATGTACAAAAGTAGACAGACGGTGTCTTGCCGTCTACTTTGGGCCGATACAGATTTGAGACATTTGATTTGCTATTCATTCTGTCATAGTTTCATAGTTTTAGGGCTTGTTTTCATAACACAGCAAGACCTCAGCCATGGTCTGTGTGCACCTGATCACAACAACTGTATTTTTCCTTCTTTTTTATTTGATACTGTTGTGATGTCATCTCTACTTTTAACACTATGGACTATAAATTAATCTCTCAAAATTAGACAACAACATTAATGCAAATAGCCATACCGATACCTTGAACCATCATACCTGAACACTAAGTGACGCGAGTGGCTCTGAGGACAACAACAAACCAAAAAGGCAATTCTGATCACGCCCCAATAATAATGTGAGGAAATTGGGGGAGAACAATATAATAACTGTTCACTCTGAGTGGTATCAGAGGATAACATTCTGAGGATTAATTGCTGCTCATCCATCCAAACCATCTTCTATTGCTTTATCCTCCACACGAGGTGCCAACACCAGCTGACATGGGGCGAAAGGCGGGATACGCCCTGGACAGGTCATTAGCTCACAGTCAATTTAGAGTGTCGAATTTAACTCATTCCTAAATCTGCATGTTTTTAGAGAAAACCCACGGACACACAGGGAGAACATGCACTGCTGCTCAGCCCCGAAGGCTATTAATGTTAATAAAGCTCAACCGTGTGCACAAGGAAATAATGCTTTAATGCTATATTTTATTGGTCAAAGGCTATTTCTGTTAGCCTCTGCCCTCTAAGCGGAGCTGGATGAACAACTTAATCAGTTTAAAGCCATAGAGGATCCCCACACCTTTGAATCCTGAAGCATGAGTTTTAAACTCCGTGAGCTCAGTGGACTCTTGCTGCACTTTGAGAGTTTGATTTTAAGCCGCGAAACTTTCAACTTTTCAACGCTGACTGCTAGAAATAGAAGCAATCTAGGACAGGCAACTAACTTTACTACATACCTTTTTTTAGACAGCACTGTGTGTCCTGCTTTTATCAGTGTTTGGACACTTAAACTACAGCAGCGCAAGCACTGTGTCTGACAAAGAACTCTGTCTTTGTCATGGACCACCACCACCTGCAATTCAGTCTGAATGAGACAGCTGCAGACAGGAATGAAAAAAGAAAGGTATTTAATGAATTTAGCAAAAGGTATGCAGTGTTTGTATTGTGAAAGCTGATTCTTTCTTTTTTTTTTTTAAATGCACATGGGTTTTCTCTGAGTTCTCCAGTTTCCTCCCACAGTCCAAAAACATGCAGATTTGGGGATTAGACAAATTGGACACTCTAAATTGAGCGTAGATGTAAGTGTGAGAGTGGATGGTTGTTTGTCTCTATGTGGCCCTGTGATGGACTGGCGACCGGTCCACGATGTACCCTGCGAGATTAGCAAAGCACTCCCCCGTGAACCTTATGTGGAGGATAAAGCTCTAGACAGTGAATGAATGGATGAATCAACATCACCCAGGCAATAACAGAGACAGGCAGACTGTTTACAGTACACCCACCTATAATCTTCAGCATCATATTGCAAGCAAAGTTTTTGCTTTCCGATTTATCTGATTCACAAAAGCTGTGGCTGGACCTTAAATGGCCTGACATACATGCTGGGGAATAATGAATTGAAGATTTCTGAAACAATGCAGTGGCAATCAATAATAACATCAATGGAAGTAATGCAATAGCCCAGAACACTTTGAGGTGTGGGGAGAAGCGGAAAAAGGGGTTCAAGCAAGTCTTCCTCCCTTGGAGGTGTGACTGAGAAGCTTCACTCCTCATTTCAGAAAATGTCAATTCATCTGGGGGGGGGGGGGCAATCTCTAATGCCAAGGACAACAAGGCAAGCACGAAGTCCATTACAGCCATGTAGTTTCTGACTCTCAGAGGGAAGAAAACAACTCAGAGAAAAGCCTCCGCTTCTGATATGAGACACATTTACCCGGCTGGGCAGCTGTAATTGCAGAGGTTTGTATATAAACAATAGCTCAATCTGGACTGGAAGATGTTAATAAACTTCAATTCAAAGAGTTCAATTTGAATCACTTACACCAGTCCACAATGACTGGCTGTGAGAGACTGTTGTTTATGTTAAAAGGAAAAACAACAACAACGACAACAAAACAGCATTATAAGTGTATAATGCAGACTTGAGTGTCGAAATGAGTGTCATATATTGTGTGCAGTTAAAAAAAGAACAAAGACTAGTGTGAAGGACAATGGCAACATTACCATGAATTGATAAAGAACAAAGCAAGATGCAATTAAAGTAAGAAGTGGGTTTATCTGCAACAATCAGTATGCATGACAGTCTGTTATATCCTTGTTTATGATATTGATGTTAATGAACATGATGCCCATTAAACATAGGCTTCAGGCAGACACTGCAAATATGTATAACATCACCACCAATTGCATTTTAATGTAGATGAAGAACACAAATTAGTCTATTTTATAAATTAGTAACTGATTGATATAGATTTTTTTTTAAGCTAACACTGTTAAATATTCCGATTGTCAAGATGTTTGATGCCACTTTTCAACAGCTTACACACAAACCAAAATGAGAGGGGTTTTTTGTCTTTCCATTGTGACATGGTGAATGAACTGGCAACTAAATAAAAAGACAAATAAAGAGCGATCTCAAACCCTCAAGCTGAATCTTGGAAATCCTCACTTATTTAGAACTGCTGGTAGAACTGCTGCAGGTTGGACCAGACATCAACAATCTGCAGGGCAGCAGGAAAGGAGGGATTAGAAGACTGAGACCCACAATAGAGAGGCAGAATCAGCAAACACCACCCCTCTAATTTCAGGATGCACAATAAAGGTCACTCTGTCATGCGCCGTTGTGGCTACATAGTCTCTCTGGTAGTCAGCAGCACAGTTAATTAAGCAAACCTCAAGCAACATTAGTCCCCAACAGCCTTAATATCAGATTCCTGACTCTGTGTTTACAGATACTGTGGTGATACTGGAGCATTGTTTTCATGCCTCCTCACCTGGAAACAGCCAGTGGCCAGAGTCATTATATAACTGGGTTGTCCATCCAGCCAGTCATCCATCCATCCATTCCATTCTTGTGAACAAGATATCTCCAGAATGTCTCCACATATAGTACACAGTTGTAGTTGTTCCGGTGGATGAACTCATTCTATTTTTGGCGGTCAAAGCTCGAGGCTACTGTGACCTCACGTCTGAAGCTGATCTATGAAGAACACCTGCAGGATGTTAGCAAAAAGATCTACACAACGCGGTCAGAACAAGTGCATTTCTGCATAGACTTTGCATAAACACTCTAAATTGCCTTCGTAGGTGTGAAGGGTTGTTTGTCTCTGTGGATGGATGGTCAAGATGGCTTCACAAAACGAAAACAATTCATATCACAGCAGAAAGCTGTGGCCTAATTTTACACACTAAAGTATAAATGCCAAGATTGGTTTAAATGTATTCCTAATGACATCAGTGTCTGTTATTAGTCATTTCACAAGCCAATAACTTCAAGTCTTAAGAGATGGCTTCACTTTATCAAATCCCTTAATTGATTTTACTCATGGCAGCAGTACTAAACATATGCTAGTCACTCAGGAGAAACTCGATAGAAGAACTCTGTGGCATAAACAACAACACTTTCAACTTATTTTAAGTCCAAGTTTTAAGGGGAAAGATAAATATGACGTCCAGTGTGACTCGCTGCACATTAATATTGTCACCCTTACAAAAAAAATGTACATTAAAAACTCCCAGTAATAAATCATATAGGTAGAGGCCTTCCTCCATTTAAAAGGATTAAAATCATCATGATTTACGTTTCCTCAACAAACTGCTGTGGTCAACAGTATAAAAATGAAGCAGGATAGTGCTGAGCAAAGTGCATCAAACATCATTAATGAGCTTTTGAGACAGAGAAAAATGCTCCGATACAACGTCAACACCAGCAACTGTCTTGACTTTACCACAACAGCATTAAACATGCATATAGGCAGTGCTGTATGATTTGTGTTTTATTTAGCATTATACTGCAGCGTTGCACTGCTTCACGGAGGAATAGGACGAGTTGAAACTGCACTCTTACCTGTGACTAATTAGTAAATCTAACACTTCAGGCAGGTGGGGAGATGTAAATCAGCGGGTTGAGTCATCGAGGGGTAATCTTATAGTGCAAATAGAAATAGATAGAAATGTTGTGATTTTTTCATTAAGTGCAAAATTGCAGTATGTTGGCAAGTGAAAGCTGTTATATTATCATCTGAATATATTATTGTAATTTGTCAACTGTCAGCCCCCCCCACCCCCAAAAAAAAGACTCCTCTGGGAATTTGCTGTCAACACTGTCTATGCGTGACTGTTTTAACAAAGTCTCAAAACGGTCCATTAGACAGTCTGATATGGAGTCCGTGGTGTTGCCGAGAAGAGAGCGGAGCAGCTGATGTATTTTTCCGACAAATTAATCACCAGTACGATGTTTGACTCGTATACGTTGAGCCCAGCTACTCACATACTACTTCTTCGACCAAATGAGTGCACATAACTCCGAGCATCTTAAGACATAAACAGGCAAGAAAGTATATGATAACATGAATGTTTATTTCTGTTTCAATCCCTTTAAATAATCTGTTTATTTGAGTGGATACATTCTATAATGCAGCTACATGATCTGTGCTTAAAGGGGAATTGCAAAAAGTGTCATAATTGGCCTAGTAGATCACCTCGGGCAGCAACCGCGACAGGAGAATATGTCTGGCAACATTACCAAGGGTGTAGGTTTGGTTACAAGACTGGTGGGGACACTGCGCCACTGTGTTGTCCAGGCATGCATATCTCTCTCAGCTCCTCTGTGATTCACACGTTCACACTCACTCACGTACACATGGGCTTAGGTTTGCAAACGGACGGTGGGGACATGTCCCCATTGATATTTGGAGAAAGCCAGATTGTCCCCACCCTTATTAAAGACAGAGAAATGTGAACGTGTGCGACTGCTGTGAGAGGAGAGCAAGAGTGAAAGTGAGCGGATTTTACGAGCATCGGCGAACGCATCACGATCTGTATCTGGTGTCACTGATTTGTTGTTTTTTTTTCTTCCTTTGACAGAAGGTTCAAATAAGGGAACATCAACTTTCACCTTTATTTATAATGTCATTTCCTGTAACTTCATAGCTGGGTGACTTGATATCAAGGTTCAGTTCCTGCACAGGGAAAAAGGTCACACACAAACACAGGCTTTTATCAGGTGTACTGCACCTCATCAACAGCGTACTTCTCCTTGAACTGCTCTTTCGAAAAGATCCTGGCAACAGATACAAACACAGAAAGAGCTCAATGAACAAACTAAAAGGCAAAAGCCCATGGATTATATAACAATCTGGGAAAACACTGGAAAAGAAAGACCAGAGGGGGAAAGCCCAATAGTGACAAGCTCGATTCATTACAGTAGTGATCGAGTAACTCCCGAGTGAAAAGGGCTTTTCATTCACGTCACATGACAAATATGATCTGAGGGCTTAACAATTAGGGAGGAGAAAACATGTGACGGGGTCAAGAGTCTGCAGGTGAACATTGTGTGGTTGTCACTGTTCAAGTTACACACGACACTCATGTCTCGTATATCGTATAAACTGTATATACCATTTACTTTAATCTACAATCTATCCTAGCAATTAGCTTGGGAGCAGCAGCTGCAGCAGCAATCAGCCCGCTGAATCATTATTGTTAATCAACAAATTAATTCAAGTGGAACTTCGAGCATTTTGCAAGAGGTCTAATAATTTTCTCAACAGGCATGAATAAATATCACTCTCGTAACGAATTTTAATTAAATTCAAATGAATTACCTGACTAAATACAAACATTGGAACAGTACACACGTGACTTTGTCAACCCTTTCTTCATGTTTGAGCTGACAGCTGTGGACCAGCTGGTGATACCAGTTGGCCATGTATGCAGCCCTTTGAAGATTAGTGTGACTCACTCTTCCATCCAAGTAGCGTAGCTTCCAGGCAGTTTGGGAACAGAAAGCATGCATTTCCACATGGAGCTCCATAACCGTCAGGCTCCGTTACTCCAAAAGCCCAGTGGAAAGAAAGAGTCCTACACAAGTGAGACGATCAGTGAGGATGCTCGTGAAGGAAACTATAATAGTCAGCATGAAATGAAGCACAATGTCAGCACATCCTGGTCAGATTATTACAAGCGGCGATAGAAGAGCTCAGCAAAACACGTGTGTCCTTGGCTTTGTGTTCAAAATAATCCAGGTCAAGTTAGCAGCATAAATAGTACAAATAGTTACAGAGACAAGACCATTTCCTTAATTGGGAAAAACGAATTGAAAAGATTCAGATGCTTTAATGTTTTGGAAAGAGTAAAGACATCAGTTTTTAATCATACTGCACGACCTCCAATCGGCCTGTTTGAAACACTGATGCCTTTGATTCACGTCTGTTTAAAGCCATGATATTCTCACTGGTGAGCAGGCTCGTCTGTTGTGTTTGATCCAGGGATTCCAGCAGGCGTCAGAAATGTCCTGGCCTACGCTTTTGCTTTACCTTGCTTTGTTCAGGCGGTCTTTTCAGGTTTCTGTGAAAGAGGAGCTGCCTTTACTCTTTTGGCCTTTTGGCCTTTTTAGCTTTTTTAGTGAATTGTGTTTCACTATCTTTCTATCCAGTGCTCTATATGACGGTGTGTGTGTGTGTTCCTGCTCAGCTGACAGGTTAGGGTCCAGATGCACCAGAGCGCAGTCAGTCTTTCAAATATTATCAGAAAATACACTGATGACCAAGAACTTTAATAATTGCATTCAGGTCCAATTAATTAATATGATAAACTATGTTATATACGCTATGTGAATTTCTCTGTGAGATGAATAAAGTATCTATCTATCTATCTATCTATCTATCTATCTATCTATCTATCTATCTATCTATCTATCTATCTATCTATCTATCTATCCATGTTTTTTCATGTCTTACATCTACTGTCGGTGTGTATGTGTGAAGAGTAACACTGGACAAAATAAAAGAAAGACATTAAAGTCCAGAGGGAACGCGAGTGCATTGGAAATCAACTTACAAGCTACAAGTCAAGCCCTCATCACTTTCTACATCAATTAAACTAATTAGTGTTTTTGATGAATAGAGCAGGTAGAGGAACCAGACAGCGTATCATTAGACCTTATTAATTGTTTAATTTGATAAATAAACCATGATGAATGAAGTCTTAATGACTCTAAGGAATGTTTTGATTGGTTTAAACGGCCTTTACTGCCTTTGTTGGACTAAACCAAACAATGATTTTTATTTTTTTTTCTACTTTACAGTGATTATCAACATGTTAAGAATCAGGCAAATTTATTAAAATAAGAAGTATGAGTGCACTTGATGGAATATCAGCAGTAAACTGCAATGGAATCATATCCCTGTAAACATTGCTGTAATGATCTAGGCGTGACTTTAACAGAAGAGACATCAGGAAAGATTGGCCTGTAAAACTACTGTTTTCCTCAAGAAACGAGTGAGAGGAGATGAACCAGGATATGCAAATGAAGTGTTAACTTAATATGACCTTGGGACAAACATAATTCATAAAGAATAAATGGAAGATCTGACCCAGTATTATGAACTAAAGACAACCTACCTGTCTGAAAAGGAGGTCAGTGGCATGTGCATGTGCAGTGCTTCTGTTTCTGCTCTCGTCCCTGCAGCTCCACCACTGACTTTGGCTCCATGCTGACTTTGGCTTTCAGCCCATTGCACACTCTGTTGGTTCTCAGGCAATAAGTGCAGCAGACGCTCTCGGGGTGTCATTACCCAGCCAGCAGACAGGTCTAAAAGGACAGGGAGACGAGAGATTAAGTGGCAGAGGGAGAATAACTCTTAAATTGGATCTAGATCATATTTGTCCAGTCACATTGTGCAGAAGCCAAATATAACCTGATCTATCCCCAAACTCCCCCACCGTCTTTTCACATCAACTATTTTGTCTTACAAAGTCAAAGACAAGTCATAGGTGGAGTTTGGGGGGGGGGGGGGGGGGGGTATGAAGTCCAAAAATAGGTCCAATAAACACATTTCTTGTTAATGCATAATGTAATGCAGTGAGACAAAATAAAGCGACACTTTTCCTTTTGTCCTCTCTACTTTCCTAATAGCCTTTTTCCTAAAGTAGTGTTATTAGTAACTAGTGTGCACCGATGCATGACTTTGAGCTCGGCTCCCATGTAACTCGAACCCAGCTTAAGTGCAAATAAAGAGGTCAGAAAGTGATAAATGGGATTTGTTGTTCTGTTAGCTTGGTGATATTGTCTTCTATTGCTGTATGTAGTCAGTAGTCTCTACATATCAAATCACTTCTAGTTTCCATTTTAATGAAACAAGGAATAGCACAGGTAAGATGTAGAGTCGCTGTGAGATTTTGTGCCCAGGAAGTGAAATTGTAAAATGATCCACCGTCATGAAATCAAATTAAGCCACACTAACAGAATTAGATATTTGATCTATAATATACAGGGAACAGCTGCTTATCCTCAAAAAGGCACATTTGAATCAACAACATTATTTATTTACTTCTGCATTCTTTTTTGGTCCGTGACGGGCTATTTTAACATTGAAACTTGATTTATGTTACAAAAAAAAAAAGAGAGAGAGAAAATTTAGCACTTTATATCATGTTTGTGAGTCATAAGAAACTTGATAGACACACTTCAACCTTCAATTCAGACTACTTCCAGTAAACGGCTCAATTACGCTATTTTCAATATGAAAACCAGAATAAAAATCCCCGGAGAGAAAAATGACTCTGGATTTGATTGTGCAATGGTACTTTTACAGTAAAAGCAGTAGGGGGAGATGCAACTCTCTTCTGACACAATGCACTGGTAAATAATTCATTATTTAGAGTGACTGCAGATTAATCACACTGCCAACTCAGAAACAGTGAAACAGTCATAACAGATGACAGACTGTCTACAGTTGGAAGCAGCTTTCAATGTAATATACTAATACATGATATACAGGAAAGCAAAATTTGACTACACTGATGCAGGGAGACGATTAGACAAACAAATGAAGCAACAATGAATTCTGTGACTAGGAAACATAGCCGCAATGAATGACACAGGCAAGTCCATGGCACGGAAAAAAAAAACATACAGATTTGACTGTCAACAATCCAATTTTTCCAATAAGACTTACATTATTAATAAGTAACTCGTAACCTTTACACTATCTATTCTGCTAGTGTGGTCTAAAATCTACATGAGGTCATTGCTCAGTGCTGAAGTTTCATTGCTAATTTGAACTACAGGGAGTTTTACCCACTTATACTTATATTTGTGCACATGCATTTGCCAAATTTAAAAGGTCAGAGTATAATCCACTTATAGCATCCTAGGTATTCATATGTGATATAACTGCACGCTGTGTGAGATGGGGTGGAAGGAACTTTTTTAGTAATATATATATCTGTTGTATTTGTTTTTAAAGGTTCTCCTATAAGAGCAACGCTGCATGTATGACTTTGAATATATATCCCATATTATTTAAATACATTATCTTCCATGTAAAAGCACAAACCATCGAGGCCAACCCTGTCAATGAACACGTTCAGTAAACTCTTTGTGTGTGTGTGTGCATGTGTTACCTTCAATTTAGTGGGGCAGTCGAGTATCAGCCCATGAGTTGATGCGCATAGAGCAATTGCCACAATTACATTTGCAAAAAAGGTTATATGAAGACACACCTAGAGGACCAGATGGCGCTGCTCTGCTGGCAACACGCACACCTGATCTGACAAATTGTGTTTGTTTTCGGTCTCTTTTTGTCTCTTGTTGTCTGCTTGAAGTGGATGCAATGTGTGGAATGAAAGTAGTGGGACTTCCATCGGTCTCTGCTCGTCTTTATGGGATTACACTTTCTTTTATTGAACTGAGATTGAGACATAGACACCTCTGGTTTCCCAGGCCACAGGGGAATCACAGGGCTTTGTGACACCCAGGCTGCAAGCTGATATACCGGAAGAACTGAGGAAATCGTAATGGTGAATGGAGAGGGAAAAGGGAGCTCGGATTCTGGGCGAGTCAAGTCAGCATACAGCCCCAAGGAGGACACGAGGGAGTGGCATCATAAGGAGGAGGCTGCGGCTACGGAATTTCTGACCACTGCTACCTGTGACAATCCAACTCATCCCAAAATATCGAACCAAACTGAGACACCAGAACAAGGTGATATACCCGTGGACTCAAAATAATAAAGACACTTTTGGGGCTTGTTTCGCCTGCACTAACTGGGAGGTGCTTAAGGATACTCTGGACTCAACATCAACTTTTGAGTCTGTTATCCCAAAAAAATCTGTCAAAATGTATCCAAACAATAAAACTTTAATTAATTAAAATCTTTTTCACCAGATTTGAGACTGTGGGGTCTGAAAAGAGCTACACAGACATGTTGATACTACAGCCTGAGGATAGGGTGGAGATCACAGTGCGTCAGGTCACCAGTGCTTTTCCACATCTCAATGCTCTCAAGTTCCCAGGCCCGGATCACACCTGCTAATTTAAAACCTATCATGAGGAACTGGCCCCAAAGTGGCAGTAAATATTCCAGCAGTTTCTGGACACACATAGTGTCCCAACAGCCTGGAAAATATCACACATTATTCCAGTCTCAAAGAAAACATGCCCAAAGGAATGCAACAACTATTGTCCTGTAGCTCGAACCTCTATGCTGATGAAGTCATTGGAAAAAATCATTACCCCCTGGCTGTGTCAGTTGGTTCAGAACAAACCAAATCCTTACCAGTTTTCCTATAAGCGAGACCGTAACACAGAGGATGCGGTTGCAACTCACATACACCTTCTCACAAAACACACAACAAATCATAAGCCCTATTCCCTTATTACTGGCAGGGTTCAGGTATTGATGTCCTGGATCTTGTTCCAACCAGCTGACTCTTGAGGACCTGTCTTACTTGGTGTAGGTATTTGGCTGTGGCGGATCTCCTTGTAGCCTCTTTATGGTTCCCATTTGCTTGTAGGACCCCAAGTAGTTCCACTCCTGGGCGACTGTCTGGCCTTTCGTCAACCATTGTGGGTGGGTCCCAGACAGCAGCAGTTGGTACATCTGTGCTAGGTGTGGATCATGTCAAATACTGGTGCCGTCCAGCTTTTCATTTTGGATACTCTATCTTGGATGTCTGTAATTGTGATTGGTCTTGCAGTGGTCTGCTTTCATACCCGCGTCACTGGGCATTGCTGTTACAGTATGTGATGCCTCTTTTTCCACATATGATCTTCCAGTATTGCTCAGTGTCAGGTGGGTCTGTTGTTGCTGTTCTACCCTACCATTGAGAGTAGACCTTGGATGTAGTGTTAACCACTGAGCTATCCAGCTGCTGTTGGAATCTTTCGCGGATGGAAAGCTCAAATGCTGCTGTGTGCAGTTAGAGACAAATTAAACCTGAGAAAGTCATTTCACTGCTTAATTCAACTAACTTATTAGTTGACACATTTCTTTAAGCCTTATTGACAATATTAAATGTAGTGCTCCTTGCACTAAGCATTAATTAGTTGTATAAATTAGGATGTTGGATTGAGATAACTTACTATTTTATCTCATGATAAAAAGAGTCTTATAATTCTAATGAATTGTATGTTACTAAAACTGATTGAAAGAGAGATAAATCAACTCACTGTAAACTGCATATCTAAATTAGTTATGAAATTTAGATATGCATTATGCAATATCAAACCAGGCAGTAGTATCTGGGTGGGAAGAGTTCATATCAAAGCTATATCTCTTTCTTACTTAAGATGTTGTCTCTCCTTTGTGTAATTCATCTACCTCCAGCAAGGTTCATTTATTTGTTCATAAATGTAGTCACGCTCCCGATCTCTGAGCTTTGTTTTGTGCACGACCTTCAGCCAATTGAAAATATAAATTGCAGCGCTTCCTCCAAGATGCTGGCTTGAAGTGCAAAGCTTTACTTGTCGAGCTCAGGTGTGGAGTCAAGCATGAAAATGAATGTCAATGAGAGTGCTGCTGAAACACCAAGTGCACCAAAATCTACATTCAAATTTAAAAAGCATCTCGTGGGCACAACACACCACTCTGCTGTTGAATAAATATAATTGCATAAACGCTCATTAAATTAAACTTGAACTTTTTTTCAACAATGTAATTATGGGCTTGGTACAGTCAACAAGACAATTATTTTATACCTTGGATACAAACTTTTGTTTATGTTCATTCAAACAGGACATGCCAAAAACAGTTGCATACTGTACGGCTGCATCATTTTAAATGCTTTTCCTTTCTTATGTGCAGCTTTAAGATGTTACAAGGTGATCTTCCATCTTCATGAAAGCAGGTACTTCAAAACACCTCAGCTGCACCAACCACTTAGAAAAAAGATGGGAATAACCATCTCTGGCCTGAATTTTTACATTTTCTTATTAATTCCAGACAAGGGCAGTTTATATTACATTTGCTGATTTATTCCTATAGTAATCTGCAGGACCTCTTAATGACAAAAAAAAGGAAATAGAAGACTAAGGGGGTTTACAAGGTATCGCAAGTTGTAGGTCAATGACAATAAAGCTGTTTTCATGCAGCAGTATCAGTTTCATTGTTCACCGATTCCACAGAAAGAACCAGCCCCACATACAAAGAACAAGAGCTCTGCTGATGGGAATATTGTTCTATGGAACCTACAAGCATGGAAAACACTAATTTCTCTCAGAAGAAAGGGAATCATAGATAAGACTCCCTCACTAAGGGGTCTGTCTAAGGTATTGTTACACTGATTAGAGCTCCTGAAACAGATACTAATTACTGTAACATCCTGCACTCCATACTCACTGTTTGAGGGCAGCAAGTGTGTAGCTTAGACACATTTGACCAAAAGAACCTCAAACTTTAAATCCATGGAGCTTTTTTCAAGGAACTAAAAACTTTCCACACACTGTATACACCACAGTCTTAAGATCGGGGATAATTAGGCACATTAATCAGTTGATATGTGAACAGCAGTAGGCCGCAATGAACTGTTCCACTCCAGTCCACCAAATAGTGACAATGCACAGCATTAGACATAAGTGATTCACCAATTTCAGTGTTTACCACACAACTCATTTATTAATTTAATTCAAGAAAGTCTGAATATGAAAAAAATGTATTTAATTGCAAATGAGAAACACTGTAATAGCTCAAGCAACACTAAACATAGAGATTCAGGTCATGCTGCTGTTGATCAGAAAGGAGATGAGCTCAAGTCCCAATGTCTATTAATAACACCAGAAATGCTAGATTATAAGATTTTACAGCTCTTGCTTCTTTAAGATTTACCAGATGAAATAAATACTGGCATACAACGTTTCAGTACTGACAGCTCCACTCCAAACAGTCCTGTATCATTTGAAAAGTACCACACTTCCGGCGAAGTGACTTTTCTCTCAGAGTTGCCACAAAGGTTCCCTTTTCTGCAGGAGAGTTCATATGATCCAAACATGGCTCTGGTCTGGTGGTATATTGTTTTTGTACATTGCAATGCTTGCTCGTCTATCTGAGACCCTGTCATAGTTACATTTGTGTGTGTTATCTTTGTTATGCCATGGACCTGATCTCCAACCAGTGTTTTCTGGTCTCAAAAGTCTGGTGCCCCTAATTTGCTAAATGAGTTATCCCAAAGGGATCGGCACTTGGGCCACTTTAATCTTGTTTGCACATAAAACACTTCCTCTTGGTCAGAAAATGAATGTCATCGTAATATTGGTTCAAGCAAAGACTAAGAGCTAAGTGAATTTGTGAAAAAGAAAAAAAAAAAGCTCCTGTAGGTCATATCTGAAGGTAGAAAGAAATGACCTATTTTGTTCATTGATGATCCAACAGCTTCTGATCTGAGCCCTGAAAGGTCAAATCAGAGATATGGCATCATGTGTTTGCATACAATCACTTCACAACACTGTTCCTACCAGGCTGCATATGATGGGGAAGGGAAGGATTATTTGTGACAGCTTGCCTGAAAGTCTGAATCAATCTTGGTTCTGTAAATTCACCTGGTCTATTAAGGCCACATGTCCCCTGCTCCAAAGTCAGTGTGCTTTTAATCATGCGTGCGAGAACATCATTTTGCCAAGGGGTGCTGTATAGTCTACAGCATGCATCCGGCAACACACTTCCCTTCCTTCAACACACGTCACGAGCTATGACATCATTATTGCTGTAAGAAACATCTTTAAAATGAGGGAACTAACGATGTTAGAGTCACCAGCAACGCACTCCTGAACTTCTCCAGAGGAACTAGACACTCATGACATTAGCTGACAATGACAATGAACCTGTTTTCATGCAGCAATATCAGTTTCATTGTTCACTGATTCCACAGAAAGAACCAGCCCCACATACAAAGCCTGCAAGACTCTGTAAGTGCTTCCAGCAACACACTTCCCTTCCTTCAACACACGTCACGAGCTATGACATCATTATTGCCGTAAGAAAGATCTTTAAAACTCGTACTGCAACACTCTTGTGTTTCGGGTGTTTTAGAAATAAAGAAATCCGAATAATTTTTATAATCTTCCCTATCACTCACACTTTGACCCGAGTCTGCCTATGTCATCATGTTAAATAATGTAACTCAACATATTTCAAACATGTTTTTATCGGACATGCAAATTATCATTGATGGTTTTAAAAAAAAAGAAGAAGAAAAACAACCAACTATTTACACGCTGTGTGTTCCTGCCCGTGTCAGTAGGGGATGCTGCAGCACCCTCATCACCCCCCTTCCCGCATCCCTGCTTTTAATGCACCTGCACATTCATTATGTCCATGTGACAAGACAAAACTGTTGTTGAGGCAAATCTGGTTGATTCCTTCGTTGGTTGTTTTCCTTATTAAGGGGACTCATGAGTTTTTATATGCATGAGGTAACTTTCTTTGGAATAGATGTGTAGACATTTAAAATCATTACATTCAAATATTAAAGAGGTGATGTTGGCGAGTGCCAGCTGGGCAGACGGAAAAATTAACATATCTGTTCTCAGTCTTGCGTAGAGCCGACTGAAATGTAAATATAGCAATACTTGAATTTAGTGAAAATGTGCTGTCATCTTTACTTAGTATACGACTTCTATCCTTCAGAGTTTGACAGTCACGATGTTGGCATTCCCACGGGTGCAATGCTGGTGGCGCAGGTATGATGTGCCAATTCCTTTCCATATGCCGAGTTGCCATCGCGAAAGATGAATGGCTCAGTAGAGACGGCTTTGCTTGTTTCTATCTTGTTAATATGCCTCTGAGAGGCCGACCGTAGTCAGGAGACTCACTAGAGGCTGATCTCTGGAGACCTGAACAAGATAAACATGGCTGTAGAAGCCAGAAAAGACCTTCAGTGCTGCATAAATAACCCTGAGCATAGCTGATGAGTAGTTGTTCTTCTGTGCTTCGTGCACAGAGGGGAACTAGATGGTGCTGTTATTAGGCTGCAAATCAAAAAGGAGACATTCAAGTTCTTATTGCTGATTTGCTTGCAAGAGCATCACCATATCAGCAGTCCTTTATCTGATAAAACTTTATTTCTCCTTGCCATTATGTTCCCACTTCAGATCCTTTGGCTACTTCATGCTACACAAAATTGCTAATTATAGCTTAGTGGTAAGTTTCGGGAGCAGATGTGGAACCAGCATTTGTAGTTTATTGGACCAAGATAATAGTGAATAATGGATTTGATAGTCATTTGGTTCAGTGTTATTAATATTGCTCAATTTAACTTTATTTTGACTTAAACTTATATGGTGATATTCCCAGAATATATAGACACTCAGTGTGTATAAGCTGGGTCATTTGCAGATGCCAGCATCTTTATCATGTTTGCAATTTTAGATTGATTAGGTTTCAGTCCTTTTTATAATGATGTTCTATTATTGTTTATTTATAGTCATCAAACCCACTGATGGCCACAAGGCAAATTCCTGGAAGTTACAAGATCATTTATTACTTCAGTCAAACTGTTAAGGCTGAAGCCTAGATAAAATGCCCTCAGATTTTACACCAGCAGGTCACTGGTTTTACATCAGGTACATCTATAGCGTGTCGCACATGAGAGAACTGGGAAGTGCAGCTGTATGAGGAAGAGGAACCATTTACTGTCACGCTTATTATTATTATGTGTTGCATGTGGCGCAAGGAAAAAATACAGAAGTATAATGTTTATCTCCTTTTGTTTTCTGTGCACACGAATTAGCACCAGCCTTGACTTCACACATGTCAACAATGTAAGAGCAGAATAATAACGTAAGTAAAAGGTGATGTGGTTGCATTCAGCATTGCATATATGCCAGTGGATGTAAGTAAGAACACCAAGCACACTGTTTGGTGTGCATGTGTAGTGAATTGTGTTGAAAATGTGTTTTCATTGTGTTACCAAATAATTATATAAAGACTAGTTTGTGACCTTTCTGGATTTGGTGCCGTTAATGTTGTTACAATGAAATCTTATGGGAATATGATAAATTTCCTGAATCCTTAAGCGTCCTGTGAGGGTTATGGTTTCTGAGTTTTGTCTCACTGATGTTCCTGGATGCTAAAATACAAAATATATTCAAGGCAAATATTTCAGAAGAAATAGAAAAGAAATGTTGGCCATTGAGCTAAAGTGAACTCATTGTGTGGAAATATCAATAATGGGGCCTGAATGAAAGAAAATAAGATGCTCTTTAAAATGATATCAAGCATTGAAAATATGAAATATATAAATAGATATAAATATCATCTAGAAGTGTGAACATTTAAAAAAATTGGTTGTTTTTTTTACCAGGTTTTGCCACCAGTTGTACCAGAGTCTGGTCTGGCCCATGGAATAACAATAGCATTTGGTGATGACAGCGGATCACATTAATGTTGGCCGGCCCAAATCCTGATCAAAGGGCCTCTCACTCTACGGGTTAAGCAGCAGTCACATCCATAACCCGGGACAGCTGGTTATGATTGAAGAGGATTAGGGACAGCACACATATTTCATCAGGATTCATTCTCAAATTGTAAAACTGGATTGCTCCAAAGCCACTCACTTCAACACTGAAAAATTATTATTTGACTTCTTTCCAGTGGAGGTCAGCTTTAGTCGTGTCCTGGGCATTTAGCAGATCAGTCATTATTAGCCTCAAATGTCCTTCAGGTTTGACAGTGTAGGAGTAAGAGTGGAAAGCCTTTGTTTTCATTTCAAATCACACAAGTGCCTCTTGTGGGTGAATGATTTATCAAAATTAACATACAAGGTCTCAGAGCTGTAGAAAAGCTCTCACCATGAATCTGTACAGACTTGTCCACCTCATCTGAGCTTTCTGTGATAGACATTTGCTGAGAGATTTAAGAAAATTCAAGTTCATTCATCGCAGCATTTACCACCCATTAACATCCCAATAAACTGAATAATGGAGAGTCAATTTTTACTCCTTTTGAACTGTAAAATCAGCTCACATTCAAATAAAATGGATTCTTATATTTTTTAACTGCCTCCTGATTTGCTCTGCTTTTGTTTCTGTTTAAAGTTTAAACAGAATGTACACACTTTTGGTTCTGTTTTGATTCATTGTCTCGAACAACTCCAGACAACCTCGACCACAGGTCATTTAGGAGGTAATCTATGATGTTCAATAGCACAAAGCTTCTTTCTGCTCCCCTTTAGATGTGTTGCTAGGCCATCAGAGAATACTACACCTACTACTACTACTAGTATAAATGTAGTAGTATAAATGGGCCTTACGCCTTGCACCAGTAACCCTGTGAAGTTTCTGTTATCTATTTTTTATCATTTGGTACAAGGCGAGCGGAGGCGGAGGTGTGGAGTGAGAAGCGTTGCGGGTCAGTTGTAGAAATGGCAAAAGAAGACACAGGAGGAGGGCTGGCATTTTGGATTTCGTGTCACCTATGATAATAGTGGTACAAAAAAAAAAAAAGTGGTGGATAAAATGTCAAATGTATGCAAGCACTGTGCAGCACAAGATGCTTACACCAGCGGCAACACTTCGGAATATGTTTGCTCATCTGTGGAGACGTCACCACAGTGTGACAATTGACAGCACAAGGGGGAAGAGAGTCGAGCTTGTATATTTAAAAAGGCATGTTTAAAAATCCCTTTCATTTAAGATTGTTACAATGATGTGCCTAATCAAGCGGCCTTCATTCAGTTTTTGCATGACTGCATGACATGCCCTTAAGAATAAATCTGTAAATGGTGGATTATTAAGCTATAGATCTCATTTCTAGAGGGTAAAAAATTGATTTAACACAATGATCTGAAACCATGATGTGTATGGAGTTTAGAATTAGAATTAGTAACCAACACTGATTAGTGAGTGAATTTGACCTCTGCATTCCGCCGAACCTCCCACTCAAGTGACCACGAGAAATTCACAAGAATTGGTTCTTTGTTTCTTTGGTGACCGATGGTGAGTATAGTATAGTTCACATTTTTTTAAACAATGTACATAGGTCATAAACAAACAAAAATCCCTAAATTTCATCCCACCTACAAACCCAGAAGAAACATAGTGAATCAATAAACTGCCATATAACCAAAAATAACATTTACACATTAGCTGTGGTCAACTTATACTGTGTGGTACCTTGCTCTTAATATGACTCCAACGGGCAGATTTGCTGGAGGTCACTCTGTAAAAAGATTTCATTTAATGTTTTGTGTCATTGTCCTCCATCAACACCCAGCCCCCACTGACCTTCAGCTGGTGCCGGACCGTCATCCTTATATACCGCGTTAAATTTGGAAATTAATTCCCCCCCCCCCCCCGGTGATGTTGAGCTGTTCATGCACACACACACACATCAAAGCAGCCTCAAATCATGATGTTCCCACCACGGTGCTTCAACTGCTGGAATCATGTTGTCAAGTTAAAGCGTGTCGTTCCATTTTTAAACCCTACATAGCGTTATGTTTTTGTCTGTATTTATTGACAGACTATCGAACTATGAACCAAATGAATATCTTTGAGATTATTATATATACAAAAAAAGACATTTATTTAAATGTATATTTAAGTATTTCAAACTCAGTTATCCAATTTTTCTTAAATGACTGGGTGCCAAATTTACTGATTTAAACCTACAATGAAAATAGTAGGTAGTAACTAAATATAAAAAAAGGAATAATAATCACAATTCATATCAAAGGTACAAAAAAAAAATGTGTTGGTGGTTTGACATGGTTGTAAATACTGCGGGTATAGAGAACAGTTGTTCTCTAGGGTCAACGGTTTTGACCTTACTCATCTCCACATGCCCCTAGATTGTGATAGAAAATACTGAAGCACTGTATGAAAAGTGTGATTGTGACTTGTGGTACTTAAAGAGTAGCAAAGTACTATCTGCAGCATATTCAAGGTCTCTGCACACGTCCCTGCTTTCCTTTCCCCCGTGTGGTACATTCTCACTCTTGTATTCATACTAATATGAGGGTCTGCATCTACCTGCAGTAAGTGCAGCATATATATGTACAGTCCAAGGTAACATTGGCATGAAGAAGAAGACCAGCAGACGTGGAGATGAATTTGCCTTCAAAAAATGATCCGAAAAAAACAAGAACCCGTCTGTGCCGCTCTGCTTTTCAGGTACTACATAAACAAAGTACCAATAGTACCAAATAACTTGTAGAGATTATGCTACACTGAAAAATGACACACCTTGTTTTATTAGTTAGAAGATAATGTTGTTTGTTGTTTTCTCTCATCCTCAACCATGGTGCACATTCAACATAAGTCCACAGCACATGTTAACACTCCTACGGAGGATTAGGGCCACATTGAGAAAAACATTTTTTTCACAGACTTTGAGAATAAAGTCGTAAATGTACGAGAATAAAGTTGTACTGGACTGCCGACGCCGTGCTCACCGGACCTCGACTCCTTCTGGATCCAAAATCTTAATTATCAGTCGGATTGTTACTTGAGAAACCACAAAGCCCCGCTGAATGGCCCGCTGATACATCCGCCAATAACCCTGCAGCGGACCAGTTGCAGCTATTTCCCCCTCTACAAAAGCTGCGATTTCCTCCAAGTCCGCCTGGTTCTTTCTGCGGAAAAGATGCATTTTCTTGCATATACTTCAAGATATACTATAAGTCCTGATACTTATGACAATGTGATGCTAATCTGCCAAAAGATTAAGTATCTCCTTGTTTTTGAAACCTATTCTAAAGTACGATTCCACAAAATGCTCCACGGCCCGCATTTTAACAACCCTCCTCTTCTAAAACAACAGGTTCAAATATTACGACTTTAATCTTGTAAATTAATTGCGCCTAATCTCAGCTGCTCCAGTCACGCATCACAAGAAATTGGTCGATCTCACCACACCGGTGTCCATACACATCACATCACAAACATGTATTATAATGTCATGTCCAGACAATCCCTTGACCTTGAATACAAATTGGAATCAGTTGCATAACCTATTAACAATTACATTAACAAGGCATGTCAGTTTGTTTCAGACAGAGTGTGACTCGTGTTAAACTATAGGAACAAGAAACTGATATCAAGACTTTAACAAATATAAAGTTCTTTGATAACTCTGACCCACAACTTAGGAACAACCTTATCTTGGTTCGGAACACAATGATGCTGAAAGGACCAGACTCTTATCGACATAGCATCTCTCAACAGTCGCCCTCTCTATCAAACTATAGCAGAATGTCATACTTTTTTCTATAGGCCTTTATTTTTCTCCTCTTCTTTTTTTGACTTTGCAAAACGTTACTTTAAACTTTGGTTTTCTGAAAATCAGATGACTTTCTGAACTGCCTCCGTGGGCCATTCACGGGAAAGAGGTGGCTGGAGATAAATCTGCTTATGAGACGATAAAACACCACAGCCTCGATGTTATGATCTTATGTGAAACCAAAGGCCGACGACTTAATAAACCTTCATGAGGCAAATCCTCTCAGGTTCACAAGTGTCATGTAGGAGGAGGAGGAGTTGGGCGACATAGACCCAGACATTGTCATACATTTACAGGGCACACAAAAGAGGCAGACAAATTAGTTGAAGCAAAGCATTTTAGAATTGAAAGGAATTAATGCCACAAGATAACATTTATTCCTGCAGAGACTCCCTTTTACTCTTGGTGGGGGACACCTACTTACAGAATTTGGGAGATATTGGGAGATAGTCACATTGTGTGGGTTGTAATGTTGCAGAGAAATGCATTATTGTGATATATGGATCTAGATGGATAGATAAAGCAGTGTTGTTTCCACAGAAAAACATTAATAAAGCGCCGATCATGAATGGAGATAGCAGATATTGTGCAAGTACAAAAACTTAATGTTATGTTTTTTGCAATACCAAATACCCAACTAATAATGTATCAATATAAACTACACAATAAAGCAGCCACACCATGTATCAAAATGCTGTATTTGTGTATTTTCAAAATACTAAGTGATGCAAGTGTGGAGTATGAGGTTTGGAATGAAACAAATTTACATCACCAACCCCGGAGGGTTTGCCGCTTCGTATCCCTGCCAGGTCAAGGGCTGGGGTCCCACTGAGCAAGGTACCCAACCCCCACTGCTTGTTAATTGGACACTCTTAATTTACCGCAGCCACGGGGGGCCACATCCAATACTCCTAGCGCCTGTCCAAAGCACGGATAAACAGGAGGGTTGTGACTGGAAGGGCATCCAGCGTAAAAATCTCTGCTAAATCAAATATGTGGACCTTAGAGCGTGAGAAGCCTAAAGTAAAACAAACTTACTTCCCCCTATGGGAAATAAGGTAAATCAAAGCATTCATTCGTTTGAGCAATCAGAATTATTTTTTTATAAACTCTAACTCAAATTCTTATACTTATAGAATATAATATAAGTAGTTAAGATACAGTCATGTCTGTGGATATTTTCAACACTGAAATAGAGGGGAAGAAAATCTGCCATGTGCTTATTTAGTTAAGACCAGGGCACATGTTTTCAATCTGCTCTAAAGATGTATTTTTTTAATTCATTAAATCCTTTCCAAAAATACTTAATATGTTCTGTGAATATGGACATGTACACTATACCCTATGGAAAAGAGAAGTGGCACGATAGTTGATATGAAATCAACGTCGGGGTGGAAACCCTTCAGCAAAGAAACTGGAGACGTAATCTACTCCTTTAATCCTCCCAGAGCAGCACAAAACACTTTGGCTAAAGCGATTAAGATTGTTTTTACCTGATAACGGAGATGTGAAGTAGAAGCATATTTATATATATGTATTGTTCATGAATGTTTCCATTATGTGCTACGTATACTTGCAAAACCACAATAGTTTAGAGGAAAGACTTTCCGCATTTTCTATGCGGCAAAATCACTTCCAGGGAAGCTGGGCTTCCATGACAGTGGATGGGGGAATGGGGTGATTGCAGACGCTGGGCTTCTGCATGATGATTAGAGGAATTGTTTGAAAGGCGGAACCAGTTTTTGATTGACAGCATTGCAGAAACATACATGACAGCGGAGCCTTTTCTCAGTCTCAGACCTGTGTGGATTTTGTGAAGGAAGTCTGCAGACAAATAGCTTGTTATTTGCGATATAACCCATTTTTGTTTGTACATATACACTGTAGATAAAAACACTATAATAGTTTGACATAATCATCACGTTATTCTAGTTCTAGTTGCTCATTGGCAGAATTTATGTGAGAATTTATGTATAAATAACTGGGCCTGAAATGAGCTTCCGCCACTGGTTTGAATGTAACAGACATTTGTTTATATGAAAAAGTTATGCACTAAAGTTAAAGGCTTCACCGCTGACTATACTTCTTCCTTCCAAGGAAGCAGTAACTGGGTATAGATTGACAACCATCAGTAATGTTCATTTATACACCACCAATGTCCTAAGGATCCACAGTTTTTTAGGCTCACAGCCATCAAAGAGAATTGACGATGACTTTGAAACACATCCCTTCCTGCTGTAAGGCTTTTGTGCTGATCAGAGCCTCTCCTAGTTACTGACTTGGAATCAGTAAGAAGAAAGACACACATGCGGCTATCTTATCTCGCCTCCCACTCACATCATCATTCAGCTCTATACTGCTGATGATACCCACTGCACAGTAGCCAAGCTATCCAGCCATTTGCTTGGTCTTGCTGGCTACAAAACTATATAGTTAGCGCCCTGGCATGCCACAAATCAAAAGAAAGTCATGACTTGTTATCTTGTTGCTGCTTTTCCCAGGCCTCTGCTGACGAGCTATATCTCCGGCTTTGAAGTTGAGCCACTGGCAATGTCTCAAGCGCTGCTGTCATCAAGTGAGCTCCTCTTCATTAAATCCTTGAACTGCTTCTAATTACTGGCTGAATCAGGAGGCCCACTCTGCTGGGCACTGGTGCAGGGAACAATGTGCAAGACATAAATGCCAAACATCACAGGGGATGTTGGGGGGGGGGGTCCACGAGCCTCAACATGCAAGAGAGACCATCCATATCCTAACGTAATGTAACAAATTTTCAAAAGGGAACCAAAAAAAACATCATAATACCTATTAAGAGACAGAACCACCATGTGAATCTAAATGTGCAAATCAGCTCATGTTCATCACGCCTTGAATGACGAAAGTAAGAACTATTTTTGTCGGCTGGCGTCTCAAATTTCTGCCTGTGTTGATTCTCCCTATAAGTTTGTAGAGCAAGGGATTGTGGGGTGGATTTCATCTTTGTCTTTGATCCTGAAACTCTCTGTTCCCTTGTCACCTACACTCCTAGCAGCTCTATTTATAACTTGTAACCATAACAACTGGTCTTTTCTCTTTGCCAGGGATTCCTGTCACTTTGTGCTTCACAATAAAAAAAGGATAGCATAGTATGCCCCCCCCCCCCCAAAAACCATCATTAACAACCCTTATTAGTGTTGTCATACGTTCGCAGCATGTTAGGGGAGATAAATGCAGCCATTAGCAGGGATTTACATTATTATTGTATCTAGAGCTTTTAGATTCCAGGGAAAAAGATCTGGAGCACTTTGTTGCAGCATGATGAAAAACATTGTCAGTGCAGAAGGGTGACAAGTAAAGATGAATGAGACTTTGAAGAAGAGGTTCTGTTGTATGAAAAGTTTCATCTACTTTACATCAGTTCCTAAGAGTTTTTTTTTTTTTTCAAGCTCAGATCTGACGCATCTCCATTCTCCTGGGGTTTGAATGGGGGGGAGAAAAAAAAAGTCTGACGCATGTGTTTAGAGTTTGATTAACAAACAGGCACCTTGTGGTTTGTGGGCGGGTTAATGTTAAAATACCAAAACAGTTTTATTGATTTTATTTTAAGCAGAGCAGTCACGTGCCGCCAGTTTTTGAACACACACCTGCTACCATCATGACACGACACAGTGAAGCAGTGAAAACATTCGGAGCCGCAATGTGCATTCGGGGAGTAGTCGCGAAGGAATATAAAAAAATACTGGCTGTTAAACCTCGCAGGAGTCGAGGGCGTTTTGCTGATGAGAGTTGGAGGAATGTTTGACATCTTGCTGCTCCCACCATCCCAGATCCTTTAACACAAACTAATTGCTCCCAGTGGGATCAATCCTGTGGTCACACCGAAATGACCCTGACCCAAGTGTATTGTGTGGTACGGGTGAGCGTCTCCACTGTCTAACATCACATTCTCACAGGAATCTTCATCACAAATCTGCGATCAATTCCACAACACAGGCTTAAGGAGGTGAGGAGGGGGGTAAAGCACAAGTCTTTAAACTGAGGGGGAAACTCAGAAGTGTTTATTTGGAACAGCACTGATAAAAAATAAATAAGCAATGCAATTTGTCTTGTGGTGTGAGGAGGGAGGGGATTAAAAATGATTATCAAAATCTTATTATTACTGAATGTGCTCTGACCTTGTTTGTAATGTAATTTGGAGCGCCTTAAAAGATTATGATGAGATCAGTAACTTTGTAGTTCTCAAATCAAGAAACACAGTGGTGTGAAGAGGGGCCAGGCTGAATGTTGTCCTAAATTAAATCCATTTCAATGCCAAAACAAGGTTAAACAGTTGAGGCTGAGTCTGTCATTACAAAGTTTAAAGGACGTGAGAGAATTAATTCAGATGCTGAACCACTTCCCCTTTTTTTTTTAGAAACACATGAGCACAACAGTGTCTCCTCTCTAGGTTAGCTCTGCTCAATGTCAGTTCTCTAGTCAACAAATTACAACAAATTAAATAATGACATCATCATGACCTAAAAAGTAGATATTTTTTTTTACTTCTTAGTGAAATATGGCTGACTGAAGCAACTTAAATTTTAAGTGTCGAACTGGCAAGAACGAGGGAGTTGCCGCTATATTTTAACCTTACAATGTGATGAAAATGTTTTATTTTTGAATTATTTATAGACCAAGAAATTCTGTAAAATGGATCTGCTCTGACTGCAACTTCTAACTATCATAACAGGACCGTCAGACAATAACACGGACAGTGATGCCAAAGGACTCTCCAAAGGGCCCACACACAATCAAGGCCACAACCTGGATCCGGTTATCACTAAAGGTCTTTGGCTTACAGATCATTCCAAATGTGGGTTTTTGACACTTGAAATACCAGTGTTCATTTCATGGAGCACATAACTATGTCACCAATTGTGAGTGCTGACCGAGTTGAGAAGCTCATATGTCATGGACACAATTGCAACTATCAAAACTAAGATAAACATGAGGAGACACAAAACGCCATGGAGAAGCATTACAATGGTAAAGTACACCTCTCCTCCGCTCCCTTCACTGGCTTCCTGTAGCTGCTTGCATCCGCTTCAAGACTCTAGTGCTTGCGTTCCATGCTACAAACGGATCCGGTCCAGCCTATATCCAGGACATGATCAAAACCTACACCCCAGCCCGCCCACTTCGCTCTGCATCGGCAAACCGGCTCGCTGCCCCCTCACTGAGAGGATCGCAGAGGCATTCACAGAACTCGAGACTGTTCACTGTCCTCGCTCCCAAATGGTGGAACGAGCTCCCCATCGACATCCGGACAGCGAAAAGCCTCTACATCTTCCGCCGCCGACTAAAAACACATTTCTTCCGACTCTACCTCGACTAAGACGATGATGACGACGACAAAAAAATAAAAAAATAAAAAAAATAAAATACATCGCACTTACGACTAGCACTTCATAGTTTGATTTACTTGAAGCTCTTACTTACTTCTAGCTCTTCTTTGTACCCAAATGTTTAAATGCACTTATTGTAAGTCGCTTTGGATAAAAGCGTCTGCTAAATGACATGTAATGTAATGTAATGTAAAGGCCTTGAAAACAGAAAGTGGAGAAAAAACACATCTATGTCAAAACACTACACTACGAATACAATTGACCAAAAAAAACTATAGAGGGAACAGTTCTGCTGCTTAAACCATCAACATGGTGTCTTGACACAATGCCATCTGAATTTAAGACTATTGTGAAATCTGTTCAGACTCATTTGTAGCAAATAATAAATACCTCACTTCAATTAGTGAGGTATTTCCAAATCCCTAAAACTAGGTGCCATTAAGCCATTCTTAAAAAAGAGAACAGTGGATGCTTCCATGTTAACCAACTACAGACTAATCTCTATCCTTTTGTAGCCAAGATTGATGAGAAAGCGTTTTTTAGTCAACTCAGCAATTTCTTGAACTCTAATGGACCTTTAGACAAATTTCAATCAGGTTTCCGACCTCATCACAGCACAGGAATTGGCGTGATATATGATATAATGTTGAACACAGACTCAAGCAAGCTGTCAGTTCTGGTCTTATTGGATCTCAGCGCTGCATTTGATACTGCGTATCATACGATACTGTTAAACAGGTTGGACACATGGTCAGGACTTAACAGACCAGTCCTAGAGTTCTGGAGTTATTCTGTGACCATCTGAGTGGATATGACTTGTGGAGTCTCTCAGGGGTTGATTCTTGGACCCCTGCTGTTTAGCTTTTATATGCTACCTTTGGTAAAATTCTGTAGAAATCTAACGTTGACCATGAGAGTTCTGCAGATGACATGCAAATATATCTAACACTGTCCCCAGATGACTACAGTCTAATATAGTCATTGGACCCCTTCTGTTTAGCCTTTATATTTATATTGGACGACAGCATGTAGTGAAAACCAAAGAAAAAAAACAAGCATCAAAGCAAAAACCACAACAACCTTCTATCAGCTTAGGAATATATCCAGAGTCAGGGTTTTATAACCCAAACAGACAAGGAGAAGCTTATCCATGCTGTCATCTCCGGCCGGCTTGACTACTGTAACTGTATTCTCACAGGACTCCCCAAAAAGAGCATTAAACAGCTGCAACTAATTCAGAATGCTGCACAAACCTCAACGTTCTGCTGCTAGTCCACAAATCACTGAATGGTTGAGGTACGGAATACATTAATGAATTAAAAGAATATAAACCTTGTAGGCTTGTAAGATGGGGTGCAAACCAAATATGGTGAAGCAGCATTTTGCTGTTATGCTGCACACAGGTAGAACAAGCCAACAGTGGAACTGAAATCAGCAAGAATCCAGGTCAAAAACTTTTATTTTCTCATATGTTCCACTTTAGTCTAAGTTTTTCTTTTATTTGGCTCTATTATTCTGTACGCTGTTTTATTAATATGTTATAGAATAACTGGGGTTTGTTCAAAAAGTCCCTGTTGGATTTTCAATGTTGTATCCTGCCAAAGATGTTCACACCTCAACTAGTTTAATTACATCTTGACAAAAAGTTAATGAGACAATTTTCCTCATCTAACGTGTAAAAACACCTCCCCCCTTCTTCTCAGTTACCCCGTGTTTGCACATCTGTTGGAAAGTGCAATATGTGTATGTGAAAACTAGAGTGTGACAGGAACATTTCCTATGAACATGACTGTGAGCATTTAATTGATTTAATCTTTTTTTAAACACGGACATAATGTAGATGCCGAGCCAGGTGAGTGTTTCTGAGGCTTCCTCTTTCTCCTCTTATCAGAGAGCTCTTTGTTTGCCTGCTCCAGGTAAATAATCTCCATTTGAAATGAGTTTAAAATGGAGCAGCAAAAATGTTTCCCTTTCCAACATATATATATTATTTCATTCATCTCAGTGCTCAAAAAAAATCACTGCAGCATTCAGCATGGGAGGATACAAAACAGGATTACCAAGTGTAGGCAATAAATGTTATTTAGTTTCTCTGAGAGCCATGCATACTGTGCCTCATTTTATACACACACACACAGATATCTATATATAGATGTCTATATATATATAGATATATATAGATATATATATATCTATATATATATATATATATATCTATATATATACACAAGAAGCTTTTTTATTAAACAAAAACACAAACCAGTAATCAGTTCTCAGCATGTCCTGTTTGCTCTTGTATAGACTACTCTAAATTGGTTTGTCCATACTTCTACAAACTATTTGTATTTAGTACAAGTATACAGACACCGTGAGCATTCAGCTTCCATTAGTGCTGTCGTTTATCTGGCTACAATGTTATAAAACACTGGGTATAACTGGAATTCTGTGTTTGGAAATGTTGATATAATATTCTGCCTTTGCTATCAGAGCCGTTTACAGTGGCTTGAAAATGCTCATATTCCTGCAATGAGAAATCGGACACCTGGGATAATATTAGCTGGGTTATGTGCAACCTGATACCAGTTTTGTTTTTTTCAAAAAGACAAAGTACAGTTACCATAGTAATACTTCTATGAGGCCAAAACTATATATTCGTTTTGTGTATTTACAACAGTGTGATTGGTGACCTGTCCAGGTTGTACCCCACCTTTCCCCCCCGTGGCCCTCATGTGGAGGATAAAGCGGTAGACAATGAATGAATGAATGAATGAATGAATGAATAAATGAATGAATGAATGAATGAATGAAGAAAGGACAGACATACACAGTTGCGGTAAAGCTCCATCTCCAGTCTGAGGCAACAAAGTAAACTTAGATTCTATAGGTCAAACATTTGTTTTTCAGACAGCTCTGTGTACTTCAGGGGACACACTGGTCACAGTAAGTAGCCGCAGAGTAAGCACCCCTTGCTCTTGATATGCTCTCTGGGGTGAAAATCAATTCTACCACTGCAAGTCATTCCATCTGCTTGGTGAATATGTCTTTGACAGGCACAGGCCACAACGGATCTGGAACCAGGGTGAATCTGAGTGAGACAAAGCTGCGCGCTCAGACTTCAAAGAAATTGTTATCTTCTGCCTTGAAGTGCTGGGTTTACAGCTTAACCTAACATGCTATAGTCCCTGGTTTGGGTTTGATAACTAATATTACCAATCACAGTTTGCATGTGTTTATTTGGAGGGATATTTAGTTTAGAATTGTATATGGACATTTTTAAAAAAAGGTTTAGCAACCTCCGGTGAGGAGGACAAAACAGCAACAGTAACATTTTTGATTATATAATATCCTTGAACTGCTGCATTCAACACTAAATAATACAGGAGTTGACTGCAAAAGCCCTCCAGGATCTTACAAAAGTGTATCATCAGTGTTGGCTGAAAGCAAGGGATGAGTGTAAGAACAGTACTGCACACCAGCATGTAAAGACTGAAGCAAAATAGCAAAATTATGTGTGGGGCATGGCGTCATGACATGACACACTCACCAGAGACTCCTCTTCCAACTGTGGGTGATGACAAATACGTGCTCTGATGCCAAGATTTCTTGGAACATGTTGTGAGCCTTTCAGTCGATGTACTAACTCACGCCCAGGTGGTAATTCCCACATGAAGTTGCACAGGAAAGGAGGATGGCAGGACTTGGCACTGAAGAGCTGGGATGAGGGAATGATGATATCTGGCGCTCAATGTTCGACAGTGATCACAGATACCGATCTGGCATGATGATGAAGGGTGAAGAGGAGGAGGAGGAGGAGCTGGTGTTTGTAGAAAGTCGGTGTCCCCTTTCCATCTCAGATAAGAACCACCAGCTGTGTACTGTATGATAACATCATTCAGAACGTTGCTTCTCTATGCTGTAGGAAATTATAGTTTCTGCTGTTTCATCAGAGAAACTATAATTTCACAATAAATGAGCATAAAATTATTTTACTCACATTTGTAATGTTGCAATTTTGGACCCAAGTGCAGGACAGCAATTCACAGGAGAGGGCAGAAAATCAGGCTCAGAAAACATTGTTTGGCACCTAAAATAATCCACAAACAAAGGGCCCAAAGGCTAAGTCAAGAAAAGCAACACAAATCACAGGGAGAACACAAGCAGCAAACAAAACCGTCTGGCATGGTGGAACAGGAGAGCACAGATAATAAAGTGAATGGAGCAAACAAGGAAAAGGAGTAGCTGATCCAAACGCTGGTGAATGCAATCAACAAATCAGAAACTGCAGGAAGTAAAGACAAAAATGAGAAACAAGCACAGATACAAAAAAACAGGAATCCAAGGCCACAAAATACACAGGGGAAACAACAAATCAGGATAATGAAAATCCAAGTCCAAATAAATCAATGGTCGGGGCTCAGGGTCATTAGAATTAACATCTGATAATATTATAAATATTATTTATAGAATGAATTCATCATTCAATCAAGTCAAACAGAGAAATGGTTTGGTCATATTATGTATAACCTCTTATGTTGTTTTGTAGTCTAACTTGTGACTGGTGACATTCTTACTGTCATTTAAGTTGTATTAAACACTATTTGTTTGTCTTCATGGTATAATATCATAAACTGTCAGAGATCAACAGTGGGCAGTGAACTGCTTGTGTCAGTGGTGCACTACAGAAATCCACAGTGTGTCTCCTATCATTACTGACCCTCAAACTGCCTGGCAGCTCCTGCAGTGGGAAACGTTGCCTTAAAGGCCCGAAGAGGTGCCGACTTTTCAAACTTGCACTCACAGAAAAGCTGTACCTGCTGTGCTGATGCAGAGTGAACGCTTCTCAGACTTCAGTGTCAACCAGTGTCAGCCGCTATCACTGTCAAAACGCGAGGCAAGCGGATCAAGCGGCTTCCCCTCAAAGTCATCGTCAAAAGCTATAGCTCGAGTTGAGTAATTGCTCCGCGAGTAATTACATCTTCCGCCACTGTTGACTGTGGAGACCCACTGACTGTGATCACTCAATGCAACAAAGCTCATTAATGAACTCACCCAACACGTTCTAATCTTGACATACTGAATCTGCATGGATGATAAGTGTCAGTATGCAGAATCGCACACAACACCCCGTGTGCTGCTCTGCGGGAACAACTCCAGATTTATTGGTTCATTTTGACTGAGCCCACCAGTGCTTCAAATGTATGCAATCATTGCTTTTTTTTTTCCCAAAATGAATGCACTTTCTACTACTTGCATATAATGGCTGGTGCTGAATACTTTACTTTTAGCTACACCAGGCACATTTTAATGTATGCACAATACATAGTACAGACTTATAACCCTGAATCACAAATTACCATGTGGCTTTATGTCAGAAGTGCAACCATTAGACAGCCTGTGGAGTCAATTGGCTTCATCCGCGCTTGGATGAAAATGTGGAGTGTATATTAAGTATATATTATTGCAATTAAAGTGTTGACAGGAGTTTCTGAAACAAATTGGTCAATCTCTGTGTTGTTTGCGGAGATGAAAGCCGGCTGGAAAGCAGCAGGCGTGTTGTATGAAGGGTATGCGAAGCAGAGCGTGGTGTGTCAGGACACTCTGAGAGTGTTGGGTCACTGCTTTGTCCCCGTGTCATTTAATATCCTTCATAGTGAGCACACAGCTGCTTTGCGTGACCTTTTCACTGAGCTCTGCAATCCTTCCACGGTGCTTCTCCTTCACTTGTACCTGCTCTGCTGCATGCTGCTACCTTTCTAATTACCTCACAGTCGTTAGCGCTCTCCAATGCCCACTAAAATATCTCAGTGGCCGAATGAAACAGATGATAGATTAAGACGCCCTATCTGGCAATCTGGCTTTTTTTTATGTAATTATCATTCCTCGGGTCAAATACTGCGCCCACAAGGGAAACATGAGTACAATGAGGGGAACAGATAGGATCACA
Organism: Solea solea; assembly: GCF_958295425.1. Classification (NCBI taxonomy): domain Eukaryota; kingdom Metazoa; phylum Chordata; class Actinopteri; order Pleuronectiformes; family Soleidae; genus Solea; species Solea solea. Next base: position 20,733,992 of record NC_081138.1, read on the forward strand.
GGTAAAATCCCATTTCATCATGCTCCAGTACACAAACAGGTCAAGCCGATCTCATGCTGGAGTATCAGACAACAATATCAGAGGAGATTTGTTTGATCACAAGACAGGGCATGCAGCTCTGTGCCATCTCTGTGGTCATTAGTTTACACAAAAGCCAGCTCAAGAATCTTATCTTTGATGAGCAATTTGTGGGTAGCCGTGAGTGAAGCACCGTGTCTTTATCTGTCAGGATAAACAGACTATAAACACGGGAACAAAATACTGACACTGATAAGAGATGTTAGATTGAGAAAGAGTGGTAAACACTACAAAGCTACTTTTCCTTAACTGTCATCGAATACTCACTTACCGCTCTTTTTCTATGGAATTACTTGTGGCTTATGCCCAGATGAAGTCATTTACTTAATAATATATTGTTTAGTTCACAATTAAATGCATCACTCAACATTACTATATCATTATAAAGGGCAAAAATAGAAAGAATAGAAACTTCCAAACCTGAAATTGATGTAAAAGATGCATATATGGATAGATTAGTATCCGTATTGGAAAGTTTGACTTTGACTCCACAGAGCTGGCCCCTGCAACAGAATATGTTAAATAATTTGGCAAAGGTCAAGGACAATATGACAATTAGAGTAAAAGCAAAGATGACACAGTTGGACAGTCTTTTAAATATGCACACATCGTTGGCTCTTGAAGGTGTCTGTAAAATGGGAATAAAAAAAACCCAAATGCACTTATCTTGTCCCTTTACTGTCCTCAGAGACCGTGACTGACAACTGAAATTAAGGCTCTCGCTCAAGACACGGAAGTCACTTAATGTCCGTCTCAGCTTGTGTTGCTGAGATAGTAGAAAAAAGGTTCTTATTCAGCACAGTTGACGTTAAGAAAATTAAAAAAAGGGCCAATTTTCTGCCACACAACTACACCACTGTCAAAACATTGATGCTCTTTATTTTACAACTTGTGACGGCGATCGCACGACTGTAGGACGCCACATCACCTGCACATTTTGAGCAAATTTATAAAAGTTGCTTTGAAGAACAAATCCTGATAAATATTTGAGAACAAAAAAAGGAAAAGTTCACAGCGCTCTCCTCACGCTGCAGGAGTGCTGCTACTTTGCCTACAGGCACACACTGCCTGTTTTGCTGACCGACTGTTTGACCTACAGGCATACTGCGCGTGCCCTCACCGACTGCTTTTAGCAACATTATTAGACTTTATCCAATGTTGTCCATGGATCCGTCACAAACAGTGAAAGACGTGCTGGTGAAGCACTGAAACACTCAACTCACGCTGTGTGTTGAAAACCACACCACTGTGTAAATTACTGTGTACAGCATTTTTCTTGTATAGTTGGAAATCATCACAAAAATATAACTACTGTCCTATTAAAGTACTTTATTTATAGTAGTGTTACAAAAACAGAGAGTAGTTCTCATCTTGAGCACTGAAAATGGCTTGTAATGATAACCTTTATTTTGTGTTTTCCCAGATAAGCTGTGGAGAGCAGACTACTCCACCACAGAGTGTTTTAAATGTAGCTGTGCTTTAAGTAGTATTATCTAGGCCAAACACTGTGGTGATTTGAAAAGCTGTGCTCAGCTGATCTCCATAGATAGCTTAATATAAAGTGACCAGTCTTGGGATAAACTCCATATTTTAACACTGGGCCAGGGCATGGAAAGAGGACATCACATTAAAGCTCGGGGAGATTTGGGAGAAACGTGATCAGATGCTTAAAAAGGGGCTCAGGTGCTGAAAACAGAAATTTAATGATGTCCCATGAGAAGACAAAGCCAAAGCAGGCTGACCCTGTCAAGTCAAAGCCAAGGACATTTACCTTGACAGGGCACAGGACATGCAAATTGGTTTATCCCTCCACACGCTATGACATTTCACAAAACAATAATCTCCCTCATCAAAGTGTTAGTCCATCTAGCAAAGTTAAGTGGCGCGTGAGATGGATGTGCACTGATTTTTTGGTGTCAAGTATGTCAAAGAATTTGGGCCGAAAGACCCAGATTTCTCTTATAGCATCTCAGTAACAGGAAATGCAGTCAACACAAAGCAGACAGGAGAGGAGAGGACAGCAGCGTGTTTGTGTTATCGAGCCGTGCGAGCTTCTCCTGCAGTGACAGATGGTGCGGTCAGCTTGAAAGCAATGGTGAAGGACACATCAGCCACGGTGTCATGGAGCGCCCCTGTCTCCGTCGACACTGACTTAGTGGAAGTGCAATTGAGACAACTTCACTTTTGGCTTCTCTTACAACACACTACATCAACTTTATACAGTGTACTGTATATGTCGTCGCTCATCCCCCAGACCGAACCCAGCGCAGCATCCTCTCGTCAAGCAGGTGCAAGGGTCAAATGGCCGTGCAGTTCACGTCATGTCAGATTTACAACAGAGGAGAGGCCTTGAGACACATTCTTACATTTTCCCAACACAGCACAGGGGCCTCTCCTGGGAGATGCAATCTCCATCATCCTCTCTGGCCTTGACCATGTGCTTGTCAATTCAACTCAACTAAAATTATATCAACCTCAATTTATATACAGCCCATGCTGCCAAATGCAGCCATGTAGCTGTCCAGGCTAATCTGCAATGCACTATTTTAAAATGCACCAGTCTCTACCACATGTGAAGGTGAAACTTAGTGCACTTTGACTGATACACACAATGACGTCTGCTGTATTGATGTGACATCGCAGAAGCTTCAAAGTCATAGTCCTTAATTTGTTTCTTATTTGTTTTCTTATCCACTGCATGTCCTCATAGTTAATAATGAATAAAGTTGTCTGGGAAAAAAAAACAACAAAGAAAAAGATTAAAATCTCGACTTCAGTGCTGCCCCCGGAGCCGTGCACTTCTCCAAGTATCCCTGCAGCAATAAAAGAGAAAGTCACAGCTGGCAAAAGGAGTGCTAGACATTAGTCTTCATCAGACCAGTGAGACAATGACACTCATGAAGACCTATGCCATTTAATATACATCACCAACTTTATTGCTGAAAATAGGAGCCGATAGCACAAGCCAGTGCCTCAGGCAGCTTCAGGCTGGGCTAAACAGGAGGCAAAGGGAGAAAGAAATCAGCCTTGTATTCCAAGGTCAGCTCTGCAAATCTCTAACTCTGCTCCAAAAACGATCAATTTACAAAAGAATCTTTGCCCTAGAGGTTTCAGAGTTCACCTCACACTTTATTACAATACAGCTGCACTGCTAAGTGCAATGGAGCCGACAGTGAGATGGACAGACAATCCTTCTGCAGTAATCACTGTAAGATGAGCAACATATATGTATGTAGGTTATCATTGATCTCAGTGACAAACTCCGTGTTGGGTTTTGAGTAAATGCTACAGCACAGGTATTCACCATCTCCATTATAGCGCTCACAATGAAGCAATATTGTAATTTACCCATATGCCCACAGTAATGGTGTGCACAATTCTTTGATTGTATTTAGCAGCTTTGCAGTGGAGACACCTCAACTTTATTAATGCTCTCCTCGTCTTACTGGAACTGTTAGAGTGGAACTTACTTTTGCGGAAAATGACCCCCATAACCGACACTGTATCACATCATTAGATTGTAGGAACGAATGTGAATTTAAGGGCATCTAAGGTTGCCTAAGGTTGCAACCAACTAAATATAACTCACCTCCTCTCTCTTTTTCCAAGCTTATAAGAGAACCTGCCTCACCTTACCCTCAGGTAATGTGAAAAACAAACAAAGAGAAAAAGATAAAAAGATGCACAGTGCTACATTGCAATTCAGTGGTTCAGTGGTTCCTAACTTACTGTGCATGTGTGTGTGTGTGTGGGGGGGACAATTATATTCCCCCACTGATCAAAAAGCGCATGCCGCCTGAACCAATCATTGTTCTTCCAGATGTATTTACATATCAAACAGTGTGTAACTGAGGCTGCTAGAGCACACTTTTAAACAGGATGGTGTGTTCACGTGCGGTGAGGCTTATCACTGGGGAGTCACTGACTGCTCTGGAGTCGGATGTACAAATACATGAACCCAAAATAGAAGCTTATATTTCAATTTTGACCATTTAGTTGTCGGAAGAAGATAAAATGAATATAGTAAGAAATATTTTGAGTAATTATATATATACATTAAGGGATAACGAACTTTTACCGGTTACATACATTACTTGCAAGAATCATGGTTTTTGAGGCCACAAGGAAATAGAGCATTGGCATTAGTTACAGCTCTGTGAATACAACATAGCAGACTTATTCAGATTAAATTAGCACAGCATAATTCAATGTCCCCGAATACACCGCTGACTGAATGGTCTGCACTGTGCTCAGATCACATAAATGGCTTCACCGTGTGAAATGCAATCCCGGTGATCATGTGTTCATGGCACTAAAACCATCTCTACAGTTACTGTGTGTTTCTCCCCCCCCCATGCTGGAAATCAAACAAGGACATATATGCGAGCTTGTTTGACCTGAAGAAATCGTCAGATTTAATCTCAGCTGCGATTGAGTAACTGCTCGGCGGAGTGCAACAGGAGAATACAGATTTAAAGTGTTTGCTCGCCTGAAGATGAAGAAAAGGTTAATAAATATACATCAACTCTGAAGGACATTGCTATGCACAAGTGGTTCAGTTCAATAGTCGTCAACCGTGTTTGTATTGCCAGAGGCTTACAATCTATTTTCTGTGTTAGCAACACCAACCTCTTACAGCCTAAACACTGAGGATGCCACCTGAAATTTAGAAAAGTGCCCAGAACATGAGATTTGGAACAATGTGATGAGTTTGAATAAGGATCCCTTTCCCCTGTGGCAGGTCTATGATCAGCCATGCATGATTTTCTACTGAAAATCTCGTTAGTGACGCACAGGACCTCCAGCTCCTTATCAGTCTTAATCACAGGCTACATGAAAAAACAGCAAAGTCCAGGGTCTGCTGCCCTGCTCATGATCAGCTACTTACCCTGCTGGCTGAATCGTTATCATATCTCTGCTATACCTTGCATGAGTATCGAGGAAAAGAACACTGCAGCAGAAGTTTACATTTCAGGCAATTTCCATTTTAATTTTGCTCAAATTGTCAGCGACTCCTTTATTAGGCGTCCACAAGAAATGTATTAAAATATAGAGTGAAATCAGCTCTATCGAAATGACAATTCCTTTGTTTGTTGAATGCTCAGAGTACTCATTAAAATCATTCATGGAACACTGTGATTCCACTTTGCCGGGGTATATGAATGACTGTGTGTTGTATTCTTATAATATCGACTTCTCTGCATTGTATAGTCTTGCGTTTCTCTGCCAGGCGAACTTTGATGCTGTCAAAATGTCAGGGAAACCGGGGTGTTATCTCGTTAGCAAGATATTCCTACAGCAGTCTATCTTTAGTTGCCCCCTTTAAGATTCACAGTTAGTGATTCTTCAGTGGTGACACTGCCGCGGATGACTCACTGAACAACAGGCTCCTAAGATTATTAATGTTTTTACAAAAATAGTTACACAGAAATAACAGCAGCAGCGGCGGTAACCCATGGTTACAGGGACGACATCACCTGGTGTCATTGATCCCTTCTGCACTTAATTTACAAGTTCCAATTAATCCGAGGCAACAACCTATCGTGTCAGGATGTGTTGTCTCTGAAGTCATTTTGATTTAAAAGTACAAAAAAGTACGAGAAAAATAATAAAAAAAAAATCAATTCACCTGCTGCCACCCAACTCTATAAAATATAATTCAATAGTTGTTCTCCCGTCGGAGGGAGAGATGTGCCTGATTGGTGTCTCAGCTCATTTGAGAAATGTAACATTGTCATAATGATTCAACCCCACTGAACTGTAATAAGACGAGGGGCAAAGAAATAGGACGTCTGCAGTGGAAAGAAGCATGGACATAATGAACCGGTTTCTTGTTGGGTAATAAAAGTCTGCCTCTAATGCTGAGGGCACCCAGACAGGGCCATTAGAGCTAAGCGGACTGGCTTACGGCTATGACCGGGAGGCCAAAAACAGCTCACATAAAGTCCCTGTGTGCACCCTACCCCTCCCACCCCTCCCAGCTGCTTTTGACTGCAGACATGACTATCTGGTAAGGGTGCAACCACTATTTTCTTCTAGAGCCAAAAAGGAATTAGAAATGTAATTTTTAATGCTCATTTCTCCGATAGAACATGCAGTGGGCACAGTCCCTGGAGGATTTCTTCAGGACAACAGGAGAGAGAGGAGAGGCAGAGTTCAACCTCAGAGAGACTGTGCACTTGAGCTAAAAGCAGATGGTCATATATTATTCTCTGGTTGCTCTTTGCAACGTGAAAAAAAAACCCAGGATGAAATTAAAAACTCCTCTCCCCCCCTGGTAATTTATGGTGAATTTGTTACAGTATGTGATGTAATTTTTAACTGGTAATATTTAGTGAGAATAAATCTTTGAGGTCAAGCATTTTCTAAGCTGGTGCATTGCAGAGAGGGAAATACATCCCCCAACTTCTAATTACAGAAACTCCAATTTCTATGTTTAAGAAAAAGAGGTGTATCGAGGAGTCACACTGCGATCAGCACAGAGCAACATCATTTGCACCAAATGAGATGCAGGAAGTCACTGGAAATGGCACCATGGCTTAAATAGCATACGTGGAAGACTATGGCTGTGCACTAACTGTGCCCCAGCAGTGTTTCGAAGTGAGTCAGAACTGGCTGCCCACTTTTTGGCTCAGGGTTACGTGATACTACGTTACACAGAGGGGTACTGATGCACCTATACTGAGATCCTGTGAGGTCTGTGTAGATTCTCATTCAACCAGGTCACAGTTGTCCAAAAGTAATTGAATCAGGAGCCACTGGACTTTTAGTTTTCATGCACATGTAGTGGTTTCACCTCTGGGTTTTGTGTTGACGTGTTATGAGCTGTGTTACTACGTGGGTGGCAGTGAGTGGCACAACAGACCAAAACAGCAGTAAATATTATTTGTAAAAAACCAGAAACAGTTTGCAGCACACAAATACTTTATTTATTTAGTAACTATACTGGCTGCACTATTGTTGCATGTTTAATTTAACATGTTTCCATACTCTCTGAGAGACACACCATGATCTGATGTGACTGTACCAGCATTAAATGAGACTTAAGAATCCACTGAGATCTTGGTTTCAAATGCACAAGTAGGAATGAATCTCACACCCTCTCCACAGACACAGAAGATTATTACATTATTGCCCCTTGTTTGTTCTAGTAAGAATACTGAATGTCTTATTAAATCCTAAACAAACGTCTTATTTTCCCTTTTAAAATAAATTCAAGTCCATTTCTTTTTCAGCAAGTGTTTTGTTTGGTCCCGAGCAATAAAATCAGTGGCTTGAAAACATGAAAGTTGTTTCTGGAACAGCTATATCATCAAAGCTAGCATATAATTAGACTTCCCTCTAAATATCATCTATTTATCTGCGACTGTGGCAACTCCATTAGCTGATGTTTCATGTTTAGTTTTTTAAAGGGGTGGGTGTAGTAAACAAGATGTCAGAGGGATGTTTTTGATGGTTATGATCATATTTAGCTAAAGGTCAAAGAGGGTGAGAGGGATTTGTCACCAGAGGAGAACACAACATGAAGTCGAGTATCCACTGAAATCATTATAGTAGATATTTTAAGACCATGGGCTTGGTTATTTTTTTTTATATTATTACATTTACGTTCAGCTCTCAGAGTTAAGCAAATACAAATATCTATTTAATGTTAAGAAATTACACAGTGCTTGTAGCATCTAATTTACAAGGCAGCTTAAGACGTCTCTCAACCCTCTCCAATAAATATATATAAACAGCATTTAGCTTATTTGTCTTCATCCAAAAAAGGAGGCAAGCCAATTAGTATCATGCACGTATCAAGCAAGTCAATCAGAGTCGGCCAGCAAAACATGTGTTTTGGGAGGTTTGCCTATTGCCTCCTCTACAATTGTAATTATTACTGCCCCAACTGGGGGACGCACGTCATGTTGAACATCAAATTAAACAGCCGAATCTGGGATACAACTGTACAAACCTATTTTAAATGTGACAAAAACATTAACTACTTATCAAACCCCGTACGACACCGCTGTGTCAACGCACTTCCTGGATACACCGCTACGACACTTTATCCAGAACACACACACCATACAGCTCGAATGAAAGCAGAGAAAGCACTCTTCACCAAAGCACCACACAGATAAATGCCAAAGAATAAAGACAACGGAAATGGCTTGGCCTAACGACTGCAGTTAAATTGGTCTTACCTCTGATGTATCGCCGTCAAGAAGTGGATATTACAGCGAAAACAACGCTCTGTCTGGTCAGACGGACTTCCTGTGTTACACTCAAATCCTTCCTGGTGTCTGTAACGGACATTAGGACCCTGAGGGAAGTATTACAATCTGCAGCAGCCTGTTCCTCTCACATGTCGGCATTCTGCTGATTGATTCTGCTGACAGGGGTGTCAATCTCAATTTGCTGACGATAGCGTAAATGTTCTAACTTTTATCAAGATTATCCTGTTTTTTTATTTGCATAAACTAAAGCAAGATACTAAAGAGACACTTTAAAGACAAGAACTTGTAGATGTAATTTTTTTTTCCAATGGAAATTAAGGTAATTTTATTAAGGTAATACAATAGATGTAAGTGATGACTATACACGATTCATCTGTGTGGTATATGTGCCCTACATAATGCAAGACGTTTCATCATTATTCATTTTAGTTTAGCCTTATTCTCTGGTTATTATTTTTGTGATATATAAGTCTTGGCGTTTAAGACTTTGTTAAAGTATCCAGTGAAAACCTCCCAAAATGTTGTTCTTCCTAATTTACATTACACAAAACCATAAAGCTTAAATTAATTCCCCAATTATTTAATATTATTATTTAAAAATCTTTCTATCGTACGGGTCAAAGTAGTACAAGAGTACAATGGCATAAAACATACAATAGAAGATAAGATTTAGCATATTGTTACACTTCACTCCCAGGTCTTTGTCTGCTTTCCCACCTTTATAATTATCTGACAATGTGCCTCAATGTGCTTCACCTGTGTCTGGCTGTCTCGCTTACTTGTGTCAATACATACTCACACGTTTCCCTTTGTTCTCTGCCAGACCGTCTTTCCTAGTGCAGCACTCAGTTGTTCTTCTCGTCTCAGTGTGTTTTCTGACCCACTTTAGTCCGTGACCTTGAGACTTGCCTTGTGCTTTGGACCTTTGCCCATGTTTGCACGAGTTTGTACAATAAATTCTTTGAACTTCCTAGTAGTTCAGGAGTTTTAGTAGTAGTCGTTTTAGTAGAGGTTCATAGTGATATAGAGTTGTCTGTTATTATTGCCCATTAGAAAGAATAATTACACTGTGGCTATAAGTCTAAAATAGCAGATTATATACTGTAAGTACCATCTACTTTAATATTCCAGACAATATACAGCAGCTGATGAATCGTTTTGGCACTGCGTTAAGCAAATACTGTAAATTTGATGTCATGAACTGAATACAGTTTATGGCTAATGAAAGGCTCATTTAAGTATTCATTGTCTACAGATTTAGCAAAATCATCATCACTCATCTTTGTCCCGTCAGAAAAATTATGTTGCTGGTTTACCTGTGATTCCATTTAACTGTTTGTTATTTTTAGTTGCATAAGCCAAAACGATAGGAGACACTTTAAAGCCAAGAAATGTGTTGAATTGTGGATGTTATTGGTTTTATAATGATACATTAAAATAGAAGTTAAGGTAATAAAATGTACAGTCAGTGATGACACAAGTGTCTTGATTATACAAGATTCGTCAGTGTGGTATATGTGCCCTACATAATGCAATTCATTTCATCTATAGTTTATTCTTATCAAAGCCAATTCCTAACATCATTAGTGACATTTAAGTCTTGGTGTTTAAGAATCTGTTCCCTCACCTAAATCACTTTCAGGGAAAAGAGACACATAATCATTGAGTGAAAGCTTAAATGAATTCCACAATTATTCAATAAAATGAAATCTATTAAGTGATAGAACACTGTGCAATCATACTTTTCAAAAGCTGTTGCAAAGTGCTTTGGTTTATACTTTTATTTTGGACTGTACAGCGTAGATGAGTGGGTTGTGGGTTTCAAAAGATTTATATGACTATATTATATACAAAGAGAGAGATAATGGCACTCATAAGACAAACATGATGTGAATCACGAAACCACAATGTTATTGCATCTTGTAAGGTTTATAGACTGCACTTGATGCACCGTTTGGTTCACTTGCACTACTGACGCAAAAAGGCTCGTTGAAAAAAACAGAAAGAGATGAGAACCACAGAGACAGCTTCCTTTCAGGGTCATAATGTGAGAAAGATGCTCATTAATCTCCATACTGGCCATGGCCGTGGGAGAGATGCTCCGAAATCATCCCACAGTATCACTCACAGTATTTGATCAGTCCAAAATAAACAGTTTCTTTGTGCTGAACTGTGAGAACTGTCAAAGCTTAATATCAAACTCACTGATATTATCCTTTATCATTGTCAGTGGATTAAAAGGCAGGGTTAATGTAGTCTTTTTGCTCATTACATTAATAGCTAGGTCATCTGGATCATCCTGAAATAATAACAATATCGGTCTATCTTTTGTGCGTCCACTTGTCTGTTTGTTTGAGGCCATTAAAACAAGTTTGAAATATTAGTATCGTACAAAAGAGGCACCAAAATAAAATGAAAAAAATATATTTTTAATGTGAGAAGGACTCAAATCCTGATTGGTCATGTTCTTCTTGACTGGTAATGGAATTTGGCTAGTGGGGGGAAAAAAATCACATACAGGAAGGAAAGTTAATACGTAGATATGGAGTTAAACATTGATTTGGTGTCATTGAGTCACATGACGTGGAATTATTGCAAAAAAAAAAAGTGTAAAAATATGTATAAAATCCCAGGTTAGCGACCCGGTCGGTACAAGGGCCTTTCTGCATGGGGTTTCCATGTTCTCCCCGTGTGTGGGTTTCCTCCCACAGTCCAAAGACATGCCAATTTGGGAAATTAAGAATTAGGCAAATTGGACACTGTAGGTGTGATTGTGAGAGTGGATGGTTGTTTGTCTCTATATGTGTCCCTGTGCTGGACTGTCTGGCAACCAGTCCAGGATGTGACCCTGTCTATATCGCCCCATGTCACCTGAGATTGGCACAACCCCCCGCGAGGATAAAACAGTAGAAGATGGATGGATGTTTATAAAATATTCATTTAAAAATGTATTAGTGCTAAAAGTCAATAAAACTTTGCATCCTATATTTGTCTAAGGCAGTAGTTTAAATCGTCACCTGACATGGAAGCTATCATCATACATGTATTTCTGGTGTAGACCTTATTTTACGCAGAAAACCCCCCAAAAAAAATGTAGAATTTCAGCATTATTTTTTTGCAAGACTTCGGGTTTGGCCTTTCCAGTGAGTAGTTGGGTAGAGTAAAGCAGCCACGACAACAACTTTGAAATCTGCTTTGTGCAGTCAGGGGTTGTTTTAACGGTTGATTTCAGCAAAAGGCTTTAATTTAATGGGAAGGTTTTGATCACTGGCCTTAAAACAAGACGGGAATGTGGACGCAAAGTGCTGTATGAACTTCTTCCTCCTCCGAGGAACAAGGAAACGTGTTGGGACTGAAAGCCTTAAATTTGAAGAAGCCGTCATCCCAATGTAAATAAACCTCTAGAAACGCTGGTGAAACTTTCAAGGCGACGTCAGCAGCCGCAGGTAAAACTACGGCTAATTATGATGAAGTGTTGCTCGTGCTCTGCGTTGGTTGACACAGTTGTGTAATTAAATCCGGTGCATATTGCTTTCATTATTTCATAATTTGATTTCACCGTCGACAAAATAATTAAAAATATCTTCATAAGTTATATGAGGCCACTCTGTAATATAACACGTGCTGTTGATGTGGAACTGACCTGCCATTTTAATTTGTTATTGATAGTTTCGAGTGTTGCGACGACGTTATTAGGAAGGAAAACTCACTCCGTTTACAGATACGTGAAGGAAACAAACACTGGAGTATAGCATATATCCTAAAATGATATTTAAGTTTGGGTCAGTTTATGTCGCATTGGCTTTCGTGGCTTAATTTTGTAGCTACGCGTGGTCATTTACCTGATGCCACATTTACTTTTTTTGGAAAGGATTTAAGACCCTTTCGATATGGTCCAGTCTCAATGTCCCTACTCACGCTCTGAGCATTGATGTTCACAGACTTAATTAACACAACATGTGAGCTCAGCTAAAATGTTAGAGTGCGTTAGGGATACAAGAGCTCTAAGTACTTCATTGAGTTGGGAGGGCACTTTGTGACATCAGCTTCCTGGTCAGAGCGGCCAGTAAATATGGTAAAAAGAATTAGTGTTATGTGAAAAGAAAGACCCAGAGAGCCCTTACTGTTTTCACAAAGGGACAGACTATGTGTTCAACCATCCCTGCAGACTAATAAGGGTTGTGTTTCATATATTAAGAATGTGGGTGTTAACGATCCATCCAGACATTTTTACATGTTGTATCGCACTTACTATGACACCATCCCAGACCTGGTATTATCCCTCCTGAGTGAGCTGCACTCATCATATACATCTTAATAGATTTTAAATGTGTTCTGGTTGTTTATAGGTTATTATACTATTACTTTACCAGTGCGGCCCACTTGAGATCAAATTGCATTGTATGTGACCCCTCCCCCTAAAATGACTTTGACACCCCTGTACTAGGCAATATGTCTCTTCACAAGCGGTTGTGCGACCAGGATGAAAATGCAGTTGGGAACACTGGAGAGCATTTTAGGAGGTAGATTATTCAAAGCGAGTGCAGAAGACGGCGTGATGAGAACCCACGGGCAACGGATTCCTCTTGAAGAGTGATCACTTCATATCAGGTTCTGTCGTTCATCACGGCGATGACGTTCGCCTCCAGATTCCCACTTTCCTGCTTGGCAGTTAAGGGGAAATATAAGGGAAAATTAAATTTTAAGACACAAAATCACATCAATAAAAGCCCTATTTTATTTGACAAATTTAGCGAGATGATCGCTGTAAGTCTCCTTTAATGTTTCCCTGACCAGATTAAATATGTTATTTATTTCAAATGATTTTATTGTGATGGTGGTGTAGTAAGAGCGAGGGCAAGTCTATCAGAAAATTGAAGTTGTCATCATGCTGCAGGTCTGGAATAATGTCCGCTCCGACTGTTTCCTCACTGTTTCCACCCAGGGATTTTGTCAGGATTAGACATTTTCAGTCTGTCAGGCTCTGCGATATATATATTGTTCGATTCTCGGTGGATTTAATGTGTTCAGTGAACTCTTAAAGCTTAACACTGGCACATTCATTTTTCAGCAGCTTTGCCAGCCAACACTGCACTATGAGCAAACTGAGTCATGTGACGCCCAGAGCTCTACACTGTTTGTATAATGGTATCATACTGAGTCACATCACACTAAATTTCACATTGCTTTTTAACTACAAACCTTACTCCGCTGATTTCTCTGAGGCAGTAACACACACACGAGACGCTAGACATTTTCTTTTTTTTTAAGTCAGACTGACAGGATTTTTGTAGAGTCTCTGAAAATAAATCTGTTGTGATCATCTTCAAACTTAGTCAAGATCAGAACCTTCATGAGTCTCTGTGAAAGGTCAATGAGTCTGGTTCTGCAAGAGACAGTGTATGCTCTGATTTGGCACTATATGAATAAAATGTGAGTCGATATTTCATACCCGCAAGTCAAAGGTCAGTTTTCTTTTGTTAAATATTGTAAAACTATATATATATATATATATATATATATATATATATATATATATATACACATTAGATGCCAGTGTTGGGTATTTCCTTTCAACATGATTTTCTTCCAGATTGTTCTCGATAATCGACTTGAATAAATTGTTTTCAGGACGGCACCCATGTACTGCTTTGGGTTGGGAATCAGGTCGGGAATCAGGTCATCTTGATTTCAGTGTTAGTTGATATGCCATTGTCCTGCTTTTTAGCTCAATGCGTAGGCAGATGGCTTTGTGACGCTCAGCTGTCCCAGCCATCAAGCACTTTAGAGTACCCTCCCATTAAACCTGCACCAATGCACCTCACCCACTCCATGGAGTTATGATTTCTCCTGTTGTTGTTTTTGCACTTTGCCCCGCTCATTGAGCAGAAAAAACATTTCGACAACAGAAAAGAAGTAGTCTCGACCTGGCGACCCACAAACTGGCTGACACCCCAACTTCCACGTCCGATGAGCCTTTCATCTGTGAACCAGACGTGTCAGAGGGAGCTGTAGCATCGGTCTCGTCTTCTTTGATAGGAATGTGCTCCCCCGACCGCAAAGAAGTCCCTCACTTCTTTGCGGTTTTCAAATTCAGGCACAAGCTAAACGAGCCTCAGAATAGAGTTTAGGTGCCCTTTAGGAACGTCCGGTTTGTTTTTGAAGAGTATGTTGCAATGCTACGAGGCAAAACCACATGTAAATCATAATGGGGTAATTATCAAACTTAGAATTCTTCACATTTTACATTTGCTTCCCAAACATCATTTATGTGTTCACAGCAGTGCCCATCCCATCATATTCCACTGCTGACATCTCATCAAAAGCTGTGGTGGGAGGATATCAAACCAAAATCCTGTATGTGAAGAGAGGAGTGTTCACCCTGAGAGAAGAAAAGATAACACCTTTTTTTTCCCCTTGGAGCGCCGGATGTTGAACAATACTTGCACGAAACCAACCCATCTTTCCTCTTTACAGCTGTGTAGTTGTCACTTTAACCGACCAGACAAATAATTTTCAGACATACTCAGATAGAAAAGCAAGATAGAGCAGACTACTTTAAACTTGCCAACCACCTCCTGCTCTGAGTCACCATGCCCTGTTTCAATATTGCTGAATTATTGACGAGCCAACACATATTATTCAGACTACGGTTGGAAAAGTTGAGAAATATAATTAAAGCCTGGAAACCTGACGTAAAACTCTATTTTCAGACTGAGCAGGCCCAACTTGAATTTAATGAGACCCCTGCTGCACCGGTCCTATTTCAGCATACTTGTGATCAGAGAGCACCTAAAATGGACCAACTTGGTATGATCTGATATTAAAACAATTTAGTTCCACATTTTTCCCACCTGTGTGTCACGTGACTATTAATGTGGTGTAGGGTCCTGGCTCTGAGCAAAAATGTTGCACATACACTCCTAGAAGAAAATTAAATGTGTGCGTGTGTGTGTGTAAAGCACAGCAAAAAAAAAATGTCAAGACGTCACAAAAAACCCGCACATGGTTGTTGTTGCTGAGCAACAGTGAGCCCGAGGAGCTGAACATCTTAACAGTGAAGCAACAATGCAGGCTATTGTCGAGAAAGTTGTGCAGACCTTAGTGCAACAACCTTGTTACCAAAAAGGGGAACATTTGTTAGACTGGAGGAACCAAAACACATCCCCAATCAAAACAAAGCAATGCCATATGGGGATTAGGTGAACTGGACACTCTAAATAGGTGTGAGAGGTTCTTTTTTTTTTTATTCATTTTTAACTTTTATCATTATTGCTGGGTCACTTCAGTTTTAAACACGTATCAGTGTTCTTCAAGGAAGCAGATGCAGCATCTAAGACACACTGTGCAGGTGCCGTAACAAAGCATGCATATTAAATCTCAACGTGCCATATGCTGGGGAAGGACTCGCATCACACTAATTATCATCATGCAGCTCCGCAGCATTACATACTGTTTCCATGGACTCAACGGCCTGAGGGACTGTTGTGGTAGAAGAATAAAAACTGTGAAGGTGGATGAGCTTATAATTGTACACTTTACATAAAAGATGTTCTAAAAGAATTCCGTTTCGAAATGTATCAATTAAAAGAAATAACTGACAATAACATTTGCAATTGAAGAGTTTGTTGTTGTCTGTTTTGCATACGTTCACATGAATGCACTTATAATATATACAGAAAGACAGACGTCCACTCATTTGTACAACACTTGACATTGTTTCTATAAAGTTCTGCGCGCTCACATGCTGACGAACCTGTCAACACAAGCAAACACAACCTCTCCGAATGAGCCGGCCACAGGGAGACAGGTGTGGGGGCTTGTTGCAGAGTGAATTAGTGAATGCTGTGGTTTGGCTGCCTCCTGAGGGTGCTTACATCCACACATCCACAGTCACAGTGACTCCACCACCAAGGTCAAGTATAAATGAGTCAGGTGGGATGGCGGCTCAATGCAGGAAGAACATGCAACGGCCCTCCATCTGTCACAACACAACACAACACAACACACCTTGACTGCGATAACAAAATCACGGCGTGCGGCTGTGTCGCGGCAAAGAGAACAGATTTTTGTTTGGCTTCTTTGTGAGGTTGGAAAAGTCCCACGTTGTAGGTATTCGCCTCGCCCCAGCTGCTCTATTTTCATCTCGGGCTTCCGAAACCTTTGACTTGAAACAATACTGAGCGCATTCAGGACATGATTGAAAAGAAGAAGAGCTGCATGGGGAGTGGGGGTTGGAAGCACAGACAAAGTCTCAGCATTGGGTTGTCTGTTTTGTTCGAATGTTGTGCGACACCAATAATTCCACCATTATTTCAAAAGACGTTTTTTTTTTTTTTTTGACACTGTTAACTATGGATTGCCATGTTGTCTCTGTGTCAGGATCAGAAAAGGAGCGGGACAAAAAATGGGTATATAATATGTCATGCATGTACATTTCTGTGGCCATGGTCGTTTTTGTTTTTATTTAATTTCCCAATCCACCTTCCCAGCGTGCCAATGCAAGATGCCTCACAAGCTGTTTGCAGGCAATTAAGGATATAACAGTTAATACTTTATTGTTGCTCCCATTACGGCTTTATCAGCAGTGATATCCGGGGAAAATGAGATGCTTACCATGTTAGAAGTAGTGTGTCCCAGTAGGCAGACTTCCATAACCACCACAACAGACAAAGGGATAAACCAGTCCAGGCCTAATTAGTCCAACAGAGGAAGTTTGGAAAGCTGTATCAAAGCCCAGAGCTGAATATGAATATACAATAAAGGAGAAACGTGGTCACATTTCTTTCATTGTAATCAGCCTTAAACTAGAGTGGAGTTCACGTCTAATGTGAGTACATTGTGAGTCTTTCTCTGATGAGCTAGATAGTCACAATTCAGTTCACTGATTAAAGTCATATCATGCGGTGCTCCTGACAGCTGAGCACCTGTGAAAAGATAACAGTCTGCAGTGCAGGAATCGGCTCCAGAACACAACACCACCACTCCCCCACCCCCACCCCCACAGACACAAAGATATACTGAAAATTGTTTCATTTACAAATGAAGCTGTATCTTCCCCATGTGACAAAGCTACTTTGCCTTGAATGATTTACACTCTGCTGCTGCTGCTACAGGATGCTCTCAGGCTTCCACTTCCATCACTGCCTCCATCACTCCAAACGCCCAGAAGAAGGCTATCATAAAAGGCAAGAGTCGCCACATGTGCTCCCGATTGTCAGTCCACAGAGAATATCGATGTCTTTTCATGTTTGTGCCGCATAGATGCTTTTAAAGATAGAATCCCAGTAATAATATTAGACACATGATACAGATACATATTTTTAGCTTTGACTGTAGACAGTACATTAAAGTTTCATTAAATATTATCCATTGACAGTACATATTGTTTTAAGTTTTTAAATGAAAGGCATATTTTATTTATACCCTTGCGAGTGAATTGAGGCATCTGTGTTTTTCTTAAAATACAGTCTACTTAAAAAAAAAAAAAAAGCCAAGGACCCCATAACTAATGCATTTCTTTTATTAAACCCAGTAATATAAACCCTGGAGCCCTGTAAAAAACTGTTTTATCTAATTGTTGCAGCTACAGGAGATGATTCACTGCCATTTTAATGAGTATGTTAGAGTAAAAAAAAAAAAACCTGCCTTATGGGCAGCTCATTTTTCCTTCTTATTATCTTCCAAATTTCAGCCACACAGTTTGTCAACAAAAAAAAATGTGTGCAAATGTAAAGGACAAAACTGTTTTGTCAGGCATTTAATTCAAATGTGACGTGTAAAAAAAACAAGCAGGGCATCAGATTATGATGAGGCTGCAGCCGGCGAACATCGGTGTAATACATCGTACATAAGCATAAAACAGATTTCATCTCATCCAGTGAAATCACACTCAGGTAAGACAACACAAATACTCCAGAGGGAGCATTTCAGTTTTGTAGGACCGTGCTGCTGTTTGATCTATGGTTGATTAATACATGACTGAAAACAGCACTGACAGCAACAGCAGTGTTGTGACAGTGCTGCGATTCATAAAACCTCACAGCATCACAGTTGCAAATTACTCCACATAAATAAAACATTGAAAAACTGTGTGTTTGAGTGTTTTAAGAAGGGACAAATGAGAAAATAGTCACAAATGTTGGAGTCATTTTAAGTAACTTGTGTTGTTAGTGGAGTGAATTCATTACAAGCTTGATCTCTGCCTCACTGCTTCTGCAGGGTGATAGATGCGATCGAGACTCATTGCTCTTTTCTTGAGCCCACACCCGAAGGCCAGAGTGATGGATGACTGGCCAAGGACAGCTGCAGCTCTGACTCTCAGGAGGGTAACTAATGGAAGAGGGGCAACTGGGCTAGTACAGTGACCACAAGACTGAACTCAATGCCCTCAAGAAGAAAAAACATTTAGTCTCCTATCAGCGGCAAAAAACAATCACAGAGATCTGACGGTGACATCTATAGCATCCTCTTCATCTGCTTATATTTCAGACACATGCAGTGATAAGGGAGATAATGCATGCGCCTGAGAGCGCTTGCTTTTTAAAAGGCTGCGTTTCCCAATTCATAGTTTTTTGGTTCGATTTTTTTTAGACAAAAGGGAAGTTTTCTTTACCTCGTTATCCAGTATCTTCCTGTCAGATCTGACGGGTCGATCACGCCTCCGCAACCGCAACTGGTTAAGGCGGACCAGATCTGGGTGACTCGCTGACAAGTGTGTGCGAGATGAACGAGCCGAGTTTATCCAACACGTTTCGTAAAAAGCGGCCAGCATCCTACATGAAACACATATGTAACACAGTTGTTAAAACTGGCCCTCCCAGCTGTCGCTGCACACAAACAGAACATATAATTAACCTTGACTCTCTTTACTGCACAGGTGACAGTTCATTTGCAAGCCTCATACATACTGCAGTGAGCACTTTGTGTAATCTACCATGCATTGACATTCCCTTGAGGTTTCACAGATGAGATTATAACAACAGCTTGCTTGGGTGTAAATGGCTGCATCCTTCACACAGTTGGTACAACACGGTTTATTTCAGGAGCTGTCCCTTCACCTCAGAACTTGCTTGGCTCTGTTTTTGTGGAAAGTGCATCATCGGCTGTTTCATAATACGCTATCAAAACCATGGCCATTATGACAGAGAAATAAAGCTAACATTGCAGTGGGGAGCATAAATTGGGGCCCCTATGTCATTTTACCCCAAACCATGACAAGCCAAAGGCCAAAACATGCATCTTTTAATTCATTTGCATCAGATATCTGCAACTGTATTATGACTGTATTTATTTTGCAGTCTCACATTTCTGCCGAAGAGTCAAAAGCTTCAGCTTCAAGATATTTGATATATTCAACTCAACTGACCTTTTGTCCTGCCCCCTCATTTGTTACTGTTGCTAAAAGTCTGTCAAGTTTCCCAGAGCCAACATGACACTTGCACTGTCACTAACAGCTCTCCATGGAGAGTTTAAAAAGTGATCTTGGGCAGAATCAGAAGAGCTAACCATTGTGTTAAATCAGCATCACATGTATAAGAATGATGTCTGTATTGTCAATGAGATTTCCCGGAGGTCAGTGAATGTGTCTTGATGGTCAGTGATGCATTAGAGCCACTGCTGGTGGTTCTGTTTATTAGGTGAGACTAAGCAGGTCTACTGAATTATTCTGTGTATGACTGTGGCACCCATGAACCCAAGCAAAGTGGGTTTGGATAAATACCCCTTGAAACTGTATGGACTGAAAAAAAACAAATAATCAAATGCTGTTTTAGCAGCAAGATAGAGATTGTTGTGGGAGCTGTGTGCACGTTCTGGGGGGAGCGCATTGGCCGTGTGATCTGTGAAGCTGCCTTGGACGTGGAGGCTGACAGGGAGAACTTCATGGACATAGTGCAAATCAACTCTCCACTGGAGCCGGCGAGGACTAAACGGGGGCGAATCTGACATCAGATTGGATTCATCCATGCAATGTTAAATGTGGTTGGTCAGACTTGCCATAGGTCTGCTGACTGTGTGTCTCTGTGTGTCTGTCCCTCACACCACAGTCTCCTCAAGCTGCCCGGCAAAGTTGTCTCAATTAATGTCTGTTTTTATATTAAAAATTTGTGCTGCAAAATGTGTGTCTTTGGCTCACTGCTTTGGATTTGCTGTTGGCTCTTGACCTCCCCCCCCCCCTCTCTCTCTCTCTCTCCAGTTCTCTTTCTCTTTGTTGAGGCAGAGAGGACGTGGTGTATTTGAAAAGCACCCAACAAATCCTGCAGCAGACTCAAATATAAAATAAGCAGACAACATCAACTGGAGCATCTGTTGAACCTATGCAGTTTCAAACATGGACTCAACATAGTTATTTGTTGGGGATGGATGGGTTGTGATGGGCCAGATATTTGGCTCCCGTGGGCTGGATCGGGCGTGTGGGCCACTATTTGGGGATCCGAGCACAACCATGTTAACTCCAATTAAAAAAAAAATGTTTTTCTTCTTTTCCACGTTATCGTGTCACAAACAGACGTGCCATCTTAACACCATGTTCATGGTGCTGTGCTATTGGCGCAGCCACATCTTCATTCATTCCAGGACAACACCAAAGCTCTCATGGAGCTCTTCTCGTAGAGCGTTGTAATCCAGCCTTGAACTGTAATGTCCTTTAAGTCACTTGTTAAAATAAATACACCTTGTTCATGCCATGTTGTTGTAGCAGGGAGTTAGAAGCTGAAGATAAACTCGGTGGAGTAGTGGGTCCACTTAAACGTTCCACATGAACAGATCGAGGATTAAGCCATTTTCGAATGTCCATTTCCAGTAGGTTGTAAATTAGTTACATCACAGCTTTAGCATTCTAGCCAACAGTGTAATGACGTGGACAACAGGGTCAGGTGGCATTAGGTATGTCTTCCATCATTGCATTATTTTAAATATTTATCAAGCCCTGTGGATCCTTTGGGTTCATTAAATTGTTTAGGGTTTGTGTCAGCGGCCCCTCCACAGGTTGCTATGACATGTCCTTGACTGAAAGGAGCAAGTGCTACCGGTGATACCACCAGGAAACCATTAAGGGCACTTAACTCTAAAAGATAACAATCAGTATGGAATAGTGGAAAGAGCAGAGGTCATTCATTTCCATGCAATTAAATTGTATTTTATTACTGTAGCAAAAACAACAAAACATAAAACTAAAACTGCCTTCTATCTCATAAAATAAAAAAACAGCTTTAAGTCATCATGACATGAATAGTGATGGACATTCTGCTCCAGAACAAACATCAATTCAATTGACTGTTACCACTGCATGTTCCACTGATCAGAGAGAAAGTGGTCTAAGGAGATGACATGCAGAGATGCTGTTGTCTGACAGATGACTGCTGCTGTGCGGCATGAAAGCACAATTCTCTGCAACCTCATAGGTTGAGGTGTTTACTTTGTTCCATAGCTGAAATATAAGATACAAGATTCCCTAAAGCTAATCTTGAGATTTTAAAGGCGACATAGAATGCTTGTATGACACATATATGTTAGTTATGGAGGTCTACTTACATATATTAACTTGTTTTCATGGTTAAAAACCTCCTAATCGCTGCAAACGAGCCGATCAAAATATCTCCTCACTGACGCTCTCGTCAGCCGCGCTGTTTCAGACCAAAACCACACCCCCAGAACGTGGACTGTGTTGTGATTGGCCGGCCAACGAGAGCTTTCCTACTGTCCTATGATTGGCCAGGTACCTGGAAGTGACGTAATAGATAGGCCAGCTCTCAGATACACAGCTCCCCCTCTGGCACGGTGGATGCTCTGCATCTCAGCAGCTACAACGAGAGTAGTTCTTCTTCTTCTGCGGTTGAATGTACGCAACCGGATGTGCCCGGACTAGTGCGAGCACCAGGAGGCGCTACGGTGGTGAGAGGAGTGGTGAGGATTTCTGATGACATCAAATTAAGGAAGTGCCGATCCGCTTCGCAGAGGCCAGGAAAACAATACAACACTATTTTCTCAGCAGTGGCTGAACTGTTGTTCTGAAATTTAGGGTTTCATAAAGGAGGTAATGACGCAGATACACACACACAAACGCAGCGTTAATTGGAGCTTCCGGTCTGTCACCTTTAAAGAGGTTAAGACTGCAAACTACAACTGTTGAGTAGTTTTATTCTTGTAACTTAAAGATCTCACTGTTGATCATCCACCATGCTTTTCTTGGATATACTGTATGTGTTCCAAGAATGTTTAGAAAATCTATGCAAAATCCCAGTATATTGTTTTATTATATATATAATATAAAAATGTATCCACCCTCCTAACCAGAGTGATGTCCCTTGAGAGTTCAAGTAGAAGCTGAAGACAATATTTAATGTTAATTTTCACCCGATCTCTCCTTGAACTACTGCAAATAGGTAGTTGGGTGCCTGACAGAAGGCGACAGATGCTGCATCCAAATACATGACTGCTGGACAAGTGAGGCACAACTCATCACTTTACACTCCTCTCTGTCTAACAGGTCATCCCATGGTCCTGACACAGATATGAATCCTTCTAACCCCACAACAGCCATCCCAGAAACACATCATAAAGACTGCAGGCAGGAGATACCAAAGCTTAGAGCCACTGAGGCCATTTGTTTTCCTGCCTAACAGAAGACACATAAAGATATCTTAAGTTAAAAGAACGCAGGGCTGTGTAATGATGAAACTGTAACCATTACCCTGAGATGTCTGTGGCAAGGGGTGTTGGACATGACTGGACTGTAAGCTAGTTGTAACAAGAAGTCCATGACACAATTTCATCTGGCCAAACAAGACAAGCAATAAATATGAAAAATTAACATAATACAGCTGACACATCTTTTAGTGTGACCTCTCTAGACTGTAAACCTGCCAATTTATCCATTCAAGTTCAAGAGTGTCTCTTCAAGACCATGTTCTGACAGTAGGATCTTATCATTTTTATTTTGTTTACCTATGCATCAATTTTATTAAATGACCATGGGACATTTAAACAGATTGATTAAACAAGTTAATATGCAAATTAACCAACAGGAATAATCTGTGTTATGCAAATTCTCAGTGATGGGGGTCAGCAGCAGACATGCACAGCACAGTCAGTGCTGACTATGTGTCAGTACCTCATAAAAGCACACAAAAATCTGACCTATCCCTTTAAGGTGAATAGTGAGTCAGGTTTCCAAACTGTGGGGACCTTGTTGTTGAAGAGGAAAGCAGGTCAAACTGACTCTCTAGTCTACAGGTGCAGCATGTGGACAAAATGGAATTGATTAAACCTAAAAAAAATGTAATATGTCTAGTAGTTATTATTTAACCTAGACTTTCCCTTATATTTGATCATATAAAATCTAAACAAGTGCAGTTAATACACAAATCCATAGTTTCTACCTGGGATTTAGTCCATGTCACAGTAGAACAGAGATTTTTTTGTACTGAAGGCATTGATTGTATATAAAAATGGACGCAGCATCCCAGTTTGAAAAGTGAAGCCCAGGAAGTAGGATGGAAGTAGTTGTTACCCACAAGGGAGCATTAGTTTCAGGTCCTCTTCAGTAGAACAGTGATTTTTTTGTAAATTAGATCCCCATTTAAAGGGAAAATGAGTGGGTCCCAGTGGGATTGACAGCCAGCAAAAGTGCTCCATTAGCCAGCGACAAGCGAAAACGGCAACGCCATTTTGCCAGGAAGCGGCGCTGTTTACATCCATAGATATAACCAGGAACATATATACGAGGCAATCTGTCAGACCACTTGTCTCTTCACCGGCTGTTTTCATGAAAAGTGAAGATGGTGGATAGATGTTGTGTGCCAGGACACCAGTGGGGGAAAGTAAAGCGGACAAATAAATTCTGTTTTCTTTCAGACAAGGTCATCCAACAACTATATAAAGCATTGAGCAGCATCAACAACATAGATCGTAGGCAGAGGTGGATCACTGCTATAAAACAAGCTATAATTGTGGGTAGAAGATGCAGTGATGGGAACATGCATATCATAAAATGTTTGTAATGATTTGTCACTGTTAACTCTGCCATGCACATTGTGAGAACATGCATAAAGAAATAATTTAAATCTGTTGGATTGTTATGTTTTATTCAGGAAGTGTAGTCCCTTCACCATCAGTGTTACACAAGCAGGTTTTGAGGTGACTAAACCACTATCTGAAGATGAAACCTCATTCAGAAGGAGATTCTGTGAAGGGGCCTTGACGCTGCTGTTGAGCTGATAGAGGGAAATTGCTCCCAAGTATCAGTTTGTCTGAACCGTCACAGTACAGGTTACAGATATGGTATGGACTTAACAAAAATGTTCACGTTTTCCAACCTGCAAGAGCAAAGCCCTGCAGTGTCATCTCAACAGGCTTTCATGCATGCAAACACATATATGGCCAAGATGTTAAAAGTAAAGGAAAGATGCTGGTTGACTCAAACATGGAAAACCAGCATCAACAACAGCAGCAGCATCATCATGGGATATCAGACACGTCAGAGGAGCAGCATTAAAGAGGTTAGTGTGATAAATGCAACTCAATAATTTAGTGAGGCCTTGAATAGAGTGAAATAAAAATTTTAATGGTCCTTAACCAGAAAAATGATCCTCACTCCTCGTTTGTGTCTCCTTACTTGATCTATTTTCTAAAGTTTTTCTCCACAACCTAATACTAGAGCACTCAGCCGGGGGGGGCAAAGCAGTGCTTTGCCTGTCAATTGATCGGAGTCTGACTCCAGCTTAGTGCACCCTCACAGAAAACCTAAAATGAGGTGCAGCACCAATGCATTCATCTTCATCAGACGAGCACAGGATAAAGTATCAGGGAGTATTTGTGCTGCAAAGATGGTTTGTCCTCTATGGTGTGCTTTAAATGTCACTATCTCATATTGTCATAATAAGCCGCATTGTAGCCCCTCTGTGATCACTCGTATGTAATTATCTGGTGCTTCGGTGTAGTGGTTGCTGGTTGTTGACGTGTGCCATCTATGAAGACTTTTGTCAAACTCAAATTTCAGGCCTACAAACTTGCTAATTTTATATTTTGCCTATGAAAATCTTTTTGTGAGTCACATATTTCTTTTGAGGTGGTTCTTTTTGAAAAATAACCAGTCTATCAGACTCACTTTGAGACACAAGTGAGAATGCACTGTTAAGGCTTTGACTTGTCTTAAACCTAGAAAGGTTTGTACTCAACACCAAACAATAAAAATTGATTTTATCCAGACTGATGATCTGGATTTAGTTTGGCCAGTGTAATTCATTTACCTGTTGCTCATACCCATTTATCATAATCAATCGAAGGGCAGCAGAGCCAAAAGAGCAATTTAGAATGCTGCAGTTATGCCATTGCTGAGTCTGTAACAAGTTTGAGGAAGATTATGTAAGGCATTATTCGACCTGAGAGTATAGTTTATGTCACCATTTAATGAATCATTCATTAGGGGACTTGACACCTAACCTATAGGCTATACATCTGTCAACACATCAATACAGAGAATAGAAGGTAAAAACTGAAATACAATACAAACTTATTTGTTCAGCTATGACAAAAAGCATACTTTGAGCATAAACGCAACAATATTCTATACATCTGGGTGCTATATAATTGACAAGTGCTTGCCCTGGGCAGAACCCAGCACTATTGATTACGAGTAACACCAGATGCCAGAGTTGGATGAGCAATGAGCAATGAGCAGTGAGAGGTATAGAACTGATGAGTATGCCACAAGGGGGTTGTTTGTCTTTTGGCCAGGGATTTATGTCAAGGCTCACAACCTTCCATGGTGGGAAGATGGTGGATTAGTGGTTAGTACTGTTGCCTCACAGCTGGGACCTTTCTGTGTGGAGTTTGTCTGCATGAGTTTCCTTTCCTCCCACCATCAAAACTAATGTTAGACACATTCGGTCAGGATGGTCAGTTGTGGCGGCAGCAGCAGCTCTGATCAATCCTCCACCTGACCTTGTAATTTGGTTGTATAATTACTATAAAGAACCTTTCCTTTCCTTCCAAAACCCATCAGGGTCTAGCTGTCAAGCAGACTACTTGTTTTACTTGTTTATTAATGTGCATTAGACACAGGGGCTCTTCCATTCCAACATGCTGTGAAGCAGTGGTGGATACAGAACATAGCTAATAATTAATTTAAAAAAAATATGGGTGGGCCAGAGTTTCCCCCTCTGTGTCAGAACAGCACACCACATACTGAACATATGATGCCATGTACTAACTACGGAGGGGTTTTCCAACCAAATACCACAAACAAATCAAATAAATTGTTTGTTTTTGTTAGATGTTTGCTTCAGTTTGTAGACAGAGAGAAATTTAACTTGCGCTTATTTTCTTCAACATGTCTATTGGTGATAAGGCAAATTGGACACTCACATCTAAGTGAGTGTCCAATGAGAGTGGATAGTTTGCACTGTCGATGCAGTCACAAGCTTTCCAAGACACACTGTTACGAAACTGTTAAGGAGAGCAGGCAGGTGAGGTCTATTAAAAAGGGTAAACAAGCACGAGGGAAGTAGTTGAGGGGCCGGTAGTGGATACGGCAATCAGTTACAAACAGCAGCAAGGATAAGCACCAACGGCAGCATGCACAGAGTTGTGTGTTACAGTCTGGCGATGAGTGACTGCAGGAACAGGAAATATAAGACGGGGCTGATGAGTGAATTGGAAGCAGGTGTGCTCCCGCCACAGGTGAGCTGATTGCATGCTGGAGGTAGAAGCAGGAGAGAAAGGAGGAGAGGCAGGTGGAGGCAAGGCGGGGCATGACACACACTTGAATTATCCTCTTTTAAATGAATTCATTTATTTGTTCTCCATTTAGTGATTGGAGTTATAATAATTGATCTCTTCTAGACTTTGAATTTGTGTATGTTCTCAATCGTACAGCAAGTGCTATGGTGTGTACAACTCGACAGAGTCAATTCATCATGCCATGATTATTGGCTGCCAAGTAATTATTGTATTGGATGGTAATGGGATGTTGCATTTAAATATGGGTACCTTTATTAATTTATTTATTTTATTCAAGGACAACCTAAAAAAGACCCTTACCACCTGCCAGATAGACCACCGTCAATGATCTGTCTTGGCCGCCGACCGTGATGTTTGGAGACACACCGTCCACCAGGCTGTCTCCTCCTTCCAACAAAAACAGTGCCTAGCGGAGACAGAGAGAATCTTCATCAGCAAAGAATAGCCAAGACTGTGATGAAACATATCGTTAGTGTAGGGTTAGTGTAATAAAGATACTTAATGAAGAGTTCCTTGAATCTGAGAAAAATAAAGTATTTCATTTTGATGGTGTGGCTGCTGTATTTTGTTGTTTACTTTAATACGTTTATTACTTAGATATTTGGTATTTTAGTTTATAATACATTTAGATGTATTTTAGCCCATGTGTGCTGGCTGCCAATGTGTCACTGATGTATGACTACCTTCTCAGGACCAGACAGGGAGTAGAGGCAACCACTGGTAACTGAAATTCTAGGCTTCAGGTCAATGACACATGAAGCACCCCTCGCCACTTTGGGTATAAGTAGAGAACTACTTGGGTTCTTTAAAGAAAGTGTTATTTGTAACTTTAAATATGTGTCTAGTTTAGAATTTACACTGTGAGCAATAGCAACAGAACAGTAAAACAAATTAAGATTATGATTAATAAACCTCCATACACAGTTCCAGAACCAACAGATGTAACCAGCATAAGATAAGAAAAAGAATATTCACACTTAACTTAGAAAAACAACTATTTACTAATATTTACATTTAAACCATACAGTCAAATAATCAAATCAAAATGATACAGTTCAAATTAAAAGAAAACAGTGTTGTTCACTTGGGTTCCAAACATCTTATTGGATTAACCAACAACAAACAAAAAACAAACTCCAAGTGCACGTTAAATTCCAAACTGAAATAGCGGTTCCTTTAAACCTCATTATTTAATTAAAATAGAACGTAAGCCCTATGCTTACAAGATATTTACAAATACCAAGTTTAGTTGTTGCAAGCCTGCTTCATTCTCCCGAGTTAGAAGTAGGCAACAAACGATGGTAACTCACAGTTTCCTGAGCAGAAAGTGGCCACAAATCTCTTCTCTGCAGATCTCGATGGTGCTCCAGCTTCATCTGCGTTACTCCGATGTGTGGCGCTACCTGTGTCGGCGAACATACGTCTCTTAGCATCGCAGGGTGCTAGCTTCTTGCTCACCGTGGAGCTAGGCTAACGCAGGTAGCTAACTGTCTGAACATAGACTCCTCGTCGGATGAAATTGTTCATAACAGTCCCTCCAGTGAACATACAGACTTCACTTGTTGTGTACTCCGATAATACAGTAACCAACTTAAGGAAATATGTGGGTTACGTATTTCCACGTATTATTTAGCACCGCAGCACTTGTAAGCTGTGTCACGTAGAGTGCTCTCTCGCTAGCTCCCTCTCTCTCTCTCTCTCTCTCTCTCTCTTGACACATGACCTCCGACTCGCTACTCATTGGCTCAGAAAATAAACAAATATAAATATGAATTTCTTTCTCACAATAATCCCCAGCATAATATACTTAATATAAAAGAAACAAAATATACATTTCAAATCTGGTAACCAATACAAGAAATTGGACGTGAAATCGTCTAAATACTTAAGTAGTACCTTCTTAAACTCTTATTTATACCATGTATGAATGTATTGTATTATTTATGAACACTAAGAACGTTTGTCTTCTACATTTTCCACAGGGCTACACACAGTTGCAAGGGTGATGAGACAGGGATGTGTCCTTGGCTTTACTGAAGACCTCCTTGAAGTCAGAGTACTCTGGCAGAATCCCAGAGTTCTATTAGTCAATGGGCCAGGAACCAACACTGAATTTGTCTGTAGCACTAAAGGTGGCAAAACTTGGTAATGCTGTTTGAAAATATCCATGTCTGTAGAAGTTTCTCTGGCATGGTAAACATTCCTGAGTGGCAGCTGTATTACAGTAACTAGGTCATGAAGTGAAAACATCCCTTAAGACATTTGTATATTAGATGCTGGTGCATATACTGATTTTGGCTCATGGACAGGGCAATTTTAAATGACTGATAATATTGGGTTTGATGTCATTTCAAAGAGAATCTTCTTGACTCTCATTGATGCTACATTGTGGGTTTCACAATAACTAGGTAACATTAGCCCTTCAAACAGTCGATGACACATTTTTTCTTTTTTTTTTGCCTGAAATATGTTTTTTCATTCAACCCTGGGAATATTAGAGAAACAAAACTCACAAACTACAACACTCACAGGACTCAGGATTCAGGAAATGTGTCATATCCCCATAACATGACATTGTCACACATTGCTGTGTGGCAGAAATTGCTTCTACAGTAATCCAACTCAAATAGTTTTTATAACTATATGTGAGGGGGTTGAAAATGTGTCAAATGTACCTAGAAAAAGTGTAGTTGATTGTCCATGAAGTCCATCGAACCTCAATAGAAAATATACCATCGTTTTTCGAATATTAACAGGGTTGAAAATCATAGACAAATGGTCATTGATTTCTCAGTTCAACAGGGCTCAGCCAATCCTTTGGGTGAATCCCTTTTGACCAAGCTATTGAAGAAATAGTGACAACCAGACAACTTGCAGGACAAAGGGATTCAGCATGAAGCCAGGAGCTGTGACTAAATATGACTGTACCTATCATCTGAGTACAGAAGTATGCACCAGCTGGGAGACCTGATAGGTCTCTGCAGGTCTAAACTGTCCCATCGAGAACTGCAGGGTGTAAGAATCAAGAAAAATGAAGCATGTGTGCAGTTTCTCACTGACCTCATGGAGAGTAACTCATATGTGTCCTGGTGAGAATGAGCTGGTTAGCCTTCCCACTGACTATGGCTCCACCTGATGTGATCCGTAGTCCCTTGAAGGCTCTTGAGAAAAGAGAGGAGGTCTACCAGGCATTCAAACAAACATGGTCAGATGTTGATCCACCATTGAAATTCCATGATGAGATAAACAAGTAATGTCTGATGCCTTCTGAAGGTATGACCACATGTATCAGTCCTTCAACGACCATCCCCTAACTTAAATATGGAGATGACACAGCCATTATTGGCTTAATGAACTCCTCAGTCTGAACCAAATGAGGACAGGTTGAGTCAAGCTAGCTACCACCTTATAGATAGTCTCTTCGTGCATGTTCAGTGACGTGAAAATGTCAGGCAAACTCAAACCATAACAAACCTGTTTTTAAAATGTATGCTACAGAAGCCCTTCACCCTGTGTGAAGTCATTATTGTGTGGTTAGAGTACAGTGAGCACAGCTTGGCCTTAAAAACCAAAACAATGATGTTATCTTGTTCTCAGAATGGGGGTTATCGTCAACAAACTCCCGAGTGCACAATCTCAACACCAAAGAATCATGAAAAGCATGTGATCAACCGTGTGTGACTAATATACAGTAATAATTAATAATGGCAGCTCATTTTATGTGTGTTTGGGGGCAGGGAATATCTGAATATGTGTGTGTGAAGTATGTTAAGTGTTCATTTATTAATTGTCACATTGATAATGTTTATCCTGTACAGGTTGTTCATTTTTGTCATTTTGTTATTCTTGTTAAAACAAGGGCTTTGTGCTATTTTTTATTTAATTTTAATCTTAATTTCTTTTTTTTTTCTTTTTTCTTTTTAACTTGTGTGCTCTTTTTCTGGTACTTACTGAGTCTGATATGGAGCAACTGTAACAAAACAATTTCCTTTGGGATAATAAAAGTATTCTGATTCTGAATATCTTCAAATGAATAACATCATATTTAACATCACATAATATATGTTGGAACTTCATATTAGGAAAAAGGGATGGCCCTTCTACTGCCACATGTGGTATTCAAGCATGTGTACATGCACAGCCAATGGGCTCATGCGCACAGATGTGAAAGTTAAAGACCTGTAGTAACCAAACATTGTAGAATGATTTGAAAAATGTCCTGGTCATGAGCTAAACCAGAATATTGACCAACATCTAACATGGAATTCATTGTAGGGTTGTTACACATCATGAGCTGGGCCCTGTGGCACAGCTGTCAACTGAGTATGTCTACAATACCAACATACAGTATCATCTGGAGACATGGACATACACAATGGTCAGGAGCGACGCAATGTCATCATTTACTCATCATTTAACGTTTATGGTTAAATCTTTTGATCAAAGGTATGTAGTGCCTTGCCAGGAAGTGCAAATGCCCAAATTGTATGCCCAGGTCTGCAAGCAAGGGGAGAAATAACTCTCTAAGGAGCGCTGATCCAAGAATATATCGCAATATCTATATCGTTACTGCAAGGTGTTTCAAATTAAACTACACTATGAGTTTTAAACCATACCTTCCAGCTCTATAGTAAGAATACAGTTTGACAGGGGCTTCATATGAGTATTACTCTTGACAGCTGATTTTTTCCTGAGTATGATGAGATGGGATAGGGATGAAAATCTCCAGATGATAAAGAAATTGTGGCTGCTTCCTCCTTATTCCTCTGGTCTCAAACCCACCTCATCAGCTAGATGTTTTTTTGTTTGGTTTTTAAAAAAAAAAAAGTGTCTCAAAGCTAGCCATAATATTATCTACCTGCTCGTAACAATATACCACTGACTGACACATTTTGGCATGTGTTCACTGTCAATCATGTCAAACACAGGATTCCACAAAAAGGAAGTTCCTTATCAGGTTTTCTAATACCACACACACAGTAAACAGCCCACAGTCTCGGTAGACACACGCTGCAGCTGCTGAGCTGGTGCCTCTTAGATCTTCTTAGACTTGGGCTATGTTTTGCCCCACTTACATGTAGTATAGCTTTGTGAATTAGAAAGGCGTCACAATAGGTACTTCTTGTGCTGCAGTGGAGAGCAAAGCCTCCCTGTGAGTCTGAATTTGTGTTCTTTGACTTGTACCCATAGTCCCTGCAGCCAAAGGTTGTGAGAAAAAAAAAGAAAAATACAGCCTAACACCAGCAGAGGGGGATGTGATCAAGTCAGGAGGAGCTTGTGAGTGTGTGTCAGCTGCTGGGCCAGTTATAGCCTCAGATTATTTAATTCAGGGTGCTAATTACAGTCTGGTTTCCACCCCATCACAGATCTGCTCTTATAAAAATAACCAATGATTGCCTCATGGCAGCCAACTCTCATACCATTCTTCTCAATAGACAAACTCTTCCCGGCCCTCCCACGCTTCCACACAGGTGTGGTAAACTGTTCTTTTCACCACTCACCTCCTCCCCTCCTATTTCTGCAAACACACTGACGAACACACTTATTGCAATAATAAGTGTATAATCATTATTATTATTTTATAATTATTGTTATTATTAGTATGATTATTATAATACTACTAATAATAATGCTAACAATAATAATAATAATCAGTAGCTCCAGTAAACAGTGTGTCTGTGGGGCTTGGTGAAATAGATGAGATGAAGTATGCACTGGCTTTTAATATCCATCCCACAGGGCTTTTCCTCTTTTCATTAAAGCTCTATTTTTTCCAACTATATGCATCCTTGTTTTAGAGAAAATTACTGGGCAAAATCAATCAACTCTAAATCAATCCAGCAAAATAGGTGCAAGATTAACTATACGGCAGTAACACTTTACGGTACTGTACCAATATGATAACTTCTTTCGGCTTCTCCCTTTAGTGCTCGCCCCAGCGGATCATCTGCCTCCATCTTGCCCTATGATAACTGTGTGGTAATAATTTTACAATAGGGAAGCAATATTATGGATGGTCATTTCAAAGTACTATCTTGATAATAACAACAACAAAAAACATGTGTGTGGATGCATGAGGGAGGATGCATATCAAACTTTATAAGATGGACATGGGCAGTTTTAATTGACAAAAGTTGTATCATTCATCAGTAGTTTCATTCACATGGCAACAGCCCAACGTCTTCTCACAGCTCAGCAGGGCCCCGTCCCCGGGGTTTGTTTACCTCTGTCAACCCCTGTGGCCGTGGTCTGCTCCTGTCTAAAATTCATTTGAAACCACTGTATGTCAACTATTGCATAGTGAAGAACAACAGTGACTTCACTGTTGTTGTCAGTGAGAAATGCAGCAGTGACTGCTACATTCCTCACCCATTAAGTACATTAACACTGACAACTTTTCTTCTGGCATTATCGGTCCAACCCCGACGATCTGGCTGCTCACTATCATAATAGTCTAATTAACACTCTCAATACTCCTTCTCTGTTTCTGCACCCTGGTTTACATAGGATCTATGACTGGACTTATTATTCATAAAGACATGTAGTTCAACCGTTAAACGACAGCTTTCCGTAAGATCCATCAGCATCTCGGCTCTGGAACTCCTCCCTCTCCTCCTCCTTCGATGGCCACCTGTCCTCTCACCCGTTCTCCGTCTTGCAACTCCCCACTGCCTCACTTATCTCGGAACTCATCCGCAAATCCAAAACCATCTACCTGCTTAGTTAGATACTCTCCCTGCAGTCTTACTTAAAGCCTGCCTCCCACTCATCTGTGATATTATCCACTCCCTCAAAAACAGCTGCCATCACCCCAATATTAAAAAGAAACATGCTGCAGATCCTAACAACCTCAATAACCTCCCATTTCCAACTCGCCCTTCCGCTCCAAAATCCTCAAGAAAACAGTTGCTTCACAACTCCGTGCTCACTGAACCCAAAACAATCTGGTCAGACAATTACAGTCTCCACCGCCATTACAGCACAGATCTGCTCTTATAAAAGTAACCAATGATTTCCTCAGGGCATACCATTCTTCTCAAGTGAGAAACTTCAACTGGCATCACTCAAATCATCACCAAGCCTCAGTCTTTCTCGTCCCGGCCCTCCCCCGCTTCCACATCGATGTGGTACACTGTTCTTTTCACCACTCACCTCCTCCCCTTCTATTTCTGCAAACAGAATATTCACTCCCACTGTTATTTAAATGACCTTTCCAGTAAACCCAACCCCACCCTTTTCCTCCATCGTGCCTCTCCAACGGCCTGACCGATTCAAAGTCATGGTTCTCTTCAAATTGTCTCAAACTCAACAGTGATAAAACATCATGTCCCGTATTGATTATTATAATTCTCTCCTTCTTGGTCGTCCCCATAATTCACTCCACAAGCTCCAACTGGTTCAGAACCGGGCAGCTCGTATAACCACCAGAACCCCCCCCCCCCCCACCCCGTTCCACAGCAGCTTCACTGGCTCCCAATAAAATTCTCCTCCTTTATACAATAAGACCATCCATCACCTCGCCTCTCAGCTTTTGTCCAACTTGGTCCACGTTCCCTGTATTCATTTGCTTTGTCTATTGTTTTATCCTATGTTTTAGGATTTTAATGTACAGTGTCCTTGGGTGTCCTGAAAGGCTCATTTAAATCAAATTATTATTATTATTACTTAATAAAGTTATTACACTGATGTAACCTAATGTGTAAATGTTAGGATATTTCCTTTATATTATCTCCTTATTACAATGCTATTACCATACTATGCCATTGTTATTACCAAGCAGGAAGTTGCAGGAGAAATAAGACAGCATCGCCATATGATCACTCTTTTTCCACAGGACACCACTTATTATGTTCGAGTAAAACTCGCAGCTCTATAATAGGACATTTCACTGGTGAGAAGTAGATACAAAATGTGTTCATCTCGTCATAATAAACACCATTAAACGATGATATCTTTGTCTCACATCTGTGGAGAAGCTGTAGCGAGCACTCAGTGCTGTGCTGCCTCTACTGTAGCTCAGCGCGCACCACACAGAGTGCACTTGCAGCGCGCCACGGGGAAAACACACACACACACACACACACACACCAAAAACAGCACGGGTTGTTTTACTGGGAGGACGCGGAGCCTCATCCGTATTAGAGCCGTCTTTATGTATACACAGACCGTAAGAGACACCCCTCCCACTCCTCCTGGCTCTCTCATCACTCTGCTCCGGGATCTTGGATGTGGATGAGATTCTGTAGCCCCGTCTTTCTCGGTATCAGCATCGCATTGAGGACAATCGGGCGAGCATCCGCGGATGAAAGCGGAGAGCAGCAAAAACACAGTTTGATTGATCATAATTGTACTGTGTCAGCCTGGGGCCAGACAGACTGGGATGCGCCAATCTTGGTATGCGCTAAGGTGTGAGTTGTGATTGGCCGTGCACTCTTATTTTTTTCTTCTTCTTCTTCTTCTTCTTCAATAAGCCAGACTGAAGGCGGTTGCTGTGCACAATTGATGCGTGCACGGGCGTCGACCGCAAACTTGCATCCGCGGGGAGACAGCTGGTGCTGATCTAAAGACTTGGCTGATCAACTAGTGAAGAGGAGGACACGGTGTCACTTCTGTTCACCTGTTTTCTGACCGTCGTGGTGTTTGGGACCTCCGCTGTTGGGTAAGTCCAAATCTAAAATTAAGGCACAGCCTAGAGAAGCGTTTTTCTTCTTCTTCTTCTTCTGTTTTTCCTAATTAAAATATTTTTTGTTGTTGTTTTTAGAAATAGATTTTACACATTGCCTCTACATATAAAGTTACAGCCGGTTTGGGTTACATATAAACCCTCAGATGTAATGACCCCCTTCCCCTCACGCGCTATTATTATATTATACTCTAAGTGCTAATGTTCAGAATTCAATTTGGAGTCCCCCTCAGTTGTCCTCTTGAAAACTTTCAGACCTTAGGACACCAAAGTATTTAGAATGAAAGTTTTGTCTCTTTCTTAATGCATCAATAATACACTGACAGTTGCTCAGACTCTGAGCTTATGCCTTGAATTCAAATGTATCGTACTTTATTTTTGTATTTTTTTCACATGGTGTTAAATGACATTGCATTTGAGGGATAGATATTTCTGGTAAATGATACTAGAAGCAGCCGGTTTTGACTGAGACTAAGCTTGTCGTTGTGCATTGTTTACCACATAGATAGAAAGAGACACTTGAATCAGGTGATTTGGCTCTAGCCCAGTGACAACAGACTTCCTTTTGGGTGGCATACGATTATGAGTGCAGTGTAATTAAAGTGAGAAAAAATGTGTCAAATCCAAGAAAGAAAGAAAATGGTTAAGAAGCCACTAAATGCATGTTTTCACAGCAATTAAAAGGGTGCCGTGTGGACCAACGTTGTCATTTGCATCATGGTGAAAGACAGTGGAATATTATGCAAAATAAGAGTTTGATCACGACCCATGAACACTACAAGCTGTTCCATTGCAGTCCACCAGGTGGTAGTAATGTAAAAGAATATGCAACAGTGATGTCACTGGTGTGGAGCTCACACAATTTGTTCAGTTTCTTTTGACTTTTTAATAATCATTTCCTACTGTAGTTGTCAGGGTGGGAGGTGGTGGAATGATTGCTCTGTAAATACATACACACACACACACGCACACCGGTTTCCATGACTTCAGAGGACATTACTACCGGCCTAATCCTAACCCTGACCCAAACCTTAACCTAACCCTGACCTAAAAACAAACCGCAATTCAAACCACAGCCCCTAAAAATAACCAGTTCAGCTCAGAGGTTATATCTGATAAGTACCAGGTTTAGGTCTAAGTACTGGTCCTGGTCCTAATACATGCAAGTACACACACACAGCTGCTCTAACCTCTCAGCCTTAATAAAATCACATCAATTACCTGGAAGGATCATTTCTGAATATAGCTGTAGGGAAATGAAGTAAGCAAAAATCTGTTAGTTCAAAGTGTGAAAGTCATATTTGCCACAAAAAAAAAATAGACATTCGTAAACACTCTCTCCCTTCTAAGTACACAAAGTACAGAGCCCGCTGACGTACTGTATCTCCTATGGTACTCCACCGATACACAAGACTATTGGCTGCCCTCTCCCCTCCCCTGCAGGACCTCCATCTCAGCAGAGCAAACCTGTTCAACCTGTGCTTCGAGTGCATCCTAGCAAGGACAAACACATAAGAGACGGTTTCTTCCCTGGAGCCATAATCACCCTAAACTCACACATCAACTATATCCCCCACTTTAAGTGTGTGTATAGATGAACGAATGAATGAATGAATGAATGTGTGCTCCAAAACTTTCGTTGCACCATGTCCATTGTGTACAACGACAATAAAGACTCCAATCTAATTAATGTTGGTCACCATGGGCACTAGGATACGTCTTTGTCTCACATGTTATGGAAGACGGATCTTGTTTCACTTCCACTGTGTGAGCGTCATGTGGCGTGCAATCGCGACACGGCCGTGGGTGTCAAACAGCGGGACGTGGAGGTCATTCATATTGGAAGAGTCTTTAATGAACTCAGACCATGAGAGACACTCCTGCTGCTCCGGACTCTCTCCACTCTGCTCTTGCACGCATGTCAGTGCGTGTGGGATGAAATTCATAGCCTCATCTTGATCACTATCAGTTTCGCAGACGGACATCTATCCATGGAGACTCTTTTGTTGTGCGCTCAGTTGTGGGTTAGGAGCGAGAGCCACATACTCTTTGTTAAAGTGTCAGACCAAACTATAGAAGGAATGGCAAACAAAGACAACCAGACAACTTGGGATTCAGCGTGACGCCAGGAGCTGTGACTAAATGTTACTGTACCTACAGCTGTAGCGTTTCTGTTCCCTGTTTCAGTTTCATAAAAGTTTGAGATGGTGTACTGCAGAAATACTTTTTTAAGTGGGAGAGTTTGCAAATTGGTGCCTAAATTCCATGCTGTTATTTGAGACTAATATTATGACACTATAGACTCAGGGGGAGAAGATGCTGCTGACATTTTGCTGCAGTTTTGAGATGATTCGTATTCGTTTTCTCCATGTGCAAACCTATTACTTAAACCACTGGTTTAAGTAATAGACCCAAACCCCTGTCCAGGGCATGCACATAAAAAAAGAATAAAGTAAAAAGTTCATATCCAAAAATGAACAGCAGTTGTAGGTTTTTGTTCCTATTCTCACAGTGTGTATAGATAAAAACTGTCCTGTACTTCCATTAAATCAAAACCAAGGTATTGCCTCCGGTTTCTCACACAATAGGAACTTGATCAGGTGTTGGTGATAAATAGCTTAATAAATTGAAAGGTGGACCAAATAAATTATAGTTTTTGTGTGGGTGATACTGGCTTCTAATTATCCAGTAGAGAGTCTGATTTGGATGCACAAATAGAATTATATTAATCTCACAAACTCAGAGCAGTCAAAGCTCTGCACCGCCCATGTGATCTCTGACGCAGCCCTAAGGGAGGCTTGGACCCCAGGTTGGGAACCATGGTCAAATCTGAATTTTTGCTAGAGTCTGTACATTCATTTAATTGCTCTTGCATGTCTTTATAACAGGAAACTAGATTTTCTTTTTAAAGAAGTGTAGCTCATACCTGATAATCTCGTTGTGGTACTTGACCTGTAGGTCAAATTTCAATTTGTGCTGTCAAAGGATTAAAATATTTAATCGCAATTAATCGCATTAATGTCATAGTTAACTTTGCATTTAGTAAAATCGCGCATTTTTATCTGTTCTAAATGTCCCATGATTTTTTTCTCATTTTAATGCTAATCCAAGCTAAAGGAGCTAGTGGCAGTGGAGGTGTCCTTACTACAGTTTGGGGGTCTGCCAGCTTGGTTGGTAACACTGCATACATCATTACTTGGATGTGGGGAGGGCGTCGAGAAGTGATCCAGGCTGTGTTGGATACGGAGAGCCCGCTTGGAGACGGCGAAGCGCACAGTGCTCGTCATCCACTCCAAACTTAACTTAACTTAAAAATAAATGACGCTGTTTAAATGGGTTTGCGTTAATGCCGTTAACAGCGCGTTTAACTGACAGCACTAATTTCAATATTAACTGCTTGCGAAAAGACAAATCCCCCACGAAAGCATAAACAGCGCTGCGGTTGCAAGTCGCTCGGTGGCTTTTATCAATTACCGCGCCATCCCCTGTTCAGGGAGAGGGAGAGATGTGGAGCGCAGGTGTCATCAAAGCAGAATGAGGCTCCTTTGAGGTGGGAAATGTGAGACTCAATGACTTCACTCAGCTGGGGTCACTGGACACACAGCGGAGCTTTGACACGTACAAATAGTGCCTGAAGATGCTGTGTTCATCCATGGAGGCTCAGTGGCTGGCAGGGGACCAACAGAGCGGGGGCCTTACACTCCAGATGGCCCAGAGAGGCCAGAGGAAGAGGCTAGGGAAGCTGGGCTGCCAGTGTAGTATGTGTCTAGTTCCATGTGTGCATTTAAATTAAGTAAACATCGGGGAGGGGGAACAGGATGAAAAACAGAGAGACAAAGGCACTGATCAGGGTGGGACTTGTAGACAAAAGGAGGATGAGAGAAAATGAGCGCAAATAAGAGAGGTGTCAGTGTGTGTGTGTGTGTGTGTGTGTGCATGCAAAAGAGGCAGTGATGGAAAAAGTGTAGGAGGGAGAATAAATTCAAGAGATGAAGACGCTTGTATCATGTGCTGTTGTGTATCCGTGGTTGTGTGTGTGTGCAGTGAAGGAGTGACAGGGATGTAGAAAGGGCTGGAGATGAAGAAAAGGAAAGAAAGAAAGAAATTGGCTCATGTGTGTGGGAGAGAGGGAGAAAATGAAACAGGAGAAAGCAGGCGTGTGTTGTCTGTATGCGTGTGTGCAATTGCAGAGAAAGAATTACTTGGAGAGAAAAAGAGAGAACGGGGAACGTGTGTGTGTGTGAATGGGAAACTGAATGGATGAGAAGTGAGAGAGGGAAAAAAGTAAATTAAAAATCCCATTCTTGCATTTTTATGTGTGTGTGTGTCTGTGGAGAGATTTGCACGTGTGCGGTCTTAAACGCTAATGCTAATTCTCTGACATGATTAAGCAGCATGAACATTTACACTTCACTCAGAAGCGGTGCTTAAGCCGCTCACTCAGTCAGTGACTTTGTGAGCTTTATTTACATGCTTGTTCCTGTGACACACAG
This sequence comes from Solea solea, assembly GCF_958295425.1. NCBI lineage: Eukaryota > Metazoa > Chordata > Actinopteri > Pleuronectiformes > Soleidae > Solea > Solea solea. The sequence continues at coordinate 20,774,209 of NC_081138.1, forward strand.
CAGTCGTCATGTCTCCGCTTTGTGGCACATGACTGCAGGCACACGACTCCCCGCTGTGAGCTCAGAACGTGTAACGAGTCAGGGGAGGACCCAAATGCAGTACACGGAGGCAGGCAGACAGGTGGCAATGACATTTATTTACCACAAAGTTCAGTGATATGAAAACCCTGCAAGGGGAAGCTGGGTTCACTGGAGGGAACTTGAGCCCAAGACAACAAGCCCACACAAGGGCGATGACAGGTCCAGGCAAGGCAGAGTAGATCACCGGGGCAGAGGCAGGGTCAGTACCGGGGAATCAATACGAAAAACGCTGGAGAGACTAGTACTGGCGACAATCTGGCACTGAGTGAACTGAGAGGTTGCTTGGTGATCAGGGGGTGGAGTGGCTCAGTGGTTAAAACGGATACCCTGTGTGCGAAAGACATCATGGTCGCAAGTTCGACTCCACGAGGTAAACGAGGTGAATGAGGTGACGGAGAGAAGATCGTGACAGAATGTGATTTAATTAAGATGGTGCGAGGGAGGCACTTTATAGTCGTGAAACCAGTAGAGAACGAATGCAGTGGAAATGGCGGAGGACACATTGCAGTGACGCCAACGTTCCTTCACTTTCGAGAAGCCACTAGAACGTGCAATTCTCTTTTCATTCCACTGTGATGGGAGGAGACATGATTCGGCTTTGATCAAAATGAATTATTCCTATCCCCTGCTTTTAACTATGAATGTGTGTTTTGTGTTTGGCTCTCGTCTGACTGTGTCAGTGCAGTTGCACACCTTTTTAGCACTCTTGCCTTTGCAGCAAGAAGACCCGGGTTTGCCACCCAGTCAGAACAAGGGCCTTCCTGCATGGAGTCTGCATGTTCCCCACAAAAACATGCAATATGAGGAGTAGGTAAATTGCACACTCTAAATTGACTGTAGGTGTGAGTTTGAGTGAATGGTTGTTTGTCTTTTTTATATGTGGCCCTGTGATGGAATGGTGATCTGTCCAGGGTGTGACCCAGCCTTTCGCCCCTATGTCAGCTAAAATTGGCAACCCTTCATGCGTCCCTCAGGTGGAGGATGGACGGATGAATATCAATGTGGTCAAAATAGGTTTGCCCAAAATGCATCCAGTGACAGGGCTGACAATTCAATTATTTCTGCCAAACCAATCCATCCGCATACTGTTTCCCTTGTTTTCTTAACAACCTCTCCTGCCTCCCATTGTAGTACATTTGCTGATGTCCAGTGACATAGAGGACCCATTCATAGACCACAACCAATTGGCTGCACTGAGCAAAACAAAGAATAGAGTCTACAGTTTCAGGATTTAGCCTGGAGAATGTACTCAAGGTGTGGGACCCTTTCTGAAGTTGCTGAGACAATTTACATTTGAGAAAAAGAAATGAACACATTGACAGAAGCCACAGTAAGTCCTCTGAAGTCTCACTCTCTGTGTGAGGAAAAAAAGTGGTGGAAACTACCTAGACAATGAATTGCACTGTATTGTCTTTTAAGTCCACCTTGTGGGTCGACCTTCGCATCACCACAACAGAGACTGCATTGACGCCTTTGTACATCAGTGAATACCACAGGAACACATCTTTACTTTGTATCATTGTGCTTGTGCATGAGATTTCGATTTCAGTACGGGTAAATTATTACAAAACTCCTTCACACTGTTGAACAGCCTCATCCACAGAGTGTGGCATGACGAACCTATGATGGGGGACAAAAGGTCACACCTTAATTATTCATTCAGAATGTCAAACAATGCTTGCCGGGTGTTATTTAGGGTGTGGGGAAAAAACCTAATAAATAATTCACGGGCAGGATTCTATTTCCTTCGAGGAGCATCTCATTGGTTTAGATGTTTGTGAAAGTCTTATCTCCGTGCAGGAGCCCTCTGTTATCCCCGAGGTGACCTTGGCTGTCACGGCTGCACCAGCGTGGATGGCACAGAAGGTGGCTGGGAACTCGTGTAAGAATGAGCAGGAAAGACAACAGGGAATTGGCAGGGAATTGTCTCAGTGCCCCCAGTTTTTTTTTTTTTTTTTTACCAAGGAACATTTCGCAATAGACAGAGTGACCGTATCTTTCTATGGCCACTGGTCGTTCTGCTGTGGAAAAGCACTCAGTGAAGGCAGAGGAGCTATAGCGTACAGCGTGCAATAATTATGAACTGAGGTACTCGCCAACATTTAAGTATATTCAGCCTGAGGAGTTGTTCCCCCTCCCTCACACAACTAAGCGGGGTTTTATGCACCAGGTAACACCAGATGAGTTGACTGGCACGGCTGTAGCGAGTCGTCTCATCCTCCTCCTCTGCTCTTTAATGCAGTGTAGTGGTCGGACTTAAGGGAAACTGCCGCTCACATGCACAAGAGATGGTTGATCAGAGATTTGTAGTCGGTGAGGTTTTGCATCTGAAAGTTGGACAGCGAAATGCATGGGTGCACTTTGTGGTTTGTGTCGCACTACACACACCGCTGATAGCTGTGGCACACATGAGTACAAATTAGAAATGGTTTTCTTCTACATACTGTCAATGTCCGTCATGGCTCTGTGTTCCACCGAACAGGGAATATAGTGTACATGCGCTGACTTTAGCTCACGGGAGAGAATGTCTTTGAATTTGAACAGAAATAAAATCAGTTAAATGCATTCCCTGCCCATCATCACATACATGTAAGAAATGGCAAAGGAAAACTAAACTAACGAACTCTTGTTGCCTTTGGGAATCACTGTTCCACTGAGAATCTAACGTAAGAAGGGAAGGAAAAATGTGATTATTTGTGATTTAGTCATTTTTGGAAACATTTGGGATAGTGTAATTATTATGGTTTGCTTATACTGGCTGATGCACATGCCACATTTCCCCACTACAAGTACTGGTCAAAGTTATTTTAGTGGTTAGACCCAGTGTACAGCCATTTTGAATAGTGTGTCAGCCATTTTCCCCTTTCATAGAAACTGACACCATCTGAGTCGAATCAGATGGCCACAGCCACTTTTCACTCCCAGAACAAGAAAACATTCCTGTTACACAGGAGTGTTTTCTCTCCACTGACGCCAAGTGCTTGTGGTTTCTCCCTCTCTTTAATATTTCAAGGCCTCTGCCATACATTATCTCAAGTGCCTTGAGATTATACACACACACAAACAAAACCAAACTCATAGTCTACTGCTTTATCCTCCACATGTTGGTCACAGGGGGCTGGAGTCAATCCCAGCTGACATCGGGTTGAAAGGCAAGGTTCATCCTGGACAGATTGCCAGTCCATCACAGGGCCAACAAACAGAGGTGAACAAAGAAATTTATAAACTCATATGCTTCCCGTCTGCGTGTGTGCCTGATACACACCTTTTTTTAAAAATAGGTGTAATTGCGCAACGTGGTATGCCACACCCAAAAGTGCTCACATCTGGACTTGGAACAATTGATGTCTTGTTATTAAAGGCAAAAGACATACCAAAACCACAAACACTAACAAACAAACTGTCAGGTGGTAAAAATGTGGAGGAACAGGAACAAATGTCGCTTCACCACTGATTTAATTAACTCCAGAGTTGGTGCCTGGCGAATAGCCAGAGGGAGTGAGTTCCAGAGGGCACTGACACTGAAAGCCCTATTGCCAAAGCTTTGCCTGCAGGTGCGGGGGATGGAGAGGAGACCTAGCGAGGTCAGCAGAGCGCAGGTTTCCGGGAGGGACGGTGCACATGGAGGAGGTCGGACAGATAATGTGGGGAGCAAGTGAATGGAGAGACTTGTAGCAGAGGAGGAGAAGCTTGAAGGTGATCCGGAACTTAGCGGGGAGCCGGTGCAGTTGTTTCAGCGTGGGGGTGATGTGTTGCCATGGTTTGGCCCGAGTGAGAACCCTAGCAGCAGAGTTCTGGACGTGTTGGAGCCTATCCAGAGTTTCTGCATTGAGCTATTAAGAATAACATCATCGACATCTTAAACGGAGAGTCTGTTCAGTTAAATTGTCTCCTTCGTTTTCAGTTTGAAATACGTGATCTGCGTATGAGTAAAACCCATAGAGGTCTGCTGGTAGTTAAAGCCATGCAAGAAATTTGAAGGATGTGGTCATTAAATTGTTATGAGCCCGCCCCTGCAGTCTGCACTGGTCAGGAAAGGTCGTTATAGTGAGGGTCATTATTGTAATGCCATATGGTATGGCATCTGTATATTCCCATTAGCATGTGTATAGGTGTGGAGTACCTGCTTACCTCTTTAAGTTTGGACTTTCAAGGTCATTCTCGGTTCATGGATTGTCCCCCCTGTAGAGAGCCTCATTGAGGACTCTTCAGTGCACCAAAGGCCAGCTTTTGCAACTATTTTTAAGCAACAGGAACTAGAAACTAAAGCAAAGAGTGACACAGCGCAGATCAGTTTGCCTTGGTGCACTTTGGAGCAGTATACCCTGATCTGGTTTGCATTTCCAGTGTGGGCTGCGTTGGCCCGATCACAAGTACATAATGTCAATAATTCCAGGAAGAAGAACAAAATAAACAAAGAGGAACAATTGCCATCTTGTATTTTGCGTTCTTCTTGGCATGTGGCTATGTCTCGCAGTGAGAATACAAGCTTTCACACTTATTAGTCAGCTTCCTTGGTCGCCACATCATTTATTATTTTATATATATATTTTTTCTTCTTCAGTTCAGAGTAGGGCTCTTTGGAGACCTGAGTCAAGCTATGTCATCACCATGCTAGTAAATAAAGGTCCGGGATTTGTAGAAAGATTGAGATAAAACAATTACAGTTTAAGGGGAAGACACAATCCTGTGCTTTAAAGAAATCTGCTGACAGCTAATAATTCAAAAGCAGACATACAGTAAAACAAAGGTACCTTACAATTAGTGTATTATTGAAGTAATGCATTTACCTGTCCATTAGCTTATGCAAGTTCTTAATCATTAATCACATGTATATTGTATTTGTAAACAGCTGTTTCCATTTCCCTCATTCATCAAGACTATTTTGCTTCAAAAAATATTACCAATCAAAGGCAGCGGGTCAATCAATCATTCACTTTTAGTTTCATTGACCTCATTTAATTACCCACATCCCTGCCCTCTTTGACCTCGCAGGAAGCCGTACACGACTGATGAATACACTTACCTGATTACCTGAGAACGTATGTGTCCGTTTTCTGCAGACTGAAGATTAAAGGCATTTGTTTTTGTGGAGAGATTGACCAGGGCATGGGTTTTGAGGCAGTATTGAAAGCCCCTGTGATGTTTCCAGTTGTCACGACACTTTGATCCTAAAAAGCCCTCACTGTCAGCCAAACGTAGTGCACCTGTTGGACAATGAACAAGCATTTGTGGGCTGAAAAAAGAGGTCTGTTATAGTTTGGTGGTTTTTTTGTTACCCCAGTTCACCTTAATATTCTGTACAAACAATAGTGTTTTGAGGGTGTGCAACCCAATTTTTTTAAACACTTTTGAGAGACTTTTTTAATCTCTCAACATGGGGCGACAAAGTCAGAAGTGATATTTTTTTTTTTTATCACTTTGCGGGGACTTTAAGGTTCTTACTATGTAAAGTTCCTTAAGATAATGTGTGCTGGGATTTGGTGTGATAAAAGTAAAATAAAAAGGTTTAAATAGGACTTGAAAGCAGTCTTGTATAAAGTACTTGAAAGCGATACTCGAGTAAAAAGTACAAGTATCGTAACAGAAAATGACTTTGGTAGAAGTTAAAGTCACCTTTTAGAATATTACTTGAGTACCTTAAAGTACCTGACATTTACTGTACTTAAGTATGAATAAAGTATCATTTTCTGATATTAAGTATTCGAAGTAAATGTAAGAGTATTTAAACAAAGTGAGCAATTCCAATTTTGAATATGACATTTATTGTGGCTTCTTAAACAATAAAAGCATAATAGGTACAGGCGAACAACTTCAAACCACATTAAAATTGACCCTCTGTCATGAACCTCCCTGTGACTGCGGGTATTTTTGCCATTTTTTGAAACATTTGGAGTTTGTGGAGCTTTTGGAGTCTGTGAAGCTTCTAGACACACTGTGTTTTAGTTCAACTTGGAGACAAAATCTGCGGTTTATCTGCGCGAGCTCGCTAGCTCACCGGTTGGCCGCTCAGCTGACAGCTGTTAGCTGAAACCCAGCGTCCGGAGTGTACAACAGAAACCCCGTGACAGGAGACCAGAGCCTCGATGTCGGACCCGGTAAACAACGAGCCGCTGGTGTGTTTTAAGTCCACTTGGAGCCGAATTCTGCGGCTAACCGCTGAGCAGCTAACAGCTGGTGCCGCTAAAAACAACAAGTAACAACAAACGGGCATTACGTCACCAACTCAACTTTTATTTTGTAGTAACGAGTAACGAAGATGGTTAAGGGAAATGTTTCGGCGTAAAAGTACACATTTTATTTAGGAAATGTAGTGGAGTAAAAGTTGTCAGAAATAACGAAGTAAAGTACAGATATGCGTAGTAAAAGTACAGTAACAAAGTATTTGTACTTCGTTACATTAGAACACTGCTTGAAAGTGGCTGTAAATTACTAAATCTTTTGTGTGAAGAGATGGTGTATTTTACTGGCATACTAACTGCAGATTATCAGACACAGCAATGAGAAAAACGGCACATGTCTCAATTTTGCTCCATTAAATTGTTTTTTTTTCATCACACTCAGCTGGTGTGTGAAAGGGTTCATTATATTTATCATGCAGTAAAATGAATGACAAATTGATGCACAACCACATGATGGTAGAGTGTCGTGAAATCATAGACAAAACCAACATCCTCTCCATCATATGATGATTAAGATACTGATGACAGTGTCACATGGACATGGATCTTTCATATAATCTAGTGATGGGCAAAGCAGTTTTTTTTTCAGTGTACTGAATCATTAGAATCAGTTCATTAAAACAATTTTGGTCACTGAATCCAGTGGTCCGTCTGACACTCTGCCACTGAACTGAAATATGGCTGAATGGGATGGGATTTGGCTCACGGCTTTCAGCTGTGCGGCCACTAAATACACCAGACTCCTCCATAAGATTACAAGATCTTAGAAATGTCCTTGCAAAATGTTGGAGATGAACACATTGCCGCAAACAATGCCATAGCATGTTCATTTGCTGTGGCTGTCTACTTTATTTTGCCAATATTTAACACCTGATTAGTTCAACAAACTTCTAAATGTTCAGCTCCATTAAGACATTCAGAATTTTTTACTTTCCGATATATTCAGCTTTTTTAAAGGACAATTTCTCATTCAAATGAATTGAAATGCACTTCAGACACAGTCATTTCCAACTACGTATAAAAAGTTTTAGTTTGGTACTGCCTGAAAGTGTGAGCGGAGCATGCTCTTAACTTTTAACCTTACTTTCTGTCATGCCCAGAACCAATAAATCCATCATCTAACAAAAGGGACATGGCAGATTCTGTGATTTTGGAGCTGACATTGCACTGCTTTTGTTCAGCAAAATGATTTGCAGCAGAACATCAGCTCTTTGTCAGTGAGTGTTGGCGATAAAACAGCCAGGTGGTTTGCCAGCCCCCATGCCTCAAGCTACGATCAAACAGACTCTCATGATTGAATGACACTGTTGACGGTGGCTCTCTCTCATTATAGTGTGTGGCTGTGGCTCAAGGAGTAAAGCCAAGAGGTCAGTGAATCACCGGGATCCTCTAGTCGGCGCGGTGAAGTGTCCTTTACTGACCTCCAAATTGCTGTTCCGGCAGCTCGTGAATAGTACTGCTTATACAGCAGATGTAGCAGATATGAACGTGCATGTGATTGGGTATGAATTGCATTGTATTTTAAAGTGCTTTAAATACAAACACAAACCATTTATCTTTCATCTACGTTTGGAAACAGCATTACTTTTCATTTTACATCATCAGGTGTTATTGTTTGTGCGATTACTCTATTACGATTTAAATTCTGCATTGCTTTTCCAGAGCTACATCATTTAGATTCCCGAGATAGATCACTGTAAAGAAAGTGGGACTAAGCCACTACAATTAGGTCAAAAATGGGATACATCATGTGCTTCATTGGGAATCAACGAAGTTCGTTGTTGGACAGTGGCGCTACATCTCGACTGCATTTATCACCTGCTGGCATGCGCGTGGGAACGTTTTTTACTGCACTGCCCTACACACGTGTTTTACGCTTAACAGCGTTTATGTACACGCATGTTAAAAGCAACTGATACACAGATACATGACACATGAACTGTGTTATCAGAGCTGTAGGTACCCAGCTGCTGTGCGAAGAAACTCAGTTACCTGTCTGACTTAGGATTAGCGTCAGCGCTGTCCTAGGTGCTGATTACTGGTGCACATTAATCAAGTGAGCACACATTCTCACACATACGCACACACAATGCAAAATACACAAAGGCTTCACTAAATACACAATGAGCGGTGCCAGTAGACAGTGCTACTATTATTGACTTTAAACACCTTACCTTGGCCTAAAGCGCACCAAACATGGCCCTGTGCTCAGGTGTGTTGCAAATGAAGCTCCTGACCAGGACTGATGAATCCAGTCTATCCAGGATATCGCCATGGACATGCATTAAAGCCAGATGTGTCAGCTTCTTTTGGCTCGTTGTACTTCGTAGCCAGGTTTTCAGTCATCTTAGGGCAGAAAAAGATCTTACTGATGAGGCAGCCGACACTGGTAGACACAAACACAGTTCAGCAAATGTCTTAGCCTCTTTAGACGGCATCCTGGTTTGTGGACGCAGCTCTGTGAAAGGAACTCAGGAACCTCCTGAACAGAGCTGAAGGTTTGATCCTTTGTCAGGTCGCCCAGTAAAGTCAGCTGCATTTCCAGATGTGATCAGTCAATGGATGCAGGGAGTTGAACTTCACTCAGACCTGACACGTCTCGGTTGGCAGCACTGATGAGGGTGTTTTCTCTCTCTGCAGCCACTTTCATTCCCTCCTGATCAAATCTTCTACTCAGCTCGGACTCAACAAGGTCCAGGGCTTGAAAAAACTGGCGCCTCCACTGTGCCTCGCTCGAGTCCCACAGCAGAGATTCAGGCTCTGCTGTGTCACACTGGTCCACTACAAGGAAATAATGACAAGCAGTCAGAGTTTGAATGGCTACCCTGCAGTTACTGTTAACAGTTGTTAGAAAGCCCATGTTGTTTAGGAGTTTTCAATTGAATACTGTTCAGTTGTATTGTATTCTTTGGCGACTTTTTATATGTCCGACACTCATGAACGCACCATAGCCATTCCGACGCTATTGAACGGCACCACACGTGTGTGTGAGATGCCGTACTGTTTAGGTTTCATTTTCCTCCTGATGTAGCAGTGGATGGCTCGTGATTTTCCCTTGTTTGTTTTCTCAACTTTCGCCTGTACATCCTGGGTTTATTGTGCGTAAATGCCAGAGGTGAGCTTATGATGTGTCACTATCCAGGATGCTATGTTGTACTATATTGTCTACCTGTGAATATTGTTAATGCTGTTGATGATGTTCAGCTAACTCTCACCGTGGTTGCTTTGTGCCGCGTGTGAGGTAATTGTGTACAATGAATGTTTATCATATTATTGATGACTGGATACAGCCTTTTATATCTAGGGTTATAATATTATGTTATATTATTATTCATGGTGTTCTGTACTGATTGCTCCTTTTATCTTTATTATAGAACCACAGTTCAATAAATCCAACACTAAACTGGACGTCTGCATCCGTGTCTTTTAACGGGGACACACCCCATTCACCTTGTCGCTCTATCAACAACCAGTTAATTCCTGGAGAACGCCCTTCTCTCCTTTTTAGTTGTTGACAAAATTGAGGAATTGCTAATGAACCAATACAACCATGACTTTAATGAAATGACTCCCTAAAAACCAAGAGGAGATGTCAAGAGAGCAGAATAAGTTTGTTGAAATCATGGAAAGCTCTGTTCGGCTTCAGGAAAGTCATAAAATGAATTTGCCTTTCAAAAGTGAACATGTCACCATGCCAAACAACCTGTGTGTTGCCAAGCAACGCATTCACGTCTGAAACGAAAACTTCAGAAGGATGCAAGTTTTCATAGTGAATACACAAACCAAGGGATAGACTGGAAGAAGCTAAAGGTTGCAGTTGTGTGGATCCTCTCACTGAAAGGAAGGCTGAGACTTCAATAGTTTCCTTTTGCCAGTGAGAGCGATTTGCAAATAAAATTGCTACATTAACATTTGGGAAATCAGAAGTAACAAAGGGCAGCACCATCTACAAACTGGATCCAGTTCTGGAAGTTGGACTTCGAAGAGTTGGAGGACGACTGAATAAGGCAGCAATACCTGAGGACATTAAACGTCCTCTCATCTTATCTAAAGACAAACACATCTCAAACCTTATTCTCTGTTATTTTCATGAACAGCTTGGCCATGGGGGAAGAAATCATAAACTTTTACAAGAACAACAAAAAAATGGACAAAGGAAATAAGACATTTCTTGCCTGGAGACGTCGTTGCAGTTTTGGATTCTTCAGAAACCTTTTAGAGACGTCTTTTACGGTCTGTGTAATCGAAAGACCTGTAACAAAAATCTGTCTTTTATGTGAAGCTACAGAATAAGGATTAATGTCAAATTTGTGTGTTGACGGTAAGTAATGCAATAAGAAACATTGCATGAGGTATTATTACCTATGTTTTCGAATGTTATCTGTTATGGATTTGTTTTCTTTTTTGTTTCTTTCTTTTGTTTTGCGTTTTGTGTGGCTCCTTTAAATATTGTTTGAAAATTGAGCCATATATTCATTTGTATTTTCTGGGTTTATTCCTCCTGAGCACCAGGGGGCATAATGGTGAAGGTCGAGGCTGAAAACAGAACATGTTTAAATTCATGTCACTGATCACAGGTGTTGTGATCACAGATTTTCACTGTGCTCGGAACACGTGTGGGATTTTATGGTTTAAAGACTTTTATGGAAAACTTATTTGGAAGTAACGTCGCAACAGAGTGCAGACCGTACGCAAATAAATGCAGTTTGAGTTTAAGTTTTAAGAAAGTTTCGGTATCAGTTTCTCCGAGTTACACGGCTGAACAAATTACAATTAGCAATCAGTAGTGGCTGAAAATGGGACTTAGCCACTACACTTACTGTTGTGTGACCTGGGAGCAAAGCCCAGAAACTGCCAGATTTCTCACTGCTGTCCAGTGCGTGCACTCATTTTAGACATCATCTGCTTGCTGTGTAGTCTAATAACACAATTCCAGCACAATCAAAGCAAACACCACCAGTTGCCACTACCATTTTGTGGTGCTCAAGCCCACTTAGTGAGTGCTGTCAGGAGAATTCAGTAATGGCAGTTTCCCATAAGCTGTTAAGGTTTTTTTTATATATCTTAAGTGGAACTGTGAATGAGTACAGGCTGCTGCAAGGAAGTAAATCCAAAACCTTTACCAGATGATGAATTTAATTAAAAAAATACAACACAGTAAAACAGTACAGTTTTATTGAGCAATTTTCTAATTTCCACTGGGAGCCAGGCATCAATAAAGTAATGGTTATACACTCTATACTTGACATCGACCTGGATTCTTTTATCAAGGAAAATCGTTACAGTAACATTATTACCTCCCCAATTGGTTGTTTTAAATAGTATATTTATTCCTTAAATCACACCGGTACTCTCTTTAGTGTGACGGTTTATGTCGTAACATTTCAACATCTCATCGTTTATTTTGGTGCAGCGTATTTTTGATGCAAATTCTGCACACACGTGAAATGTGATTGAAAAGGTTTTTTTCATAAAGGCATTCATGATTTCTTTTTACAAAAGATGCTTACATACTGAAGGTTTTGTAAGGTTTTTTTATATATATATTTTATCACATTATTATGTGCATGTTTTGATGTGTGTGGACTCTGACTAATAAAGAATAAATAATAAATAAAGAGCACGAAACCTCATCTGCAGCAGAGCACATTACATAAAAGCTAACACACAGTGAGGATTTAGAGTGCTTGGAAGAGAACAAACAAAAGTCCAGAGGTTTAAGCAGCACTATCTATTTTATATGCTACAGTCATGTGTTCTGTGAAAAAGACCTTTAACAAAATGCCGTCTACTTCGACACAGCTACTTTCTGGCACCAAAGAAACAAAGAATTAGGCAAAACCATAGGCGATTATTTTGGTAGTTGACTAAACACTTTTTTTTCTTTTCATCACAGTCACAGTTATTTCTGATTATTCAGAATAAATGCTCGTAACGTTATAATTTACGCTGTAAAGATAAAATATCTAAAATATCTTTCAATTCTCTCTGTTGGCAGTACTTTGTAGTTCAGTGTGCTCAGAGGGACATTGTTCGACTTGTTGTCGGTGTTGTGGATGAATGAGCTTTAATTCTGAGACGTGTGCTTTGTCGGTGAGGAAGACTTCTGAAAAGGTAGCTTTAGTATTGACCAGTGCTTGTGGGAGGACAGCGACGTCACTCCACTGACTTATTACGTGGTTTTAATACTTGATTCAAATTGTTCAATAGCTTCATTCATCAATCTAAGGCTTCTGTATAACAGACCGTTGTTGCGCGTAATGGACTGTTGCTCTGGACTAATCCCACGAAGAGCCTCGTATGTATCAGTGTCACACTCGTCAGAGACATCTCTGCCTCCGTGGAATATTTTCCTAATATTGACATAGACATGTGGGGAGAAGGAGACAGTGTTCATGTTTTTAGACCAAAGATCGTCAAGGAGCCCCGAGGAGACTGATACCGCTTCTGGCTCGAAGGGTTTTGGCATTTATTTGCCGACAAAACAGCTTCCACTGCTTTACACTGAACAAACGCTGCTCTGCTACAACTGTCAGTCCCATTTATATCCACTAAGAAGGTTTACATGGCCAATACTGTATGTAAGAATGTTAGCGCCACTTAGCTTTCGCGTTAGCATTACTCCGAGCACCATCACACTCATTGTTAACATGTGAATTCTACTTCGCAGTTGAGCCACATACAGTGTGAAGAAATACAAAATGATTTACGTCAAGGAAATACACTGAGACTACTGAGTATATGTTGCTAACGTTCACATTTCAAACCATGCGCAAGCTAACAGACTATTATTGAGGAAACCGATGGGAGACATAGGCCCATACTGCCCTCAGCACTTCCTGTAGTGTATTGCAGTAATGGAACGTGGTTCCTGAGATGTGGCGTTTTGATTAAACAAATTGACGACGCGTCGACAATAAACTTTCTTAAAGGACTTGAGCTGGAGGGCAAGAATTTTGCGATTAAAATGAATTCATTTGATTATGTCGGCTAATCGTTGCAGCGCTATTCTCAAGAAATCTCAAGCAAACCAAGGCTGAGAATGACTAACAAAACCATATTAGATTATTTTTTCCAAGAGTGTAGATGAAGGCTGAAATCTCGGTCAGTCTTGGTCAATCCAAGTGTAACCTATCCTGGTCTTCGTTGAAATAGACCCCTTTATAATGGAAACTTATGAAGAGGTAAAAACACACGAGAAAAAAAAACGATATAGTAATTTTAATAAGATCAGAGAAAAAGCCTGGCAGATAATTGTGGACTGACTGAATGCATATGTAGCCCAATGTAAATACTTACAGAGCTTATTTCATCAATTACTGTTAAAACTGTTTTATTCCGTGAGCTGAGCCTTTGACTGCATCAAATAAAACTTATGAAAGGAAAAACACAATTTTTGTAGTTATTAGTTTTTGCAAATGAGCTCCTCACTTACCACGGCTCCACTGAAATCATATTTGCAAATTAGAGTTACCTCTCAGTTAATCAAAGCTGCAGTGTAAAATATCCTTCATGTTTCCCGGGGGGGGGGCGTTTTATGAGGATCTGTGTACAGTCCAGTGACCGATCACATGAGAAAGAGCTCTAACACAGCATGTTTTCTTACTGCAACTTCAAGGAAAGGAAATATGTATCTCTGTCTCAGTATCAAAACATCTCATGCAGGTACTTCATCAACAATGTGTCCTGTGAGCAAGTCTGTCTAAGTATCAAAACATCTTTTATTTATTTATTTATATATATGTTTATTTCGGTCATGACAGTTAGATCACTCATCACACATCATCGTAGTGTAGTTCATACACTGCGTCCCAACCCGAAAGTCTGTCTCAATATCAACACCAGTATCAGAGCTTCATCATCTGAAACATCAATGTGACAGAAACACAAATGACATGAACGAGTATTTTATATTACTGTCCTCGTCACTGACTTGATTGAAACCACCTTTACAACCTCAGCCGTTTCTAATCACCTCAACAACTGCAATTCTTTTAACATAAAAAAGCCCCCAAAACCTTTTGATCAAATATGGACATCAGTCTTTATGAAATCATAAGACTAACCAGAATTCAAATAACATTGAATCACATGTAATCACTGTAATATTTGAATGCAGGTTCATAAAACAGAGGTAAGATAAATCCAGAAGATCATGAATAACTATGAAATGTGTATTTCTGATCAGACTGACAGATGACTGAATGGATAGAACAGCAGGATTAACAAATCCTCGGCTTTTATGCACCTGACATATCCCGACTTAATCCCTTATCATAGTTTCTGCACCGGTTTAGCAAACTCCAAGCAGTCTATGTTTACCTTAGGAGTTTCCATTTAGCCTCTACCATAAAGATGTGATTGGCGTTGACGGATGTCGATAGTCGTCCTTCCAGCAGTTTGCCCCATATGTACAGAAAACTGCCGAAGCTTTGTTATAGAGAATGTTTTTGGTCTCCTCGCTGATCAAGGTCACTGTGCTCCTGCGAACACTCAGAGCTTGAGAAATGTTTTAAATCCTTGTCTCATCAAAGTGTCAAAAATCTCAGGAGTCCACATTTTGACTTTGAATTGATATCTTTTTTTTGTCCCGACCTACAGAGAAAATTCACCATTTCATTCACTTTGCCTTAGGACACTTTATGCAAAGACGATCCATCTGGCTACAAGTGACTGGGAGAGACTTAGGTTTTCAATATTTTTTTGCAAACCCTATTTATCATGGGTCATTTAGTGTAGATTGAAAAATTTCAATTCTCTCTAATCAAAATGAAGTAAAGTAAAGCAGTAAAGTATGTTTGAGAATAGTTTCTGAAGCTACCGTATGCCATATGGTTTGCAGCCTCTCCAGCTCAGTCCTTTTAGAGAAAATGGGCCTTTTTAGAGCCACAGACCAATTTGACATTATTACCTATCTGACAAATTAATCACATTAATCACAGAAAATACACTTACAACTTCACTGAAGATGGGGAACTCAGAGTAATAGAAGTGTGTTTCTCAAAAGCAATAAGATTTGCTCCAGTCTATTGGAAAAATTCAAATGCCAAGTTCTCCCTCCCAACATCTCATGTACTTTATATATTATATATACTATATCTTATCAAATGCAACCATTTCTGCAGCTGTTGGGTATTGATAGCATATATGACTAGTGTTCCAGCAGGCAAAACTATTACTCTATATATTATTATATGTGATGGATAAGTGCAGTTTGTCATCCAAGCTCTTTTGTTATATGTTAACCTTCATATGTGTCTCTGTCTAACTACTAATCATCAGAACCCGTACGATTTGACGGTTCACAAGCTAACTGTGTGTGTGAAATAAAACTTCATAAAGACGCTCGAGTTGTCCCCGCCGTACTTGTTGTTCTGGTCGCCCCTTTCCAGAAGACTTTACTCAATTCAATCCAATTTATTTGTATGGCGCCAAATCATAACATACATTATCTCAAGGCACTGTACATAGACAACATCAAGGATCAGCACATCAGTTCTTTCTAATTTGAGTAAAGCCTGTTTAAGAGTGCGAGTATCAGAGTTAAACCACGGTGAGGTCGCTGTACTATCATAAAGGTTATCTATGAGGGCGGGTGTAAAATCACAATAGGTACTATGTATTAATATTATTATCAGACAGGCACCGGCTGTAGCTGTATTTTTTATTTATGTTATTGTTATTCATTATTGTACAATTAAATGTGAGTAAATAATGATCATTGATCGTGAAGGACCAGAACCGGAGACCACGAGTCGCTGGTGAGTGAACAACGCCACTAAAGTGGAGGAACCGGTAGCCAAGAGCTAACGGGGCCGTTAAAGAACTGAGGAATTACTAACGGAGGAGCCAAAGCCAGGAGCTAACGGGACCGTTAAAGGAAGTACCGCAGCCGTTAGTAAGGCTGTGCTGATCAAAACGACACAGAGCTGATAAAGCTGATAAATACTATAAAATGTGATGGGTCCCATCGTTTCATGTTTATGTCTAACTCACCAAAGAGAGTAGAGAAGATTGTGTATTTATTCATGTAAGTGGTTAAGGTTGGTAATTATATTTTAATGCATGCTTAAAATTCATCTATCCTCACATTTGTCCTTTCTGTGACTGCATGAGTGAATGAGTTTGCTTCTTATGTAAATCTCTGCAGTGAATTACACTCCTGTATCAATTTAAAGCAGTTTTTTTTAGACAAATTGACATTCAATACCCTGTTATATTATGTATTAGATTTCAGACAAGACGTAAAAGGAAAAACACTATATTTCCTTCCCTCACTTCATTGGCTCCGGCATGTGTGACATAAACGCCGTTGTTTCAGTACAAAATCAGCCTGGAACCTTTGTTGCACCCCTTTCAATCTCCTTTGAGTCATCCTTTCTATGAGCTGACAGATAAAGCAGAAATAGCATAAAAAAACAATCTTTTCATGATATTGCCCTAAGGAAGGCCTGTAAAAAAAAAACTTGCTTTTGAACATCAACATTTGATCATGATGTGTCATGCAGTGAATACAAGCTTGCAAAGGACAAACGTGTGATTTCAGATTCACTGTGTTGTGCGAAACACACATTTAAAATATCAAAGATCAAAAATAACACGGAACTCACCGAAGTGCATTTAGTCGAAACACTTTGCACAACGCTGGATTGAATCAGACACTATCAACATGTATTGTGACATTAAGGCACGCTCATTACTGTTCAATACAGACTGCATTAGGAGAAATAAAACCGGATCTGAGTTGTATCCGTAGGGCAGCCAAATGTCCTTTGTACTTGTGTGTTTGCACTGCATCGAATAATCAGTGTCTGTGAGGCCATATTTGGACTGCTGCCTCAGTCTGAAAAGGGCACCTAGGGAGTTTGTATGTGAGTAAGACAGGGGAGGGTATGTATGACCATATTGCCATATTAGGGCCAATGTTATGAATATGTACAAACCCCCTTTCAGGCGCCTTGAGTGTGTGGAGAAGTAAGTGATCTTCATGGGTTGTTTGGAGTGTACACAATGGCAATGTTTTTATGACGCCTGTGATGACGTTAATGAATATGTGACACAACGTGCAATACATTCTGTGTGGGCTCTAAAAAAGTTCTTCATTGTTCTCAACAATAAGCCTTGGATGACAAAATAACTTGAAGGCGACATAGACCGGAAGCTCCAATTAACGTGTGTGTGTATCTGCGTCATTACCTCGTTTTTTGAAACCCTAAAGTTTCAGAACAAACAGTTCAGCCACTGCTGAGAAAATAAGGTTTTATTGTTTTCCTGGGCTCTGCGAAGTGGATCAGCACTTCCGTATGTTGATGTTGTCATCAGTATACCTCACCACCGCAGCGCCTCCCGGTGCGGGCACTAGTCCGGGCACATCCGGTTGCGTACATTCAACCGCAGAAGAAGAAGAACTACTCTCGTTGTAGCTGCTGAGATGCAGAGCATCCACCGTGCCAGAGTGGGAGCTGTGTATCTGAGAGCTGGCCTACCAATTACGTCACTTCCAGGTACCTGGCCAATCACAGGACAGTGGGAAAGCTCTCGTTGGCTGGCCAATCTCAACACAGTCTGCGTTCTGGGGGTGTGATTTTGGTCTGAAACAGCTTGGCTGACGAGAGCGTCAGTGAGGAGATATTTTGATCGGCTTGTTTGCAGTGACTGGGAGGTTTTTAACCATGAAAACAAGTTAATATATGTAAGTAGACCTCCATAACTAACATATATGTGTGATACAAGCATTCTATGTCACCTTTAAAGCAAGCAACCCATCCCAGGGTTGTGCCCTGATCCTCTCTACCTATTATTATGTATACAAACAGGTGTGGGAGTTCTCAGGAGAACAGTTGCCGGGTAAAATTACCTGACAATGCCCCTATATCTCTTCTCTCACGGTTCCTTTACTTGCTGACTGTTAAATGTGTGATAATTCATTTGCGATGACTTGGTGATGAACCTAATGCTCGTTTCACACATGGCGAGGATGTGAAAACTGTCGTTAATATTTAGGAACAAGTGTTTGACTCAAAGCTAAAGTTTAATCCCATGTGAAAGCCTATCTCTTATTATGAGAGTGATAATCATTTGTGGAAAGTCTTTTCACTTTCACTTTTTTTGTTTTGCTTGTTCAGTGGTTTGTCTGTTGAGGACATAAAACAGCCCATATTGTTTTTCTGAATCTGCTATTGGTATATTTTGGACCTCTTTGGGTGAATCAGGTGGCTCATTCAGCATAAAAAAAAGAATGTAAATCAACCTGACCCTGTGCTTTCAAGTACAGCATGATGCTGCCAGAGCAGCAATATAATGATCTCTGTTTAAAAACATGCTGATACTCGCAGTCTCTTTCATTCAGTAATTTCTTTCCTGGTTGTTGAACAGAGAGTGCTCATCTTTTTAAAATAATTTAAATAGGACCCAGTCCCTGAAGTATTAGCAGTATTATATATATAAGTAAGTATTAGTTGAAGTTTCCTGCAGGGGCGTCACTAGGTTTTAAGGACAGGGGGGGCTTAGCCCCCAGGAGATGCACAGAATGTGAGCGAACGTTTAATTTCACCAACAGCTAACAAAAACTGAGAAATGGCACGTTTTGGACAGATTTAACAGAGATACTTTACTGTGCAAATGTTTTAGGCCACCATTACATTTTTAACACAGTACAACAACAAACACAGGAAGTACTGTATGTTTACAGCATTAACAACAACAACAAAAAGAAAAAAATCCACATAGTTACAGTGCCGTATTTAACCAATGCTTCTTATTCATTAAGAGCCCACATGTATTAGCCAAAACTGTATGCAAAAAAAGAGCACTGTGTTCTCAGAAAGTACACCATTTTAAAATAACATGGCTACAATTGGCAGCTACTTGGTGGGTGGAAGCATCAAAGAATGTCGTCTGTTTTTAAGGGTGGCAAAGGCATCTATCACTCTATTGTGATTTAGGTGCTGAAGCTCCTCTATTTCAATTGACATGACTGCAAGACTGTGAAGTCTTTTCTGACCCATTGTTTGACGTAGCCAGGAGTGCAGCCAACCCTAACCCAAATATTTTGAAGTCACACAGAATATATTTTGGGCACATATGTGACTAAAATGGTTGTAATTTTAAGCCCTGAAAAAATATAACTTAATTACATAAATTACAGTTATATTAAGGTACTCTTGAAAATATTTGGGCCAGGCTAATTTGGCTTATACATCACTCTCTTGGCTATCTCCACTTTCCAATCATTACTCTTCTAAATAAAAGCTCAAGTTAAATAAGTCTTGTATGGTGCACTTGGACTGAAATGTTTCATATTTCATATTCATATTGAGTTCCATAAAATTCCAGGACTGTCTGCATCACAAATGACTCTATCCTGTGAAATCCTTTAGACTCACCTTTCCAGTAGAGGTTTCTCCCCTCTCACTCTCTCTGCTCCTCTGCCCTGACTCCTACAGGTCAATAGGGGTGGTGGAGTGATTATTATTATCACTACCGTATTATCATTATTATTATTATTATCCACATAATCATACGTGAATGAGCTGTTTCACGGTGTGCATCTGATGCTGGAGCTGATGCTCCAGAAGGAAGTCACCCCAAAGATAATATGAAGAGTGCACACCTAACTCTATAAACAACCAGGACCTTCACATTGCATTTCGGACTAACTAGCTAGCTACTGTAAGTAGCAGAGTTCTTTTGGAGCTGAAATGTAACTTTTGACCGCAAACAATAAAGGTAAGACGTGCACAGAGATATACAGCACGCATCTCATGCTGCCTCCTGTACAGGGGGCTCTCGGCTACAGAGTGTGTAAGCCAGGTTTTTATTTGTCAAACAGGGAGCATTTGGCAATTACGTGGGACTTTCTGCTGTTAGCTGGGGGGCTGCAGCTAACTTATTGTTACTATCAGCAGTGATACTTACTCTCTTGAAAAAATTTCGTATGTCCATTCTTGTTCACGTTCTTCTCCTAATGCTGCTCTAGTCGGCTCTGTGTGCTCCGCTCCCGGTACACACACTGCAGGTACCCAGGTACCGAGTGCAAGCTAGGTTGCAGGGAAAACGTGGACTGGATTTCAGTGATTTGGGCGTGCTCTATATGAACAAGTGGAATGGACTCGATAACGACGCACTGACTCTGACTCTCTACCGCTTCCATAAGGGAAACTAAGATTTATGATCACATTTAAGTTAATAATAACTGGTTATATGATTATTTATCTAAACTCAAATTCTCGCCACATTATATTGAATTTGTCAGCACTTTTTTGTAAAAAAAAAAAAAATAAAATCTTTTTTTTATAAATGAACATAAAATTATTTAGGGGGGCTTAAGAATATTTTAGGGGGGCTTTAGCCCCCCTAAAATAGGCCTAATGACGCCACTGGTTTCCTGTGCACTCTTTTTTTTTTTTTAATCACTGTTAGTGTTTGTGCCAGAGTGGAGACCTGGTGCACACCTGTCACATAGCATGAGCATCACCCACGTTAACAGATTAGTCACATTAAATGTGTGAGATTCTTTTGTCAATAGACGGAGGAAATATCTGTTGATAAGTCTACCAGCAATCACATTAAACTGACACCTGTCAGAGAAGTTTAAGTCTCCAGGCTGAGTCTGAATACACAAAAACAATTTTAGCAGCAGTAATAATTATACTGGCTGGATTGATTTTGACCTTGCTCAGAGGAAAAAACAACAACAACTTATAACCGTCTTATGACCATCAAGATAATCACGCTGCATGGATTTATGTTGATTTTATGGCTGTAGAATTGTCAAATAAATGTTCAATGAGTGAGTGCTTCTGCCCCATTTCTGCTCCTTTTTCCAAGGTAGCTTTCACTTTCGATATCTGGCAGTTATTCAACTGTTTAGGAATTATGGTACTGTGAAGCTGACGCGTTACATACGCGTGGCGTGCTGGTGAGTCTTGTCTGTGATTGGACGGTCATTCCGCGGAAGTCCTGAGGGCTACCGTAATGACAAGTATATGGGCTCAAAGCTCTATTTCTCTGCTTTTCAGTATCCATCCATCCATCTTCTACTGCTTTATTGTCCACATGATGGTCACACGGGATGTGATGCCAATCTCTCACATGGCGAAAGGCGGGGAGAGATCGCTGGTCCATAGTTTTTGAATGTTCTAGATATCAAACGGAGTAATGAGAAATACGCATGCCAAATCCTGTCTGCGACATACACAGTGTGCACGTACATAAATAAATACATGCATTTGATTGAGAAATGTGAGGATTAAACATTGCTCCAATCCTGCAGAAGGCACAATAAGCCCTGGCTCCCTCAGGACTTGAGCCTGTGTGATGTGGTTTTGCACACTGAGTGATATTGATGCATATTGTCAACATCCACCTTTCACATTGTGCAAAGGGCACAGAGCTTTTCTCAGCCTGTGGGTCACAGGAGAAAGTGGGTTGTGCTGTGGCAGCACTAAAAGCACACAACCATAAAACATCTCTATTTGAATTTAGGGCGCAGGGTGTTTCCATGCTGCTCCAATGTCGATCTAGAGCGTCTTTTACAAATAACTGGCATCAAACTCCTACACCTAAGAAAATATTAATATTAGGTAGATAAAAGTTTTGGTGTTTTTTTTGCTTCAACATTTTAAATAAATCATATAGACACGCACCCGAGCAGTGCATTTTAAAACTAGAGGAAGCATTCAGAGAGTGCAAACCTCTGTTAAGACTGGTACTCCACTAAAAGCACGACTTTAAAAACAGTTCAGCTTTCAAATTACTGTTAGTCCAGGCAAACAAACGGGGAACGGGGGGCGGCAGATGTAACAAGGCCACAGTGTCAAACAGCTACAGCTACTCATATGCACATATTTTAGTAACAATAACAGTCTTAATAAGTGGACATACTAACTGAAAAATGTACTATTGATTTTACGCGGCAGAATCGGCTGATTGCGACCCGTTGGAGCTGCCAGTTCTTTGATCACCACAAAGATGTCTGCAAAACAGTCCCTCAGTTTCTTAGATATGTTAGTTAGTTAGTTAGTTTATTTGCTCCCTTCCTGTCTGTAAATATGTATAAATCATACATAAATCATGGTATTTGAGACACAAAACGCAGCCCATTGGTTGACTTCCTTGAAGGACATTAGGCTAGTCCAATGAAAGATGTCTCCCCTAGCCATTTGATTTTTATTTTTTTTGGCCATTTTGTCTTTGTTTAACAAATAACGGTATGAGTAGACTCGGTGTCCAACTTACATGTTATTTTAGCTTGCCATAAAGTTATAGTTTGCAGGTGTTACAACTTACAGTTTAAATTTTAATGTGATCTATTTATGATCTGACAAGTTGTGTAATTTAAATTGTCTCGTTATGCCACTCTGCACTTTTCCATTGTAAAGCACTTTGTGATTGTATCTGTGAAAGGTGCTATAGAAATAAAGTTTATTTACTCACTTACAGTCATTATTATCATGTAATACTAGTGAAACATTGCTTCACCTAAATGGATGATTAATCATTGATAGGTAACAAGTAGGGCTGCAATGATTATTACGTTAATCGATGACTAAATTAATCGTCAACTATTTTGATAATCCATTAATCGGTTTTTAGAATTTTTATTTTTTTTTTAAACAATTAATACAAGTGTTCTGATTTTTCAGCTTCTTAAATGTGATTATGTTCTGGTTTCTTTGCTCCATTTTACAAAAAGAAAATCATTAAAACTGAAAAGACATTTGAGAACATCATGAATTCCAGGTTTGTTAAACACTGATGGACATTTTTTCAACATTTTATGGACAAAAGAATGCTCGATTCATTGAGAAAACAATCGACAGATTAATCAATTCTAAAAAAATAAACAGTATATTTCATTAAACACTGAAAAGACATCTCTAGCAGCCACTTTGACTTTAAGATGGGAAATGTGGCACTGTGGCCATCTCTCCCAAGATGGAAGTCTCTGTGAGTATTGGAAGAGCATATCAATTTTTTAACATGGTTACTCTCTTCCATGTAGGCTACTGCACTTTAATTCATTTTTTGAAACAACCCAATGTGCACATATATCCTCTGGTATGTCATGTGCCTCTGCATATCAATAATCACGGAGGTTCGCCATGGCCAAAAATGCCAGGACCAGCCCTGATGGCAGATATAGAATAGTACAAGACGTACTTTGGGGTTGAGCAGGTGACGTGGTGCACATAGCCTTTAGTTAGCCATGAATTCAGTGGACCATTACTATTTAGTCTAATTATATGCTTTTAGAATTTGACTGTTGTATCAGGGTACTTCCCTGCAGCATGTTTTGTTCTGATGGCATCTGATATGCAAAGATTGAAGGTGACATAGACCGGAAGCTCCAATTAACGCTGCGTTTGTGTGTGTATCTGCGTCATTACCTCGTTTATGAAACCCTAAAGTTTCAGAACAAACAGTTCAGCCACTTCTGAGAAAATAGTGTTGTATTGTTTTCCTGGGCTCTGCGAAGCGGATCGACACTTCCTTAATTTGATGTCGTCATCAGAAATCCTCACCACCGTAGCGCCTCCCGGTGCGGGCACTAGTCCGGGCACATCCGGTTGCGTACATTCAACCGCAGAAGAAGAAGAACTACTCTCGTTGTAGCTGCTGAGATGCAGAGCATCCACCGTGCCAGAGGGGGAGCTGTGTATCTGAGAGCTGGCCTATCTATTACGTCACTTCCAGGTACCTGGCCAATCACAGGACAGTTGTAAAGGCCTCGTTGGCTGGCCAATCACAGCAACTGTTTGGTCTGAAACAGCGCGGCTGACGAGAGCGTCAGTGAGGAGATATTTTGATCGGCTCGTTTGCAGCGATTAGGAGGTTTTTAATCATGAAAACATGTTAATATATGTAAGTAGACCTCCATAACTAACATATATGTGTGATACAAGCATTCGATGTCACCTTTAATATCTTGTGTTGTCTGCCAGAAAGGATACCATCATTGCACCTGCTCTAAACAGGAGTGGATAGGTGGAGCCAATGCTGTTTTGTCTTTTCTTATCAAGTATGTCAAATAATTCCCGTACACTTAGGACCTCCTCTGCTTCGCTCCTCTCCACCCCTTCTGCCCACTTATTCACAATGGGACTGAGATCTGAGCGCTGCTCTGCCCCTCGGCTCTGGAATACACTCCCTCAGGACATCCGGACTTTAACAACACTGTCAACCTTCAAGTCACCTTATATATCAGATTTTATTGTTACTGTTTTGTCTTCTCTTTCATTCTGTATTCTAATTGTTTTATTATTATGTGTTTAAAAATGTTTTTTATTGTTGTCTTTCTGTAATTATTTTTTGTAAAGTGACCTTGAGAGTCCTGAAAGGGGCCTATCAATAAAATGCATTATTATTAAAGTTTAAGGTCACAGCATGAGGACAAATTTTTTTTTTTTGACCTTGACCAGAAATATAAAGCGACCAGTCGACTGGGACTTTACAGCCCAACTCAGCAGTGCCCTGTTCTCTCTGGTCCTGGTACTATCATCAGAACCTGTACGACACAAAACTGAACCTGTACAGTTTTACAACCTAACTAACTACTAACTGACCAGTCTGACTGCTGTTTAACTGCTGTCTAGCTACCACTAACTGTGTGTGTGAAATAAACCTTCAGAAAGACAGTCGAGTTGTTTCCGCCGTACTTGTTCTGCTTGACCCTTCCATAAGGGAGTATTGAGCTGAAAGGATCAGCAAATAAAACTCTGGACAGTTGTAAAAACGCCTTCGGTGCCATACCTGCGGAGTATGGACTGCCATGCGGAGGACGGTGATCGTGAAGTACCAGGACCAGAGAGCCGGGGACACTGGTGAAGCAGCCGTGAACAGCGAGCAAGGAGCTAACGAAGCCGTTGAAGGATTTAAGGAAGTGCCGCAGAGGAAAGGAAGTGCCGCAAAGGAAGTTTAGCTCTTCTGGGCGAAGAGCTAAACCGTCAAGCTACTAACAGTGCTACGGAAGAGCCTCACAGACTGTGACGTTGTGACGTCAACAGCTGGGGGCGAGGATATTTGTGTGCCATTCGTGGACGAGTCACTTGCAAAGAACTGAATCCTTTGAACGAGCCATCGGCAACGAACCACACTTTTTGAAAGAATCAAATCCTTTGAACAATTCCTTTTCCGGAGTGAGACAGGAATTCAAAGAAGTAAAATGGCAGACGACAAGCCAGATCTGGAAAACCTACAGTGGAGGCGATAAAATGCGCAGCGGAGCCTGACAACGCGTATTAACCGCCTTAATGTCAAAGCTGGTCACCTAGGAAAATTGGCGCAAGAGTTGGCAGAATTGGAGAGCGACTATGATATTTTCGTCGATGTCTCAAGAGAGCGTTGAGCAACATCGGGGTGGAAAGTAACCTGACAGCACTGAAGTTGGACAGTGAAACCTTTATTATTTGTCACTCGTATCTGTTATTCATATTGTGTGAACACGTTCATACCCAAGAATGTAGCTTAATGTACCCAGTTGTGGGTGAATGTTACTCTTGAAAGGTAAAATTCGTAGTTGTTGTGGCCCACTTAGATTCAGGAATCAGTAGGCCAAGTGGGAGGTGCAGAACTTTCTAGCGGGCAAAGCTATCATTCTATTTATCTATTTATTGTATAATTGGTATCAAAGCACTTTTGCCTTTAAAGTGCATTATCAAAGCCCTTTTTGTTATATATTAACCTATGTATGTGCCTGAAAGGCATGAGGTTGACATGAAATGGTAAGGGTGTCTTGTTTTTGTTAGAGCTGTCAGCACCTGCACTGCTTAGCTGGTCCTGAGTCCAGTGTGCCAGGTCACCATCACCGCCGCTTTCTCATGTGTGAGGGAGTTCAGGGATGTTTTTGGTAGTGCTGTACGGGCCATGGGGGCAGGGTTCAACTGTCTGTTTATCTCTTCTTCAAAACATTATATACAGTTTGTTTTACTCAGACTGGTGTTTGTCTCCACGTGAACATTTTCAACGTGCACTCAAAATGACTTCCATCTCAGTATGTGAAGGATTGAATTAGTTATGAAATGCTTTCTTAGAACAACAAGCTTTCGATCTCAATCATTGCAATGTATATACCGACACCTTTGCACATTGTTGCCTCACATTTATATAAAAAGAATGTTGTCACGGCTTGTTGCTTTTTGTGCTGTATGATAAAGCTTCCATTGGTCGTGGTTAACGTAAACATTAATATCAAAATGTCATTGCAGCAGTGCAACTTCACCAGCAACTGGTTGCTATGGATAAAGACAATTAGCACTGTTTTGAGTAGAAGTAATCCATGCGCTGTATTTTATATACGGTGCATGGCTGATACTGCAAATGTCATTTTACTGGCTCTGCTCTGTTTAATGACACAAACTGAATTGAAGTGAATTAATTTGCCGCAGGCCTGGGAAAACCTTTTTTTTCCCTTTGTTGACCAGTTAACAATGTTCATCTTCTCTAACACACTGGACTGCTCATGAATGTTGTTAAAAAAAAAAAAAGAAGCTCAGAACATTTTCATAAACAACTGAGTGGGAAGCAGGTGATTGGAAATGGAAATGGTCATGAAAATTGATTTACTTGGCTTTCTTTTCCAAGGCATTGTGTGAGGCATTCAGCTCCTGCCCAGTTCTCTAATTCTTACAGATGTTAAAAAAATAATGAAGGCTCTACACAACACCCTCTTCAAAGTTGTTGTCATGAATCATTCTCACAAGTACGGTTTTAATAATAATTGCCTTTAACATAAAACACTTAATGTTGCCTTAAACGTGTAGTGTTTAACTTGTAAATATAAATAAACGACCACGACACTCAAACTATTGCCAAATGAGTTCACATAATGATGCTTGAGTCCATCAGGTCCATACGGCTCACTCTGAGTTTCTCGTTATAGTGATGTTTTGTTCTCATGTAACCTTTGACATTTCTTCCTCGCTGCAAACAGGAAGCCCTGCATTTTACAGTATGACTGATGGAGGAGGGAAATAATCATATTTCCATCACATTTTTGGCTTCTCGTTAGTAAATGAATGAAATGAGTGTGTGTCTGTTGACAGCAGCCTAGTTGCAATTAGCACAGTTAGCAGGGACAATAAGGCACCAATAGCC
Organism: Solea solea; assembly: GCF_958295425.1. NCBI lineage: Eukaryota > Metazoa > Chordata > Actinopteri > Pleuronectiformes > Soleidae > Solea > Solea solea. The sequence goes on from NC_081138.1 coordinate 20,801,568, forward strand.
CCTTTTCCACCACAGGAACTTTTCTCAATTTTCCAGGATTTAAAAAAAAAAAAACCTTGCATTTCCCCAAACTTTCCCCGAAGGAAAAACCAACTCACGACTCTGGACTTTCCAAATTACCAGGAACTCATTCATAAAAAGAAACAGGTTTCAGGAAACGAACACAATCAATCACGTGAAGCGTTTCAGCTGTACGTTATCAAGAACACTCTTGATTGTGACACGCACACCAAAAGGTTCATGCACAGGATTTTGGAGACTGAAGATATACTCATTATTGGAGCTTAGCAGGTAAAATGTTTGTCCATTCTTGCTGTAAACAAGACATGAGCTGCTCAACAGTCTGTGGTCGCAGTTATGTGATTCTCCTTTTCTTTATGTGCCATACATTTTCAACAGAAGACAGATCTGGACTGCAGGCTGGCCAGTTAAGCACACATGTCTACGTTGACAATGAGGCTTGGCATTATTCTGCTGTAATAGACATGGAGTTTCTGGTAAAAGACATCGTCTTGAAGGCAGCATATGTCTCTCCATATGCTCCCGCAGACGACAGAGCATGTCTCCACTGTCTTTGACTGGCATAATTTATATTCGCTTGCAAGTTGAAACAACAAAATCTTTGATGTTCAATATACATGAAAGTCAAACACAGAATCTGTTCCATCAACACCAACACACGTTATATAATAATAGATTGGGAAATGTTAAAGTCATTTCTTGGCATATACAGCTGTTTTTGAAGTAGAGCACAAAGTGCGGTCTGATCACAATGAGCTGCGGCGATTTGGTTTATGTCTTTTATTCATTCAAATGTTATATTCTCTTTGTCAGCTCTGCCCATGTGTTTACTTGAATGCAGTGGCAAACAAACGTATTGGAAAATTATCCATGACACTTCTGTTCAGATTCGGAAGTTCAGTTTATATGGTGCAGAGTTTCTGAGTTTTCTGTCCAAACTAGATCAGAGCCCGATACAATTAATGTCGGCAACACAACAGAGTTTGTGTTGCTATTACCATGGGAACTACTGTACAGATGCACGATATTGCACTTTTTGCCGATATCCGACATGCCGGTATATCGGGAGTGCTTGTGCCGTTAACCTCACTTGAGCAATACCCTATTCCCTGCACCAATGACCCGTTTAATTCACTAGCAGGAGGGAAACAGTTAACCAAGCTTGATTTAAGCCATGCATATCTACAGATTGTGATGGATGATGAGTCCAAGAAATACCTAACAATAAACACACCGAGGCCTGTTTACCTACAATAGTTTAGTTCTCAGAGTATCATCTGCTCCGTCTGTCTTTTACACATCTTCGACTTCACATCAGGAAGCAGAATATCCAGTGTCGAGCACAGCCTTCGGGACATCAGCATTTCAGCTCACTGAAATGAATCTAATTGTTTATGTACAAATTGCAGTGTAATACTGACTCAGTAGAAAGAAGCAGAGCCATTGTTCTTTTCTGGGATTAAGGAACAAGACGGCGATACCTCAGGTACTGGCTTTGTACCAGCTCAATGACCAAAGTCCCAATAATCCCAGTAAATAAAATCCTCATGAGTGGTGTGGATTTCATACAGTACAATGGATAACAATCCCAGAGTACTTGTTAAAATAAAATAAAATAATTCATCAAAGTAAAATCTACACATAGGGATATAAATGGCAGGCAGCAAACAGAGCCACCTGGTTAGCGCCTGAGTTGGCATGGGAACTGTGTCTGTAGAACTTTCTAGCAGGCAAAACTATCATTCTATTTATCCATTGTTATAATTGGTATCTAAGCACTGTTGCCTTTAAAGTGCATCATCAAAGCTCTTTTATTAACCTTCGTATGTGCCTTTGTATGTGTCGGTTTTACAACCTAACTACCGCTAACTGTGTGTGTGTGAAATAAATCTTCAGAAAGACAGTCGAGTTGTTCCCACCGTACTTGTTCTGGTTGCGCCTTCCACAATGGATTATTGAGCTAAAAGGATCAGTCAGTAAAAACTGGACAGTGTCGCCAAATGTAAATGTAAGGGAGGAGGCTGTTTTTTTCTTTTACATTTGATCAGCATTCTTGCTTACTACCTCACTATATTATGAAACTAGAGAGAATTTCATTCTCATATAATAATAACAACGACACAACCACATGCACATAAAGTATTGTACGTTTGATGTTATTTGAGATAAGGTTGATACATATTAAATTAAGAAACATTGATACATCTTTTTACAATACAGGTGACTGATCATGCAGCCGCTTAAATGTTAGCTTTGCCACTGATTGTGTGAAATAATTGTGCTGTGCGTTTAAGTCTTTGTGGAGGTTTTAAGTATCTTTGCTTCTCTCGAACGATCAACTGGAGTCACTTATAATACATTGAATATTGGAACGTGGAGATTATCTCCATGCATGCTTTAATGTTTGTGTTAGTTACACCTACTAAATTATTATCATTATTATTATTATTTGGGGGGTTTATTAGCCATCACAGCTATTCTTTCTCCAGGGGTTGCAATGACTAAGAGTCAAATGAAATGTTAACAATGTCCATGTCAAAAAAAACCAAAAACATTTGGGTATTTTCATCAAAGTGGGAAGCAATAATGCATATGCACTGACAAATCCATGTCAGTGCATCCATGACTTCTGTACCTAATACCATCCTTACCTCACCATTGGCATTTACTGTACAGTATGAAATTTACACAGAAATCCCTGAAAACAAGTTTTAATCGATTTGCCTTTTTCCCGTCTTGGTTTAACATTTTCTTTCTTTCTCTCTTACTACAGAACATAATATTGGTGTCTGGCTGCAGTATCATGACGGGGAAAAAGTTGAAGGTGGCGGTGGACTCCCTGTGTAGACCGAGGAGGAGGGTGCGCATTTTCCTCTCATTCCTCCTGGTGTTTGCGGCTACATGTCTGGTTCACTTCATCCAAAAGCAGCATTTCTTGAATATTTTCGAAGGACTGGGCACAGGTTTGTCTCTCTTTGCTCTAAAATCTAAAAGTGTTTTTGCTCAGGTATCCATGTACTTTAAAAAAAAAAAAAAAAAAAAGATAAATATAACTGGAAGTATACCGAGGCTATAAGGATTTGCAATACAGAGTGTCTTATATCCTTTTTTCAGCACAACCTAGGCAATCTGATGAAAAAAACATTTTCACCAATTACATAAACAAGTACTAAAAAGTACTAAAAATGTTTAAAGCCTACTTCTCACATCAGCAAACATTTGCAAATTGAGATTCTGGAGGCTTCACAAGAGCTCAGGTTCTTAAAGGTGACATCATGGGTGGTTGCCATTGGCTTAATCCAACGAACAATCCCAAGCACATCCCTTTTCATTCCAGCTCAGTGGCCTTGTGTTCTGAGTTTCCACTGTGTTAGAGAGAAGGTCATTCCTTCAATTTCCTAATGAGTAAAACCTCTGTCCTTGTACAGCAACCCACTGCGCCTCTGTTTGGCACTCAGCATTAAGGAGATTGGGGGTTAAGCGGCCTTGATGGACAAGTGTTTTGAGCATGTAAAACTAAGCTGCTCCGTGTCTCAGAAACAAGAATTCAGCTGCTTGCTTGTGTGCCTCTGTGGCTTGTACTAGATATCCATCTACCTTATATGAGAGCAGCATCAAATCAAACACCTTCATTGTCCTAACTATAGATTGAAAGTCAAGTGCAACAATTTCTGTTTGTGCTGGACGAGCCCCTTCAACTGATTTTATGAACGGCATATTTTGTCTTTTCTATGTTGCGCATTTTGGATGCAAATCTACTTTTGTTAACGGTCCAGCAGGCTCTCTGGAAACAGAGCTCTCATAAGCAGAGTCATAGAAACAGCAATCCACCCAGTATCAGCGCCACAATATGTCAACAGTGCTGGGAATCATTATGAATATCAGAGCAGTGTCACACTCCACAGCAGTAAGTGCCACTTAGTCAGAGTGGAATCCCTCCAACCCTCTAATATTCCTTTGATTGTCAGCTACTTTCATGCACAGCATAAGATAAAAAAAACAAAGGACATTCACAATGACGTGACTACACAGGAGACACGCACATTTTGCATTTGTTAAGAGTTTGGAGGTATTTCCAGTATATCACCAAATGCATCCTTTCCTGTTCATATAACGATGGAGGAACTGACACTATATACTATTATTTAAAGTTTCACTCAGCAGTGCAAATTATTGTAGTTTACTAACCTTAAGAGTAAAAAAAACCTGTTATCAGTGTGCACGAATTATTTGAGCTGAGCATCCCAGATGTTTTTCAGTGACACTACGCTACCTGCAAGATAGATCACTGAACATGTGGGAGAAATCATCCTTATTATCGCTGTAGTCCTGGATTTGTGGGCTGTAAAATAAAACAGCCCCTTGTTCAACCCTTGTCCAAGGTAATCACTAAGTAATCATTAGCTAAGTGGGCCATAATGCATCACAGTACATTACAAACTACAGCCATGCACTTAATGTTAATATGTCAAATCAGATGTATGAGTGTAAACATCGGACGGCGTTTGTTTGTTATTGGACCAAAACTGAACGAATTATGAAAAGGAACATGGACAGCCACATTCCACGACTGAATTCTCTGCATCACAAGCACATCACTATATCAGGGGCATCTATTTCAGTATTAGTAGGAATTGTAGTTTAATTATTCATGTATGAAAGACTGTTGTATACTGAGTGATCAAAGCAGCTACACACTCCTTTCCCCCACTAAAGCACAATGAGCAAGCAGGATGTTGCCTGAAGCCATGGTGTTTCACCCTAGCAGAGGCTCATATCTAATAGAGCAGAGATATAATACATTGTATGTCAGCTTTTATCTGGCTCCCTCTCCTTCGCCACCTCTTTATTTGGCTTTCAGTGTGCTTGAGAGCTTTGTATCCTATGGTTTAGAGGGCCCGCACAATGGTGGCTGAGAAAACTACCGTTTAACTAGCCAACGTTTCCCCCATGATCTCTCCCGAGTAATTGTGAAAGGACAATTGGAGAAACAGCTGGCAGTTTCTATGGGAGGCGAGCTACCTGAAGAGCTAGCAGTTGAGGTGAATTGTCAGCACATATTTATACCTCTGGGCATTTTTGAGATACGTGTGGTGGTGAGAGCAAGCACTCTGGTGAATACAGTGTCGATGTTGTCACCTTACATACCCCCTTCCCCACAGAGGAATCCATAAGTAGAGGAAATGAGGTGAAGTCGTGCCCCCACTTCAGTGTGTTGGTGGAAATTCCTCATTATAGGTGAGCAGGGGCTCAGGTTAAACGATAATAACATGTAATTTGTTAAGTGCCTCTAACAGTAGTAGCCTATATTATCCTGCCTGGCTGGCTGCGGCTGTGGCTGTGTGGGTGGAACTGGGTTTAAATCATTATCATACGCAATCTGCACATGGGGGAAGTTTGCTGTCAAAGCTTTCCGTCAATTTTGTGAAAGGATCTATTTTTATCTCAATCATGATACGAGAGCAGTTTCTGTTGCCCAACCTCATGAATGAAAACTATAAATTCTTTAGCGTGAGAAACGACCAGGACGGCCACATCCCACGACTGAATCCTCTGCCTTATGAGCTCTTGCTCCAGCATAAAGTGCATGTCATATTACTCATTTTGCGTCACAAGCACATCACTATATCAGGGGCATCTATTTCAGTATTTCAGTATTAGTAAGAATGGTTGTTTAATTATTCATGTATGAGAGACTGTTGTTTGTCAGGAGTTCTCTCCTGACAAAAAAACAAACCAAACAAAACTCCAAAGGCAAACAGACTACATCCATCCATCTATCCATTGTCCACCATTTTATCCTCCACATGGGGTCTACAGGTGATTTAGAATGTTCAATTAACCTCTGCATGTATTTGGACACGAGGGAGGAAACCAGAGAACCCGGTGAAACTATAAATTGGTTACAGTTTCACTTGTGGTGCAGAACATAAAATGCAAAATGCACCAGGTCACATAATACCATTAGTGTAATGAGAGGGTGGAATGTACAGGCACCAGACTGTTAGGGATAGGTCTTAACCATGCATGGTTTTTTTGATTATACCATTGCATGACAAAATCTGAAATGAAGAACATTTCACAAATGTGTCTACTGCCCCAATTTTTTGCTGCAATGCATATAATTGAAAGTGCTGTACAGAGTAATAAATACAAGACAGAATAAATAAAAGACATACAAGCTCACGCAAGGCAGTGCTTGCACAACACTGGCAATATATATAGAGTGTTCTAAAGTATTGTTATTAGATATGATTCCTGTTTGTAAGTAATTGTTCTGTTAAAAGAGTTAAAAAAAGAACTCTTTAAAAGTTGTAATTGTTGGAGAGCAAAGAGAAAAATATTGTAAATGAGTGTTATAAAGTATATAATACAACAAGGCCTCTGGCAGAAAAAAACGTTGGTATATGAATGACACAGACACACATTACTCGTACTGAGTGTGATCTTGTGAGAACACGCTGAACATGTCTGGATAATAAAAGCATTATAGTTCTGTAGTTTGATGACCATTGGAATACGACTATAACCTTGCAAAATGTCCATGTGGCTTTAAGGTGACTTTGTTTCTCAGTTGGTATCATCAACGTGTCATAATGCATGTAATCTGTTGGGTTAACAATACACCACACACATTACTAGCTTGTACTGTTTGTTTAACACCACACACATTACTAGCTTGTACAGTAACAGCGAGATCTCCACATATCCCTGTTGAGTCCGTGTCCTGAATCTTTACTATTTTACTATTAGAATCAAGGAGCAAGCAACTCTGTGGACAGAGGCTATGTTATGTTGCAAAGGCCTATTTGCTTGGAGAAATAACATAATGACATATTATCTGCTGTCCTACTGAACTGTATGTAATAACTTAACACACACACACACACATACATATATATATATATATATATATATATATATACATATATACATATATACATATATACATAATATAAAATATATTTAAAAAACCCAGCTTCACAGGTTCTGTATAATTTAGTGTATGCTAAAAAAAGTAAAAAAGTAGGATGAAATGAATCATTAGGTTGGCCACCATTAACCCCATCCACCTTGCCATCTAGCTATCTCTGCCCACATGGAGGCTGCCAGGAAATGGCTGTATTCTTTCAAGCTCAAATATAACATTTGATCCCTCTCTGTCAGAGGTCCAGTAATCCTTTAAGCCTTGTCTGTTGACAAAGTCCAATTAAGCTGTCTCTTAATGTAATTAAACCGTAGTGATGACTGGCTTCAGATTTCAATGCAAATCCAATGGTCAGTGTCAGTCAATTCCAGTGAAGGGATGGAATAGCTGGCACAGCTAACTCCAACAAAAAATGTACACAGCTTCGAGTGCCCTTTGAAAACAAGGCGAGCTCTATCTCTGAAGCACATGCACGGCAACATTCCTTCTTGACCGGAATGTTAAAAAAGTACAAGCTAAACTTTGCCCTCTCGCTCGGTGATGGGATCACATGGCATCTGGTGAGGGACATGGCTGTCAACTATGATAGCAAACACTGTTCTACATTCACTGCTGCCATTTGTTGTTCCCCTCAGGGAGCAGAGGAACGTTACCAGGGGGTTCCTGAAATACCCTGCAAAGTCAGAAAAAGTGAAAGAGAAAACAGACTATTTTCATTCATGGGTATCAGGTACCTGCATTGTTGCTGCTCTGGTCTCCAGACCTGGGCCTTGTCTATTGGATTTAAAATGCAGCTGCTCAGGGGCAAGTGCAAGGTCATGTGATTCTTTTTTTTCCCATTAACATTAATGCCCGGGTTTATGCCATGGGAGCCTTGCAACATAATCCGTTGTCCCTACCATCAGATTACTCTGGTCAGTAGCTTCTATTGTGCATGTCAATCGATAAACAGACTTTTTTTCCCTGTTCCAGCATAAGTCAATGTAAAGACAAACGAGAAGTGAAATCATATTTATAAATATTTAAACTGTTGTGTACACTTAAAAAAGTAATGGTTAAACAAGAAAAAGGTTTCTCTAAAGGGATTCAGTAAAGGTCATTGGTATGGTCATTATAGTATAGTCAGTCAGTCATCATCTACCGCTTTATCCTCTGCCAGAGGGTCGCGGGGGGTGCTGTGCCAATCTCAGCTACATCGGGCGATAGGCGGGGTACACCCTGGACAGTTCGCCAGTCCATCGCAGGGCCACATACAGAGACAGACAAACAACCATTCACTCTCACACTCACTCCTATGGTCAATTTGGAGTGTCCAATTTACCTATCCCCACATTGCATGTTTTTGGACTGTGGGAGGAAGCCGGAGAACCCGGAGAGAACCCACGCACACACGGGGAGAACATGCAAACTCCATGCAGAAAGGCCCTTGTTCCAACCGGGGTTCGAACCCGGGTCTTCCCGCTGCAAGGCGAGACTGCTAACCACTACACCACCGTGTGGCCCCATTATAGTATAGTATAAAACATAAAACAAGCAAATTCAATAGTGGCCGCAGGCTTTTGCACAGTACTGTAGTCCTTGCTGTGAATGCCCTGAGTCATTCTCTGCTCTGTCCAACATCCTGTTTTGAGATTAATTTTGAGATTAATTTTGCTCTCCACTGATAATTGGGATTAGAGTGGCCAACAGAAACTGCTTAATAACAGCAGCAGGACTGACAACTATGGAACCAAACCTGACAACAGACACGGAGAAGTCTTTCAGGGACTTTTAGCCCATAATGTATCCAACAGAGTTACTAATTAATTTGAATTGGCTGAAATAAAACCACATGGCAAGTGATCAAATGTTATTATTGAGTGAAATATGAATAGACCACTATTATTACACAGCTCTACTGCTCACTCTGAGAGTCTGATTCCCTTGTCTCTAATCATACAGTTTCAGGATTTTTGAATTTCGTACTACACCTGCTCAACACAAATCTTAACATGCATTTCTATTTAAATCTTAACCCAGATACCTAAGATGTAATGACACCACTTACAGGTTGTCTGTTAATCCTGTTTAGGCCAATTGTTGCCAAGGAAAATAAAGCTGACGTGTATCTCTCTCTCTTCCTCTCTCTGTCTGTCTCGTTATGTTATGGGAACTTGCTTTTAGTTCTTCCATAAGGAAGACAAGTCCCCATAACGTAATTAATACCCGTAACACACACACACACACGCATGCACGCATGCACACAGAAGTTGGTGGAATTGTCTACTCCTGCAGCCTGACATAAAGGACCATTATGTAGAATCTGTGTCATTACCCTGCGCTTATGTGTTGCATAAGCAGTGTGATTTATGTCTGTTCATGTCAATTGTGATGTTCCAGCCAGAAGACATCAGAAAGGACATCAAGAAAGCCTCGTTGACAGTATCCCTCAAACCTTCCTCTAGTCTTCTTGTAGCAGGCTCACGAGGTGGCGGACTTCATACACAGACAGGAAGAGACATACAAAGAGAGAGTGGGAGGAAAGCGAGAGGTTATATAACTACCGTTCTCACCAAGGAGACATGTGGTTTGAAAAGCAAAGCACTGAAAAAGTGATAATGAATCTAATGTTTCGAGGTCACTTAAGTTATCATGATGTGAGCGGAGGGAGGATTATGCAAGAGGGGCTATTATTACCGCAACACAACTATATTTAATTACTGTGCTCTGTTGTTGCTATTATGGTTCGATAATATTAATTAATTAACATATTTATTGACACATTTTAGCAAGCTCTCTTAAATAGAACATGAATGTCTATGACAAAAGTTTGCAAAAGGACCGTCCTGTGTTCTTTGTGGAACCTTCTCTTGTTCTGGGATGCACTGTGTCCCACCTTGTCTCCACATTATATCAGTACAGTTTTTTATGAGCCTCGTGTTTGCACAGTTAATTTAAGAAGAAGGTTTCCTCTGAGTATGACTTATAATACTGTTCAGGGGCAGTGCCTTTCTCCGCCTCATTGTGGTCATGGATATGATTCAGACAGGGATTTTACATGATTGTTCCCAAAGGACAAGCCCTGCTTTAGGACCTGTGATCCATCCCTGTAGACTGCGTACCCATCATCAAGTCAGACTTGATATCATTGTGCACTGCTGATACCTCTATCAACGTAATCCCTCTACAAAGTGCAGGCACTCTAAGAGGAGATGAGAAGAGTGGCCCATTCACTCTCTATGTCACTGTAGAGGGCAGACGGAGGAAAGTTGGTGGCTTGAGCTGGCGACTTTTAAGCCGTCTCTCAGCCAGAAAAGAACAAAAGATTAAGCCTTTCCTGCTATCCAGAGTGATAACAAGCTGTCACCTCCTAAAATGTAATCTGCTGACTCCGGGAGGAAGTGGTAGTGTCAGTGGAGTAGGCTGCCAGCTGATGCTTATCGCTTGAATGGTGTGCTATTGATGAAGAGAGCCGGGACCCTGCATGACACATACACAAAAGCCACCTCTGTCTGCCACCAACAAAGAGGTCTGCACGAGTGAAGGAATCCATACTGAGACCATTTCTTTTCATATTTATATACGTAAATATCCCTTCACTGGTCTCTCTCTAATGTGTGAGGCCCAAAGAAATGGTGATTGAAATGATAAATGTTATGAATAGCAGCCAATAGACTGGATATAATAAGGCATTGGACCTGACAATGCTGACAAGTGATTGGAGGCTCCCCCTCTGTTTTCTCGTCTCACAAACCCTTCCACTCTTTCTGGGACACGGATTGTTAAATTTAAAAACCATATTGCTACCAACACCAAGTCTAAATGCACACTCCAGTGGGTCAAGAGGTTGGGAAATGCAAGCTGCCGCCAGGCTGCAGCCAGAAAATCAATCTAACCATTATCCAGCCTTTTAACAAGGGCATTGCCATACAGCTACTGTAATTACACTCACCTACTGTGTCTCTTTGTCTCTCATTGTATGCCCTACACCCTCCCCTGCTCTCTGTGCTTCCACCAAGTGTTAAAACACCAACGTCACTTTTAAAGCTGCCAGGTTGCTAATTGAACAAGCAGGGCCATATTGGACCATATTAGCCAAGGCATTTGTTTTATTTATTTATTAGTTTTTTACTGAATTTCAAGGGTGCTGTGTCTCTCATAAGATAAATAATTACATTTTCTGGTCAAACAAAAAGACACTTAGAATATCAATATGGCAGAATGTGGGAATTAGTCACATATTGAGCTATTTGCGTCTGTATACAGTCAGAGCCATGGGATTTTTTCCTTGCGGACATGGAGTTATTGATTCTGAGATGTCCTTCATATGATATAAAATAGATACTTGGATTTTTTTCAGTACAATTAAGGGAGCGATAAATGACTTTGGCTCTGTTGAGTCTGTGTCCAGACTGCTTTGATGGGTTCTGGTGCCCAAAGTACTGATTGATATGGGTTTAAATCCCAAGAGAATAGTAGGGAAGTATGTGATCTAGGAAATTGCTATAAATAAAGAAAAGACTATAAGATCTCATTAAAAATAAATAATTGTGTCTGTCACATCCATACCGCCAGCAACTTGGTGAGTCTGTATGCAATGGGTCAGAATGAAAACCAACTATATGGCTATACATCCAGTAGATGTTGAGATGTTTCACACTGATGGACAGCCAATAAAGGCAAAAACACTTACTGCCCATTTACTTGTCTTGTTTTATTACCGCCAAACTACTGATAGCAACCATTATCTTCAGCTGTAATCCAGAAAGGCTCATCAAAGAGCAACATTGTTATGTAAACTTATGAGCTTGGCTTTTCTGCTTAATGTCTCGTCCAGAATGTGTCCAGAAACCAGTTGGAAATGATCTAAACTGAAGATCCTGATATTTGAATTGTTTATTTGTTTTCATATTCATGGAGTAGACTGGCAGTGCATGACACTTTTATGCTTCCGAGCGGCAAGGCGTTGTCAGTGCTCTATTGTACTGTAGTTTGTGTCTGTGAAAAAGGAGGAGAACACGGGTAACTCTCTTTTCCTCTTTAACAAGCAGAGCCTATGGTTGCCCTTGGCTGTGACATTTCAAATCCCTAGTATTGGACGGATAAATCTGTGTATGCCTGGAAAATGGCAACTTTAAACTGTAAACCAAAGTTTGAAAATGTAATATTGAAATGAATAGGTGATACAGAGGTTATTCCTCCCAGTTTCAAATGTACACTCCCAAACCTCGGTGTTATGGGTTAGCGTTAGTGACTGGATGGCAACATTGCTCCATTGACAGCCTGTGTTTGTGTGTCTACTATAACAGTAGACACAAATGATACCTCTTAATCCTAATTTGGAGAAATAATATGAGTCATTTTAAGCATACTGCATTCGCCATGTTGATATTATTATGGGAAATGGAGAAATACTTAAGGCATTTATTTCCTCAAATTTTCAGATTTTTCTTTCGTTCTTGTTGCTTCACCTATCGCTTGAGCCTTTTAACAAAGCGTTCATGGAAAATTGAAAAGCTTTCAGTCTGCTGCCATGCAGTTTGCAGCCCGATTCTCTGAGTCAGTAGCATTTCTGCTTATTGTGTTTTACTCCATTATACTGAGCCCATAAAGGTGCAGGGTATTAAATTACATCAAGGCAAATTGAGCTGTTCACCACTCCTTTCCAATTTTCTCTGAGGTTGGCATGAAAGAGAATTAGACATAGATCCTCTTATATTTATTTCCTGATTTCACAGTAAGTCATCTCGTACCATAAAATACAGCACTTAGACGCAGCAAAAGCCAAAGGACTTCAATGTTGTCGTTTATTTACAGTTGTTGTATGTATGATTGTATAATGATTTATCTCACCTGCACCTGAGCTGATACACCATGTCTCACTCATCTATCTATCTATCTATCTATCTATCTATCTATCTATCTATCTATCTATCTATCTATCTATCTATCTATCTATTCTTGCCAACATAATTGTGGGTGTTTGTGTGCAAAGAGGATTCCAGCGGATCCATACAAAATGCTAGGGGCACTGCTAAGAAATAAGCTCACTTCAATGGGAGGATTTTCAGAGCCCACTCAGAGGTAGGAGGGAGCCTTTTCAAAGCTGCCCTTTTCCCAAGGCTGTTTACTGCACTGTACTCCGCACAGTGACTGCCGCCACGCAGTGTGTCTCCCTCGGCCTGCGTCCTGCAGAGCCAACAGCGCATTCAAAAACGCAGGGCTCCACCAAAAAAGACCCGTCAAAGTCTGCTGTGACTGTTTGCCTACAACAAATAACAATACAAGTGAAATAACCTACACATAACATAACACTTGTACTGCCCCAGTATGGAATATCTGCCATCTATTTACCTGCTGTTTAAACTGAAACATAACAAGCATGATTATTTTATATATATATATATATATATATATATATATACACACACACACGTGTGAATGTGCAAATGCTTAATTCTGCTTAAACATCAATGTTGGCTTAAGCCTGACAAATATGTCCCCGACGCTGTCTGCCTCATCGTGGCGTGAGTGACCCCTAAATGGCAATCCTATCAATTCAGTGTCAATCCTCCTCGTAGCAGAGGCACAGAGGGAAGTGAGGCAGCATTAATTATGAGTCTTCAAGCTCCAAGGGACAGTTAATCTTTGTCATTTTGCTCCCAGAGACATTTGGATCTGCCACCGTGATTGGACTCAGGTCACAGCTCCTGACCCTTAACTAAGAATAAGAATTCTACTCACGTGTAAGGAGAAACCAATTCTGCTTTTTACCCCCCGCACATTCCTTCCAGGCTGCATTAATTTGTGCAGTAATGTCTCTTGTGAAAGTTTCCACGATTTAGAGGAAACAAGTAAGGGATGACTTGGTGACCCTTTGAACAGATATTTAATCCAAACAGTTTGAGCACCGAAACTTAACTAGGCTGTCTTGCAATAAATCTGTATCTGCATTTTACACTACAATACATTTTTAACTACATTTGGCATTTAATTTTGCCTTAGTTTAAATGAAGAAACAGTTAATGAAAATAGGGCATCACATCATTTATTATTACTATAGTCATAATAATTGCAATATAACTATATATTTAGAACAGCCCAAAATACTACTGCAATACAATTGATGACGGTAAGAAATACAAGCTTTGTTCTTCTTCACATAACCTGTGAAGTTCAGCTGAAGCAGACTCCGGGGGGCATGCATTCATTATATCCATGTTGACTACAGGCTCAGGAAACATCTGCTGCATTAACAGCGTAAACTGCACTGTAGTATGCAGGGTCATGGGCACAGGTGTGGAAAATAAGAGGACATTTCCGACGCCTTTAAGCTGTTAATTCTATAAATGCCTTCACATCGGTTGTATTTAAATGCACACCGTGTTTGTCTTTCATCTGCTCCCAAACTATGTGCTCAGCCTTTTGCCGTGACAACTTGCTGCACCGCCATGATGTTGAATAGCACTCTCTCAAGAGAATATGCCACCCTGGCTGACAGGTAGAGAAAAGAGAGAAACTCTGACTCGAGCTGCTGCTGCAACGATTAATGAGGCTTCTTTTGTCAGTGTCATCTCTGCACATAGTCGAGTGTGGGAGGCTGAAGGAAAGAGACCTGCTGTGCAGTGTCTCTTGGTTTGAGCAGTCCCTCTTATCTCAGATACAAGATGATCTGGTATAGGTGGCAGGTAGATCCAGATGTCATCAGAGTGTGTGTGTGTGTGTGTGTTAGGGTGCATGCCTCTCTGGAACAAAGGGGATGTGTGGCCTTGTTAAGTTCAGAGATATTACCAGCTTCATTTGTGGCATGAGAGCTAATCTCAGGAAAAGTCCAACAACTGCCTCATTTGGACATATAGCATTGAGACTCTCATCTCCATGGTAACCCTGCAGAAGGACTTTGCACGATTGATTGAGGACGATTGATAACATATCTGGACACATGGTCTGATTTGATTCAGGAACAATACTATATTGTGGTTAGATTCAAAACGTGGTGATTTGATTCGACACGATTACATTTGATGCAATACCGTTTTTTGTTTTTCTAATACATGGACAGAAGGGATACTGTGATATCAGAACTACACACCATTGTGTTTTACTACTTAGATACAGACAGAAAGCTTGAGGCCTTATGTATGAACAAACATTTTTGACATTTTAAATATAAAGTCAAGTCACTGTGACACACTCATGCCCAGGTGCCTCACTTTGGCAGTCAAGGGAAATGTGAAAAAACAGAAACCTTAACTCCTTTTAGCCTAACAATGCAATAAATCGACTTTGCAAAGCCACTGACAACAAAATTATCATCACAATTTCACTAATAACATATACTATGTTTCGTGTTTCTGTTCTGTGAAGGTTATCAGTCATCCCTAGTACATTGTATCTTATGGAGTTTAGCTAAAGGCAACTTACTTGCTTTAGTTAGGTTGAATACATTTCACCTCTCATCTCGAGAGCTTTCTTCATTTCTGACTGATTAGTGGGAAAACGGCAGGTATGTATAGCCTCTGGAAGCTGAATACCTGTCGAGAGAGTTGTGTTAAACAGTGCAGATCGTTGAGATATGACCCAGTTTCAGGTTGTTACGACTCCATTAGACACACGAGAATGAGTTTAGGAGAATCCACATACATTTTACGTCGTATCAGCTTTTTTAACCACATGGAACCAGTGTTTTGGGAGCCCGGAGTGATTAACCAGCTCATTTATTTTGCGTGCATCATGCCTCTTGGATGGAGACCACATGTATCTTTGTTCAAAGACAAAGAAGGCCATAAACTCGGTCTCCTAAGATCCCCTATATTTCACTGTTTGGTGTCAAAAACCCTTACAACGCTTAACACCTGCTTTTTTATCAACTTGTTTGTTGACACTTGGAGAAAAGGAACAGCATCGCAGCTTCATCAAATTGATTTACAACATTTAAAGATGGGACATTGGTCCGTTTTTAGCACATTTATATCAATACAGTATAAATACATTAACATAATGTGTCTTTTACTTTCAGAACCAATTCGATTTTTTGTTATACTCGTTCTGCTATTGTCCAATTAGTGCATTGTCTAATCATATAAATAGAACCAATTTTTAGCATAGATATATTAAGCAATATTTTGTGTCTTGTACAGTAGCTGTAACCTACAATGGCTTCACAAAAACATTATATTGTATCTGACATGTGTACCGTCAAATCCATCAGATTTTATACTGACACAGCTGCTCTTATACAGAAGATATTCAAGAACCAACACTTCTTAATGGGAAATATATTTTTGCATGATGCTACATGATGTATCCAATCAGAATGAAAAGCAAAAAAAAAATTTAAATGACAAATTCCTTGCAGTGCACGGTGAATGCAGTTTTAGAAGTCTCTTGACGGATGTGTTACGAAAAAGAAAAGTTGAGAATTAATCAAGGCAAAATGTATGAAATATATTTCATCAGCTCACTCGGGTGCTCATGGACAATCGAGCACTTTATATCATTGAACCTCACCTCAGTCAATTTGTCAGTGTCCACGGGGAGACAAAGTTATCTGCAACAGAGGATTAATCTATTGGTTGTCTGGCTTCTCTATTTCATTGTGATGGCAAAACCTGAATACCCCATGAACAATCTTTTAATTGCTCTCGTAGCAATGTCTGCCCAGAGACGCTGTTGTATTCGATATGTTGTCATCTGTGGAGCACAGTCGGCTGATAGCACAGTACAACAATCTTATTTCTCCCTGTAACAAGCAGCTGAGAGTTTAATTGCCCGTGATTATATCAATTACCATGCAGCAACTCATGACGCGACCATTTTGAATAATATAATTAAACATTCAGTAAAAGCTCTTAATGTAATAACCTGTATATAATTCAGTTAAACACAGCCTGCATAATGTGTACATAATGTGCAGTATTTCATCTTATGAATATTGTAGGAGGAATACCCACTGGATCAATAAAGTAAGTATTATGTAATCCATCCATACGTAGTAAAAGAACAAAAACTCAATGCGTGAGGTTTGCTGCTCCTACATGTTATTTTGATGATTATTTCCTTTATTATTTTGCCATCATTCTTCACACCAACGTATGCATCTACTCACTCAAGTAGTAGCTTACATACAGTGAGACTCATCCCTGACAGTGCTCCTTCCTGGTGCTTATAGACAGCACTGGCGAAAATCCCACATCTCCCCCGTGTCATGTTTCTTCCTGTC